>NC_048565.1:52963875-53563875 GCF_013265735.2 Oncorhynchus mykiss
GCTAAGTAGTTACTACTCAGTGTCAGAAACCCAAAGGTTGTGAGTTCGAATCTCATCACAAACAACTTTAGCATTTTATGGAATTAGCAACTTTCAACTACTTACAACTTTTTTGTTGCTTTGTAACAAATTACCATATTAGCTAACCCTTCCCCTAACCTTAACCCTTTTAGCTAATCCTTCCTCTAACCTTAACCATTTTAGCTAAACCTTCCCCTAACACTAAACCTATACTTAACCCTTTAACCAAAATCCTAAACTTAACCCCAACCCCTAGGTTAGCTAACGTTAGCCACCTAGCTAGATTCGTAACATATCATAGGTTTTGCAAATTTGTAACATATACTTTGTTTTGCAAACTCGTAACATATTGTACGTTTTTTAAATTCGTAACATATAATACGAATTGTAATTCATAACATAACAAATTAAATGGGTGATGGACATCCACAAATTAATGCATAGTCTACCATATGAAACGTAACACACACTACATGACCAGAAGTATGTGGACACCTGCTAGTCGAACATCTCAATCCAAAATCATAGGCATTAATATGGAGTTGGTCCCTCCTTTTCTGCTATATCAGCCTCCACTCTTCTAGGAAGGCTTTCCACTAGATGAGCATTAGTGAGGTTGGGCACTGATGTTTGGCAATTAGGCCTGGCTCACAGTCAGTGTTCCAATTCATCCCAATGGTGTTCGATGGGGTTGAGTTCAGGGCTCTGTGCAGGCCAGTCAAGTTCTTAGATACCGATCTCGACAAACCATTTCTGTATGGAACTTGCTTTGTGCAAGGGGGCATTGTCATACTGAAACAGGAAGGGCATTCCCCAAACTGTTGCCACAAAGTTGGAAGCACAGAATCATCTATAATGTCATATTATGCTGTAGCATTAATATTTCCCTTCACTGGAACTAAGGGGCTTAGCCCGAATCATGAAAAACAGCCACAGACCAGTATTCCTCCTCCACCAAACTTTACAGTTAGCACTAGGGCAGGTAACGTTCTCCTGGCATCCGCCAAACCCAGGTTCGTCCACCGGACTGCCAGATGGTAAATACCGGAGGAAGGTGGAGTGCTCGCTTTGTGGGTTGTGTGTTACACCATGCCCAAACCGGACGCGCGTGTGCCATCGTGCGCAAATTGATTTAAACATTTTAGTTAGAAGTTGCTTCTATTTATGACGCCGAACGTGATGCAAGTCCTGCCTCCCATCTCCTCATTGACTTTAAGAAGCATATACCCACTTGCCATCTCCTCATTGGTTATACCCACGTGGGTGATTGAAAGATGAACTGAGGTTGGTCGGTCGGTTGCGGTAATACACCTTATTATGAATCGCCATATAAATTCCAAAGAAGAAAAAGCTTGAAAGGAGGAGAGATGATTAGAAACGATTCGGTTGACCGTTTTATGTGTGGATTAATTGTCGGAGTAGGGGACCTTGTGCATTTCAGGTAAAATAACAACTCAACATTTATATCCCAGGACAAACAGCAAGCTTGCTAAATAGGACAAATTAGCTAGCAGCTGCAAGCTAGCTAGCTAAAATGCCATAAATGTTTAATGCTTTTCAACCTGTCCCCCAAATAATATAATTGGTTCAGAGTTTGTTTTGATATTTCAACCTGCCTATCATGATCATGTTTGCGGTGTGGAGACAAAATCTATTTGCGCACGATGGCGCACGCGGACCGCGCGACCTGCGATTTTAGAGGATCTGATTGGTCAAGACACGCAAAGAGCCTGCAGCAGCACTCTGATGTGAAGGACAGAGAAATTGTGGGCGAGTTGACAAATCATAAAAAGAATGGTATAAAAAAACAGCACTTTGCCCGTTAAATTAAGTCATAAGTGCCGCCTCGCAATAACGTTTTCCGACGGCCCTGCTGTAGACTACCTATCTGTTGCATTTCTACTCTGCCACTTGGAAGGTCGCTTTAAGTTTTCAAAAAAGAAGACGCAAGTTTTCACGATGGGCACAATGACAGAAAAAATACGATAAAGCGAAGTGTCTGTCTATGCTCGCGCCTCATCCGCCTGCGGGGAGACCAGACACCTGCACCCAAGCGTCGCACTTTGCTTTCGTTCTCGTTTAAAAGGAACATTATGCAAGTTTGACTTTTCTTATTTGAATCCGATGGCTGAATCTTGGTGATGTAAGTCAAATTATTACAGTTATCCAGTTGGTTTATTATTTGATGCTGAAGTGCGGTGCATGTTTTATTATAAGCACGTTGAAAGTAGGCTAATATGTTGTATTTTATTGTAGCTTCAACATCGGTGTTCCAACGATATGTTTGTTTGTTTTATTAAATTATCTATAAGAAAATTGTTCTAGACTATAGTGTGACTCGTGGAATTGACGCTGCGCCATGTTTTTCTTGCCAAGGGAGGGTGTTTTCATCTCTTGCCACACGGCTCTGACACTTGGGCATTGCCCAACGTCCGCATTCCCCATCATGTTGCGCAGATACAATTCCAGGGCTGAAGTACTCCGAATACCCGCGGTGAACGTTTTTATCTACACTATATGCAAAAGTATGTGGACACCACTTCAAATTAATGGATTCGGTTGTAGACAGGTGTATAAAATCGAGCACCATGCAATCTCCACAGACAAACAATGACAGTAGAATGGCCTTACTGAAGAGCTCAGTGACTTTCAATGTGGTAACGTCAAAAGATGCAACCTCTCCAACAAGTAAGTTTGTCAAATTTCTGCCCAGCTAGAGCTGCCCAGGTCAACTGTAAGTGCTGTTATTGTGAAGTGGAAACATCTGGGAGCAACCACGCTCAGCCGCGAAGTAGTAGGCCACACAAGCTCACAGAAAGGGACTGCCAAGTGCTGAAGCGCGTAAAACTGTCTGTCTTCGGTTGCAACACTTACTACCATGTTCCAGACGGCCTCCGGAAGCAACATCGGCACAAGAACTGTTCGTCCGGTGCTTCATGAAATGGGTTTCCATGGCCAAGCAGCCGCACACAATCCTAAGATCACCATGCGCAATGCCAAGCGTCGGCTGGAGTGGTGTAAGGCACACCTCCATTGGACTGTGGAGCACTCAAAATGCATTCTCTGGATTGATGAATCGCACTTCACCATCTGGCAGTCCAACAAACAAATCTGGGTTTGGCAGATGCCAGGAGAACACTACTTGCCCCGATGGGTTTGAGGTCAGTGCCCTGACCTCAACCCCATCGAACATATTTGGGAAGAATTAGAACGCCGACTGCGAGCCAGACCTAATCACCCAACATCAGTGCCCGACCTCACTAATGCTCTTGTGGCTGAATGGAAGCACGTCCCCGCAGCAATGTTCCAACATCCAGTGGAAAGCCTTCCCAGAAGAGTGGATGCTGTTATAGCAGCAAAGGGGCGACTCCATATTAAAGCTCATGATTTTGGAATGCGATGTATGACGAGCAGGTGTCCACATACTTTTGGTCATGTTGTGTATAAATAAAAGAAAGCGGTGTGATTTAAAGTGTAAATAACTCAATCGTGGAGCGGTATTTATTTCACGCCATCCAGTCAGTTGCGTCGCATTATTCATAGGCCTACCTGTTTTATGATATAATAATGATGCTGAACCGTTACAATTGCTCATTGTTGTGTTGTGCCACATATTGTTGTCATATCAGCTTTTTGGGATGTCTTTGTTAGCTGCGCACTTTGGAAACTTGTGTGCTGGCTGTTAACTAATTTGATTTGGCAATATGGTAATATAGCATTTGTTGTAGACACGTACAGAGGTTTCAAATTGGTTGTCATGTTATTATTACTGTGTGTGTGAGAGAGGGTGGGAGAGAGTTTGTTTATCTTGTGCCTTCATTGGTTTTATGACTCACTAGGCTTCTGTGTTTATCACTAGAGAAGGGCAAGGACTGACACACATATAGACATAGACACAAAGAGATAAAGAGAATAGAATGTACCCTATCAGTGTGCATGTATACAGAAAGTTAATTCCTTCATAGATTCATAGATTAATTCCTTCATAGATTGTATGAATGGTTTTCAAATATGAATAGGAACACCCCGCTTGACTCTCCTTTATGTACAATACCGTTCAAAAGTTTGGGGTCAGTTAGACTTTTCCTTGTTTTTGAAAGAAAAGCTCATTTTTTTGTCCATTAAAATAACATAATATTGACCAGAAATACAGTGTAGACATTGTTAATGTTGTAAATGACTATTGTAGCTGGAAACGGCTGATTTTTAATGAAATATCTACATAGGCGTACAGAGGCCCATTATCAGCAACCATCACTCCTGTGTTCCAATGGCACGTTGTGTTAACTAATCCAAGTTGATAATTTCAAAAGGCTAATTGATAACTTTAAAAAAAACTTTAGCAATTATGTTAGCACAGCTGAAAACTGTTGTTCTGATTAAAGAAGCAATAAAACGGTCCTTCTTTAGACCAGTTGAGTATCTGGAGCATCAGTATCTGGAGCGCTCAGCATTTGTGGGTTCGATAACAGGCTCAAAATGGCCAGAAACAAAGAACTTTGTTCTGAAACTCGTCATTCTATTCTTGTTCTGAGAAATGAAGGCTATTCCATGTGACAAATTGCCAAGAAACTGAAGGTCTCGTACAACGCTGTCTTGTACAGCGCCCTTCACAGAACAGCGCAAGCTGGCTCTAACCAGAATAGAAAGAGGAGTGGGAGGCCCCGGTGCACAACTGAGCAAGAGGACAAGTACATTAGTGTCTAGTTTGAGAAACAGATGCCTCACAAGCTCTCAACTGGCAGCTTCATTATATTGTACCCACAAAACACCGGTCTCAACGTCAACAGTGAAGAGGTGACTCCGGGATGCTGGCCCTCTAGGCAGTGTTGCAAAGAAAAAGCCATATCTCAGACTGGCCAATAAAAATAAAAGATTAAGATTAGCAAAAGAACACAGACACTGAACAGAGGAACTCTGCCTAGAAGGCCAGCATCCCGGAGTCGCCTCTTCACTGTTGACGTTGAGACTGGTGTTTTGTGTGTACTATTTAATGAAGCTGATAGTTGAGGACTTGTGAGGCGTCTGTTTCTCAAACTAGACACTGTAATGTACTTGTCCTCTTGCTCAGTTGTGCACAGGGGGCCTCCCACTCCTCTTTCTGAGGGACCTTACAATTATCTGTATGTGTGGTGCACAGAGATATGAGGAAGTCATTGAAAAATAACAAACACTATTATTACACACAGAGTGAGTCCATGCAACTTATGTGATTTGTTAAGACCAAGACTATTTTTATTCCTGAATTTATTTAATCTTGCCACAACAAGGGAGGTCAATACTTATGGACTTAAGACATTTCAGCTCTTCATTTTTTATTAATTTGTAAAATGTTTGAAAACCATAAATCCATGTTTGACGTTATGTGGTATTGAGTGTAGGCCAGTGACCAAAAAAATCTAAATTTAATCAATTTTAAATGCAGGGTGTAACACAACAAAATGTGGAAAAACTCAAAGGGTTTGAATGCTTTCTGAGGCACTGTACAACTGAGCATAGTGACTTTGAAGGGATGGTAGATGTGTTCGATGTCGACCTGTATCTACAGAGTTTCTCAAAACGTCTTCTGGTACCTGACTGCACTATGCTCTATGCTCTTTCACCAGTAGAGGGCACTCTTAGACCCTTTTCACAATAGTGAGCCAAACCATGCCAAGCTGCACTGTGCTGGCCTCAGTAGCCTGGTCACATATCCACCACTAAAATACTGAGTCAGGTCGACTCATCTCTCAACCATCACTAGTTCACTTCTCCAATTGCATTAAACTCACTTATATTGGCAATCATTGAATGACGCTTTGCCATGCCTCCTACAGAGAGTGAGATATCAGGGCATGTCTCTGTCTTGTCAGTATGCTTATGGGAGAGTGTCTATCTGTGTATATGTATGCCATCAAGTCTGTGTCATAGGTCTATGTTTTTAAAGGTCTGTGTGTTTGTGAGTGGTGGTATTCAATGCCTCATCAAAGAGGAAGAGAGAGTGTGTGTACATGTGTGAGATGGAAGGAAATAGACATAGAAGGTGGGACAAGTGAGATGTACAGCAGCCTAGTAGAGGTAGTGAGAGCAGCACAGGAGGAAGGGGAAAGTACACTGCAGATTTAGAGCAAAACACTAAACCAGAGTGTGGTCTGTAAATCTAAAACCAAACCAGACTTGACGTCAGTCTACTCCTCCTCTGAGAGGAAGCTGTGGTCACAATTACCAGTGTTTCTCTGTGGCTTTGTTGTGTTTGTACAAAGGGATTCTGACTGGTATGTTTGAAGTAACTGTATTAGTGCACACCCGTGTATTGTGTGTGTGTATAGTGTTTGTGTGCGAGAGAGTGAACAGTACATTATCTTTGTGTGAATTGTTTATAAAGGCCAGTGGAGAACCTGCTGTTACTCAAGTTGTATGGGAGATTGGAAATCCCCTCATACATGCTGACCTGATTGCTCACTCAGATGTAAGGTTTCAGGAATGTAAGATGTATGCAGTAGCTAGATTTCAAACCTACTCCTAGAATTACATCAGTATTTGTAACAACAGAAACTGGGTAATGTTAAATCTTCATATAACATTTTTGGTAAAAACATACAATTCATTATTGTCATTATCTTCTTCTGTCGAATGTGTTCACACATCAGAGCTCATTTTGAATGTATACATGAGTAGTGTCTTGGCCCTTCCCACTGGGCACAAACTGGTTGTGTCAACATTGTTTCGATGTCATCTATCAATGTATTGTGACGTGGAATCTGTACAGAAAATAAGTAATCAAAAAAAAAAAAGTAATCAACTTGTTTTTGAGGGTGGAATTTCAAGCACAGGAATATGTCATCATTGTAACCAATTTTCAACATAGACAAACCTTATAAAATATGTTGAATTTGTACCTTTGAAACAACGTCATATCTTCAACATTATATCCACTATCAGAAGAAAAAAAAACAATAGATTAGACAGCACCTCCTACTGGAGAGTTGATCTATCCACAGGGTTTTATCCAAGCCCTGCTTAGCTTTGATATGTCACTGACTACTACTACCATTGTGCTATTGTGAGAATTATTATTGAGAGATCTCTTGATAACTAAATACAGAGTACAAAACATTAGGAATATTGAGTTCCATTCCCTTTTGCCCCCGAAACAGCCTCAATTTGTCATGGCATGGACTCCTACAAGGTGTCGTAAGCGTTCCACAGGGATGCTGGCCCATGTTGACTCCAAGGCTTCCCACAGTTGTCAAGTTGGCTGAATGTTCTTTAGGTGGTGGACCATTCTTGATACATACAGGAAACTGTTGAGTGTGAAAAATCCAGCAGCGTTGCGGTAGTTGTAGTTGGCCGTTGCAGGAAAAAAAAACATATATACTGCTATACAAATTTGACAATCACAAGATGGGACTTAGGACTCTGTCATGTCAAGGGAACTGTAGCCTACTGTTCAGATGAGTTAAATGGAAACTGAAATCTGGACACTGACGTGAGGGTTATAACTTCTCACATAGCCTAATTATTAACTCCTTCAGAATTAAGCATTTATTTTAGTGAAATGATACACCAAATGCAAAAATTGACTCGAGTGGAGAAAAAAATATTTATTTAATTCAGCCTCGAGTGAATGCGAATGCTCAGTTAGATTCCTTCTCAAATCAAATCAAATCAAATTTATTTTATATAGCCCTTCGTACATCAGCTGATATCTCAAAGTGCTGTACAGAAACCCAGCCTAAAACCCCAAACAGCAAGCAATGCAGGTGAAGAAGCACGGTGGCTAGGAAAAACTCCCTAGAAAGGCCAAAACCTAGGAAGAAACCTAGAGAGGAACCAGGCTATGTGGGGTGGCCAGTCCTCTTCTGGCTGTGCCGGGTGGAGATTATAACAAAACATGGTCAAGATGTTCAAATGTTCATAAATGACCAGCATGGTCGAATAATAATAAGGCAGAATAGTTGAAACTGGAGCAGCAGCACAGTCAGGTGGACTGGGGACAGCAAGGAGTCATCATGTCAGGTATTCCTGGGGCATGGTCCTAGGGCTCAGGTCCTCCGAGAGAGAGAAAGAAAGAGAGAATTAGAGAGAGCATATGTGGGATGGCCAGTCCTCTTCTGGCTGTGCCGGGTGGAGATTATAACAGAACATGGCCAAGATGTTCAAATGTTCATAAATGATCAGCATGGTCGAATAATAATAAGGCAGAACAGTTGAAACTGGAGCAGCAGCACAGCCAGGTGGACTGGGGACAGCAAGGAGTCATCATGTCAGGTAGTCCTGGGGCATGGTCCTAGGGCTCAGGTCCTCCGAGAGAGAGAAAGAGAGAAGGAGAGAATTAGAGAACGCACACTTAGATTCACACAGGACACCGAATAGGACAGGAGAAGTACTCCAGATATAACAAACTGACCCTAGCCCCCCGACACATAAACTACTGCAGCATAAATACTGGAGGCTGAGACAGGAGGGGTCAGGAGACACTGTGGCCCACTCCGAGGACACCCCCGGACAGGGCCAAACAGGAAGGATATAACCCCACCCACTTTGCCAAAGCACAGCCCCCACACCACTAGAGGGATATCTTCAACCACCAACTTACCATCCTGAGACAAGGCTGAGTATAGCCCACAAAGACCTCCGCCACGGCACAACTTAAGGGGGGGGGGGGGGGCGCCAACCCAGACAGGATGACCACATCAGTGACTCAACCCACTCAGGTGACGCACCTCCTCCAGGGACGGCATGAGAGAGCCCCAGTAAAGCCAGTGACTCAGCCCCTGTAATAGGGTTAGAGGCAGAGAATCCCAGTGGAAAGAGGGGAACCGGCCAGGCAGAGACAGCAAGGGTGGTTCGTTGCTCCAGAGCCTTTCCGTTCACCCTCCCACTCCTGGGCCAGACTACACTCAATCATATGACCCACTGAAGAGATGAGTCTTCAGTAGAGACTTAAAGGTTGAGACCGAGTTTGCGTCTCTGACATGGGTAGGCAGACCGTTCCATAAAAATGGAGCTCTATAGGAGAAAGCCCTGCCTCCAGCTGTTTGCTTAAAAATTCTAGGGACAATTAGGAGGCCTGCGTCTTGTGACCGTAGCGTACGTGTAGGTATGTACGGCAGGACCAAATCAGAGAGATAGATAGGAGCAAGCCCATGTAATGCTTTGTAGGTTAGCAGTAAAACCTTGAAATCAGCCCTTGCTTTGACAGGAAGCCAGTGTAGAGAGGCTAGCACTGGAGTAATATGATCACATTTTTTGGTTCTAGTCAGGATTCTAGCAGCCGTATTTAGCACTAACTGAAGTTTATTTAGTGCTTTATCCGGGTAGCCGGAAAGTAGAGCATTGCAGTAGTCTAACCTGGAAGTGACAAAAGCATGGATTAATTTTTCTGCATCATTTTTGGACAGAAAGTTCCTGATTTTTGCAATGTTTCGTAGATGGAAAAAAGCTGTCCTTGAAATGGTCTTGATATGTTCTTCAAAAGAGAGATCAGGGTCCAGAGTAACGCCGAGGTCCTTCACAGTTTTATTTGAGACGACTGTACAACCATTAAGATTAATTGTCAGATTCAACAGAAGATCTCTTTGTTTCTTGGGACCTAGAACAAGCATCTCTGTTTTGTCCGAGTTTAAAAGTAGAAAGTTTGCAGCCATCCACTTCCTTATGTCTGAAACACATTCTTCTAGCAAGGGCAATTTTGGGGCTTCACCATGTTTAATTGAAATGTACAGCTGTGTGTCATCTGCATAGCAGTGAAAGTTAACATTATGTTTTCGAATAACATCCCCAAGAGGTAAAATATATAGTGAAAACAAAAGTGGTCCTAAAACGGAACCTTGAGGAACACCGAAATTTACAGTTGATTTGTCAGAGGACAGACCATTCACAGAGACAAACTGATATCTTTCCGACAGATAAGATCTAAACCAGGCCAGAACTTGTCCGTGTAGACCAATTTGGGTTTCCAATCTCTCCAAAAGAATGTGGTGATCGATGGTATCAAAAGCAGCACTAAGGTCTAGGAGCACGAGGACAGATGCAGAGCCTCGGTCCGATGCCATTAAAATGTCATTTACCACCTTCACAAGTGCCGTCTCAGTGCTATGATGGGGTCTAAAACCAGACTGAAGCATTTCGTATACATTGTTTGTCTTCAGGAAGGCAGTGAGTTGTTGCGCAACAGCCTTTTCTAAAATTTTTGAGAGGAATGGAAGATTCGATATAGGCCGATAGTTTTTTATATTTTCTGGGTCAAGGTTTGGCTTTTTCAAGAGAGGCTTTATTACTGCCACTTTTAATGAGTTTGGTACACATCCGGTGGATAGAGAGCCGTTTATTATGTTCAACATAGTAGGGCCAAGCACAGGAAGCAGCTCTTTCAGTAGTTTAGTTGGAATAGGGTCCAGTATGCAGCTTGAAGGTTTAGAGGCCATGATTATTTTCATCATTGTGTCAAGAGATATAGTACTAAAACACTTGAGTGTCTCTCTTGATCCTAGGTCCTGGCAGAGTTGTGCAGACTCAGGACAACTGAGCTTTGAAGGAATACGCAGATTTAAGGAAGAGTCCGTAATTTGCTTTCTAATAATCATAATCTTTTCCTCAAAGAAGTTCATGAATTTATCACTGCTAAAGTGAAAGTCATCCTCTCTTGGGGAATGCTGCTTTTTAGTTAGCTTTGCGACAGTATCAAAAAGGAATTTCGGATTGTTCTTATTTTCCTCAATTAAGTTAGAAAAATAGGATGATCGAGCAGCAGTAAGGGCTCTTCGGTACTGCACAGTACTGTCTTTCCAAGCTAGTCGGAAGACTTCCAGTTTGGTGTGGCGCCATTTCCGTTCCAATTTTCTGGAAGCTTGCTTCAGAGCTCGGGTATTTTCTGTGTACCAGGGAGCTAGTTTCTTATGAGAAATGTTTTTAGTTTTTAGGGGTGCAACTGCATCTAGGGTATTGCGCAAGGTTAAGTTGAGTTCCTCAGTTAGGTGGTTAACTGATTTTTGTCCTCTGGCGTCCTTGGGTAGGCAGAAGGAGTCTGGAAGGACATCAAGGAATCTTTGTGTTGTCTGTGAATTTATAGCACGACTTTTGATGATCCTTGGTTGGGGTCTGAGCAGATTATTTGTTGCAATTGCAAACGTAATAAAATGGTGGTCCGATAGTCCAGGATTATGAGGAAAAACATTAAGATCCACAACATTTATTCCATGGGACAAAACTAGGTCCAGCGTATGACTGTGACAGTGAGTGGGTCCAGAGACATGTTGGACAAAACCCACTGAGTCGATGATGGCTCCGAAAGCCTTTTGGAGTGGGTCTGTGGACTTCTGTACAGGTGCTGTCTGTATCAGCATCATAAAAGCTGATAGTATTTCAACCACATAAAATATGCATCCATGCCGAACTGAAATCTTATAAGAAACATGTTGGGTCGTTTTCACAGCTTTCTATTTCTTTAAAACCTTTCAGACTGTTGTAATTTAGATATTTTGCATAGAAATTCTTTCCAGTTTTATTTGTTATTGCATTTTCTCCCCGGTCCCTAAACATCTTTGCTCCGCGAAATAATAACTTTACTGTTAACACCTAGATCGAAGCATTCATTCTAAGAATTGTTGACATTATTCTGGTGAGCAAGGGTTTACTTAATCTTCTAGGGCAACATATAATGACAAGAGAATGTGCATGTATCTAATTATAGACAAGTTGGCTGACAAATAGCCTACCAAAATGTCAGACATTTTAAGCAGAAACATATCTAAATCAGGCAACAAAAAAACTCCTGCACCCCCTGTCAAAAAATCATCATCTGAATAGCAATAAGGCACTTTGGAGGTTTGTGATATATGGCCAATATACCACAGCTAAGGGTAGGCTGGATAATAGAATGAGTCAAAATTCACCCAAGGCTGAAAAATGGCAAAATAATGTTGGATGAGCTGGAACACTAGCACGAGGCCATAGCAAATGAATTGAATCAAACATTCGTACTTCTGACTGGAGTGATGCTAAGAATTCCATTTAGCCTAAATGGCACAAAACAAATGTATCCCTTTTTATTTTACCACTACACACTGTTCTTAGGACAAAACTTTAAAAGTAAACTTCCGCACCTCAATGATGCCAAGTGTGCTTATGTCTGCATAACGAGGAAGTAGGAAAAAATATACACATTACAAGATATACCTATATTTCCCCCTATAGGAAACAATGGGACGGGCTCAGAGTTCCATGAGAAAGTTATTGTTGATGTTTTAACTACCAGCAATTGGTTCAACATGGGCAGGTCTCATTGCCAACAATAGCGAAGCAGGCATTGTGACATAGAACAATGGGCTGGGAAAAGAACGTTTGGAAGGCGAGTTGGTGCCACGGTGAACTAATAGGAGCTGGCAGGGTGAAAAATGCCCTAAATGAAGGCCTGTTTTTTTTGTGATTACTTCAAAACTATGGCAAGTAGCTGGGACATATGGTAATATTATGAAACTGGGCTGCAATGAACTAGTTTTTATCAGAAAAAAGCATTGTCAAAAATGTCATGTGTTCAGGCAACTAAGGGCTGTCTCCAGGCACTCGGCATTGCATCCTGCATAAGAACAGCCCTTAAGCGGTGGTATATTGGCCATATACCACACCTCTGGCCTTATTTAAGTGATAATGCTTGAGAAGGCAGTGTTAGGAGGATATATTTGCATGGGTGTTTTTAGGCCCGAGATGAAGTAAAGGGTAGGCAAACCGTGCCAATATATCCTCCAAACACCGGCTTCGAGGGCATTATCACTTTTATCCAACGGGTTACCAACTTATTCAAATAATGATTGACATATTTTAATTAAAAACGTTTTTTTTGTGTGAATTTCTTCATACTATTTTATCCTTCCACAAGATATAGTCCCGAAACAAATCTATGGTTTCTACCCAAGCCGACTGGCCGTTCATTCTATTGGTCATTAAGTATTTTTGTTCTGTATCTATGGACGTGACCCAGTCGTATGTTCTATTGCCATACTGACTGGCAACGTTCTTGTCCCTTGCTAGTGTAACGGATGTGAAACGGCTAGCTTAGTTAGCGGTGGTGCGCGCTAAATAGCGTTTCAATCGGTGACGTCACTCTGAGACCTTGAAGTAGTAGTTCCCCTTGCTCTGCAAGGGCCGCAGCTTTTGTGGAGCGATGGGTAACGTTGCTTCGCGGGTGACTGTTGTTGATGTGTGCAGAGGGTCCCTGGTTCGCGCCCGGGTATGGGCGAGGGGACGGTCTAAAGTTATACTGTTACACTTGCTAGTTTGCCAACTACAGCTAATTTAGTCAAACAGTGCAGACAGAATGACAAAAGTAGCTGTATTTGTTTAAGCTGTTTTCTAGAGACATTTATTTGGATACATCCATAACAATGAGCTAATGAGCCACGATTTCACCTGGCATAGAAAATATGCCAGGTGAAATAACACAATAACTTCAAACTGAAGCTGGAAAGACCGCAAACTAGGTGCACTTCGTTTCGTTTTACCTTTTTCCAATAGACGTTTTTTTGTATATATCCATAAAAAAAGTTTTAAACTTGATGAGACAGTGGATTGCGCAGTCAAATGGAACAGAGTAAATTGGCATTTTAACGTCATAGACTTGTGGAATAGACACCGGCTGGAATGTGCTATTGTATGTTCAATGATATTTGAGTGATTTGGACCGATTTAATGAACATGCATTTTGAACAGATCACAAGTAGGTGTCAAGACGGACAGGGAAATGTCAATGCAATCCAAGTAACACTGTGTGTGTGTGTAATAGAGAGAGAATTGAACGTTCCCCTTCCTAGGTGCCAGATAGTGCAGCTGGTTTGTATTTTGGACAGAGGGAGGGATGGTCAGGATGTCGGGTAACGGGTTTGGGTGGGGCATGTTTTGACTGTTTTTGGTACACCAGCCACCCAAAGCGCACACACAGAGGGAGAGGAGGAGGGGGTGTAGGTACACAGACAATGGAACTCTCCCACTGGAGGCTGATGGGTTGTCACTGATGATTGACAGATAGATCGTGGGCTGCTAAACTTAATGAAACAATTTCCCACCTCCAGTGAACATGCTTCCAGGATAAGGCTTGATCTGTGTCCAGGAAACCAGGTCTTAAATCCTGATTCTGACACTTGGTAGTGGTGTGAAGGGGATGAGGTGTGGTGCCATGGATGGTAGTAGTGTGTGGATGAATGAATGATGGTGAGGCCAATCTGGGTGAGGGGTTATTACGGGTAGCTCTGACTCAGCCCACACATCCTTGGCTCCAGCACGGCAGAGATGGAGAGATGAAACGAGGAGAGGAAGGGAGAGGGAAGCGACTCATCGTGTGGTCAGCTGACTCAGACCACAGGAACGGTGGGAAGCATGTACATTTGGAAGTGTGTGTGTGTGCGTGCAGTGTGGGTGTGTGTTACCATGCCTTTGGTCTGACAGCCAGGGCTGCCATTAGTTATATTTCCTGTCACATGATTGGAATGTTGGAGCAGGATTCCGGTCCTGTTAGTCTCTCCCACTCACCTGCTAACTTTCACCACATGGATCCCATTGCTTCCTCTTACGTCTTCCCAGGAATTTCCCCTTCTGTGTGGTTTCAACATGATGAAAGTCACTGGGGCTGTAGTGTAAGTAGTGGTGGGTGTATATAATTCAACAAGTGTCCCTCATTGATAATTCCTATAAATATCTGAACACCTACTCGTCGAAAATCATGGGCATTAATATGGATTTGGTCCCCCATTGCTGCTATAACAGCCTCCACTCTTCTGGGAAGGCTTTCCACTAGATGATGCAACATTGCTGTGGGGACTTGCTTCCATTCAGCCACAAGAGCATTACTTAGGTCGGGCACTGATGTTGGACGATTAGGCCTGGCTCACAGTCGGTGTTCTAATTCATCCCAAAGTTGTTCGATGGGGTTGAGGTCAGGGCTCTGTGCAGGCCAGTGAAGTTCTTCCACACTGATCTCGACTAACCATTTCTGTATGAACCTCGCTTTGTGCAAGGGGGCATTGTCATGCTGAAACAGGAAGGGCCTTCCCCAAACTGTTACCACAATGTTGGAAGCACAGAATCATCTAGAATGTCATTGTATGCTGTAGCGTTAAGATTTCCCTTTACTGGAACTAAGGGACCTAGCCCGAACCATGAAATACAGCCCCAGAACATTATTCCTCTACTACCAAACTTTACCTTCGCCACTATGTATTGGGGAAGGTAGAGTTCTCCTGGCATCCGCCAAACCCAGATTTGTCCGTCGGACTGCCAGATGGTGAAGCTGGATTCATTACTCCAGAGAACACGTTTCCACTGCTCCAGAGTCCAATGGCGGCAAGCTTTACACCACTCCAGCAGACGCTTGGCATTGCGCATGGTAATCTTAGGCTTGTGTGCAGCTGTTCGGCCATGGAAACCCATTTCATGAAGCCCCCGACGAACAGTACATGTGCTGACGTTACTTCCAGAGACAGTTTGGAACTCGGTAATGGAGGACAGATGATTTTTACGCGTTACATGCTATGCGCTTCAGCACTCGGCGGTCCCGTTCTGTGAGCTTGTGTGGTCTACCACTTCGTGGCTGAGCTGTTGTTGCTCCTAGACGTTTCCACTTCACAATAACAGCAATTACAGTTGACTGGGGAAGCTCTAGCAGGGCGGAAATTTGACGAACTGACTTGTTGGAAATGTGGCATCCTATGACATTGCCGTGTTGAAAGTCACTGAGCTCTTCAGTAAGGCCATTTTACTGCTAATGTTTGTCTTTCAAGATTGCATGGCTGTGTACTCGATTTTCTGCACCTGTCAACAACGGGTGTGGCTGAAATAGCAGAATCCACAAATTTAAGGTGTGTCCACAGACTTTTGGCCACGTAGTGAATATAAATCTCTTTCACCTAAACAATGCTCATATTTTGATTGACAACTATTCCACCATGTGATGAATTGCACTGCGTTGTGAGAGTTTCAGACTCCGTTTCAAGTGTACCGGCAGTGATTCTAAAAGTATGTGTGTGACAAAGTGAGTATGTATTTCCTTTGTTTGTTTATGAGATAGAGGATAAGATACGGTGTCACTATGTAAGAGAGTGCGGTTGTGTGTGTGTACGCTTATTTGTGTGTGTGTGTGTGTGTATGCGTATTTGTGTATGAGTAAGTAAGAAAGAGAGAGAGAGTGCGTAAGAGAGAGAGAGAGACTGATAAAAGAGAGCAAGAGAGTGTGCGGCAAAGCCTGTTGACTCGGTGTAAGAATGACTGCGTGAGTACTGGATGAACAGATCACACCCTCACACTGACGAGGAAAAGGCGGAGAGGAAGGCAGACTGAACAAGGAGAAAGAAGTCGGGGAGAAAGGAGACAGGAAGGCAAAGAAGAAAGCTAGAGGGGAAGGCAGAGAGAGGAAGAGACAGGCTAGCAGTACAGTCTCTCTGGTAGCAACGGCTCAAGGCATCTATTCCCTACTCTTTCTGTGGGCTTGTATAGAGACAGACATGAGGACTCTGAGAGCTACAGTATAGTATATCTTCATGGATAGGCTGGGTGGCTGGGCTCCTCTCCTTACAACCGGACAGCACAGCAACACAGGCAGCATGGAGATGATGCCTGAGGGACACCATATGTCTCACCGTGGGCGATTTTTAAACAGGTATAGATAGAGTGGTGCTTGTGTAAATGTAACTTTTTTTTATTCAAGACTATAAATGCAACTGAAATGCACTGTCATAACAAGTATGTTAAGTTCAATAAGGTTGTTATATTGTGTCATCTAAAAGTAGCTTGTGTTTTCAGTAAGATTCAGCATTTATAGTTGATCAATTTATAATAACTGTTTGTCTGTTGTTTTTATTTTTTATAGACGTAGTAACTCAAATCAAAATCGAATACAATTTTATTTGTCACATACACATGGTTAGCAGATGTTAATGCGAGTGTAGCGAAATGCTTGTGGTTCTAGTTCCGACAATGCAGTAATAACCAACGAGTAATCTAACCTAACAATTCCACAACAACTACCTTGTACACACAAGTGTAAAGGGATGAAGAATATGTACATGAAGATATATGAATGCGTGATGGTACAGAACGGCATAGGCGAGATGCAGTAGATGGTATAGTGTACAGTATATACATATGAGATGAGTAATGTAGGGTATGTAAACATAAAACTGGCATTGTTTAAAGTGGCTAGTGATACATGTTTACATACATTTTTCCATTATAAAAGTGGCTGTAGTTGAGTCAGTATGTTGGCAGCAGCCACTCAATGTTAGTGGTGGTTGTTTAACAGTCTGATGGCCTTGAGATAGAAGCTGTTTTTCAGTCTCTTGGTCCCTGCTTTGATGCACCTGTACTGACCTCGCCTTCTGGATGATAGCGGGGTGAACAGGCAGTGGCTCGGGTGGTTGTTGTCCTTGATGATCTTTATGGCCTTCCTGTGACATCGGGTGGTGTAGGTGTCCTGGAGGGCAGGTAGTTTTCCCCCGGTGATGTGTTGTGCAGACCTCACTACGCTCTGGAGAGCCTTTTGGTTGTGGGCGGAGCAGTTGCTGTACCAGGCGGTGATATAGCCCGACAGGATGCTCTCGATTGTGCATCTGTAAAAGTTTGAGTGCTTTTGGTGACAAACCAAATTTCTTCAGCCTCCTGCTCATATAATAGTGGTAGAATAAAGTGTGTTTGTGTAGTTAAGTAGATCTTTGAAACACGTAGTGCATGCAGAAGTCAAGCCACAAGACTGTAAATCAATCTCATGTTCTCTGTGCATGCTCTGACTAACTGGGCATCTGTCATGCACTGTACTGTAGACACCGGAGTGTGTGTGTGTGTGTGTGTAAGCAGTGTTTGTGTGTGTCTGTTTCACTTTCAGTATTTCGCTCTCTCGCTCTCTGTGCGTCACTTTCAGACTCTGGTTTCACTGTGCATTGTGTGTGTGTGTGTGTGTGTGTGTGTGTGACGTGTGTAAGTTTCACTTTGACTCTCTGTTTCTCTTTCTCTTGTATCCATGTAGCTAATGGAAGTGCTAGGTGACCACACATCTGGATCTTGTACTACATTGGCTGTGCATATTTATAGCTATTTTTCTTACTCAGAGTGGCGAGCCTCATTCTGTCAGTTCTATCCCATATGTGGAGTGGGTCCCTCTGTCTGTATCGTCACTGATCTGTAGTGCGGGTAACTACAAATTGGCTTTTCTCTCAGTGTGTAGCTTAACTCCGAGACAGTATAGTTATAAACGACTCCCATCCATACATTACTGTCCTCACATTTAGTGTCCGTACCTACTGTACAGCTGAGGACACTTGGCTGGCCCATACATCAAATACTTGGAAATGCCCTTGGGCATTTTCCCCATTTATTTGATAGGTATTTTGCATGTTTTCTGCGTCTTGTAATGTCATGAATTCTCTATGTAGATGGTTAATATCATTACATATGGGCTTTACAATCTGCTTTACATGGTCACAGACCGGGTTTGCTCTGAAGTTGTCCGTTGAAGTTAAAAACACAGAGTGAGAAATCCATGTTGTTATATTGACTGATCCAGCCCAATGATGGCCCCGTGATTGCTTTCTCTGTCAGTAGAATGGAGTGAATCATTTCCATTACATGGTGCGGCCGCCGCTTTGACGTCTCAGTTCAAGTGTTGACATTTGATAGGAGAAAGCAACGCGGAGCTGGTAGGTTTGCTCTAAAATGTCTGTAGATATCACAGAATGGGCCTGGATCCACCGAGACAGGCCCATTTGACAGAAAACGCACTCCCTGAAGTCTCTCTCTCCGTGAGTGTGTATTCCTGAGGGAAGCAAGGCTGGGAAATGATGCTGTGTCTGCATATTAAATGAGAGGAGAGGAGGGGGAGAGTTGTTTGACAATTTATATTAAGTAAAGCTTTTTGTGTCCATTTTGGGAAAGAGAGTGGTTTGAGATGGACACCGACCCAATGACTTTATTTGTAAATAGAACTTCACTGCCATCTAAAATAAAGAGACTCACTGCTAGCAGGCAGCCTCGGCCAATAATGTCTGTCTGCGGACTACGGTTACTACATGCCGCTCCCGCGAGCACTGCTTTCCCGAGTCGCTAGCTAGCAAGTGTAATCAATTCAATTCTCGCATGGCACTACTTGTTGGACGTGGTGTGTAGTCGATCATCACTATACACCATGCCCCACGCCCCAGATATGCGGTCCGCAGATAGATACTACTCACTATGGGGCATGTGGTTACCATGATGATGGGCTCCCGAGTGGTGCAGCAATCTAAGGCTTTAGCAGTGTTATTAAGAAAGTCTTATTGAAACATTCAGTAAAAGTTTTAAGAAGTTATTCAGACCCATTTTAAGGGTTTTAAATTTTATATGAATGCAGTAAATGAGCTCCCTTCCCGGACCTCACTAAAACTCAAACCCTGGTTACGGCCCTGTACCTAGCCGCAAGGCAGTAAATGAGCTCCCTTCCGGACCTCACTAAAACCCTGGTTTACGGCCCTGTACCTAGCTGCAAGGCAGTAAATTAGCTCCCTTCCGGACCTCACTAAAACTCAAACCCTAGTTACGGTCCTGTACCTAGGTACACGTTGACATGTTGGTGTCCTTTGTTGGGCAAATTAGATGTCAATGTAGCCTACATAAACCCGACCTCACTCAGAATGTACTTTCACATACAACTTGTTTAAGAAAAGTTAGAGGATTTACTTTCAACTATTCAATGTTATTTAAGTAGTCTACACAAAATGAGTATGGATGCTGATCAATGTCTACATGTGTTGACGTGATAGCTCAGCTGAAATGTACACTTAGCTTGTTTGCTAAGCAGGGTACATAGCAGTAGGCATCTGGACAGTAGACTTGTTCTAACTGAAGTACATTACCCCTCATATACCAGTAGGAGTCACTGTTCAGGCAGGAATAGTTGGACTGGCATTTCAATATATCTCTTTCTTTAAGTTGATGGCATGATGTTGGAACAATTACATCGATCCAAACATACCATTTTACTATCAACATTGAAACAAAGATTAATCAGATATAAAATTTGACATTTCAACTACCTAATATATATAATGAATACTAAAAAAAAGATTTGTAATGTTTCTATGTGGAATTTTCACCACAATTTCAATATATACATACAGTAGTTCTGATGATTATGTTGAAATTCGATTAATGTAACAACCTGTTAGTCAGGTTAAGTCAATGTATTTAAGTTGAAGTTTTACCCTAATTTCAATGTTTACAATGCTGGTTGAAATTAGATGAAAGTACTGGTTTATGACTTTTTTCAAATCCGATGTATTTTCCATGTTGATTCCATGTCATAATACGTTGACAAATTACGTTTAAACAACATTGATTCAACCAGTGTGTACCCAGTGGCAACTTTGTTGGTACTTGTAAAGAGCTCACGATTGACTCAAACAATGGCAATGATAAGATAGACAGGTACCTGAGTGGACAAGGTTGTACGTAGATCTTCAACAACCCCATACTCATCTCACACGGGAGGTAGTTGGGAACACATTATAGGAGTCACAAGGCAAATTACTAACCACCTTCATGGCAGAGATTACTGTCAAAGTCAACTCGAGACCTATAGTTCCCTTTCCACAGACCCTGACTATCCCCTCATTCTGACACCACCAAATATCCTGACTCAAAAAAAACTACACTACCTCCTGCACCCCTTGGTGAACTTCGTGTCAATGTTCCCATGAAACATATCTAGAACATGAATATCTTTAAGTTCTGAGAACATGGTAACCACGTTCTGGGTAGGTTTTATTTGACATTAAGGGAATGGTCTCTTGCACATCACGGGAACATTCCTATGAAAACGTTAGTTAATGACCCAATGAGACTCTAAAGATGTGGGAACATGTTGTTAGTTGGGATGTGAGCGCAACATGACTCAAAGTCATAGAAATATCACTTTCAGAAAGAGAAGACCGTGCCCACGCTCTCAACACAACCCTCATCTGCATGCTTGCATTAAGGCTAATAGACTCTCACTATAACACACAACTCCTCTCTTTCTTACAAACTCACTCTCTTTTCTATTCCCTCTTACTCCTCGCAGGCGAAGACCTCCCAAATACCCCAGAGCTTCCTGCCCTGCTTTGCTGATGCTGCAACGGTACTGTGTTGGACCTCGCTCCTCTTCAGGGAAGCTGTACTCTTGTATGGATGTATAAAATACTGCCAACTGTATTGCTAAAGTGCAAACTTTCAAAATATCCACATACTGCTTCTCCCTCTTGTTGGAAGTCAACTGTAGCCTGTTCTTGTGTGTATATAGGAAATACTACCCACTGTAACTGTATTGCTAGAGTGCAAGCTTGCGGAATTTCTCCAAGACCCCATCCTCCTTGTTTCCCTGTTCATGTTGTTGTTTTTTTATCACTAATGATTTGGTTTCTGAATTCTACATTAGACCAGACCACAACCTCTGCTGTTAATTTTTTTGAATGTGACAGACATGCATGCACAAGTGAAATGAGATAAAGGACAGTTTCTTTCTCTCTCCAACCCGTGACCTAGGTAACCTGTGACTTCCCTACATCCTACTTTCGTAACAAGCTGATCTCACGCCAGGCCATCGCATTGCTCTTCAAACCACAAATAGCCTACAACACCTATGTGCAGACAGTGACCTCTTCTGGTAGAATGAAGACAAGTTGAATGACCTCCTACACACTGAACAAAACACTAAATTGCTCCCCCCAGAAGCTGGTTTCCTATGGTGGTTTAGATGTGTGCTCGCTGTTCTAGCACCATATGAAATCAGTGTTCTGGAAGGTAGAATAGCAGCTCATGGAAACGGACCAAGCCATAGTTAAGAAAGTGAGAAATTGACATAGTGTGTTGTTGCATGTGTTTGTCTGTGTATACGGTAGGTACAATGACAAGTGTTCTTTGAGTGGTTTTCTAATAATGTTCTTACTGTTTGAAGCTACATTCTGTATTGACTTCTAATTTGTTAGTACACCAAATATAATTATGCTTCCATCAGTATGTATGACTCCATTATTTACAGGGACGGATTAATTCAGGGGATCACCGGGGCTGAAGCCCTTGGGCCTAAGAGGCAGGAAAAAAAATCTAATAATGAAATAATAAATATATACAGTACCAGTCAAAAGTTTGGACACACCTACTCATTTCAGGGTTTTTCTTTATTTTTACTATTTTCTACATTGTAGAATAATAGTGAGACATCGAATCTATGAAATACCACATATGGAATCAAGTAGTAACCAAAAAACTGCTACACAAATCAAAATATGTATTATATTTGAGATTCTTCAAAGTAACCACCCTTCGCCTTGATGACAGCTTTGCACAATCTTGGCATTCTCTCAACCAGCTTCATGAGGAATGGATATCAATTAACAGCCATGCCTTGTTAAAAGTTAATTTGTGGAATTTCTTTCCTTTTTAATGTGTTTGAGCCAATCAGATGTGCTGTGACAAGGTAGGGGTGGTATACAGAAAATAGCCCTATTTAGTAAAATACCTAGTCCATATTATGGCAAGAACAGCTCAACTAAGCAAAGAGAAACGTCAGTCTATTACTTTAAGACATGAAGGTCAGTCAATCCGGAAATGTCAAGAACTTTGAAAGTTTCTTCAAGTGCAGTCGCAAAAAACATCAAGCGCTATGATGAAACTGGCTCTCATGTGGACCGCCACAGGAAAGGAAGACCCAGAGTTACTTCTTCTGCAGAGGATAAGTTCATAGTAAAAATACCAAGTAAAAATTAAGAAAAACCCTTGATTGAGTAGGTGTATCCAAATGTTTGACTTACTGCATGTGTTGCCACCCTAGGGACACGATATACTTGTAATTGTTGACAGACAACAGTAAAAAAAATTACCTCTTCCACACTCTCACTTTACGGAATTCAAAATTACAATGTATTCCATAATTTGGTCTGTTATGGATGGATAGGTTCAGCGTTTGTTGGCAAAATCAGTGGGTTTTGTGATGAATGAGCCATCTGATTCAATGAAGGAGTTTGACTTTTTGCCCATAATGTAATTTAAGGTGCTCCAAAGCTTTTTGCTAAGCTTCTTTATATAATTTATCTTTGTTTCATATCACAGTTTCATCTTCTTTTTGTTTAGTTTAGTCCCATGATTTCTCAGTTTAAAGTACATTTGACAATCAGCTGTTTAGCCAGACTTATTTGCCATTCATTCTGCCTTGTCCCTCTCAACCATACACCATTTTTAAATTCCTCATCAATCCACAGGGATTTAACAGTTTTTACAGACATTTTCTTAATGGATGAATTCTTAGTAGTAACTGGAATAAGCAATTTCATAAATATGTCAAGTGCAGTGTCTCGTTGCTCCTCATTACACACAACATACCAGCCAATATTAATTTATCTTCAACATATGAATCAGTACAAAACCTCTTGTATGATCTCTTATACACTATATTAGGCCCAACCTTTGGAACTTTGGTTTTCCTAGATGGCTACCATATTAGGATCACTACATCAGATAAATGTGGATACTGCTTTAGAGCAGATTTCTGCAGCATTAGTAAAGATGTGATCAATATATTTGGATGATTTCATTCCTGTGCTGTTTGTATCGTGGTATATGATATCCCGAACCTGGTTTCAGGGACTGGTTACAGTTTGAAGCTTGAAAGCCGGTCAATATTTGGGTCACCCTGAACAAATACCTCTCTGTTGATATCACATACATTATCAAACATTTCACACATATTATACAGATACTGACTGTTAGCTCTTGTTGGTCTATAGCAATTTCCCACAATAATAGGCTTTAGGTGAGGCAGGTGAACAGCTGTGAGTCTTTCTGGATACGTCTCTAAGAGCTTTGCACACCTAGATTCTTTTCAAAATTCTTCAAGCTATTTTTTAATTGGTTGATCATTGCAAGACAATCATTTTCAAGTCTTGCCATAGATTTTCAAGCAGGTTTAAGTCAAAACTGTAACTCGGCCACTCAGGAACATTCACTGTCTTCTTGGTAAGCAACTCCAGTGTAGACTTGGTCTTGTGTTTTAGGTTATTGTCCTGCTGAACGGTGAATTCATCTCCCAGTGTCTGGTGGAAACCTGACTGAACCAGATTTTCCTCTAGGATTTGGCCTGAGCTTAGCTTCATTCCAATGATTTTTTATACTGAAAAACAGTCCTTAAAGATTACACTATAAGCATACCCATAACATGATGCAGCCACCACTATGCTTGATATGGAGAATGGTACTCCGTAATATATTGTATTGGATTTGCCGCAAACATAAAATGTTGTATTCAGGACAAAAAGTTAATTTCTTTGCAACATTTTTTGCAGCATTACTTTAGTGCCTTATTGCAAACAGGATGCATGTTTTGAATATTTTTATTCTGTACAGGCTTCCTTCTTTTTACTCTGTCAATTAGGTTAGTATTGTAGAGTAACTACAATGTTGTTAAAACAATCAGTTTTCTCCCATCACAGCCATTAAACTCTGTAATTGCTTTAAAGTCACCATTGGCTTCATGGTGAAATCCGTGAGCAGTTTCCTTCTTCTCCGGCAACTGAGTTAGGAAGGACGCCTGTATATTTGTAGTGACTGGATGTATTGATACAGTGCCCAAAGTGTAATTAATTACTTCACCATGCTCAAAGGGCTATTCATTGTCAGATTTTTCCCCCATCTATAAATAGCTGCCCTTCTTTATGAGGCACTGGAAAATCTCCCTGGTCTTTGTGGTTGAATCTGTGTTTGAAATTCACTGCTAAACTGAGGGACCTTACAGATAATTGTATGTGTGGGGTACAGAGATGAGGTAGCCATTCAAAAAACATCATTAAACACTATTTTGCACACAGAGTGAGACCATGCAACTTATTATGTGATTTGTTTAGTAAATGTTTACTCCTGAACTTATTTAGGCTTGCCATAACAAAATGGGTTTACTACTTATTCACTCAAGACATCTCAGCTTTTCATGTTTTATTATTTTGTAAATATTTTGATAAACATAATTCCAATTTGACACTATGGGTTATGGTGTGTAAGCCAGTGACACAAAATATGAATATAATCCATTTTAAATTCAGGCTGTAACACAACAAAATGTGGGGAAAAGCCATAGGTCAGAATACTTTCTGAAGGCACTGTATGCTAATGTAACCTCAGCAAAAAAAGAATGTCCTCTCACTGTCAACTGCGTTTATTATCAGCAAACATAACGTGTAAATATTTTTATAAACATTAGATTCAACAACTGAGACAACCGTGTGACTAACAGACATATATTAATGTTTCCCTGAACAAAGGGGCGGTCAAAATCAAAAGTAACAGTCAGTATCTGGTGTGGCCACCAGCTGCATTAAGTACTGCAGTGCATCTCCTCCTCATGGACTGCACCAGATACGCCAGTTCTTGCTGTGAGATGTTACCCCACCTATAGGGAGGAGGTCTCTGACCTCCTCCCTATAGGCTGTCTCGACGTCTCGACGTTGTCGGTGTTCAGGCACTGTTGTGTTGACACTGTGTCATCTGCAAACTTAATGATGGTGTTGGACACGTGCCTGGCCATGCATTTGTGGGTGAACAGGGAGTACAGGAGGGGACTGAGCACGCACCCCTGGGGAGCTCCAGTGTTGAGAATCAGTGTGGCAGATGTGTTGCTACCTACCCTCAACACCTGGGGGTGACCCGTCAGGTGTTATTTTCTGTTTTTAATTTGTACACTTAGCTTACAAACAATTTGCCAACCATGGATTTACAGTGGTGGGGTGTTGGACTGATCTTGTTGATGGTGTACATACCCGCTACGAACGGACTAAGTTATGAAAACGCTGCTGGCAGCGGAATCCAATAGAGCAGGGAGTTCTTACTACAATGCAACTCAAACACAAACGCGATGGATATCCCAATGGCCTATCTAATACCTGATTGTCTGCGAGTGGATTACAAACCCAAATGCAAACGTGGAAAACGCGGGGGAATCAGACAAAGACTTAAAAAATTAAGAACAAACTTCCCTTGCTGATTAATGGCCAGTCACTGAGGGGGAAAGCAGATGAGTTGTCAGCTTATCTGCGCTTCCAACACGAATATCGGGAGGCCTGTTTGCTGGCATTTACTGAGACTTGGCTGGATGGCAGAGTCCCGGACAGAGAAGTGGAGCCGGCCGGCTTCACTCTGGTCAGAGCGGACCGTGATCTGACAGTCACAGGGAAACTTCACGGAGGGGTCGTCTGCCTGCTTGTCAGGGACCAGTGGTGTAAATGGATCCTGGTAAGAGAGAGACGCTGTACCCCCGACATTGAACTGCTTTCTGTGTCACTGCGAGCCTCACTATCTGCCCCGTGAGTTCCCCAATTGTTTGTTACCGATGTGTAGATTCTACCTAAAGCTAATATAATACACGTAAAGGCATCAGAGATGATTTATAATCTGTCACAGAAACTGGAATCCATTTCCCCCGACGCACCCAAATTTATTTTAGGGGATTTTAACAACTGTACCTTGCACAAAGTCTTGCGCACATACCATCAGTATGTGAAATGTCACACCGGGAAAAATAAGACTCTTGATTTGTGCTATGGGACGATACCAAAGGCTTTCTCTGCCACCACCAGACCTCCCCTGGAGACATCAGACCACGATGTGGTCTACCTCAGGCCAACCTACTGTCAGCTCCTGGAGAGGGAGAAACCCACAGTTAAAACTACCTCAGGCCAACCTACTGTCGGCTCCTGGAGAGGGAGACACCCACAGTTAAAACTACCTCAGGCCAACCTACTGTCGCCTCCTGGAGAGGGAGAAACCCACAGTTAAAACTACCTCAGGCCAACCTACTGTCGGCTCCTGGAGAGGGAGAATCTGGATCTGGAATGACAACAGTATCACTTGTCTCCAGGGGTGATTTGACTGTACTATGTGGGAGGTATTTGGTCTCCAGGGGTGTTTTGACTGTACTATGTGGGAGGTATTTGGTCTCCAGGGGTGTTTTGACTGTACTATATGGGAGGTATCTGGTCTCCAGGGGTGTTTTGACTGTACTATGTGGGAGGTATTTGGTCTCCAGGGGTGTTTTGACTGTACTATGTGGGAGGTATTTGAGGACAGCAGCTCTGATCTTGATGAACTCACAGATGTGATTTCGGGCTATATAAACTTCTGTGTTGAGTCAGTTGTGTCTACTAAGACCTGTAAAATCTTCCCTAACAACAAGCCTTGGGTATAAAAACATCTAAAATCACTACTTGATAGGAAGAAGACCAGTTTATGCTCGGGGTGATCGACAGGCTTTAAGAGATGTACAACGTGAGATAAAAATACAGATACTGGTGGACAAGGAGGCATACAAGCAAAGGGTGGAGAGGACCCTCTCCTCAGGAAACGCAAGGGTGGCCTGGCAAGGGATTAAATCCATGGCTATAGTGCCCCCACATAGGCAGGGGAAAAACCAGTGCTGACCTTGGGGGATATGAGGGCCAGCACATGGCTAATTAACTGAATGTTTTCTTCTCAAGATTTGAATCAGACAACTTTGTGTTGGAGGTAAAACAAATGGACGCATCATTACAAATGTTTGAGAGAGTTGTTGTTAAACAATCTGATGTTTTAAAGTTGTTCAGGGGATATAACACATACAAAAGCCCAGGCAAAATAAGTGGGCATGTGTTAAAGCACTGTGCTGAAAAACTGGCTGGTGTTTTTACAGACATTTTCCAATCCTCACTCAACCAGCAGCATGTTCCAGTATTGTGGAAAAAAATCTATAATTATACCAATTCCTAAAGCATCCAATCTCTCTGTGCTGAATGACTACCGCCCTGTCTCCTTGACATTCTTAGTAATGAAATGCCTTGAGAAAATTGTGAAAAGTCATATTCTCAGTGTCACCCAGAAGCTCCTCGACCCATTTCAGTTTGCCTATCAGCCTAGCAGAGGAGTTGAAGATGCCATTCTTACCCTCCTTAACATGGTCTATAGACATCTAGAGGGTGCTAAATCCCATGTCAGGGTTCTGTTTGTTTACTTTTCTTCTGCCTTCAACACAATCCAGCCTTACATTCTGGCACAGAGACTCATTTGGGACTTCTCCTTAGATGGGGGCTGGTTTTGTGGCTGTTGGACTTCCTGAGCCAACGCTCACAGCGAGTCAAAATAGGTCCCCACGTGTCGGATATACGCAATACCAACACAGGCTCTCCTCAAGGAGGTGTTTTGTCCCCACTTCTGTACATCTTGTACACTAATAGTTGTACTAGTTCCCATACTGACAGACACCTTTTAATGTAGACTGTACTATATTGACTCTGTTTTACAAATCTTGGAGTGGGTCTAAGGTTTCTGGGATAATGGTGTTGATGTGAGCCATTACCAGCATTTCAAAGCACTTTATGGCTACAGACGTGAGTGCCTCGGGTCTGTAGTCATTTAGGCAGGTTGCCTTTGTGTTCTTGGGCACAGGGACTATGGTGGTATGCTTGAAGCATGTTGGTATTACAGACTCAATCAGGGACATGTTGAAAATGTCAGTGAAGACACCTGCCAGTTGGTCAGCACATGCCCGGAGCACACGTCCTGGTAATCCGTCTGGCCCCGCAGCCTTGTGTATGTTGACCTGTTTAAACGTCTTACTCACGTTGGCTACGGAGAGCGTGATCACACAGTCGTTCGGAAAAAGCGGATGCTCTCATCATGCATGCCTCAGTGAAGCTTGCCTCGAAGCGAGCATATAAATTATTTAGCTCATCTGGTAGGCTCGTGTCACTGGGCAGCTCACGGCTGTGCTTCCCTTTGTAGTCTATAATAGTTTGCAAGCCCTGCCACATACGACGAGTGTCGGAGCCGGTGTAGTATGATTCAATCTTAGCCCTGTATTGACGCTTTGCCTGTTTGATGGTTCGTCGCAGGGTATAGCGGGATTTCTTGTAAGCTTCCGGAGCTTGAAGCTCCCGCACCTTGAAAGCGGCACCTCTACCCTTTAGCTCAGTACGAATGTTGCCTGTAATCCATGGCTTCTGGTTGGTACGTACAGTCACTGTGGGGACGACGTCCTCAATGCACTTATTGATAAAGCCAGTGGCTGATGTGGTGTATTCCTCAATGTCATCAGAAGAATCCCTGAACATGTTCCAGTCTGTGATAGCAAAACAGTCCTGTAGTTTAACATCTGCTTCATCTGACCATTTTTTTATAGACACTGGTGCTTCCTGCTTTAATTTTTGCTTGTAAGCAGGAATCAGGAGGATAGAATTGTGGTCGGATTTACCAAATGGAGGGTGAGGGAGAGCTTTGTACACGTCTCTGTGTGTGGAGTACAGGTGATCTAGAATTTTTTTTCCCCCCACTGGTTGCACATTTAACATGTTGATAGAGATTTGGTAGAACTGATTCAAGTTTCCCTGCATTAAAGTCTCCGGCCACTAGGAGCACCGCCTCTGGGTGAGTGGTTTCCTGTTTGCTTATTTCCTTATTCAGCTGACTGAGTGTGGTCTTAGTGCCCACATCTGATTGTGGTGGTAAGTAAACAGCCACAAAAGTATAGCTGAGAACTCTCTAGGCAAGTAGTGTGGCCTGCAATTTATCACAATATACTCTACTTCAGGCGAGCAAAATCTAGAGACTTCCTTAGATTTTGTGCACCAGCTGTTGTTTACAAATATTCACAGACCTCCCCCCTTGTCTTACCAGAGTGTGCTGTTCTATCTTGCCGGTGCAGCATATATCCCGCTAGCTGAATATCCATGTCGTCATTCAGCCACGATTCCGTGAAACATAGGATATTACAGTTTTTGATGTCCCGTTGGTAGGATATTCGTGATCGACCTCGTCTAGTTCATTGTCCAATGATTGTACATTGGCGAGTAATATTGACGGTAACGGCAGCTTTCCTACTCGACTTCTGCGGATCCGGATGAGGCATCCGACTCTACTTCCTCTGCGTCGCTTCCTTATGCGAATAATTGGGATGTCTGCCCTGCGGGGTGTTTGGAATAACAGAAATCCAAAACAGAATGACTGCAATTATACTGGATAAAATGGGAAATTATAGTAGTCACAAAGCATCTGTGGATCTGTTGGGGCAGTATGCGATTTGGGGTGGGTCTAGGGTTTCCGGCATGATGGTGTTGATGTGAGCCATGACCAGCCTTTCAAACCATGTAATGGCTTCAGACGTGAGTGCTATGGGTCGGTAATCATTTAGGCAGGTTACTTTTGCTTTCTTGTAAACATGGACTTTGGTGGTCTGTTTGAAACATGTAGGTATTACAGACTCAGTCAGGGAGAGGTTGAAAACGTCAGTGAAGACACTTGCCAGTCAGAGCACATGTTCTGGTAATCCGTCCAGCCCCGCAGCTTTGTGAATGTTGACCTGTTTATTTAAGGTCTTGCTCACATCGGCAACGGAGAACGTGATCACACAGTCGTCTGGAACAGCTGGTGCTCTCATGCGTGCTTCAGTGTTGCTTGCCTCGAAGCGAGCATAAAAAGGCATTTAGCTCGTCTGGTAGGCTTGCGTCACTGGGCGTCAGTCAATGAAGCATTCAATACATTGGTCACTACAGTAGTGGCCAAAATGACACAAATATTAATTTCCACAAAGTTTGCTGCTTCAGTGTCTTTAGATATTTTTGTCAGATATTACTATGGAATACTGAAGTATAGTTACAAGAATTTCATAAGTGTCAAAGGCTTTTATTGACAATTACATGAAGTTGATGCAAAGAGTCAATATTTGCAGTGTTGACCCTTCTTTTTCCGCTCTGGCATGCTGTCAGTTAATTTCTGGGCCACATCTTGACTGATGGCAGCCCATTCTTGCATAATCAATGCTTGAAGTTTGTCAGAATTTGTGGGCTTTGTTTGTCCACCAGCCTCTTGAGGATAGACCACAAGTTCTCAATGGGATTAAGGTCTGGGGGGTTTCCTGGCCATGGACCCCAAATATCGATGTTTTGTTCCCCCAGCCACTTAGTTATCACTTTTGCCTTATGGCAAGGTGCTCCATCATACTGGAAAAGGCATTGTTCATCACCAAACTGTTCCTGGGTGGTTGGGAGAAGTTGCTCTCGGAGGATGTGTTGGTACCATTCTTTATTCATGGCTGTGTTCTTAGGCAAAATTGTGAGTGAGCCCTCTCCCTTGGCTGAGAAGCAACCCCCTCCCCTACATGAATGGTCTCAGGATGCTTTACTGTTGGCATGACACAGGACTGATGGTAGCGCTCACCTTGTCTTCTCCGGACAAGCTTTTTTCCAGATGCCCCAAACAATCAGAAAGGGGATTCATCAGATAAAATGATTTTACCCCAGTCCTCAGCAGTCCAATCCCTGTACATTTTGCAGAATATCAGTCTGTCCCTGATGTTTTTCCTGGAGAGAAGTGGCTTCTTTGCTGCCCTTCTTGACACCAGGCCATCCTCCAAAAGTCTTCGCCTCACTGTGCATGCAGATGCACTCACACCTGCCTGCGTCCATTCCTGAGCAAGCTCTGTACTGGTGGTGCCCGGATCCCGCAGCTGAATCAACTTTAGGAGACGGTCCTAGCGCTTGCTGGACTTTCTTGGGCGCCCTGAAGTTCTTCATGATCCGATAAATGGTTGATTTAGGTGCAATCTTACTGGCAGCAATATCCTTGCCTGTGAAGCCCTTTTTGTGCAAAGTAATGATGACGGCACGTGTTTCCTTGCAGGTAACCATGCTTGACAGAGAAAGAACAATGATTCCAAGCACCACCCTCCTTTTGAAGCTTCCAGTCTGTTATTCGAACTCAATCAGCATGACAGAGTGATTTCCAGCCTTGTCCTCATCAACACTCACACCTGTGTTAATGAGAGAATCACTGACATGATGTCAGCTGGTCCTTTTGTGGAAGGGCTGAAATGCAGTGGAAAGTTTTTGGGGATTCAGTTCATTTGCATGGCAAAGAGGGAATGCAATTAATTGCAATTAATCTGATCACTCTTCATAACATTCTGGAGAATATGCAAATTGCCATCATACAAACTGAGGCAGCAGACTTTGTGAAAATTAATATTTGTGTCATTCTCAAAACTTTTTGGGGCCACGACTATACATGGATAGACAACTACATACAAGACAACAAAGACTCTCCTGTTTCTCCGGCCACAATGTGAGACTCTAAGAGGTCATCTAATTGCATATGCTTTCTCTAAGAAAAAAGCAATGGAAGCACACAGGTTAGATCTTGAGAGGGAGCTGGTATGCTGCGAAAAAGTACATAAACAATCCCCAGACAGCGCCTCCTGGAGTCAACTTAAAGCAGCCAAAGCCAAACTAAACCTGGACTATAGTATAGTTATCTTGAGTATAACAATAGGCCTAGCAGATTGCTTGTATACCAATTAAAAAAAGAGCAGTCAAGAGCGTACAATCATGGCCATCCGAACAGCACATGACGATATGAACCAAATAAGATAAATTTAACATTTCATGATTTTTACTCCAAATTATATACTTATGAGAGAAAACATACAGATGCAGAACTCCATTCCTTACTAGAGGGAATCTTGCTACCAAAATTATCAGAGACTGACCAAGAAGATCTCAACTCCCCCTTCACTCCTGAGGGGGTCCTAGAGGCAATTATCTGTATGCCACTTAAGTGCCATGGCCCAAATGGATTTCCTAGAGAGTTCTACAAAGCTTTTTGGACCCAGTTTAGCCCTATTTTTGCAAAAACTGAGCTCTCCCAGACTATGTACACAGCCCACATTACAGTGTTTCTCAACAAAAAAAGGACCCTCTATCCTGCTTCTCCTCCTGAAGCTTGTTGTATTTCGACTATAAAATAATTACAGAATCACTCGCCAAAAGACGAAACACTCTTCTTCCCAAAATAATAAAAGTGGACAAAACCGGATGTATTAGAGATAGGTACTCTTCTGATAACATTTTCCAACTTTTTTATATTATAGATCAAGTAAACACACAAAAGACCCCTGTCCCGCTGGCTTCACTGGATGTCGAGAAGGCGTTCAACAGGACGGAGAGGTGCTTTCCGTTCTCAGTCTCAGTCAATAACTTTATTAAATGGATGAAGTCCCTATATTCTCATCCAAATTCCATGGTGACTACTAACAGTCTGAATTCTGACAAATTCCCTTTGGGACGTGGCCCAAGACAAGGATGCTCGCTTTCCCCCCCTGCTCTACTTGTTGAGGGCGGAGTCTTTGGCAGAGTTGATAAGGAGCAAGACAAGGATGCTCGCTTTCCCCCCCCTGCTCTACTTGTTGAGGGCGGAGTCTTTGGCAGAGTTGATAAGGAGCAAGACAAGGATGCTCGCTTCCCCCCCTGCTCTACTTGTTGAGGGCGGAGTTTTTGGCAGAGTTGATAAGGAGTAAGACAAGGATGCTCGCTTTCCCCCCCTGCTCTACTTGTTGAGGGCGGAGTCTTTGGCAGAGTTGATAAGGAGCAATCCAAGTTTTATGGGTGTTTCTGCAGGCGACCTTCACCACAGGATTTCCATTTACACGGATGATGTCTTGCTCTACATATCCAACCCTGAGAAATTCCTCCCATTTTAGACACAATTGCTCAATACGGCAAGTTTCCAGGATATAAGATACATTTGAACAAATCCATTGTGAGCCCTCTCAATCTTACACTCACCAGCTCTATGAAGACACTGCCCGTTCCAATGGAAGACACAAGGGTTTCAATACCTTGGGATCTTTGTAACACCAGATCTGAATGGTCCTTTTCAAGGAAAAATCTCTCCCACTCCTTGATCGAATCAAGAAAGATCTCTGAACCTGGATGTCTCTCCCAATTAGCTTAGTCAGAAGAATCAATGTTATCTGTATGAACATCCTCCCTAGATTGAACTATTTATTCCAGATGCTCCCATGCAATCTCCCAGTTATTTTCTTCTAAACAACCAACCAAAGCATCACCAAATTTATAATGGCAATAAAAAACCTACGATCAAGTTCTCCACTCTATTGAAACCTAAATCTAAGGGTGGTCTTGCCCTTCCCTGCCTTCAATTGTACTACTGGTCTGTCCAAATCCACAACATGCTAACATGGATCACAAACAGACAAGACTCAATATGGATTTAGATAGAGGCCCAATCCTGTGGTTAATTGCCCCTAAGCTCAATTATATTCATTAATAACTTTTTTGAAGTGGGCAACATACCCAAAATCTTTGTGATTTACAGCACCCTACTAGCATGGAAGGACTGTAATAAATACCTTGGCATTTCTTCCCAGATATGCTCTCACTCGCCTATGGTATGCAATTGAGACTTGCCAAAAGCCCTGAGTAATACCTGCTTTATTCTTTGGCATACTCTAGGGATCAGGACCTTTTCAGACCTGTTTCATCAGAACACAACTACACTGAAATCCTTTCAAGACCCCTGCAGTGAATTCAATGTGCCAAGATACATTTATTTTTTTATTTATCTTGAAATTAGACACGTAATTTCCTCATTCACTTCCAAGGGGAGGTTTAGAGCACAGCTGAACGAAACAAGAGACCCTTCTTGCTACAGCACAATCCATCACAGGCAAAATCTCCTATATCTACAAAATCATGTATTCCTTTGAAAATAATTTGGGAAAAGGATCTTTGTCTGACTATCAGTGATGAGTTATGGCCGAATGTTTGCGTCAGGGTATACTGCTCCTCTACTAATGTAAACATTTAAGATTTTAATTACAAATGTTTGTACGAATGTTATTATACCCCAGTGAGACTCCATAGAATGAATACATAGAATGAATACATGCATTGTCAACTGTAGGACCTTATATAGACAGGTGTGTTTCTTTCCAAATCATGTCCAATCAATTGAATTTACAACAATCAAGTTGTAGAAACATCTCAAGGATGATCAATGGAAACAGGATGCACCTGAGCTCAAAATTGCTACCAATGATGTCCTCAAACACTACAGCGTGAGAGGGAGGAGGGAGAAGCGGTCCTTCCAAGACCTGGTGAAATGCTGGTTAATAACCAGTAGGTTCAATACAAATCTTCACTGGGTGTAAAAAACATTAAGAACGCCTTCCTACTGTTGAGTTGTACTTAATTGTCTCAAGGTTTAAAAATCCTTCTATAACCTGTCTCCTCACCTTCATCTACACTGATTGAAGTGGATTTAACAAGTGACATCAATACGGGATCATAGATTTCACCTGGATGCACCTGGTCAGCATATGTCATGGAAAGAGCAGGTGTTCTTAATGTTTTGTCCATTCAGTGTATATGTCTGTCCAGGGTTGCAAAATTCCGGTTTTCCTAAAATCCCGGTTGGAGGATTCCCAGAATCAGAAGGGAAAACCAGGGAATTTATTGAACGTTTTTTTTGCAAACCTGTGTCTCTTTAGTACCCTTTTATTGTAACTTTGACCACATCACAGCTATGCTGAAATCCACATAACCCACGTTTGGAGTTTTAGTCCCCCTTTAGGTATCAAAAAAAATATATACACATTTGTTTTTGATCAAATATTGATGTCCATAGAAACACATTGAATAACACATTCCTAAATGGCAAGATGGACAGTCAAAATAACTAATAGAAAACAAGGTTTTGACATGTTTGTCCTAAATCTAGGCTACATAAAAAAAAAACTCAGGAAATATATATTTTTAACATATATTTAAGTAGGCAAAAAACATAATTTATTTTTTGTAACAGGTACCGGTTACCTTCAGACGAGTCCCGTGACACTTGTGGGGGTTGTAGAGCAAAACAGAACACTATCGTGTTCGTGATAGTGCAAAAAACAGACATCTCTAGCTTAATTATATTGACCGATTTTTGATGGGGATTTTTTTGTTATGTAACTGGTGCATCAATCGACTCAATCGACTTATCCTGCTGGTCTAGCAAATGGTTTAACTTGTTTAGATATAAATTAAGCTAGGCGTCCCGCCAGCGGGACACCTGTCGACAACTTCCGGTGACATTGAAGGGTGCGCAATTCAAATAAATAATCATAAAACTTATGGATATTAAACATTTCGGTTCATAGAAGTGTCTTATATCGGTTAAAAGCTTAAATTCTTGTTCATCTATGTGCACTGTCCAATTTACAGTAGGCTTTACAGCGAAAGCATGCCATGCGATTGTTTGAGGAAGGCACCGCACATCAACATATTTTTCCACCGGCACAGGCTGCATAAAATCACAAATAGCTTACTTTTTGAAAATCTTCCTCTGATTTGCAATCGAAAGGGTCCCAGCTACAACATGTGTCGTTTTGTTAGATAAAATCCTTCCTCACATCCCAAAAAGTCTGTTTAATTGACGCCATCGATTTGAGCAATCCACTCGTTCAACATGCAGAGAAAGGAATCCAAAAAGCTACGGCTAAACTTTGTTAAAACAAGTCCAAATACATTTCTATGTAATCTTCGGGTACCCTAAAATGTAATTAAACTATAATATTTCATACGGAAAGAAGTATGTTCAATAGGAAAATGATATTAGCAGGTGAATGTCCTCTTCGTTGCGCACGCACAGACTGATTTCCAAGTCCCAGTACTAAAACTCATAATTCTTCCTCGTTTTGGAAGAAACAAGCCTGAAACCTTGAACAAGAACTGTTGACATATAGTGGAAGCCATAGGAATTGCAATATGGGAGCTGGATTTGAATATGCCTATACTTTCCATTGTAAGAGCATGGGCTCTCAAAAAAAAAATGTCAGTTTGGTTTTTCTTTGGGTTTTCTCCTACCATATCTATTGTGTGATAGTCTCATAAATAAATTTTAACATTTCTACAAACTTCAAAGTGTTTTCTATCCAATGGTACCAATTATATGCTTATCCTGGCTTCTGGGCCTGAGTAACAGGCAGTTTACTTTGGGCAAGTCAGTCAGACAGGAAGAAGAGAAAAATAGACCCGAGCATGAAGGAAAGGACCAGCACTCACTTGATATGATTTGCAGTTTGTGTTTATTTCCTTAAATTCATAGTAACAAGTGTCTTAATACACTGCACGGATATATTTCAGCTTGTGCCTTCCTCAGTGCGTGTCCAGTTCTTACACTTTCTTCCTGGCCCCAACATGACCAGATGTTTCATGGTTAGCAAGGGCTATTGGCTTTTGGTTTGGTTAAGAGGCAGGCAACAAGGTTCCTATGAGCATCCATAATAGTTCCCTCTTTCTATAGAAAGGTGATCGTCTCCTTGTGCATTTCCTTTCTTTCTTACACTGCTCGACTGAGTGACCATCTTCACAGATCAAACTAGATATAATTGAAGTCGGAAGTTTACATACACCTTAGCCAAATACATTTAAGCTCAGTTTTTCACAATTCCTGACATTTAATCCTAGTTAAAAATTCACTGTCTTAGGTCAGTTAGGTCACCACTTTATTGGAAGAATGTGAAATGTCAGAGTAATAGTAGAGAGGATTATTTATTTCAGTTTTATTTCTTCATCACATTCCCAGTGGGTCAGAAGTTACATACACTTAATTAGTATTTGGTAGCATTGCCTTTAATTGTTTAACTTAACAAACATTTCATGTAGCCTTCCACAAGCTTCTCACAATAAGTTGGTTGAATTTGGGCCCATTCCTCCTGACAGAGCTGGTGTAACTGAGTTGGGTTTGTAGGCCTCCTTGCTCACACACGCTTTTTCAGTTCTACCTACAAATGTTCTATAGGATTGAGGTCAGGGCTTTGTGATGGCCACTCCAATACTTTGACTTTGTTGTCCTTTTTGCCACAACTTTGGAAGTATGCTTGGGGTCATTGTCCATTTGGAAGACCCATTTGCGAACAAGCTTTAACTTCTTGACTGATGTCTTGAGATGTTGCTTCAATATTTCCACATAATTTTCCTTCCTCGTGATGCCATCTAGTTTGTGAAGTGCAGCAGTCCCTCCTGTAACAAAGTACCCCCACAACATAATGCTGCCACCCCCGTGCTTCACGGTTGGGATGGTGTTCTTCGTCTTGCAACATAACGATGGTCATTATGGCCAAACAGTTGCATTTTTGTTTCATCAGACCAGTGGACATTTCTCCAAAAATAATGATCTTTGTCCCCATGTGCAGTTGCAAACTGTAGTCTGGCTTTTTTTATGACGGTTTTGGAGCAGTGGCTTCTTCCTTGCTGAGCGGCCTTTCAGGTTCTGTCGATATGGGACTCGTTTTACTGTGGATATAGATACTTTTTTTTACCTGCTTCCTCCAGCATCTTCACAAGGTTCCTTTGCTGTTGTACGTTCATCACTAGGAGACAGAACGCGTCTCCTTCCTGAGCGGTATGACGGCTGCGTGGTCCCATGGCATTTATACTTGCGCACTATTGTTTGTACAGATGAACGTGGTACCTTCAGGCATTTGGAAATTGCTCCCAATGATGAACCAGACTTGTGGAGGTCTACAATTGTTTTTCTGGGGTCTTGGATGATTTCTTTTGATTTTCCCATGATGTCAAGCAAAGAGGCACTGTGTTTTGAATGTAAGCCTTTAAATACATCCACAGGTACACCTCCAATTGACTCAAATGATGTGAATTAGCCTATCAGAAGCTTCTAAAGCCATGACATAATTTTCTGGATTTTTCCAAGCTGTTTAAAGGCACAGTCAACTTGGTGTATGTAAACTTCTGACCCACTGGAATTGTGATACAGTAAATTATAAGTGAAATAATCTGTCTGTAAACAATTGTTGGAAAAATTACTTGTGTCATGCACAAAGTAGATATCCTAACCGACTTGCCAAAACTATAGTTTGTTAACAAGAAATTTGTGGAGTGGTTGAAAAACTAGTTTTAATTACTCCAACCTAAATGTAATGTAAACTTCCGACTTCAACTGTATGTATTGTCTATTTTTAGTCGAACCCTGGGTTGAATTTAAATGCTCACAAGAGCGGAAATTCATTTTATTTTTAGCTGAAAGATGATGCCCATAGCTTACACATGATGTTGCACAACGCTTTAAGTCAATAAGTCATCGTTTTAGTCAATGTTTGGGCTTAAAGTGGGAAAACCAAAGTTGTAACTTCAGATATTTTCCGTGTCAATGCCATGTGTTTCCCTTATGGGATGACTTGCTAATACTTTTCAGTCTAAGTTTCTTTTCGGGTCTGGGTTTTATGTGAATGTTACCACCCATCAGCATGGCATTGTTTATTAATCAGAAACACCTGCAAAGTTCTTCCTCGTGACTGAACCAAACAACTTTTCGACATAACCTCATTTTCTGGAATTTTCCAAGCTGTTTAAAGGCACAGTCAGCTTAGTGTATGTAAACTTCTGACCCACTGGAATTGTGATACAGTGAATTATAAGTGAAATAATCTGTCTGTAAACAATTGTTGGAAAAATGACTTGTGTCATGCACAAAGTAGATGTCCTAACCGACTTGACAAAACTATAGTTTGTTAACAAGAAATTTGTGGAGTTGTTGAAAAGCGAGTTTTAATGACTCCAACATAAGTGTATGTAAACTTCTGACTTCAACTGTATCTGTATGTGAGACGTTTTGTATGGTATGTATTCATTTGTGGATGATACGTAACAAATTACAATTCGTATTATATGATATGAATTTGCAAGATGTACATTATGTTACGAATTTGCAAAATTCTAGTTTGGTGGCTAACGTTAGCTAGCTGGCTAATGTTTGCTAGGCTAGGGATTAACGTTAGGGTTAAGTTTAGGAGTTAGGTTAAAGGATTAAGGGCAGAGTTAGCTAAAAGAGTTAAGATTAGGGGAAGGATTAGCTAAAAGGAATTGGGGGAAGGGTTAGCTAACATGCTAAGTAGTTGCAAAGTAGCTAAAAAAGTAGTAAGTAGATGAAAAGTTGCTAAAATGCTAAAATTGTCCATGATGAGATTCGAACTCGAAAACCATCGGTTGCTAGAAGTGTACGTTATAGGCCCAATCATACCCCCTCTAGCACCAGGGTCAGCGCACTCTCAAATGTTGTTTTTTGAGAGCGTCTCATTCTTAAATAATTTTCCACACAGTCTGTGCCTGTATTTAATTTTCATGCTAGTCAGGGCCGAGAATCAACTCTCACATAGGTACGTGGTTGCAAAGGACATCAGTGTCTTAACTGCGCGATTTGCCAAGGCAAGAAACTCTGAGCGCAGCCCAATCCAGAAATCTGTCAGTGACTGCTGATTAAATTACATTTTCACAGAACCACTTTTTGAAATTTCGATAACGCTCTCATGTTCAGATATTGGTAAGTGGACATGAATTACGCAGGGCATGAAAGGGATAACGAATCCAGTTGTTTGTCATCCGTTTTGGGAAAGTACCTGCGTAATTGTGCACCCAGCTCACTCAGGTGCTTCGCTATATCACATTTGACATTGTCTGTAAGCTTGAGTTCATTTGCACACAAAAAATCATACAATGATAGAAAGACATGTGTGTTGTCCTTGTTAATGCAGACAGAAAAGAGCTCCAACTTCTTAATCATAGCCTCAATTTTGTCCCGCACATTGAATATAGTTGCGGAGAGTCCCTGTAATCCTAGATTCTGATCATTCAGGTGAGAAAAAACATCACCCAGATAGGCCAATCATGTGAGAAACTCGTCATCATGCAGAAAATACACGGGAGTTCAGGGGTCTTGCTTTAACAAAGTTAACCATTTTCACTGTTGTGTCCAAAACGTCTTTCAAGCTGTCAGGCATTCTTTTGCAGCAAGAGCCTCTCGGTGGATGCTGCAGTGTACTCAAGTGGCATCGGGAGCAACTTCTTGCACGTGTGTTACCACTCCACTATGTCTCCCTGTCATGGTTTTTGCGCCATCAGTACAGATACCAACACATCTTGACCACCTTTTTCACATTTGAAAAATGTCATGCTTTTATTAATTGTATTATTTTGTTTAACTCGACGTACAGTACCAGTCCAAAGTTTGGACATACCTACTTATTCCAGGTTTTTTCATTATTTTTACTATTTTCTACATTGTAGAATAATAATGAAAACATCAAAACTATGAAATAACACATGGAAGTCAGGCCAAGACCCTGGTAAGGACGACGAGCACGCAGATCTTCCTTGAGACGGTTTCTGAGAGTTTGTGCAGAAATTCTTCGGTTGTGCAAACCCACAGGTGAAGAAGCTGGATGTGGAGGTCCTGGGCTGACGTGGTTAAATGTGGTCTGTGGTTTTGAGGCCGGTTGGATGTACTGCCAAATTCTCTAAAACGACATTGCAGGTGGCTTATGGTAGAGAAATTAACACAAAATTATCTGGCAACATCTCTGGTGGACATTCCTTCAGTCAGCATACCAAATGCACACTCCTTCAAAACTTGAGACATCTGTGGCATTGAGTTGTGACAAAACTGCACATTTTAGAGTGGCATTTTATTGTCTCCAGCACAAGGTGCACCTGTGTAATGATCAAAGTGTTTAATCAGCTTCTTAATCCATCCACCTGACAGGTGTGGCATAACATATTGGAGACATGCTCACTAACAGGGATGTAAACTAATTTGTGCACAAACTTTGAGAGAAATAAGCTTTTTGTGCGTATTAAAAATGTCTGGAATCTTTTATTACAGCTCATGAAACGTGGGACCAACACTTTGCATGTTCCGTTTATATTTTTGTTCCGTATACATGGTCCCTGACAAAAATGAACTATGGAATTATGTAAGTTTAAAATAAATAATTTGAATACACAGAACCTGACTAGCCTTCAGACCTGTCAATCGCCTCTCTCAATTCCAACCAATCAGCCTCAGAAATTGCAGCCCAAATAAATGCTTCACAGCGGTCAAGTAACAGACACATCTCAACATCAACTGTTCAGAGGAGACTGCGTGAATCACGGATTCATGGTCAAATTGCTGCAAAGAAACCACTACTAAGGACACCAATAAGAAGAACTTGTTTGGGCCAAGAAACACGAGCAATGGACATTAGACTGGTTGAAATCTGTCCTTTGGTCTGATGAGTCCAAATGTGTGATGTTTGGTTCCAACCGCTGTGTCTTTGTTAGATGCAGAGTAGGTGAACGGATGATCTCCACATGTGTGGTTCCCACCGTGAAGCATGGAGGAGGTGTGATGGTGCTTTGCTGGTGACACTGTCAGTGATTTATTTCAAATTCAAGGCACACTTAACCAGCATGGCTACCACATAATTCTGCAGTGATATGCCATCCCATCTGGTTTGCGTTATTATTGGGACTATTATTTGTTTTTCAACGGGACAATGACCCAACACATCTCCAGGTTGTGTAAGGGCTAGTTGACCAATAAGGAGAGTGATGGAGTGCTGCATCAGATGACCTGGCCTGCACAATCACCCGACCTCAACCCAATTGAGATGGTTTGGGATGAGTTGGACCGCAGAGTGAAGGAAAAGCAGCCAACAAGTGCTCAACATATGTGGGAACTCCTCTAAGACTGTTGGAAAAGCATTCCAGGTGAATCTGGTTGAGAGAATGCGAAGAGTGTGCAAAGCTGTCATCAAAGCAAAGGGTGCCTACTTTGAAGAATCTAAAATGTATTTTGATGTGTTTTTTTGGTTATTACCTGATTACATGTGTGTTATTTCATAGTTTGGATGTCTTTAGTACTATTCTACAATGTTGAAAATAGTAAAAATAAAGAAAAACTATTGAATGAGTAGGTGTGTCCAAACTTTTGACTGCTACTGTACCTAAGAAAATTGTTGTTTTTCAGCTAATATCCTGCAATTCTACATAGTTTAATAAGACTCATTACATATTTTAGGTAGGCTATTTAATGATAATGATAAAAATAATAATGGATATTAAAGTCTAGACCCGATTTCCCCAATTCCACTACCAAATGTTTTATTATGAAAATGTATATGAACACTCAATTTTATTATACATATTCTCTTTTACAGAAAATGAATAGATCAATTGGTAGCAACAGTCACACATTGTATGAGTTTACTTCCCAAGCAAAGTCCAATTTCTTTGACACCTTAGCTCAGCTTCTGAATATAATAGACACAAACAAAAGATATACCCATGCATCGTTTTAGATCAGTATAAACAATCGCACATTTTCTGTGTTTGTGCATGCGTCACAGCTGTCGCTGGTGGAGAGGGAACAGAAGTCATCTAATGTGAAGAAAGAGGAAGTACTCTGGTCTGTGTGTGTAAGTATGCTCGGACGCTGACAGTGACCTTTTAAACCATGCTTACTTGTGCAACTGTTCTAACCATGGTAAGACCCTACTTCCATGGCCACATCCATACCATCAGACAAGACGTTCCTTCCTCATTCTTCTCAAACAGAGCGTTTCATGTGACAGTTTGTCATAGTTTTGAATTTCTTGTCCTCAAAAAGTACTGAATATGGCACTTTTTCTTTTGCAACATATTATTTAAAATGTAACTTCAGTAAAGCAAAAAAGGGTAAAAAGTATTAACATGATTGAATATGATAACCTGCAGATATTCATTGAAGGGGTGTACTTGACACCTGTAACACCCACATTTTCAACAGTCCAATCATGCAGAGACCATGCAAAAGAAGACAATTTCACACTTATAAACTTAATAGTCTTGCATTTTGCCACATACATATACAGTATTAATGGAATTCAGCATGAAATATCCTTTTTTTTTTTTTTTTACACACATTTATTTTACTATGTCAATATATTTGGGACAAAGTGGCAGTCATGGGCCTCCATCAGAGCTCCTACATTTATCATGAGCTGAACACACTCAGAGTTACCTGTAACACACACAAAAACGCCAGTCATAGTTTAAAACACTTAAGGGGAGTAAACTACAAATCATCCCAGTGTGTGTGTCTTTATACTGTGTGTGGTGCCCAACGCAGGCCTCGGGGATGGGTGAGAAGGTAAACAGTGGAGGGTTGACCATAGCCCCATGCTGTATGAGCAGTTTCACACACTCCAGGCTGACCGTGGCACATGCATCGCATACAGGGGCACTACCGTCAATGTTCCTCGCCCCTTGCCCTGCAAATGTATACTCGTCAGACGTCAGGATACGTCGTCAGAAGTGTTCACTTAATTTGTGGGGATAGGGTGTGTCTTTTAAGGGTTTGGAATGCAACCAGCCTTCCAAAGATTGAACGGAAGTTTCCACTTTCAATCGTCCACTCTCCCCCCCTTAGCATTCGTCACGTCCGGTTCTCGTTGCATTAGCAGTTCGAGTCTTCTAATAATCACTCTATTGCGGCATTGCATTTTCAGTTGTTAATTTAATGTTACGTTTTACAATCGAGGTGTAGACACGTATAACGCCACATAGATGAGATATATTCAGTGAAGAAGTGGAACTTTTCTAACTAATTTTCCTATTTGTAAAATGTCGGTATAAAATGTAGGCCTACTGTAAATGACAGTCTGCTCTAAATGCATATGTTTGCCACACCTAAAATATTTTAATGGACATAATGTATTCCATTCATGGACAGTTTTCAGTTTGTGCTTGATGTTGAAAAGCTCAAGCATCTACTCAACTGCGTCTACTAGCGGAGTGGAGACAAGAAAGCAAATCAGTCTCAAAATGGATGCGGGGTGACATAAGTTTCTGTTTCTTTTTTGGAAGCACTACTTTACGTTGAGTTAATATTACATTACTCGGTGAATATATATATATATATATGCTATTTGTGACATATCTGAGTATAGTGTCAGAAAAATTCACAAAATATCGAAGTGTGTTCTAATCGCGACGTTTTTTCTTTTTCGTACTTCTTCCTGGTTGCAACGTATGTGGAAACTTGCCTTTGGCACAAAGACTTCGCCAAATAATTCATATGGATTGGCTACATTTTTCTCGGAATAGACGAATTAAAAGTATCGGAATGTCAATGGAAGACGGAGGTGGTCTGCGAATGTCAAGAGGAGAAAAAGGCACAAACTGATTTCATACGTTTTTTTCAACCATGGAAATCGAGAATGGTGCCGCAAGAGGTGACGAATAGAGTTTTTGGTCAACCATAATTCGTTATCACTCTTATAACACTTTTATATGATAGCTATTCATAATTTACATTTCACTATTTCGAGAATTGGTTGTAGTCATACATCATTGGTTTTAGGTCTATTTATGAGTGTTACAGTGTTTACAGTATTTTGTCACGTGTGCATAGGTTACTGGTCCAACTTCACTGTCGTTAGAATTCGTAAGCACTCCAGATAATGCAGTTCCATAGGTAAAACACTAATTTTGGCATAAATACACTACATGAGCAAAGGTATGTGGACACCCTGCACGCCGAACATCTCATTCCAAAATCATGGGCATTAATATGGGGTTAGTACCCCCTTAGCTGCTATAACAACCTCCACTCTTCTGGGAAGGCTTTCCACTAGATGTTGCAACATTGCTGTGGGGACTCACATCCATTCAGCCACAAGAGCATTAGTGAGGTCGGGCACTGATGTTAGGCGATTAGGCCTCGCTCACACTCGGCATTCCAATTCATCCCAAAGTTCGATGGGGTTGAGGTCAGGGCTCTGTGCAGGCCAGTCAAATTCTTCCACACTGATCTCAACAAACCATTTCTGTATAGACCTCGCTTTGTGCACTGGGGCATGGTGATCTTAGGCTTGTGTGCGGCTGCTAGGCCATGGAAACCCATTTCATGAAGCTCCCGACGAACAGTTAATGTGCTGACGTTGCATCCAGAGGCAGTTTGGAACTCTGTATATGCTACGCGCTTCAGCAATTGCCAGACCCATTCTGTGAGCTTGTGTGGTCTACCACTTAGCGGCTGAGCCGTTGTTACTCCTAGACGTTTCCACTTCACAATAACAGCACTTACATTTGACTGGTGCAGCTCTAGCTGGGCAGAAATTTTACAAACTGACTTGTTGGAAAGGTGGCATCCAATGAAGGTGCCACGTTGAAAGTCACTGAGCTCTTCAGTAAGGCCATTCTACTGCCAATGTTTGTATATAGAGGTTGCATGGCAGTGTGCTCGATTTTATACACCTGTCAGCAACGGGTTTGGCTGAAATTTCAGCCAAATCCACTCCTTTGAAGGGATGTCCACATACTTTTATATTGTTCTTTTAACAACAGGCTCACCAGTATTTACGACTAACTCAAAATAGAATATGTAAAATATAATGAAAATGGTTGTGACAAATGCAAGACACCTAGAATAGAATTGAAGACGAAATATAATCAATATGGTTGTTACAAATGCATAACACACCTAGAATATAATTGAAAATGGAATAGAATCAGTATGGTTATTACAGATGCATGACACCTAGAATATAATTGAAAATGGAATAGAATCAATATGGTTATTACAGATGCATGACACCTAGAATAGAATTGAAAATGGAATAGAATCAATATGGTTATTACAGATGCATAACACCTAGAATAGAATTGAAAACAGAATAGAATCAGTATGGTTGTTACAAATGTGTGACACCTAGAATAGAATGTAATAGTATTTTCAATCATACATGTGGTAGTTACCAATGCAAGGCACCTAGTATAGAATAGCCTAGAATATAATCGAAACAATTATATAATATATCAATATGGGTAGTTACAAATGCATGGCAACTGTTGGTACAAAACATAACAATTTACAACCCTGCGGTAAAGTCACTATTTAATATTCATCCTGTTCCAACCACCAGGTGTTTTGTTACCTGTACTACCAGGTTCTGAGCCCTTCGACAACAGTATTCTGCCTCCACTGCAGAACATGTACATGTATGAGGAGTCCAAGCAGTCTTTCAGATACAACTCTGCTTTCTTGATAAAGAATACCACCCTGCAAGAACGGGTCAGTATATTTGACGACTTGGTAACTTTTTAATCCACCTGCTTACCCCTCAGTGCACCGCCCCCCCTATGACCAGAGAGTTCAGTTATTACATGATAATATCTTTGTAATACTTGATAATACATGATCGTACTTGTACTTTTACATGATAGTAAATGTGTTATATTTGATAGTACATACTATGTGTAATACTTAGTATTTATTGTGCTGTTCAGTCAGTTGTTAAGTACATGTTTACATAAAATCTCTTGACTTTTTCTAGCAAGATGTTGGTCGCATACGACATAAAGAATGACCTCTTTCTTGTTGTTGGACAGTATGAGGCCTTCCGAACTGGAAGGAGAGGCATGGGATACTCAGAGGAAGAACTGGAGGAGTCCTATGGGTTCTTACTGTTTGACGACAAAAATAAGGTGAAAATAATAAATAAGGAAGAATATCAATGAACACCAGAGTAATATCACTCTAAACACAATTATAACCATATCTGCATTAATATTTCTGATAAAAAAGGAAAGAAAGTCACACACGGACTCCCTTTTTGTATGGAGAAACCCATATCTGTAATTTCTTGTCATAGAAAACTACCTCGAAACATCCCAAGCGAAGTTACTAATCACTACTAATCACTATTTTTCTATTTTAAAGGCAAATAAACTGGGAGAAACTGGTGTAATCCCTGGTCACAGTACATGCTCAACGCTTGGAGATCCTTCAAAGGGTAAATGAGCTCCTCTATGTTGTTTTATAACTCCTCCGCCATAGAAAACGAGATATCATCCACTGGGCACACCACATAATTTCAACGTGGAAATTTGGGTAATATTTGGTTGAGACGTTGATCAATGTCATTTAAACCTTTATTCACCCGCTGAATTCGCAATATTTTACCACGATGCTTTCAACCATTTTAAAAGTACAACCAAATTCCAATGGAAAAACAATGTCATCAAAATGTGTTATCACTGTGCTTTCAACCATTTAAAAGCAACAACGTTTAAATAGGAATACAATGTCAGACATTTTGTATTTATACAACAACTTAATGTATTATTACTGTGCTTCATCTAGTAGCACAACCAAATGACCTGGATTGCAGTTGAGACTACATTAAAAGTGCAAGTGATTAATGCTTTTTGAGAGTCTGCGCAGATTATTATAGCAGTTGTGAAGATTTTCACAGACCTGCATCCTTTGCATGCTATGTTGAACATGCACGATTTCTAGGAATACATAAGAAGACATTATAGTAAATGTAACCTCAATATGTGGCCATGGATGTGTTACATTAAGGTTGAATAAATACTTGTAAGACGGTCTTAACTTTTGGCTATTTACTGTATTACAAAAGTAATATTGAATTGTGTTTGGTTAACAACACAACCAAATATCAACATTTAAATGATATTTATCTAATGCTTGGATAGTTTCATCTGAGCCACTGGCTAAATCCTATTCTTTAACTTTTATTTGGGGTTTATTTGTAGAAGTGAATCCAACATATAATTTGATAACTTGAAAGTTATTAGGCTATTTACTGTATTGCAAATGTGATATTGAATTGTGTTTAGTTGTCAACGCAACCAAATATCAACATTTGAAAGAGATTTATCTTTTGTGTCACTGACTTCTGGCTTTATTTCCAGTTTGTCTACAAATAAAAAATGTATACGTTGGATTCATATCTCCATCACAACCAAAAATCTAAGTTAAAGAATAGAACTAAATCCTATTTAAAAAGTGCATTTAAAGTTTGATTTGATTTAGGCATATTCTTTAACTTTGAGTTTTGGTTGAGATGGAGACGTGAATTCAACATGTCACTTATTTAAACTGGAATTAAAGCCAGACGAAGTCAGTGGCACAAATAGAACTATCCAAGCAGAAGATACATCTCCTTTAAATTATATTTGGTTGCATTGACAACCAACCACAATTCAATATCCAGTTTGTCTATAAATTAATAATTGATATGTCGGAATCACATCTTCTTTTTGTTTTGAATTTTTACCCCTTTTTCTCCCCAATTTCGTGGTATCCAATTGTTGTACTATCTTGTCTCATCGCTACAACTCCCTTACGGGCTCGGGAGAGACGAAGGTTGAATGTCATGCGTCTTCCGATACACAACACAACCAGCCGCACTGCTTCTTAACACAGCGCGCATCCAACCCGGAAGCCAGCCGCACCAATGTGTTGGAGGCTACACCGTGCACCCGGCAACCTTGGCTAGCGCGCACTGCGCCCGGCACGCCACAGGAGTCGCTGGTGCGCGATGAGACAAGGACCGACCAAGCCCTCCCTAACCCGGACGACGCTAGGCCAATTGTGCGTCGCCCCACGGACCTCCCGGTCGCGGACGGTTACGACAGAGCCTGGGCACGAACCCGGGGACTCTGATGGCACAGCTGGCGCTGCAGTACAGCGCCCTTAACCACTGCGCCACCCGGGAGGTCGGAATCACCTCTTCATCTCCACCAAAAATCAAAGGTAAGGAATAGGACTAAGTCAAATCAAATTTGATTTAAAATGCTCTTAAAGTTTGATTTGATTTATTCCTATTATTTAACTTACATTTTTGGTTGAGATGGAGACGTGAATCCAACATATTAATTATTAACTTGAAGATTATATTTTAACCAACGTTTACAACCCTAGGCCTATATACAGTTGAATTTGGAAGTCTACATACACCTTAGCCAACATTTAAACTCAGTTTTTCACAATTCCTGACATTTAATCCTAGTAAATTATTATTATTATTATTTATTTCATCTTTTACTTCTTTCATCACTTTCCCAGTGGGTCGGAATTTTACATACGCTCAAATAGTATTTGGTAGCATTGCCTATAAATTGTTTAACTTGGGTCAAATGTTTCGGGTAGCCTTCCACAAGCTTCCCACCATAAGTTGGGTGAATTTCGGCCAATTCCTCTTGACAGAGCTGGTGTAACTGAGTCAGGTTTGTAGGTCTCCTTGCTCACACACACTTTTTCAGTTCTGCCCACACATTTTCTATGGGATTGAGGTCAGGGCTTTGTGATGGCCACTCCAATACTTTGGAAGTATACTTGGGGTCATTGTCCATTTGGAAGACCCATTTGCGACCAAGCTTCAACTTCCTGATTGATGTCTTGAGATGTTGCCTCAATATATCCACGTAATTTTTACCTCATGATGCCATCTATTTTGTGAAGTGCAGCAGTCCCTCCTGCAGCAAAGCACCCCCACAACATGATGCTGCCACCCCCGTGCTTCACGTTTGGGATGGTGTTCTTCGGCTTGCAAGCATCACCCTTTTTCCTCCAAACAGAACAATGGTCATTATGGCCATACAGTTCTATTTTTGTTTCATCAGACCAGAGGACATTTCTCCAAAAAGTACGATCTTTGTCCCCATGTGCAGTTGCAAACCGTAGTCTGGCTTTTTTTATGGCGGTTTTGGAGCAGTGGCTTCTTCCTTGCTGAGCAGCCTTTCAGGTTATGTCGATATAGGACTTGTTTTACTGTGGATATAGATACTTTGTACCTGTTTCCTCCAGCATCTTCACAAGGTTCCTTTGCTGTTGTTCTGGGATTGATTTGCACTTTTTGCACAAAAGTATGTTAATCTCTAGAAGACAGAACGCGTCTCCTTCCTGAGCAGTATGATGGCTGCGTGGTTCCATGGTGTTTATACTTGCGTACTATTGTTTGTACCGATGAACGTGGTACCTTCAGGCATTTGGAAATTGCTCCCAAGAATGAACCAGACTTGTGGAGGTCTACAATTTTTTTTATGAGGTCTTGGATGATTTCTTTTGATTTTCCCATGATGTCAAGCAAAGAGGCACTGAATTTGAAGGTAGGCCTTGAAATACATCCACAGGTACACCTCCAATTGACTCAAATGATGTGAATTAGCCGATCAGAAGCTTCTAAAGCCATGACATCATTTTCAGGATTTTTCCAAGCTGTTTAAAGGCACAGTCAACTTGGTGTATGTAAACTTCTGACCCACTGTAATTGTGATACAGTGAATTATAAGTGAAATAATCTGTCTGTAAACAATTGTTGGAAAAATTACTTGTGTTATGCACAAAGTAGATATCCTAACCGAATTGCCAAAACTATAGTTTGTTAACAAGAAATTTGTGGAGTGGTTGAAAAACTAGTTTTAATTACTCCAACCTAAATGTAATGTAAACTTCCGACTTCAACTGTATGTATTGTCTATTTTTAGTCGAACCCTGGGTTGAATTTAAATGCTCACAAGAGCGGAAATTCATTTTATTTTTAGCTGAAAGATGATGCCCATAGCTTACACATGATGTTGCACAACACTTTAAGTCAATAAGTCATCGTTTTAGTCAAGGTATGATATATTTGGGCTTAAAGTGGGAAAACCAAAGTTGTAACTTCAGATATTTTCCGTGTCAATGCCATGTGACTTTCTAATTCTTTTCAGTCTAAGTTTCTTTTGGGGTCTGGGTTTTATGTGAATGTTACCACCCATCAGCATGGCATTGTTTATTAATCAGAAACACCTGCAAAGTTCTTCCTCGTGACTGAGCCAAACAACTTTTCGCCATAGCCTACACTTGGCTGCCTGAGCTCCACTTTTTTACCAGCAAATTATCATAATCCTTTAGATAATTTGTCAAGTTTCACTTATTATTTAGCTAGTCTGTATTAAAAAAAAGACAATTTTATAAATGATTAAATATTGTGTGATATGACTGTATTTTGGAATGGTTTTGACCATGCTGCTTTGATTGGTGTCTATCCTATGTTGAAAAGGTACCCGCAAAAGAAAATTACACAAACTTGTTGGTCTATTTTGTTGTTGTTTTCACATTTGTATTGATGTGTTCAATGCGCTCAGGATGTTGTTACATACACACTATATATACAAAAGTTAGTGGATTCGGCTATTTCAGCCATACCCGTTTCTAACAGGCGTGTCAAATCAAGCACACCGCCATGCAATCTCCATAGACAAACATTTGCAGTAGAATGGCCTTACTGAAGAGCTCAGTGACTTTCAACGTGGCACTGTCATAGGATGCCACCTTTCCAACAAGCCCTGGTAGAGCTGCCCCGGTCAACTGTAAGTGCTGTTATTGTGAAGTGGCAATGTCTAGGAGCAACAATGACTCAGCCGCGAAGTGGTAGGCCACACAAGCTCACAGAACGGGACCGCCGAGTGCTGAAGCCCATAGCACGTTAAAATCTTCTGTCCTCGGTTGCAACACTCACTACCGAGTTCCAAACTGCCTCTGGAAGCAACATCAGCACAAGAACTGTTCATCAGGAGCTTCATGAAATGAATCTTCAGCCTCACACAAGCGTCGGCTGCAGTGTTGTAGAGCTTGCTGCCATTGGACTCTCGAGCATTGGAAATGCATTGTCTGGAGTATTGAATCACGCTTCACCATTTGGCAGTCCGACAGACGAATCTGGGTTTGGCGAATGCCAATAGAACACTACCTGCCCTAATGCATAATGCCAACTGTAAAGTTTAGTGGAGGAGGAATAATGGTCTGGGGATGTTTTTTATTGTTCGGGCTAGGCCCCTTAGTTCCAGTGAAGGGAAATCTTAACGCTACAGCATACAATAACATTCTAGACTCTTCTGTTCTTTCAATTTTATGGCAACAGTTTGGAGAAGGCCCTTTCCTGTTTCATCATTACAATACCCCCGTGCACAAGTGAGGTCCATACAGAAATGGTTTGTCGAGATCAGTGTGGAAGAACTTGACTGGCCTGCACAGCCCTGACCTCAACTGCATCGAACACCTTTGGGATGAATTGGAACGCCGACTGCAAGCCAGGCATAATCGCACAACATCAATGCCTGACCTGAATGATGCTCTTGTGGCTGAATGGAAGCAAGTCTCCTCAGCAAAGCCTTCCCAGAAGAGTGGGGGCTGTTGTGGCAGCAAAAGGGGGACCAACTCCACATTAATGCCCATGATTTTGGAATGATATGTTCGACGAGCAGGCGTCCACATACTTTTGGGGATGTAGTGTATCATTTGTGGTGTGCATCATGAGCAAGGTCATTGTAGTCTATCATTTCACTTCTTCTAGCTTTGTGAACCATGGCATGAGCATGGCCTGACTTGACTTTGCTGTACAGCAGATGAAAAGCCTGCCAGTAGCATACCAAATGTTGCACCGTGTCCATTTCAATGTAGAAAAAACGAAACTGGTCGAAACCGTTAAATTGTTTGGCAATCGATGATACCGGAGATTAATCTTATTCTTTGTATTTCTATGGCGGATTCGTGGGATGCAATTTATAGAAGATGACAAAACTTTGGAAATAACCATACATGGCAAAGTCAGAGATGCTGGCTTCCCCTATCCATCTGTGGCAAAGCTTTCCCTAAATGCTTGTTATGACAAATCCAGAACCAGCCATGGCCTAGCCAGCTGGCTAATCTTTTGAATACGGTATAGTAAAAAACAACAACAGCAACAACCAGATAATATTAGCTAGCTAGATAAGGATAGCATTCTAGCTAGCTACGCTGACCGCTGTCTGTGCCTCTACTTGTTGTTATTTTTCCACTCCACGTGGAAATCACCACAACGTTCCCACCCCTAATTCGCGAATATGTATTAGCTGCCTTTGTCGTTCTTCAGAGGTGGAACCTAAACAAGAATTTACGTTCTGGGACAGGAATTACATTGATTACAGGGGAGGCATTGCCCTCTGGCGGGGGCCTTTAAAACAATAGATGTTGATGATTTTGCAAATGCTATATAGGCCTAAATAGTATTGTTGATGATATTTTTTATTTTACTAGGCTAGTCAGTTAAGAACAAATTCTTATTTTCAATGACGGCCTAGGAACAGTTCTGCCCCTGAACTGCCTTGTTTTTACCTTGTCAGCTCGGGGATTCAATCTTGCATCCTTTCAGTTACTAATCCAACACTCTATCCACTAGGCTATATGACTTATAAAGTATGGGTACATTTAATTTGCTCTGTTAAACCTATGTTTTGGAATGACTTTGATAACAACAGTGAATCTATATACAGTGCCTTGCGAAAGTATTCGGCCCCCTTGAACTTTGCGACCCTTTGCCACATTTCAGGCTTCAAACATAAAGATATAAAACTGTATTTTTTTGTAAAGAATCAACAACAAGTGGGACACAATCATGAAGTGGAACGACATTTATTGGATATTTCAAACTTTTTTAACAAATCAAAAACTGAAAAATTGGGCGTGCAAAATTATTCAGCCCCTTTACTTTCAGTGTAGCAAACTCTCTCCAGAAGTTCAGTGAGGATCTCTGAATGATCCAATGTTGACCTAAATGACTAATGATGATAAATACAATCCACCTGTGTGTAATCAAGTCTCCGTATAAATGCACCTGCACTGTGATAGTGTCAGAGGTCCGTTAAAAGCGCAGAGAGCATCATGAAGAACAAGAAACACACCAGGCAGGTCCGAGATACTGTTGTGAAGAAGTTTAAAGCCGGATTTGGATACAAAAAGATTTCCCAAGCTTTAAACATCCCAAGGAGCACTGTGCAAGCGATAATATTGAAATGGAAGGAGTATCAGACCACTGCAAATCTACCAAGACCTGGCCGTCCCTCTAAACTTTCAGCTCATACAAGGAGAAGACTGATCAGAGATGCAGCCAAGAGGCCCATGATCACTCTGGATGAACTGCAGAGATCTACAGCTGAGGTGGGAGACTCTGTCCATAGGACAACAATCAGTTGTATATTGCACAAATCTGGCCTTTATGGAAGAGTGGCAAGAAGAAAGCCATTTCTTAAAGATATCCATAAAAAGTGTTGTTTAAAGTTTGCCACAAGCCACCTGGGAGACACACCAAACATGTGGAAGAAGGTGCTCTGGTCAGATGAAACCAAAATTGAACTTTTTGGCAACAATGCAAAACGTTATGTTTGGCGTAAAAGCAACACAGCTCATCACCCTGAACACACCATCTCCACTGTCAAACATGGTGGTGGCAGCATTATGGTTTGGGCCTGCTTTTCTTCAGCAGGGACAGGGAAGATGGTTAAAATTGATGGGAAGGTGGATGGAGCCAAATACAGGACCATTCTGGAAGAACCTGATGGAGTTTGCAAAAGACCTGAGACTGGGACGGAGATTTGTCTTCCAACAAGACAATGATCCAAAACATAAAGCAAAATCTACAATGGAATGGTTCAAAAATAAACATATCCAGGTGTTAGAATGGCCAAGTCAAAGTCCAGACCTGAATCCAATCGAGAATCTGTGGAAAGAACTGAAAACTGCTGTTCACAAATGCTCTCCATCCAACCTCACTGAGCTTGAGCTGTTTTGCAAGGAGGAATGGGAAAAAAATTCAGTCTCTCGATGTGCAAAACTGATAGAGACATACCCCAAGCGACTTACAGCTGTAATCGCAGCAAAAGGTGGCGCTACAAAGTATTAACTTAAGGGGCTGAATAATTTTGCACGCCCAATTTTTCAGTTTTTGATTTGTTAAAAAAGTTTGAAATATCCAATAAATGTCGTTCCACTTCATGATTGTGTCCCACTTGTTGTTGATTCTTCACAAAAAAATACAGTTTTATATCTTTATGTTTGAAGCCTGAAATGTGGCAAAAGGTTGCAAAGTTCAAGGGGGCCGAATACTTTCGCAAGGCACTGTAGTTATTAAGAGATCTCAATAACAATTCTCATGATAGCATATTGGTAGTAGTCAGTAACAAATATCAAAGCTAAGCAGTGCTGGGCATCATTAAAACCTTGGATGGGAGACTAAATGGATAACTGTAGATTGATTGATTCTCCAGTTGGAGGTGCTGCTCATCCTATTGTTTTTTTTATGATAGTGGATATAACGTTGGATATCTGACGTTTTTTAAAACCATGATCACGTAATCCTGTGTTTGAAATGTCACCCTCAAAACAACAATTTACTTTGTGATTTTTTTCATCCGATGTATTTTCCATGTAGTTTCCACGTCACAATACGTTGACAAATTATGTTGAAAGAACGTTGATTCAACCAGTTTGTGCCCAATGGTCAGACAAGACGCTAAACCCAAACCCATTTCCTGGCTTTTTGTGTTGGCAAAGTACCAAGTGGAAATGACTAAATGGTTCACAGCACGGAAGTTAAATACACTAGGTCAACAACAACCTGTTTTAAGGGGATAAGAGAAAAATGTGTCGTTTGACTATTAAATGAAAACTGTTCATGCTGTCATCCACAAGGCCTCAACTAAACAAAGGAACCGTTCTAAGCTTGTATAATGGACATGCTCTGTTTGGCTAGCTAGGCCTAAAGAGAGGCAACTTGCTCGCACACTGACATGCAATTGTCTAAGTTGTGACCATAATCTATACTATGCTATCCGTGAGTGTGCAGTATATGGCTAAATACACTTCATAACATAAGTAATGAGATTGAAAGAAGTTCTCTTACCAAGCTGCTGGTGGACTTTTCAGTGCATGTTTGCTCCCTCTGCTTTGGAAAGTGAAACTGTGCTTTACAGACATATGATATGAATGCTTTGATTGGAAAGAGAAAGTGGAAGTAGAGTGGAAAAGAGGGGAGAGACCAGTGAAACTTAACTCTAGTAATGTCTGCTGAGGCAGGGAGTAGCGTTGGTCTATACTTAGGCATACATCATTTTTTTTTTGAATGATGTAGGAATTAGATATGATTTTAACTCATTGGAAGGATTCTACTTTTACCAGCAGAATGTTAGTAATGTTATGAGAGTTTAGCTTCAAACATACAGTACATATCTAACTTTGTTTGGAGTTTCATAAATGCATTCCTGAATAGAATTCAAGGTGCGGAGGCAGTCCCTAGCAGTTCGAAAAGGGGGAGGGTGATGTAAGATTATCTACGGTAGGACAAAGTCTGCTCGTTGTATATCTACCAGGACCAGATTGAGATAACTGCAGTAGTTACGGAGGAAGGAAACAGTGGTCAGAGTCCTTGTGTAGTGTGTTGTTTTGCACTTTCAAAAGTTAACAATTCTAAATGTGTACGACATCGCCATGTTAAAAAACAAAAAACAAAAAAAACACTAGAGACAACTGTTTAGAGGCAGCTTTTTACAAAAAGAGTTGAAGCCTATTTTTTTCAGTACTAGTACAAGAGGTCTTTTGTCAGCCCTTTTCATTCCTGTATGGTTTCGTCACTTGTCACTGCTTGAATGTGCTTAATCTATTTTTTCCTTTTTCTCCCCTGTGAACCTCCTCCCTTCACTATAGAGAAATTGACATGGCACAGCCCTCTCTGCTCACACTAAGGAAAATATCTAACCACATATCCATAGCATGTACCTTGTGTGCTGCAGGACTGTGTTAGCCTACTGAGAAAAAGCCTGAGCATTAGCTTAGGGGGCCAACACAAGTTGATCGTGTGAGTGTGGTGCCAATTCTGCCAAACCACCTCAGTTACATTATGCAGTGTTGATGAGGCAAGTCAGTTAAAAACAAATTCTTATTTACAATGACAGCCTAGGAACAGTGGGTTCACTGCCTTGTTCAGGGGCAGAACAACCAATTTTTACCTTATCAGCTCAGGGATTTGATCTAGCAACCTTTATGGTTACTTGCTCTAACCACTAGGCTACCTGCCATCCCAGTTAACCAGAAAACCAGTGTGAAGTTTCACAGCCTCTTCCAAAGTCCTCACTTCATTGTTTTAGAAAGGGAACACAGGCTGTGTTGGGCTTGGCAGTTGGCACCAAAGTATGGAAAGTTTTCCCACGCATTGACATGTCTTCAGGCAACTCGCTGAAAGGCTTTGGAACTCACTCACTGGAGGATATTGCTAATTGTTTTGGGTAAGGCTTGACTGGGTGTGCCTTGGTACTGTGATACTAGGGGCGTTTTACAACATGGCTCCCATGTCCTTGACTTTAATGTCAGATCAGGTGTATAAAAAAACATATTTTAGGGTGTGGCTTTGGTTCCCTGGGCTGTCATGATTGGCCATTGGGAAAATGAGCACAAATAACATATTCACACTTAGAAATAAACCAAAACCCATTGACTGTGTGATGTGTTTATTCAATTATTTTTTAAAATAATATCTATATTTCCACTTCTCAAATTAAATATTTCAATGTAATTAAACCTACATATATTTGTATTCCTTGTATTACAAATATTTAGTTCACCTAACATCTTTCAAGATCCTCACGCCTTATTCTGTACTGAATATAGTTGTTTTGGTTTTATCAGAGAGGAGGATGCTGGCGCACTCACCGCCCCATGTTCTTGCTGTGGGAACAGACTTGTCAATGATGTGAATTGTCTTGTTAACTCAGGTGTGTACGTGTCCAAGTACTCCGACTGCCTGGACCTAAACCGCTGGTACCACGGGAAGTCTGGATACATCGCCATCATCAGACTCACCAAGGTATTTACATAGTTACGAGCCACAGAGGCGTTGCTATGTGTAACTTCACTGTTGAATGTTCCTCTAGGTTTTTTCCTTCTAAGGAGTTTTTTCCTTGCCCCCGTGCTTCTGCTTGCTCTTTGGGCTTTAGGTCGAGTTACTGCAAAGCTCTTTGTGACAACTTCAGATGTAAAAGGGGCTTTATAAATACATTTGATTGATTTGTTTGTTGAAAGGGCTTGTCATTCAATTTCTCTCTCTTTTTGTGTTGTTCTACAGGGCAGAGTGAGAGATGTGACAGAGAACTACACAGTAAACTACACCCCTCCCTCTAATGGGTTTGACTGTCATGTATCAGAGCAGCTCAGTGCTGTGTCAGCCAACACCAGCTCCTTCCTGGCCTTTGAGAGAACACAGGTGAGATTCCTCCATCCATCTAACGTTCATCCATCCATCCATGTCACACTGTGTACTTTTCCAGTAGGAAAAAACAGTTGTAATGACGTCATTTCAACCAGCTTTGCCTGCTGGGTTTCGGATTCTGTTGCCTTCAATTGTCAAATGTGCACTCTGTGTCAAAGCAATAAAACAGAAATGAATTTAGTAAGCCACCTAATGAAAAAAGTTATAATTTATTCCTGTTTTTGCTCCAGGCATCTAGAAAAGTTGATGAAATAGACCTGTAGATACAGTAGTGATAAATACAATACAATAGCAAAGCTGAAGAGATTTGTGTTGGTCTTTGCAGTACTACATGTACGAGCTGCCTGGTGGAGGGGCTGACTCAACAGTCCAGCCTCCAAGCCATGCCTGCCCATTCGCTATAGTGGCTTTTTCCTATTGGGATACCAAGACCCCTGCATCAGAGGACCAAGAGAAGAGGTACATTTCCCTCTCTCTCATGGGTTTTTCATTTTTCCAGATTCATAGAAAATATTTGATGAAAAGGAACATCTTCTAAAACGTACAAAATTATTGATTTGTTTTTTTCTTCTCTTTTGCAGCGAGGAAGAAAAAACAGGTGAGTAATGAATCAAACTGTTACAAAGGTCCTTTTGGATAATGTTATGGTACCGTTCAATGGCATATCATTACTACTACAGTACAGTGCATTCCTGCTTTGACTGAATGCATTAAGTTGCTCTGGATAACATTGTCTGCTAAAATGTAAATATTATTACAGTGTTTCACTACTACCCCTGGAGGGGTCAGCTCCAAATCAGCTCCCAGGTCTACCATGTGGGTCTGAAGTCCAGCACTGGACCCCTGATTCCAGCTAAACTGTAAGTTCAATGCAACCCTAGTGTGAAGGTGCACTCTCTCTCCCTATGCTATGACTTATAAATACAGTATCCTATAAATATCTCTCCAATTTACTTGATGTGGGTCGTGTCTAGTAGGGCACACCATAGCAAGACAGTAGGCAACAAAACAAAAAATAAGTTTAACTTCCTGTTTTATTGTGGTAACATAACTTGAGAAAGTCATTTTGTTTGATTTCAGTCCAACAGTAATGGCAGTTGACGGAGCCATTAAAATGTCAGATCTAAGGCAGAAATTACCAAAGGCTATGTTTGAAACCTGCTTCATCGGTGAAGGTACGTTTACATATGTTACATATGTTCACAAATGTAAATGTAGGCTACTCAAAAGTGGTTTCATTCTGATGGCATTTTGCTTCAGCAGTGTCACCACAAACAAACTTTCCCAGGACTAGGGTTGCAAAGGGAGGGTATATTACTGAAAACGACCAAAATGTTCAATTCTTTCAAAGGTTTTATCTTATTTATCACAAGACATCAAGTGGCTCTTTTGGACACTTCAGATTATCACAGGTGTTTGTAATCTAGCCCTCTGTGTGGCCTTATCACATGTAAAATATATGAAATAATTAAATAAGATGATAAAAAATAAGTAGAATGACAATGCTGTAAATCATTATCCTAAATATACTGAACAAAAATATAAACGCAACATGCAATGATTTCAAAGATGTTACTGAATTGCAGTTCATATAAGGAAATCAGTCAATTTAAATAAATTCATTAGGCCCTAATCTATGGATTTCACATGACTGGGAATACAGATATGCATCTGTTGGTCACAGATATCTTTAAAAAAGGTAGGGGCGTGGTTCAGAACACCAGTCAGTATCTGGTGTGTGACCACCATTTGCCTCATGCAGCGTGACACATCTCCTTCACATAGAGTTGATCAGGCTGTTGATTGTGGCCTGTGGAATGTTGTCCCACATCTCTTTTATGTCTGTGCGAAATTGCTGGATATTGGCGGGAACTGAAACACGCAGAAAAAGAAACGTCCTCTCACTGTCAACTGCGTTTATTTTCAACAAACTTAACAAGTGTAAATATTTGTATGAACATAACAAGATTCAACAACTGAGACATAAACTGAACAAGTTCCACAGACATGTGACTAACATAAATGGAATAATGTGTCCCTGAACAAAGGGGGGGTCAAAATCAAAAGTAACAGTCAGTATCTGGTGTGGCCACCAGCAGCATTAAGTACTGCAGTGCATCTCTGCCTCATGGACTGCACCAGATTTGCCAGTTCTTGCTATGAGATGTTACCCCATTCTTCCACCAAGACACCTGCAAGTTCCCGGACATTTCTGGGGGGAATGGCACTAGCCCTCACTCTCCGATCCAACAGGTCCCAGACGTGCTTAATGGGATTGAGATCCAGGCTCTTCGCTGACCATGGCAAACACTGACATTCCTGTCTTGCAAGAAATCACACACAGAATGAGCAGTATGGCTGGTGGCATTGTCATGCTGGAGGGTCATGTCAGTATGAGCCTGCAGGAAGGGTACCACATGAGGGAGAAGGATGTCTTCCCTGTAACACACAGCGTTGAGATTACCTGCAATGACAGACATGCTCAGTCCGATGATGCTGTGACACACCGCCCCAGACCTCAACCTCCAAATCGATCCCGCTCCAGAGCACAGGCCTCGGTGTAACGCTCATTCCTTCGATGATAAACGCAAATCCGACCATCACCCCTGGTGAGACAAAACCGCAACATTGTTGCCGGTGATGTCTGGTTAGGACCTGCCTTACAACAGGCCTACAAGCCCTCAGTCCAGCCTCTCTCAGACTATTGCGGACAGTCTGAGCACTGATGGAGGGATTCTGCGGTCCTGGTGTAACTCGGGCAGTTGTTGTTGTTGCCATCCTGTTACCTGTCCCGCAGATGTGATGTTCAGATGTACCGATGCTGTGCAGGTGTTGTTACACGTGGTCTCCCACTGTGAGGACGATCAGCAGTCCGTCCTGTCTCCATGTAGCATTGTCTTAGGTGTCTCAAGTACGGACATTGCAATTTATTGCGCTGCCACATCTGCATGCCTCCTTGCAGCATGCTTAAGGCACGTTCACACAGATGTGCAGGGACCCTGGGCATCTTTCTTTTGGTGTTTTTCAGAGTCAGTAGAAAGGCCTCTTTAGTGTCCTAAGTTTTCATAACTGTGACCTTAATTGCCTACCGTCTGTAAGCTGTTAGTGTCTTAATGTCCGTTCCACAGGTGTATGTTCATTAATTGTTTATGGTTCATTGAACAAGCATGGGAAACAGTGTTTAAACCTTTTACAATGAAGATCTGTGAAGTTATTTGGATTTTTACAAATTATCTTTTAAAGACAGGGTCCTGAAAAAGGTCAGTTTCTTTTTTTGCTGAGTTTAGATCGAAAGCATTCCAAACATGTTCAATGGGTGATATGTCTGAGTATACAGGCCATGGAAGAACTGGGACATATTCAGCTTCCAGGAATTGAGTCCAAATCCTTGCGACATGGGGCTGTGCATTATCATGCTGAAACGAGGTGATATCGTCACGGTATCTCTGTGCATTCGAATTACCATCAATAAAATGTAATTGTGTTTGTTTTCCGTAGCTTATGCCTGCCCATACCATAACCCCACCGCCACCATGGGGCATTCTTTTCACAACGTTAACATCAGCAAACCACTCGCCGACATGAGGCCATACACGTGGTGGGGCTGCGGTTGTGAGGCCGGTTGGACGTACTGCCAAATTCTCAAAAACGACATACTAGAGAAATGAACATTCAATTCTCTCGCAACAGCTCTGGTGGACATTCCTGCAGTCAGCATGTCAATTGTACTCTCCCTCAACTTGAGACATCTGTGGCATTGTGTTGTGTGACAAAACTGCACATTTTAAAGTGTCCTTTTATTGTCCCTAGCACAAGGTGCACCTGTGTAATGATCATGCTGTTTAATCAGCTTCTTGATATGCCACACCTGTCAGGTGGATGGATTATCTTGAGAAATGCTTGCTACAGGGATGTAAACAAATTTTTGCACCACATTTGAAATAAATAAGCTTTTTGTGTGCATGGGGAACATTTCTGGGATCTTTTATTTCAGTTCAGGAAACAAACACTTTACTTGTTGCGTTGATATTTTTGTTCAGTGTATAAACCATCAACTTAGTGAATACCATTGATGTTGAATTTGAAGGTTTCAGCATGAAATATCCTTTCTAAATTTTCATACACTTTTATTTATTTAACTATGTCAATATGTATGTTATAAATGTTTTGTCATTAATCTTCAACTTTAAACCAGCAACATATTACCCTGCATCCCACTGCTTGCTTACCTCTGAAGCTAAGCAGGATTGCTCCTGGTTGGTCCCTGGATGGAACCAGATGCTGCTGGAAGTGGTGTCGGAGGGCGAAAAGGAGGCACTCTTTCCTCTGGTCAAAAAAATATATAATATCTCAGTCAGTGCCGTTCATGATGATAATTTTTCTGATAGGTTTAGGCTACTACAAGATACTCTAATTTCCCCTATAACCATCATGAGGTGCTACAGCCTATAAATAAACGTTTATAATGTAGGTGTACACAGGTTCTAGAGAAAAATTTGAGATGACAGACAGTGAGTTGCACATGGACAGACATTGACACATTCAATACCACCTTGCACACTCTTGCCTGCATCTAGCTTATCTAGGGTGTAATCATTAGTCAAACAGTTGCAAACGAGCATTTCTATTGGACAAATTCTGCTATTTCTATCCCTGTTTTGTTTGCTTTCGTTTAAGAAACGTTTTTCAGCAGAGTCGGCAGAATGAATACACCCCAGATCACGCATAAACACAGTTCACTTTCATACCTAGCAGTCACGTTGTATTCATTCTAGCCTCTATGCACTCTCCTCCTCTCACCTTTTACCTTCTTTTGTGGACTTCAATGAACAACACATCAGCTGTGTGACCAGGCGAAAAAACCTGTCCAAACCAAACCATATCATAACCGCTACACACAGCCTACATCGTTGTCTCCATATTAGATAAAGTAACGTCCTAGTCAACATAGCTAATAGAATTAATGCGTTAGTAAACCCGCTACAATCATACAGTAACGTTACAGTCTTTTTTCCCCCAAGATGGCATAGCAGTCAGACGTCCTTTGTCCTCGTCTTGTCGTGACCCGTGTATATATATATTTACATATTTTCTTCGCATATCTTTTTATAATAAAAAAAAACATCTCAACTTCAAAACACTCTCCTTCAACCCGCCTCACCAATTTAAAAAAAGTATTATTCACCTCAATTCTGAAATCCACAATAGAAGTTAGCCAGAAGCTAGCCAGTTTACTGGCTAACGTTAGTATTCAGCTAACCACTGTTGGTGGTCATCAGCTATCCTTTAGCTCGAAAAGCTATCGCCAGTTTTGTACAACGTGACTCAGACCAGAGCATACCACTATTTTCTCTCCATATCCCCAGATTTCTACCGCAAGCTCTGGACATTTACACCTGGATCTTGCAGCTAGCTAGCTGCTATCCGAGTGACTATTGGCTTACGTCGGTCCCGGAGCAAACATCAATTATTCCGGAGCTAGCCAGCTGAAGAGTTCCATTAGCCACTCCTGGGCTACAATCACCTATCCAGACCCGTTTTACTACCGATGCTGGCTGATGACTTCTGTAACCGTAATAGCCTTGGTTTCATGCATGTTAACATTATAAGCCTCCTCCCTAAGTTTGTTTTATTCACTGCTTTAGCACACTCTGTCAACCCGGATGTCCTAGCCGTGTCTGAATCCTGGCTTAGGAAGACCACCAAAAACTCTGAAATCTCCATCCCTAACTACAACATTTTCAGACAAGATAGAACGGCCAAAGGGGGCGGTGTTGCAATCTACTGCAGAGATAGCCTGCAGAGTTCTGTCCTACTTTCCAGGTCTGTACCCAAACAATTTGAATTTCTACTTTTAAAAATCCACCTCTCTAAAAACAAGTCTCTCACCGTTGTCGCCTGCTATAGACCACCCTCTGCCCCCAGCTGTACTCTGGACACCATATTTGAACTGATTGCCCCCCATCTATCTTCAGAGCTCGTGCTGCTAGTTGACCTAAACTGGAACATGCTTAACACCCCAGCCATCCTACAATCTAAGATTGATGCCCTCAATCTCACACAAATTATCAATGAACCTACCAGGTACCACCCCAAAGCCGTAAATACGGGCACCCTCATACGGGCACCCTCATCCTAACCAACTTGCCTTCTAAATACACCTCTGCTGTTTTCAACCAAGATCTCAGAAATCACTGCCTCATTGCCTGCATCCGTAATGCGTCAGCGGTCAGGTGACCTCCACTCATCACTGTCAAACGCTCCCTGAAACACTTCAGCGAGCAGGCCTTTCTAATTGACCTGGCCCGGGTATCCTGGAAGGATATTGACCTCATCGCGTCAGTAGAGGATGCCTGGTTATTTAAAAAAAATCCTTCCTCACCATCTTAAATAAGCATGCCTCATTCAAGAAATTTAGAACCAGGAGGAGATATAGCCCTTGGTTCTCTCCAGACCTGACTGCTCTTAACCAACACAAAAACATCCCATTGTGTTCTGCATTAGCTTCGAACAGCCCCCGTCATATGCAACTTTTCAGGGAAGTTAGAAACCAATATACATAGGCAGTTAGAATGGCCAAGGCTAGCTTTTTCAAGCAGAAATTCGCCACCGATAAATCCACTATAATTGAGAATTTCAATAAGCATTTTTCTACGGCTGGCCATGCTTTCCACCTGGCTACCCCTACCCCGGTCAACAGCACTGTACCCCCCACAGCAACTCGCCCAAGCCTTCCCCATTTGGGGCGGCAGGGTAGCCTAGTGGTTAGAGTGTTGGACTAGTAACCGAAAGGTTGCAAGTTCAAATCCCCGAGCTGACATGGTCTGTCGTTCTGCCCCTGAACAGGCAGTTAACCCACTGTTCCTAGGCTGTCATTGAAAATAAGAATTTGTTCTTAACTGACTTGCCTAGTTAAATAAAGGTAAAATAAATAAATGTATCCTTCTCCCAAATCCAGTCAGCTGATGTTCTGAAAGAGCTGCAAAATTTGGACCCCTACAAATCAGCCAGGCTAGACAATCTGGACCCTTTCTTTCTGAAATTATCTGCCGAAATTGTTGCAAGCCCTATTACTAGCCTGTTCAACCTCTCTTTCGTGTCATCTGAGATTCCCAAAGATTGGAAAGCATCTGCGGTCATCCCCCTCTTCAAAGGGGGGAACACTCTTTACCCAAACTGCTACAGACCTATATCTATCCTACCCTGCCTTTCTAAGGTCTTCAAAGGCCAAGTCAACAAACAGATTACAGACCATTTCGAAATCCCACCATACCTTCTCCGCTATGCAATCTGGTTTCAGAGCTGGTCATGCTACGCTCAAGGTCCTAAACAATATCTTAACCGCCATCGATAAGAAACAATACTGTGCAGCCGTATTCATTGACCTTGCCAAGGCTTTCGACTCTGTCAATCACCACATCCTCATCGGCAGACTCGATAGCCTTGGTTTCTCAAATGATTGCCTCACCTGGTTCACCAACTACTTCTCTGATAGAGTTCAGTGTGTCAAATCAGAGGGCCTGTTGTCCGGTTCAATTCTTGGGCCGACTCTCTTCTCTGTATACATCCATGATGTCGCTCTTGCTGCTGGTGAGTCTCTGATCCACCTCTACGCAGACGACACCATTCTTTACCATACCACCCTGCATACCACTGCTGGCTTGCTTCTGAAGCTAAGCAGGGTTGGTCCTGGTCAGTCCCTGGATGGGAGACCAGATGCTGCTGGAAGTGGTGTTGGAGGGCCAGTAGGAGGCACTCTTTCCTCTGGTCTAAAAATATCCCAATGCCCCAGGGCAGTGATTGGGGACACTGCCCTATGTAAGGTGTCGTCTTTCGGGTGGGACGTTAAACGGGTGTCCTGACTCTCTGAGGTCATTAAAGATCCCATGGCACTTATCGTAAGAGTAGGGGTGTTAACCCCGGTGTCCTGGCTAAATTCCCAATCTGGCCCTCAAACCATCACGGTCACCTAATAATCCCCAGTTTACAATTGGCTCATTCATCCCCCTCCTCTCCCCTGTAACTATTCCCCAGGTCGTTGCTGTAAACGTGTTCTCAGTCAACTTACCTGGTAAAATAACGGATAAATACAAAAAATAAACAAATACAATTCTGTATACTTCTGGCCCTTCTTTGGACACTGTGTTATCAACCCTCCAGACGAGCTTCAATGCCATACAACTCTCCTTCCGTGGCCTTCAACTGCTCGTAAATACAAGTAAAACCAAATGCATGCTCTTCAACCGATCGCTGCCTGCACCTGCCCGCCCATCCAGCATCACTACTCTGGACGGTTCTGACTTAGAATATGTGTACAACTACAAATACCTAGGCATCTGGTTAGACTGTAAACTCTCCTTCCAGACTCACATCAAACATCTCCAATCCAAAGTTAAATCTAGAATTGGCTTCCTATTTCGCAACAAAGCATCCTTCACTCATGCTGCCAAACATACCCTCGTAAAACTGACCCATCTTACCGATCCTGACGATGACGATGTCATTTACAAAATAGCCTCCAATACCTTACTCAACAAATTGGATGCATTCTATCACAGTGCCATCTGTTTTGTCACCAAAGCCCCATATACTACCCACCACTGCGACCTGTACGCTCTCGTTGGCTGGCCCTCGCTTCATACTCGTCGCCAAACCCACTGGCTGCAGGTCATCTACAAGACCCTGCTAGGTAAAGTCCCCCCTTATCTCAGCTTGCTGGTCACGATAGCAGCACCCACCTGTAGCACGCACTCCAGCTGGTATATCTGGTCACCCCCAAAACCAATTCTTCCTTTGGCCGCCTCTCCTTCCAGTTCTCTGCTGCCAATGACTGGAACGAACTACAAAAATCTCTGAAACTGGAAACACATCTCCCTCACTAGCTTTAAGCACCAGCTGTCAGAGCAGCTCACAGATTACTGCACCTGTACATAGCCCATCTATAATTTATCCCAAGCAACTACCTCTTCCCCTACTGTATTTATTTATTTTGCTCCTTTGCACCCCATTATTTTTAATTCTACTTTGCACATTCAAGTCTACTATTCCAGTGTTTTACTTCCTATATTGTATTTACTTTGCCACCATGGCCTTTTTTTGCCTTTACCTCCCTTATCTCACCTCATTTGCTCACATCGTATATAGACTTATTTTTCTACTGTATTATTGACTGTTTGTTTTACTCCATGTGTAACTCTGTGTTGTTGTATGTGTTGAACTGCTTTGCTTTATCTTGGCCAGATTGCAATTGTAAATGAGAACTTGTTCTCAACTTGCCTACCTGGTTAAATAAAGGTGAAATAAATAAATAAAAATAAATAGTCAGTAAGCAGTTAGACCGACGGGCCCGGTAGCAATTAAATAATAAAACCAAAAGCTTACCTTGACTTGGAAGAGTTCCAGTGTTGTGTTTGTTAGTCATAGCCAGCTAGCTAACATAGCATCCCTCTATTTGAGCCGGGTGTTTAATTAACTAAACTAGCCAGCTGCATTTGCTAGCTAAGTAACAGTTAAATTAAACTGGAAAAAAAATTACGATGCTTGCTTCTCCTTCATTTTTTAATAAATGAATTTGTTGAAAACTGTTCAACTATTGTTTTTCTCTCTCTTGGAGTCAACTACTCACCACATTTTATGCACTGCAGTGCTAGCTATCTGTAGTTTATGCTTTCAGTACTAGATTCAATCTCTGATCCTTTTGATTGGGTGGACAACATGAGGCTACTGTAGACCATTGCAAAACAGTATGTTTTAATCAATTATTTGGTGACATATGAATATATTTAGTATAGATTTATCTAAAAAGGATAACTTTTTCAATGTTTTACCATTTTTACTGAGGAGGATCCCTTTCTCCTCTTAGGAGCCTCCACTGATCCCAATGCCTCAGGGCATTGTTTGTGGACATTGTCCTGTGCACGGTGCCGTCTTTTAGATGGAACGTTAAAACGGGTAACCTGGCTCTCGATGGTCACTAAAGATCCCATGGCACTTATTGTAAGAGTAGTTGTGTTAACCCCGATATGCTGGCTAAATTCCAAATCTGTCCCGCTTACTCTTATGGCCACCTAATTATCCCCAGCTTCCAATTGGCTCATTCATCCCCTCCTCTGTATCTGTTCCACAGGTCGTTGCTGTAAATGAGAATGTGTTCTCAGTCAACTTACCTGGTAAAATAAGGGTAAAATAAAAATGTTTAACTGGTGGCAGTTGTGAAAAAATAATTGAAAATAATGATATTGTTTCACCGCAACGTGGCTAAACGACGACACAGATAATATGGTGCTGGCTTGCTTCTCCGTGCATCAGCAGCACAGAGCAGCAATGTCCGGTAAGACGAGGGGTGGGGGTGTGTGTCTATTTGTCAATAACTTCCAGTGCGCGATGTGTAATATTAAAGAAGTCTCAAGGTAATTGCTCGCCTGAGGTAGAATACCTCATGATAAACTGTAGACCACACTATCCACCAAGAACGTTCACATCTATATTATTCGTAGCTGTCTATTTACCACCCCAAACCATTGCTGGTACTAAGACCACACTCAACAAGCTGTATAAGGCTATAAGCAAACAAGAAAATGCTCATCCAGAAGTAGCACTCCTAGTGGCCAGGAACTTTAATGCAGGCAAACTTAAATCTGTTTTACCTCATTTCTACCAGCATGTCACATGTGCAACTAGAGGAAAAAAACTAGAGAACACCTTTACAGACAGACGCATACAAAGCTCTCCCTCGCCCTCTATTTGGTAAATCTGACCATAATTATATACTCATGATTCCTGCTTACAAGCAAAAACTAAAGCAGGAAGTACCAGTGACTCGCTCAATACGGAATTGGTCAGATGACACGGATGCTACGCTACAGGACTGTTTTGCTAGCACAGACTGGAATATGTTTCGAGATTCATCCAATGACATTGAGGAGTATACCACCTCAGTCATCGTCTTCATCAATAAGTGCATCGACACAGTGACTGTACGTACATATCCTAACCAGAAGCCATGCATGAGAGGCAACATCCGCACCGAGCTAAAGGCTAGAGCTGCCGCTTTCAAGGAGCGGGACACTAATCCAGACGCTTAGAAGAAATACTGCTATGCCCTCAGACAAACCAAAAAACAGGCAAAGCGTCAACACAGGACTAAGATTGAACACCGGCTCTGACGCTACAAAGCGAAACCCAGCAGCGAGCTGCCCAGTGACGCGAGCCTACCAGATGAGCTAAATGCCTTTTATGCTCGCTTCGAGGCAAGCAACACTGAAGCATGCATGTGAGCACCAGCTGTTCCAGACGACTGTGTGATCACGCTCTCCCGTAGCCCATGTGAGCAAGACCATTAAAAAGGTCAAGATTCACAAAGCTGCGGGGCCAGACGGATTACCAGGAAGTGTACTCAAAGCATGCTCGGACCAACTGGCAAGTGTCTTCACTGACATTTTCAACCTTTCCCTGACCAAGTCTGTAATACCTACATGTTTCATACAGACCAAACGAAGGTATACTGCCTAAATGATTATTGCCTGGTAGCACATCGGTAGCCATGAAGTGCTTTGAAAAGCGGGTCATGACTCACATCAACACCATCATGCCGGAAACCCTAGACCCATTCCTATTCGCATACCGCCCCAAGAGATCCACAGATGACGCAATCTCAATCGCACTCCACACTGCCCTTTCCCACCTGGACAAAAAGAACACCTATGTGAGAATGCTGTTCATTGATTTCAGCTCAGCGTTCAACACCATAGTACCCACAAAGCTTAAATTACACCATCTATGAATATATATATTTTTAAGTTATTCAACTATAAATCACCAAAGTTACGATAGATTACCATAGATCTTCAGTTAATTATGAAAATTACAGAAGATTCCTGTAACTTTGATAAATTACCAGTAGCTTTGCAACCCTACCCAAGGATATTTTTATGTGTTGCTTATCTGAATATTTATCCAGCTGTGAGAGCTTTACAGAGCTTTATTATTATTTTTTTTACCATTTAATGATATTGAATTGTATGGTTTTTCAGTTTCTCTGGAAGGAATGGGTTGGAGTCTGTATGAGCTGGCACCCAGTGAGGCTGAGGACACCTCTCTCTCTCAGCTCACACAGGAGCTCAAGGAGAAAGACCTGGTGAGCGTTCATTGTTCTTAAAGTCGGCTGACATTTTATTGGAAGACCGGAATGGAAAGGGGGATACTTAGTCAGTTGTACAATGCATTCAACTGAAAAGTGTCTTCCGCATACATCAACCCCTCTGAATGCAGTTGTTGCATTGTTGTGTTGTCAGACCTTGATTCTAATAAATATTTTTCTTACCAACAGGCCCTCGTAATACAACTGAATGATAGTGGTTTCCTTATACTGTTACATTCATCTCACTTCCTCACATATGAAGGTAATACAAAACCTGTATATGCAACATATTGCATTTAAATATATTATAGATAGAAGCTAAATATCTAACTTTACATAATAATTGTACATTTCAGATGCTGGGTCCAATAAGCCAGAGGTATTGCAGGGGATGTTTGTGTTTCCGGATTCCAGAGCTATACAGCGAGGTGTGTGTGTGTGTGTGTGTGTGTGTGTGTGTGTGTGTGTGTGTGTGTGTGTGTGTGTGTGTGTGGCCAACACCTTCGCCCTTGTATACAGTGAGGTTTTTTGTCTATTCTTTTATAATTTATCCTTACGTAATGTCATTTTTTTTTTTTACCACAGACACCAAGATCTGCTCGAAGAATCCCTCCCTCTCACCAGAGGGCCTCCAGGTGGTGCCTGCACTGAACTACGCAGAGACAGAGGTGGAAAAGTGCCTCCCTGAACAGAGTGGGGAGCTACGTGGTTTACTAGAGCAGCATATCCAGAGTTACGCTGCCCTCATCCACCCTGGGCTTACTATCAGTCCATCCAGGGAAGCCAGCATCTTCCCAGATCAGTTTGATGTTCCTGACGCCCTCAAATATCTCTACTCCACCCCAAAGTGGACTGAAATGGGATGGAAATGTCTCAAGTCTTACTTCCACCAGCCGGACTCCTTCGAGCTCTCTGTATCCAGGGCCACGGAGCTCCTGGCGGCTGGACGAGAGGAGCGAGGGGATGAGCCAGATGATGACATCTACTACTGTCTGTCATCTCCAGAAGGCCCCCCCATGACTCCTGCTAGTCTGGGTGGCCCAGAGGAGGAGCAGTCAGGGGGACAGTCACCAGGAGACACAGCTGACACAGCCACATACATAAGTAATGCACCGGCAGTATTTACAGAGGACTTTGAGAAACCTGGTATGACCAAGGCAGACAGTAATGCACCAAATAAAAGAGTAGAGGAAGAGAAGACCTTGTCTTCAAAGGAGGTGCAAGATGTGCAACCCGAGGAGGTGCAGGAGGAAGTGCCCTCTGATCTTACCAAGCCTGCCATCCCAGCAGGAGACTTTGGGAAACCTGTCTTGAAGAAGGCTGACAGTAATGCACCAGGGACAACTTTGATTCCAAAAGAGGTGCAGAAGGAGCTTCCCTATGATATTTCCCAGCCTGTTGTGTTGGCAGATAATTCTGGGAAGCCTGGGAAGAACAAGGCCGTACCAGGGGTAGGAGTAGAGGATGAAGGGACACATTTGAACGCAGAGGAAGTCCAAGTGGATAGGCAAAAGGAGGTGAAAGAGGATATGCTTTCTGATCTTTCACAGCCTGCAGAAAACTTGAGGAAAGCTGGCCCAGCAGCGTTGGGTAAGGCAGACTGTAAAGCACCAGAGGTAGGAGTAGCGAATGAAGGGACAAACTTGCACCTGAAAGAGGTGCAAAAGGATATGCCCTCTGGTCTTTCACAGCCTGCAGTCTCTCAAGAGGAATTGAAGAAACCTGGGCCGGCCCTGGCAACCAAGCCCAACATTAAAGCAGTAGAGACAGGAGTAGAGGATAAAGGGGGGGATTTGCCTAAGAAGGAGGTGCAAGAGGAGGTTCCATGTGATCTTTCCCAGTTTGCAGTGTCGGCAAATGTTTTTGCAATAGCCGGTATGACAGTGATGACCAAGGCCACAGAGGTGACAGAGGTTTCAACCTCACCTGCATCAGGTGACCTCCCAACAGTGCTAGTCATCACTGCCACTGAAGGAACTGCAACCGTTGTACCTCATAATGAGAACTTTGGCTTGATCAATACAGAGTCGATCACAAAGAACTCCTCCAGTTTGCCACCAGCCAAAGTACAGGAGAGGGGTGGAAGTGCTCTCAATGGGCAACGTAGCAAGGCCAATGAGGTCAATAATTTATCTACATCAGATTGGAGGAAACGGCCAAGGAAACGGCGTAGATTTAGCGGGTTGGGTAAACGGGTCTTGAGGTCTTCGGCAGCTGACTTTGAAGAGGAAGAAACTGAGAAGGGATGTTTGGATTCAAGTAAAGTCTATTCATTGAAAAAGAGGAAGGAAATGACAGATTTAGTTCAACTTAACCCATGGAAAAAGAAGGAAAGGATGGATGTAACCCAGGTTCGTCCATTGAAAATGCAGAGGGAACTGATGAATTTGATCCAAGATCTGCCTTTGAAAAAGAAGAAGGAAAGCAAGGATTCAATGAACTTTTACCCATTCAAAAGAAAGGAAAGTGTGGATCTAATTCACGATGGCCACCCATTGAAAAAGAAGACAGATCGGTGGGACTTGAAGGCAATCATCTCCGAATGCGGTAGAATCTTTGTCCCTCATGGTTCTGAAGTTATCGCCAAGGATATAGAATCTTTGAAAGTTATGGGGAAAGTGATAGATCACAAACAATGTGCTGATGAGATGATGGTTGAAGCTTGTATCAAAGTACCCCAACCCATAGAAACAGGAGATGAACCTGGCCTAGAGTTGATAAAGTCAGATGAAAACAAAGATCCGCACATATGGAGTTCAGACAGTAAAGACCATCCACCAGAGGTCAAAATGGCTGATGTAGACAAGATGGCCTCTCAGAAATCCTCAGAACTGGTCCAGAACAAAGACATGGATTTTCCTTCCTTAGAAAAACACAAAAAGAATAGTCAATTTGTTGCAATATCCCTCAGTAAACTAAAGACAGTTTTTTCAAGAAGGGGAAAGAAGAAAACACCTCTCAAACCTGTTTCAGAAGATCAAATGTTAGCATTGGACAAAAAAAGCAAGGCCGATGCTGGCATGGAAAGTGTTAATTTCAGTCATTCCTGCAAAGATACCCCGGACAGAACCACAGGTGCTGCTGAAGTTGCAAAGGAACAGACATTTGGCCTAGACCCAAAGTTTGCACTAGCATTAGGCTTGACTCCTAGGGAGTTGCATAATAATGCACCCAAATCTCCAGAAAAAAGTGATATTCCACTGAAGCAAGACATTCAGAGCAGACTGGACCTGGTTACACCTCAAGCCACATCTGACCAAATGTCTGAGGCTTTGCCTAGCTCCCCTTCAGCAACAATAACCTTAACGGGTCGGGGGAGCCCATTACAAATGAAATGCAAGCCTGCAGACTCCATAAGGAAAAAATGTAAGTTCTCTTGGGAAGTCATGTAGTTGTTGTCAACCTCACACACTGCAAATAACAAAACATGCAGATTTGATTTGGTTCTCCTAAACCACACACTTAATTAGATATTGATATTTGTCATCTTGATAATTGAGTTGTGATTGCAGTTAATATGTGCTGAATGTTGAAATATGCCGAAATGTTAAAATAATCCCTTTGTCTTGAATTCCTGATGATTCTGTTTCTACATATCTCTTTTTCTACCTGAACTGCAAAGCAACACTATGAAGTTAAATGTTAATAGCTTCTTGCTATTCTGGCTCCAGGTCTGTTTGTGCTGTAGTTGACAAGACAGCACAAACTGATCTTGGACCAGGCTAGCCTCTTGCCACCTCCGTTGCCTCTGCTTTGTCTTGCTGTGTGTCGTGCTACTGTCCCCCATTTCAATCTAATACAAATCATAAAACAATTTGGTTCAATTTTGGCGAGGAGATTTGCATGCAGGCGACTGACTGCCTTACGACAATTTAATTTCAAAGTATTCATTATCACTATACGCTACTTTGTGTTTTTTGTTTTCATACTGTTTCTTCTGTCTCTTTTCTCTGTTCTCTTTTGTTTCTACAGGGTGGTTGCACTATCACACACCAACTTCTTTTGAAAAAGAGAAAGTAGCACAACCTATATCCTCCCAACTACTGACACTTAACCCTGATGCCAGGCGTGTTGTCAGTAGGGGTAGGCCTCGCACAGTGAAGAAAGATACCAGTGATGCATCATGCCCACCAGCAGATGCTTTGACCCTATTGGCCGATTTGGCCCTTAGTACCAGTAACGACAAAGTACTGGAACAGCAGCCAGACCACCTGGCACTTCAGCAACAAGAATGCTGTCCAAGTTTGCTTATAAGTGACAACAGTGTCAAAGATGGCGGCTCTCCTCATGAGTCAGATGGTGAACCAGAGTCTGTCCTTCATGCACTGCTGAAGCACCCTTCTGTTGCTAGGCTTAAACTTCCCCCTCAGTCTCCGTCACCCAAGGGGCTGGTGGTGGGGAGTGGGGAGCGGGTTGTGTTAGTCTCACAAGAGCATTCTTACTCACTACCGCCATCCTCCTCTCTACTATTGGGTTTGTCAGGTTCAACCCTCCAAGTCCCCATTTCGGAGGGACTTCAGCCGCATCGCAAGGATATGGTCTATGGTGACGGAACTCAAGCACTACGGGCCTTCCTGTGTCAGGAGCAGGACCAGAACAGGAAGGAACTCGGGAAGGAATCCGGGGTGGCTCCAGAATCCATGAGAAAAGGAATTGGGCGCAGGCAGAAGTTCCGTCGGTTACGGCGGTTCATCGAAAAAGACCGCTCAGTTCAAGTGACAAGGCTGTGGAAGGAAAACTATGACTTTAATTCAGACAGCAAGTTTACCAACGACCCTATGGATAAAACAGTTATTAGAGCCCTGCATGGGTATGTACTTAGAATTTGTAATTTACACTGAACAAAAATATAAACACAACATGCAACAATTTCAAAGAGTTACAATTCATATAATGAAATCAATCAATTTAAATAAATTAATTGGGCCCTAATCTATGGATTTCACATGACTGGGAATACAGATATGAATCTGTTGGTCACAGATACCTTAAAAAATGTAGGGGCATGGATCAGAACACCATTCAGTATCTGGTATGACCACTATTTGCCTTGTGCAGCGCGACATCTCCTTCACATAGAGTTGATCAGGCCTGTGGAATGTTGTCCCACTCCTCTTCAATGGCTGTGCGAAATTGCTGGATATTGGCGGGAACTGAAACATGCTGTCATACACGTCGATCCAGAGCATCCCAAACATGCTCAATGGGTAACATGTCTGGTGAGTATGCAGGCCATGGAAAAACAGGGTCCTTTTCAACTTCCAAGAATTGTGTACAGATCCTTGCGTCATTGGACTGTGCATTATCATGCTGAAACATGAGGTGATGGAGGCAGGTGAATGACACAACAATGGGCTCAGGATCTCGTCACGGTATCTCTATGCATTCAAATTGCCATCGATAAAATTCAATTGTATTCATTGTCCGTAGCTTATGCCTGCCCATACCATAACCCCACCACCACCATGGGGCACTGTGTTCACACATCAGGATACAGATCACCCACACGACACCGTACATGTGATCTGCCATCTATTCCTCCGTGAAGTTCACACTTCTTCAGCGTGCCAGTGGCTATCGGAGGTGAGCATTTGCCCACTGAAGTTGTTTATGATGCCGAACTGCAGTCAGGAAGACCCTGGTGAGGCCGATGAGCACGCAGATGAGCTTCCCTGAGATGGTTTCTGACAGTGGTCCGCGGTTGTGAGGCTGGTTGAACATACTACCAAATTCTCTAAAATGACATTGGAGGCGGTTTATGGTAGAGAAATGAACATGAAATGATCTGGCAACAGTTCTGGTGAACATTCCTCCAGTCAGCATGCCAATCTTTTATTTCAGCTCATGAAACATGGGACCAACACTACATGTTGCATTTATAATTTTGCTCAGTGTAAATAAAAATGTCTTTAGTTTTTTTGTTATAATTTTCTTTTAACTAATAGATGCATAAGTGAAGAGCTTGCTAGAGACAGAAAGCTTATTCTATATATTACTCCACAGACTAATTGTTTGACTCAATTTTGATTTCTCTGTGTCCCTTTCCTTCACCCCTATGCACCCTCTCTCTGTACAGCCCATGGGATTTCAACATTGAGGACACAAACGAACAGGTTCAGCTCATCATCCACATGTGGATAGGTCTTTTCTACAGCAGGTCCACTGCTAGGTTCTTCCAGGCAGACCCAAGTCTTCTATGTATGGAGGAAAAAGATTCTACAGAAGTGGATCATGGAATGGTACAAGCCCAGGTTACATCTGAGACCAAGACAAGTTCCCCTGCTTATATTGCCCTTTCCAAGATCACAGAACCTGAAGTTTTGGACCGTAGTAATGTGGGTAAAAAAGAATCACAACCATTAAGCTTGGAACCTGAGGCATTGGACCTTTCAGTGAAAACAACCTCGACTGTGTTAGATTTCACTGTAGACACAAAGGATTCCCCTGAGTCCAAGCAAAGAATAGATTTAAAAAGTCCTTCAGTATACCAACCAGAAAGTGGACTCCACAAGGAAATCATCTCTTTTCACAAACAAAGTACAGGTCTTGAGTTAAAGGTTAGAAAATAAATGTATTTATATATGTAAAGCACAAATGTTTTCCAATAAATATTTTGTTGACATAATACACATAATTGTTTATTTTGCTTGTCTCTTTTCTCTACAGGTTTACAGAGACCGTGAGGACAGCATGACGTCAGACAAAACGAGTGAACTGGATGATGATGAAACTAACACCCATGACAATGACAGCAATGGTACCCTCCAAAATGATGTGTCCCCTAAAAGAAGAAATTTGGAAAGTGATGGATCGTACATTCTCTTGTGTGAACAGGCAGCATGTGTGTACATTAATCAAGAAAAGGTCCTGGAGACTCAAATAATTGACCGGGGTTTGGAGGGCAAAGCCAAAAAGGAAATCCAAAAGGAAGAGAGGAGCCATGATGGAGAACAAAACATAGCACGTCAAGATAACGATTCAGTCAAAACAATGTCATGCACAGAGGTGCTGGGGGATGGTGACCTTACCAATATGGCTGACAGAGTTGAGCGTAATGCAAGTGAACCCAGAGATGGGTCTTACGTTGCCGAGTCAAAAATGCACAAAGCATATCCTAGCGTGGAGGATTCTGTTGAAGCAGCAAAACCAGAAGCAGTGCATGTTGGGAAAGACACCACAAACAAGGAAATCAATGCACAACCTGCTGGGAATGATTCCATTGGTAAGGCACTCAAAGCAATGCATGATGAAAAGATTCCCAAAGATGTGTCACGGGTTGATGGGAACTCCAAAAATAAGGTGCAAACGGCATTGCAGGAAGGGAATGATAATGGTGATGAGGCACAAACGGCATTGCAGGAAGGGAATGATAATGGTGATGAGGCACAAACGGCATTGCAGGAAGGGAATGATAATGGTGATGAGGCACAAACGGAATTGCAGGAAGGGAATGATAATGGTGATGAGGCGCAAACGGCATTGCAGGAAGGGAATGATAATGGTGATGAGGCGCAAACGGCATTGCAGGAAGGGAATGATAATGGTGATGAGGCGCAAACGGCATTGCAGGAAGGGAATGATAATGGTGATGAGGCGCAAACGGCATTGCAGGAAGGGAATGATAATGGTGATGAGGCGCAAACGGCATTGCAGGAAGGGAATGATAATAGTGATGAGGCGCAAACTGCATTGCAGGAAGGGAATGATAATGGTGATGAGGCACTACCAGCGGTGAATTATGAAAAAGAGTCAGGAGATGAAGCAGCACCTGCAGTATGTGGTGGGAATAATTCTGTGGCTGAAACACCACCAGAGATATCACATAATGAAAATGATTCCCAAAAAGAGACACCGTCAGTGGTGCATGGTGGAAATGATTCGACACTACCTGTGAAATTGTATAGCAAGCTGTATATAGACGAAGAACCCACCGATGAGGTACAACCAATGGAACAGGTTGGGAATGTTTCTGTTGGCACCACTAGAGTACTGCTAGAGATGCAGGTTGAGATTAAATCTAACGATGAGGTACTGACCACGAGAGTATTTCCACTGTGTGATGGGAACACGCCTTTTGTAGGTGAGTTCGACACACCCATTCAGTCCAAGGATGTTTCAGCAGAAGCTAAAACAACAGCAGTTGAGACCGATTTCAATGGGATTAGGGATTCTAAAGATCAGAAACGGATATCAATGCCGGGTCAGAGTAAATCTGATATTGACACACAAGGGCCCCGACATTCTCAAGACGAGACATCAGAGGTACTGCCAGGCCTGGTAGAAATACCACTGATTGGAGCAGGAATTCCCAGGGAAGATATCTCACACACAGATGTTCTACATTCACACAGTCAGACATCAGAGACAGTGCGTGCTCAGATAGAAATACCATTTATTGGAGTAGAATTACCATTCATTGGAGTAGAGACGGATAGCAAGGATATCATGCACACAGAGGTGCACGACACACCAATATCTTCAGTGTGTCATAGTGATAATTTGTTTTCAGGTGAAATGTTTAGAATAGTTGCAAAGGCAACTGAATCTGTCAGTAGATGCCCAACCCCTATCGTGGACGATGGTTACATCCCGATTCCTGACATCGACAGTGGCTGCTTGGTTAACTGCAATGCCAGTGGGGTAGGCAAACCCCTCAGCAGATGCCCAACACCTACACAAGATGAGCCACCTTTCGTTACAGAATTGTCTTATGACCATCACACACCGAAGACTGTTTTTTTGCCTGATTCGAAAGACACCAACAGTCCCAACCTCAATAGTGGTTTTGCTCTTATTGAAAATGAAAAGGCTTATTGTGAACCACATGAACCAAGTCTTGGTAGCAGCCCTAGCTCTGTAGAGAATATGTTGCATAAATTGCGTAAATCCAGCAACAACAATAGCAAACCAAATAATCTGGAAGCCATTGGTAATCAGTTCTCTCAATTATGGACTGAACCCCGCAAGAAGCCAATCGCCACTAGCACACCTCTCAACACCCCCTATACTTCTTCAAAGGACAAAAACGATTACAGTCCTTATTCAAATATGCGACTTACCCCTGCTGAACAAGACCTGTATGCTCTTTCAAGTCACGATTCACTGCATAGGTTCCCTGACTCCTATCCCAAAACCCATAGCACCTTAACACAGAAAGCAGCATTCTCTGTGCCATCAACCCACCTTGAAGTCCTGTCCAATGACACAACAGAAAGAATATTAACTCGGGACTTGAGTGAAATCGCTTTGGAGGGAGACACTAACTTGTGTCCTGCGTCAACAGAGATTATCATACAGTCCATCCGTCAGAATATCCCAGGAGTAAGTGGACCTACAGCAGCTTCTCAGAACCTTTCAGGGCCCAACTTTACTGAGCCCCATCCATACAGCCAACAACTTGCCATGGCTGTGAATCTCTCCAAGAGTGAAGGCAGCAGAGGAGAGTACAGCTGGAAAGAAGGACAAACTAATATTGACCCTATGTCTTCAGATGTTGTCAAAAGCAAACAAACCGCTGCCCCTCTCCACTCAAACACTAATCCTCACCTGTATAACACACCATATGTCACTGAAATGAGGAGACAGATTGCAAGTTTGCAAGATTATGTTATGGATGAAAGTGAGGAGCCTGCCGTAGAGCAAGACAACCTTGAATCTAGTCTAGAGACAAATTGGATATCAGATGACCAACACGCAAGTAATACATCCCAGTTGAATAAAACAAAACTTGACTTCATCAACTCTTTACGCGAGTATCAGCAATGGGATAAAAGGGAATTTGATGATGTTTTGGACTTCAGCAAGCAAGGCACTTCCTCTTCAGTCACCTTCCAGTCTGAAGAATCAGACAAAATATTTACCCATATGGAAGAGAACAAACAGGACTGGTTAAAGTATTGTAGGTCAGAGAGGAGTGGGAACACCTCCAAAAGCCAAATCGATTTGGACGATGAGCACGAGGAAGTTTCCTCATTTGCAAAGCCATGCCTAGTTACAGTTTTGGATCACAAAGGAAACAGAATCACCTATGAAAACTATCCCGTTCTGAAACCTTCAACAAGCACGCACACATGGACAGCTCCGAACTCAAACAGACAGGGCTCGAGCAGTTTTCTGGAGTTCTCCAAGAGGTGGGATGATACACATAACACTGATGAATCTGACCTCACTCAGTCTTCTGTGGATCTGGAGACCCTCATCTTCTCACAGAGAATGAACCAGATGCTAAAACGTAAAAGGAAGAGTAGCAGCAGCAGGTACAACCGATCAAAACACCACAGGTCAACTGTAGAAGAAAGAGCTTCCTCCTGTAGCCCGGCTGTGACAGTGCACTTTTCCAGCCTGCAGGAACAGGAAAGCTCGGAAGAACACTGGGAGGGACTACCTTCACTCGCAGGGCAGAAGTTAAAAATAGATATGCCTGAAAGGAAGGGTATGCCTGAAGAAACAGACAGAGATATGCCACAGCATCTTCAAAAACTCTCCTATACAAAGGGCAGTGAGATGACGCATGTCAACGTTTCAGATCTGGTTGCGGAAAGTTTCAAGGCGTACCATGCCATGATGACTGAGGTCTGTGCAGGCAGAAAGTACCCACACAGAACTGAGAGACTCAAGAGAGAAGCAGCAAAGAGAAACAGTTTGCCAAAGTCTCGAGCCCCAAGCAAAGACAAAGACTTCTGTGGTCAGATGAAGAAGGACATGTATGACAGCCTGCATGATAATCTGAACTCTGTTGTGAAACAGTCATGTAAGAACAAGTTCAGGTTCTACATACTGGTGACATCAGATGACCCATTCTTCAACGAGACAAAGGTAAGATGAACATAAGTGTTAGACAGGTCCTAGATCAGTTTGTGCTGTCTTGCCAACTTCTATGGTCAGTGTCAAATGACCATAGCCTATGCAGCGCAAACAGATCTGGGACCAGGGTACGAAACCGTACCATAAGCTGTACAACAATGAAAGCCAAAGTTCATTCTTGCACCATGTTCAAAAACAAGCTTGTTATTTTTGTAGGAGCTGTTAGAAGCAGAGGGACACATAACAGTAGAACAGTCTCAATTCTGCCTTGGAAAGGATAGTCCCTCATCCCCTCTATACATTATCTTGAGGAACGAAGATATTGCTGAACACATTTGTGAGGTAAGACTGTTGTAGACTTATAAAAGTATCTCAAACTCCTGGAAAAGAATAAGCAATCCAGGTTCGAAATCCAGCCTTTTGAATCGGTTTCCGTTGTATTACATTGTCGTCATTTTGAGATTTCTGTTTCCCCCTCAGGTCCCGCACTTGCTTGAATTGAAGAAGTCTCAGAATGTGTTGTTTGCTGGTATTGACCGTCCTGATGACATTGTGAACCTGACCCACCAAGAACTCTTCAGCAAAGGCGGTTTTGTGGTGTTTGAGGGAGCAGCACTGGACACACTCAGTCTCAGTATGGACACTTCACTAATTTGCAAGAGACCAAAGTGCATTTGTTACGTTTCATTATGTTTCCTATCTCTATAAGCAACTATGATGTCCCTAGCCTGGTCCCAGATCAGTTTGTGTCATCTTGCCAACTGCTATGGCCGATGTTTGGCATGAAACAAATCTGGGGCCAGGCTATGATGTCCCCTCCCACATTGCATTGTATGTGAGTTACTCAATGTCTCTTTATTTCTCTCAGGCAACATTAAGAAAATGTCTGGTTTCCTTGAGGGGCTAAGTAAAAAGGGGAAGTGGAAATGGCTCTTGCATTACAAAGACAGCCGGAAGTTGAAAGAGAGCGCACGGTAAGCTTATTCTTGCGCTTGTAAATGTTCATCTCAATGCAGATAATCAAACACACTGTGTTTGTTTGAATCCAGGCTAGAGCCATTTTTGTAATTCAAGGAAACTAAGATTCAAACTTAACTGCCAGAACTGATCATTCCTCCCTCTACAGGTCTAGTGCTGAGGCACAGGGTAAAAAAAGCTTCATGGACAACTGCCAGGAGGCTGGAATGGTGGAGGTCTTACCCTACCATGAATGTGACGTCATTTCAAGGACACGACCCAACTACCTCCACTGTCTAGTCCGCCTGCAGGTCCAGAACGTATCAGCTCGTCTACCTGTATTTATAACTGGTGAGAGATCAGACTTTTCCCCTATACTGCATTCGTTAAGATCAGCTAAATGTATAGTATTTTGGGGTTGATTGGGGGTAATTAGTAGGACCTTTAACATTGAAATCATTTCAATTTTTGTAATATATAGGGATTCTTAGTCGCAAGAATGCTAGTTTGACAATTATTTCTTTATTTTGCAGACACAACGGCAGACAAAGCGTTTGCAAAACATGGGATATTCACAATGAATATTAACTCCTTCTTGCTGATTTCTCAGAGTGACACTTGCACTATTTCTTAAACTGACAGGGAAGCCTGACAGAAGTCTTCAGTACAATCAATCAAATTTGATTTATAAAGCCCTTTTTATACTGAACAAAAATATAAAATGTAACATGCAACAATTTCAAAGATTTTACTCGGTTAGAGTTCATGTAATGAAATAAATTAGGCCCTAATCTATGGATTTCACATGACTGGGCAGGGGTGCAGCCATGGGTGGGCCTGAGAGGGCATAGGCCCACCCGCTTGGAAGCCAGGCCCAGCCAATGAGAATTTGTTTTTCCCCACAAAAAGGATTTATTACAGACAGAAATTCAGTGTACATTATCAACAGCTGTCACAAAGTGATTTAAATTAACCTGACCCAGACTCCAACAAGCAAGCAGAAGAACCGTGGCGAGGGAAACGTTGTAACCTCGCGAAGAACCAGACTCAGAAGGGGACCAGACTCACTCCAAAATCTGCTTTTTAGGGGGTCATTGGGAGTTAGACACACTGATCTAAATCATTGTGGTGTAAGAATAAAAATAATTCTCAGTAAGTTATGTTTATAGCAAGGCTTTGTGTATTGCTGTTTTAGTCTTTTTTTTTTTGGTTCCTTAGTGTAAATCAAATTGTGTAGATTTATTTATTCTTAATAATTTTCTATGACAGGTAGGTTCTGTATAGATTAACGATGACATCTGCTTCAATGCAGAGCTATGTGTTAGTGTATTTATTTGTATGTTTGTAAATACATTTATTGCACCTTTGCGATAAAGAAATTGACTAAATGTTCCCCATCCTTTTTTACATACACACACAGAAAAAGAGTGACCATGGTTTGTTTCTCTATTACAGATCAAATATTTATTTATTTCACTTTAACACAGAATATTACCTTATGTAAAAATACAATTTATATCACAATTATAGACTACGTATAAACCCCTGAATAAAACTCTTTGGCGACATTCACATGTCAGAATTTGAAGAAACCTTCATGATGGTACACAATGTGATCATTGCATGTTCTTAACCAACTGTCAAATTCATTATAAAACGCAGCCACCCAAAATTGTCCGCATGCCAGTAAACACTTTTCTTTATTTTTTTTCTACAAACATAATTCCATTGTTTTAAAGGGTCATAGATACAGATTCCAACAATGCATTTGGATTATAAACCAGTTTGTTAAGATTTGGAGCTGTCTGGACACTAACATGATGCTGACACTATCACTGATCACCTGCGTCTCCAAAGATGTCATTCTTCGTGCGCTCCATCTCGGCAAAGTCAAACTCCGTGCCCATCACGCGCTTGTAAATGTCCTTGATGTCGTCACAGGTGGTCTCGAAGTGGGTTGTTGCATCATACGTACGGGAGATAAATATCTGCAGATATCCCAGAGGCATAGAAGGGAAAGAGGGGGAAAAAAAAGAAAAACAAGTCTAAACCAATGTTGTATACAAATCATGTCTACAGGCCTATGACTGAATAGGCTATAGCTAGGTTTCCATCCAATTGGCGACAGATTTTCATACGAATATTCTAAAATATACAAAGAAAATATCTGAATTTTCCCACCAGTGCTATGTTTTCACCAAATGGACGTGTAGCCGATAAAAATCAGTGCACACAATGTATTTTTTCACTTAAAATGTTCATGTAGCAAATACAAATCTAAAGTTCAATGCGTTTCCATCACATTTTCAACTCTACCTAAAGGAAATGTGCGTTATAAAGCAAAATGTGCCTACTCCTGGTCTTGGCACCTGTGCTCGAGCCAATACCTTGCAGATACTGTAGTGCGGGTAGGCTGTGTGGGTTTGCTAGTCTACATTATTTGATTATTATGGATAAGAGTGAGAAGATTTTTATTTGTCAAACGGCAGTCAAGCATCAATCATAACGTCACCAGAATAAGACCCTCGATTTTTATTGGAAAGCAGCATCAAACTTATCACCCTGCACTTTCACCACCCTGGGAAATTCATTATAATTTATAACTGCATGGTTTCCAAAGTCGTAGTGGGAGGACCACACACCATATCAAGGTCAAGTGATATGCTGGTTTTTATATCAATATTTTCACATAAAGTCAATACCACCGCCATTTCAGGCACAAAAAGATCCCACCATGTCGAACGAACAAATTATCTGTCGCCATTTATAAAATTACACCAAAAATTCCTGTTTCCATTACAGCTATCATTATTCTTATTTTTTTTTTTTAAATATGACTTTACTTGTATAAAAACTGGATGGAAACATGGTTAGTGTTCAGAAAATGTTTGCGCCTCCTGTTGATTTCAAAGTGCAGCACAACAAGAGGATTAGGAAATATGCACTTACCTGGCTGTCTTTTCCCATGTCAGTTGGTGCATACTGATCACTGATGCTCACAAACCTGAGGAGAGAAGTTTTCAACAGGGTAAGGAAACATGAATTTGGAATCAACCAAGTGCATTACACCTCAGTCATGTGAAAATAATATTACAGCATTGAATTCCAGTGATGTGAGCCCTAACATACCACAGTGCATTTGTAAAGTATTCGGACCCCCTTGACTTATTCCACATTTTGTTATGTTACAGCCTTATTCTAAAATTCATGAAAACAGTTTTTTCCCCCCTTAATCTACACACAATACCCCATAATGACATGGGCATTTTTGCTAATGTATAAAAAAAATGGACTTACATTTTTTTTTAAATCATAACAATTCAGACCCTTTACGCAGTACTTTGGCAGTGATTACAGCCTCGAGTCTTCTTGGGTATGACGCTACAAGCATGGCACACTTGTATTTGGGGAGTTTCTACCATTCTTCTTTGCAGATCCTCTCAAGCTCTGTCAGGTTGGATGGGGAGCATCGCTGCACAGCCATTTTAGGGTCTCTCAAGAGATGTTCGCGGGTTCAAGTCCGGGCTCTGGCTGGGCCACTCAAGGACATTCAGAGACTTGTCCCGAAGCCACTCCTGCGCTGTCTTGGCTGTGTGCTTAGGGTTGTTGTCCTGTTGGAAAGTGGGGTTGTTGTCCTTAAGGTTGTTGTCCTGTTGGAAACATTAGCCCCAATCTGAGGTCCTGAGTGCCCTGGAACAGGTTTTCATCAAGGATCTCTCTGTACTTTGCTCCATTCATCTTTCCCTCGACCCCGACTAGTTTCCCAGTCCCTGCTACTGAAGAACATCCCCACAGCATGATACTGCCACCACCATGCTTCACCGTAGGGATGATGCCAGCTTTCCTCCAGACCAAAAAGTTCTATCTTGGTTTCATCAGACCAGAGAATCTTGTTTCTCATGGTCTGGAAGTCCTTTAGGTGCCTGCTCCAAGCAGGCTGTCATGTACCTTTTACTGAGGAGTGGCTTCCCTTTGGCCATTCTACCATAAAGGCCTGATTGGTGGAGTGCTGCAGAGATGGTTGTTCGTCTGGAAGGTTCTCCCATCTCCAGAGGAACTCTGGGGCTCTGTCAAAGTGACCATCAGGTTCTTGGTCACCTCCCTGACCAAGGCCCTTCTCCCCCGATTGCTCAGTTTGGCCGTGCGGCCACTTTAGGAAGAGTCTTGATGGTTCCAAACTTCTTCCATTTAAGAATGGAGCCCACGGTGTTCCTGGGGACCTTCAATGCTGTACCTTTTTTGGTACCCTTCCCCAGATCTGTCTCGGAGCTCTACGACAATTCCCTCAACCTCATGGTTTGATTTTTGCTCTGACATGCATTGTCAACTGTGGGACCTTAAATAGAAAGGTGTGTGCCTTTCCAAATCATGTCCAATCAAATGAATTTACCACAGGCGGACTCCAATCAAGTTGTAGAAACATCTCAAGGATGAGCTCAATTTCAAGTCTCATAGCAAAGGGTCTGAATACTTAAGTAAATAAGGTACTTCTGTTTTTTATTTTGAATAAACGTCTGAACCTGTTTTCGCTTTGTCATTATGGGGTATTGTGTAGATTAACGAGGAAATGTTGTTATTTATTCAATTTTAGAATAAGGCTGTAACGTAACAAAATGTGGAAAAGGGGAAGGGGTCTGAAAACTTTCTGAATGCTCTGTATAGTATCACAGAATCAAAGGCCTACTTCTGTTCAATGGGCTCCAATAGATCCAGGGCCGGTTTGAGCTCCTTCTCTGGGTCATTGGTCTCCACTACGCTGCTGGCGATGGCAATGTACTTGCCCTGCGCTGCCACGTTGTGGGCCGAGGAGATCATACACACGTAGATGTCTAAAATGAAAACACAACATATCAGTGACATATCATTCACTAAGCTCTACTAGGTGGTGTTCAGTAGGATAAAAACTAGTCAAATGTTTTGAAACTGAAAATTTGCATATTTTTCCAGGTCCCTCCCCATTTTTTAAATTATATTTGGTGCCTAATGAACACAGTCAATACCATTCAAAAAGTCACAACATATTTCAGTGACAACTTTATTTCAACACAAGGATTTATGAAACGCTTATCTACTGCTTATGAATGTGGTATGTATGGTTACGAATGTATTATTAAGTATTTATGTAGGCTAGGTATCCAGGAATCTCACCATGTTTCCTGTTGACCTGGATCTGAGGAATGATGATCTGACAGGAGTTGACATCGCCGGTGTTCTTGATGGGGTGGCTCATGACACAGATGATACGGACCACTTGGCCGACCTTGCTGACTCTGTCCATGATGTAGCTGGGGTCACAGATCAGCTGCTTACAGCGGGCTATCTAGAGAGGGAAGGAGAGATGGTAGTGGTTAGGGTTATAGTTAAGGTTAGGATGGGTTAGAGTACGGGTTTACGTTTTGGGTAAGGCATAGGGTTAGCCAACTTCCACCTGGAAACATTCAAAATCCGTTGGTTGTAGACACCACCCTAATTAAATCGCCATTAAGAACTAATATCAAACAATATTTTATATACACTGCTCAAAAAAATAAAGGGAACACTAAAATAACACATCCTAGATCTGAATGTATGAAATATTCTTATTGAAAACATTCCTCTTGCAGGAACTGCTGACACACTCCAGCCACATGAGGTCTAGCATTGTCTTGCATTAGGAGGAACCCAGGGCCAACCGCACCAGCATATGGTCTCACAAGGGGTCTGAGAATCTCATCTCGGTACCTAAAATGGCAGTCAGGCTACCTCTGGCGAGCACATGGAGGGCTGTGCGGCCCCCCCAAAGAAATGCCACCCCACACCATGACTGACCCACCGCCAAACCGGTCATGCTGGAGGATGTTGCAGGCAGCAGAACGTTCTCCATGGCGTCTCCAGACTCTGTCATGTGCTCAGTGTGAACCTGCTTTCATCTGTGAAGAGCACATTGCGCCAGTGGCGAATTTGCCAATCTTGGTGTTCTCTGGCAAATGCCAAACGTCCTGCACGGTGTTGGGCTGTAAGCACAACCCCCACCTGTGGACGTCGGGCCCTCATACCACCCTCATGGAGTCTGTTTCTGACCGTTTGAGCAGACACATGCACATTTGTGGCCTGCTGGAGGTCATTTTGCAGGGCTCTGGCAGTGCTGCTCCTTGCACAGAGGCGGAGGTAGCGGTCCTGCGGTTGGGTTGTTGCCCTTCTACGGCCTCCTCCACGTTGCCCGATGTACTGGCCTGTCTCCTGGTAGCACCTCCATGCTCTGGACACTACGCTGACAGACACAGCAAACCTTCTTGCCACATCTCGCATTGATGTGCCATCCTGCATGAGCTGCACTACCTGAGCCACTTGTGTGGGTTGTAGACTCCGTCTCATGCTACCACTAGAGTGAAAGCACCGCCAGCATTCAAAAGTGACCAAAACATCAGCCAGGAAGCATAGGAACTGAGAAGTGGTCTGTGGTCCCCACCTGCAGAACCACTCCTTTATTGGGGGTGTCTTGCTAATTGCCTATAATTTCCACCTGTTGTCTATTCCATTTGCACAACAGCATGTGACATTTATTGTCAATCAGTGTTGCATCCTAAGTGGACAGTTTGATTTCACAGAAGTGTGATTGACTTGGAGTTACATTGTGTTGTTTAAGTGTTCCCTTTATTTTTTTGAGCAGTGTATATATACACATTTGACAAAATCTCACCTCTCCCTCTGACTTGACCCCCACTACCTTTCCATTCTCCATAACAATCTCCTCTATGGGCTTGTTCAGCATGTAGGTCCCACCATAGATAGCACTCAACCTAGAGGAAGAGAGATCAATTCAAAGACACTGGTGAATAGCGGAGCATGGGCTGTGTTCATATGATTACTGCTGAGCAGACGCTTTTAGAGTCATGGTGCAGTGAGTGTAGAACATTTTCGGTGCGAGTATGTGATCCCTGCAGGAATTAAACCTTGGGTTCATCAACCAAAAGGCTTAAGATGGACAAATGATAATGGCAGGGAGGAGGTAAAGTGAATCTTACCTAGCAAAGCCTTGTGGCAGCTCCCCCAGGCCGTAGAGAGGGTAGAGGTAAGGACTCTTGCCGTATCTGGCCAGAGACTCACTGTAGAGCTTAATCCTGTTGATGGTGTCGATGCAGGGCTGGTCCAGGTAGCTGAGATCAAACAAAGAGATAACACTTCGTTATAACGTTCATGAATAAGCCATCCTAAATGCTTCTAAATATTTAAAATGTTACACTTTAAAATGTAAAGTCCCCATATTTGGGGACCCTATTAGATTTGTTTTATTCAATTCATCCCTATCTGCAAAAGCTGGGTGTCTGCGGAAAGCTGACTATCTTGGCTATTGATTGGTGCCTACAAATCTTTCATGTGACTTACTACCATATGGGCATTCACAATAAATAAAATGATAAATAGAACAGCAAGAAACATACAAATATATATTAAAGTTGATAGTCTGTGTCTGAAAAGGCCACCCTATTCAGTGCACTACTTTTTACTAGACCCCTATGGGCCCTGGTAAAACATTTGTGCCCTATATATTGTGAATAGGGTGCCATTTCGGATACAGCCACTTACTCGTCTGTCCTGTAGAGCGCAAGGGCGTGGCCAGTGAAGTCCATCACATCCTGGCCCAGGCTGAACTTCTTGTACAGGTCACGCATTGTCGCCTTGTTGGGGTCGACACCCTCCATGGTTTTGGGATCGTTCACATCATAGTTGGCAACGAAGATCAAGAAGTTCCTGAAACGTCTCTTCTCGAAAATCCCCATCAAACCTGAGCGGGTGCAAAAAAGTCAATGAGACAGAAAAAGAATAACCTTTTGAAATAAGACTGAGAATGTGGTCCTGTGTGGCTCAGTTGAAAGGTTGTGGGTTCATTTGTGGCTTAAATTCTTGCACTCACTCACCTTAAGTCACTTTGGATAAAAGCTTCTGCTAAGTGGTATACACAGTGTAAAAAACAATAAGGACACCTTCCTAATATTGAATTAGGACCCCCCACTTTTGCCCTCAGAACAGTCTCAATTTGTCGGGGAATGGACTCTACAAGGTGTCGAAAGCGTTCCACAGGGATGCTGGCCCATTTTGACTCCAATGTTTCCCACAGTTGTGTCAAGTTGGCTGGATGTCCTTTGGGTGGTGGAGCACTCTTGATACACACAGGAAAATGTTGAGCGTGAAAAACCCAGCAGCATTGCAGTTCGACATACTCAAACCGGTGTGCCTGGCACTTAATATCATACCCCGTTCAAAAGGCACTTAAATATTTGTATGTTTTGTACACTGTATAGCATAAGTTAATAGAATACTTGATTTACCTGCCGGTCTCACAGTAATTGACCGTTAATTAACATAAACACATCTAGCATGTCCTGTCTTCCACGCAAAGCCTACAAACCACTGATGCAGACCTTTGGAACATTTACATTTTAAAAAGTCTGATAAATCCATGTAATATAGCCTACACCATCACAATAAATCCATTATTTAATTTTAGACAGGTCTAAAGAAAATGTAGTGTATTTCAGAAGAACAGAATAGCATACTGAGTTGTCCTCATGTTAGGCCCTGATCTGGCTATGCCATATGGCCGTGGGCTACTAGTTCATTTACCAAGCAAGATTTGCTTAGAATTCCGTATAATTACTTTATAGTATGAAGAATACAATTGAACATTTCTGAATAAAATAGAAAGGATATTTTCTCCAAACAATGAGGGAGTGCGCCCATGTGGCTATTCTGTGTTTAACGGTTAACAAAGAAACAGTTCATTTCATATACTTAATTTAGAGTTATTTATGTAACTTAAGTTGCGATAGAAATGTTGGGCTATAAGTTTTAATACATTCTAAAGCTGCATACTGCGACTCTAATGATGATTTGGAAAAAGTTGCATGAAAGGCATGAGCTCTGCTTTGTTTTATGCAGCCAGTGGCCATTACGCCCTTGGGCTGAATATAATAATTATAATTCCCTTCTCCCATCAACGTGCCGAAGCACCTCTCACTCACATGGCTCTCAGTCACGTGATCGGGTCTTTCTCACAGGCTACAAGTGAAGACAGACACATTGAGGACTGAACTGCGTGCGTACTTATCCAATTCCGTGGCACATATTGAAGAGATTGGATGAATTGTCCAGATTTATTTTTCATCAGCCAACAAGATGAGTTGGCCTAACGAACAGCAAAAGCACTAGCCTACGTCAATATACTATCCACCATAGTACAAAAAAGTTAACCTATTCTATTGTGCGAGAAATAAATATTCCAAACATAGTCTGGGATAGTTGTGGGATGCGATAGATCCAAAATGAATACAACCACTAACATAAAAAAATAAATACATTGTTTTAAGCAATGAGCTTGAAGCAAAAGATACCGTTTAGCTTAATGTTGATAAACTATTATCATGATGTGCCCTCAGGGGAGAATGGGTCCCCAGGCCAAACCAGTTGAGAACCACTGTGTTAAAGTGTACATTTCCCAGCTGTCAGGTTTACATCTAAATATTGTGAAAAGTATGTGATTAAACATGAAACTATTTGTGAAAAGATGTAATGCGATGTTAACCTTCTAAACGAGAGTAAGGATTTTCATATAAAGATGAACTAGTCAGCGGCCACGCCCATGTGAGCATAGAAATTACGTTGGTGTCAACCACCCTTTTCTACTCCAGAGTATAAAACCACCCATGACGAAATTTACATTTTCATGCCAAAGAGACCCACGGCAAGCCGGATGTCTCGGATGGTTAAGAAGTCAGAAAACGCCAGGACATCGTCCCCAAGTTGGAATGGCTACAATTCTATAGGCCACGGAGACCATACAGCTGTAGTTTTGCTACACGGCTGGAAATGGTTAAACTGAGACTATTGATCACTACAGAATAAAAGCAAAATCTTAGACACATAATTACTATTCTGCAGCTAGAAATGACATTAATCCAGATTGAGAATACCGACAACCGACGAAGCATCTATTCTATGAGAACATTACCGAATGGTACTCTGAAGTATCCATTCTAAACACCTACAACCATGAAAGACATTGGTATTTCTGGGAAAGTTAAGCAGAGACTCTGATGAACTCTACAGGACGATTTAGTGTTTTCAACGGAGAGACAACAACGACATATGGGAGTAAATATATACATTGCAATTATTCTCGAATGAGCGGCCGTTCATGTGCAAAGGATTAGCATTTCAATGATTAGAATTATTCACTGTGTGTGCCCTGGCCACATCTGCAGTCCTCATGCCTCCTTGCAGCATGCCTAAGGCACGTTCACGCAGATGAGCAGGGACCCTGGGCATCTTTCTTATGGTGTTTTTCAGAGTCAGTAGAAAGGCCTCTTTGGTGTCCTAAGTTGTCATAACTGTGACCTTAATTGCCTACTGTCTGTAAGCTGTTAGTGTCTTAACGACCATTCCACAGGTGCATGTTCATTAATTGTTTATGGTTCATTGAACAAGCCTTGTGTTTAAGCCCTTTAAAATGAAGATCTGTGAAGTTATTTGGATTTTTACAAATCATCTTTTAAAGACATGGTCCTGAAAAAGGGGCGTTTCTTTTTGTGCGGAGTTTATTTGGAAAGTTGATAAATAAATATAGAAAGCTGATGGGGCCACAGTGTCTCCTGACCCCTCCTGTCTCAGCCTCCAGTATTTATGCTGCAGTAGTTTATGTGTCGGGGGGCTAGGGTCAGTTTGTTATATCTGGAGTACTTCTCCTGTCCTAATCGGTGTCCTGTGTGAATCTAAGTGTGCATTCTCTAATTCTCTCCTTCTCTCTTTCTTTCTCGGAGGACCTGAGCCCTATGACCATGCCCCAGGACTACCTGACATGATGACTCCTTGCTGTCCCCAGTCCACCTGGCCGTGCTGCTGCTCCAGTTTCAACTGACCTGAGCCCTAGGACCATGCCCCAGGACTACCTGACATGATGACTCCTTGCTGTCCCCAGTCCACCTGGCCGTGCTGCTGCTCCAGTTTCAACTGTTCTGCCTTATTATTATTCGACCTTGCTGGTCATTTATGAACATTTGAACATCTTGGCCATGTTCTGTTATAATCTCCACCCGGCACAGCCAGAAGAGGACTGGCCACCCCACATAGCCTGATTCCTCTCTAGGTTTCTTCCTAGGTTTTGGCCTTTCTAGGGAGTTTTTCCTAGCCACCGTGCTTCTACACCTGCATTGCTTGCTGTTTGGGGTTTTAGGCTGGGTTTCTGTACAGCACTTTGAGATATCAGCTGATGTACGAAGGGCTATATAAATACATTTGATTTGATCCTCTTTTTAATAGAGGCTATTGCATATCCTGTATCGCATAGCCTGTCAAAAGTATTGTGCAACATGAGCTCATGGGCTGTCATTAAGTGTTTGATTAGATTTGCATTGATGTCAGAGTGATTAGAGGGACAATAGAGTGCTGAGTAGCCTAATTGGAGAAGCCAAATTACCATGACTAAACAGTCACATGCAATTTGACTGACTTCGTGATCTTCGACTGCTGGTTTGGCGATAATACTGCACCTCAACGGCCCTAGGAGTGACACAAATCTTTTTTTCTTAACTTGACAAAAAAAATGTATGCACTCACTGTACTGTAAGTCACTTTGGATAAAAGCATCTGGCATAGCCTATATTATAGAAATAGGCAAATGAAAATCCCATTGATATACTCACTGGAGGCCAGTGCCTCGGTCTCAGTAACCGGCACTTTGTAGATCGCTCCCTTCTTGTAGACATAGCTGCCCTCGATTACCTTGAAGTCCAGGTAACGGGTCACCTGAGTGATCAGCAACATTCGCACAAGCTGACCTGGGTATAGAAGGGAAAAAAATAGGTAACGTTTGTTAAGGGATGCAATGGAAAACATGTCAAAACAATCCTGATGTATACCAAGACGAAAGAAGCTGCTGAGGGAGAGGCCTTTGATAACATTCATAAAAAGTAGTTTACGTGGGTTGTATTCATTAGGGCATGCGGCAGAAATCATTTTATAACATTTTGCAAAAGAAAATGAAAACGTCTTCTTGGACAAGTCCAAGTAGTCCCTTTCTGTACAGTCCCCTTTCTTCTGTGTCGTGGCTAATAAACACAAACCATCAATGAGGATTATATCTGGAATACCATGGGTGTATTCATTAGACGATGACCGTAGCAAACAGTTACAAAACATTTTGCAACAGAAGCCCTTTACTCCAAATGTAAAATGTTTTGCAACGAAAACAAACGTTTCTATTGGACAAATGCACGTTGGTTCCTCACAGTTTCATTCCGTTTGGGATCCTAGTGAATTGAATAGACCCCACATTGCTTTCCTACCATTGGCCATCAGAAACTTTGGGATGAGGTCCACGCTCCAGTCCCGACCTCTTCCCATGGACTCTGGAGGTTTGCCTGGAAGACTGAAGCGCTTGTACAACTGGAGGGGGACAAGAAGAAGACAAACAGAAATGATTAAACTTTGTATTATTACTTCATCAATTTCATTAATGACTTAGTTTATTTAACAATAAAACATAAAGCTGTCAGATTTTGAGTATCTGAAACTCAGGACGTGCCACAAAGTATTGATATAACACCGAGATGTGAGTGATAGCATACATAATATAACATATATCTGTGTGATAGCACCACACAGTGGGGGCTGTGGAACCTAAGGTTAATAATCTAAAACCCTTTTGACACTACTGAGCCAAGTTAAACCAATTACTGGGCTGGCCTAGTTAAGGATCCACCATAGTTGCTGGAAGGGAATATGTGTAAAGAAAATATCCCAGTGAGCTAAGTATGGTTCGGCATTATAGTATGAAAAGGGTCATATTCATCTTGTGTGTCTTTGCTTACATCTTCCAGTGGCGTGATGGACGCACTCTCTGCTCCATAGTAAGAGTTCCTGTCCATATGAAGCACCTTCTTCCCCTTCACTGACATAATGCCAGACAGAATGCATTCCTATGGAAGAAAAATATAAGTCAGATAGCTCGGTAGCTACACAAAAAGATATGTAAAAATTGTAATTTATGTTTTAAATGTGTAAACAATTTAAACAACACAGTAAAGACAAATTTAAGCCCAGCGAGCTAACAACACAACTAGCTGACTGATACAGTAACTACTTAGCATAGCTAATTAGCTCCATTTTACTAAAGGGAAAATAACTGGAAATACTGTTGTATGGGAGTTGTCCCTTGTTCCTGAGCGGGGAAAGTATCACCACTCGGATAACACTAATGAGAATCACAGTAGACACCGATTTCCTGAGAAACAAAATCTGAAATTTGAGATCTAACAAACGAGCAAGCAAGCTAATTTAGCACTAACGTGAGTTAGCAGCTTGTTGGCCATGACATTAGCCTACAGATTAGCCTACACATCTAGGTTAGTAGCTGTGACCATTGTTGGACGGTTGTACTATATTGCTTTTGTCAGTTCTCACCGTTAGGCCGGTCCCGAGAACAATAACATCGTATTCTTCATCCATACTGAGTGTCCTTCTGTACTTTATCCCTAAATATATAATTTTTGTTAGTGGAAATGGAACGGCTGTTTGATAGTTTAAGAAGTTGTTCGGCTGCACAGCGCAGGTAATGATACCCGTGAACGTACCCTTCTCTGTGGGTTGGCGGATGTTTTTGCGCATGTCTAATCGACGTTTTCTGGGATGGGTTTTTTATCGGTGGAAACAAGATGGCGGCTCTGGCAAGAGCGCCAACATATATACTCGAATAGATGTCAGAAGTATCCCTCATCGAGCGTTTTGTTCACAACCTGCACGTCTTTCATGCATCATGAAGACCGGGAGCATGTTTTATAGCCGGGATTGAATAAACTAGGACCGTTATTAAAGTCAGCAAGATGTGCGAGAGCTATGCTCGCTCGCTGCTGCGTGTGTCGGTGGCGCAGATCTGCCAAGCGCTGGGCTGGGATGCAGTGCAGCTCACAGCCTGCGACCTGCTCTCCGATGTTCTTCACAGATATATCCAGCAGTTAGCCAGGGGTTGTCATCGATACTCGGAGCTATGTAAGTACTGTGTTTCAGACATGTCCACTGTAAATTAAATTCATCTGTCTAGGTGTTGGGTCGCGTTGTTTATTCCACGCTCTGTGACTAGCGCCTCCTCCAATCAAGGCCTAGTGCTAATGTCAGAGACATGTACAGTAAAGTTAGCCTAACTCTTAGTCATGTAAACAATGACTAGGTTGGTTTGCAAAAGTAATTTCCCAAGCATTACATGTATTTAATGTTTAGCTAACTACAGTCATGATATACATTTAGTCGCTTATGACCATGTTTGTTTCTCAATTTGAAACGGGTCATACTGTGGTGTGTGCTAACTAGCTAGCTCAGATGTCAACATGGGGGAGTGTTCTAACATACTGTAGTTCCAATGAAAACAGTGTGGTATCTTGTTTAGAAATGGGCTTAAAAAAGACTAGGTAACGTTAGCTGTAAATGCCGCTGTATTTCCCGGGTTGAATTTAATCAATGATTTGCTGAAGGCATAATTGATGGTCTAAAAAACAACTTCTGTCTGATTTTTGAAAATCTCTTACGTCATGCAATGGTGTAAAAGACTTCACTCAGTTAGTTTGTTGTAGTGTGTATACTGAAGACGGGTTGGTTGTTTAGCAACAACCGACCCATGCACAACTATGGGGCAAAACAGACCGTGTTGGCTTAGATTGTTGACAACATGTCAACTTAATTTCGTCTCCAATGTTTATGTAAATTTGCATAATGTCATGAGCACTTGTCTCTCAAATATGTACTTACAGCTGTTGGTTTTCTAGCTTGCTAATTTGACACCTCAAAACAAAACATGGTATCAAGAACAAGATAAAACTAACTGAAACAAGCCACCTACGATCCCCCACATAGAAGCTTCTAGTCATTGTTGCCAACTATTTGGCCATCCAGAACCACAATAACACAGACTTCTGCCCCATTGAAGCGTGCATATCTTTTTTTACGCTATCAGCTAACCCATCTATAGTACTGCATTCATAGAAGGGGAAGGAAACATAAAGAGTTGATCACGTCTCATGCATGCACTTTTCCTCTCGTCCTAGATGGGCGAACAGACCCAGTACTGGAGGATGTGGGCCAGGCCTTCAGACTGCTGGGTGTGAGCCTGTCTGAGCTGGAGGACTATGTCCATAACCTGGAGCCTGTGGGGTTCTCCCAGCAGACACCTCTCTTCCCCCTCAGCAAAAATAACATGCTGCAGTTCCCTCAGCCTGGAGTGGGGGTACGGGGGGATACCGAGGAGAGGAGGGAATACATTCCAGATTATATGCCACCCTTGGTCTCTTTGCAAGAAGGTGAGGACTTTAACTATATTAATTGTGTCTGAAGGAACTGTGTGTGTGAGACTAGGGCTGTGATGGTCATGAAACTTCCTCAGCCGGTTATTGTCATGTAAATGACTGTCGGCCTCGCGGTAATTGACCGTCAATTAACATAAGGCCATTAACATCTACAGGCCTCCACACATACAAGCTGCTGATGCTCGCCTTTGGAACATCTACATTTAAAGTCTAATACATTAGTTTAATATGCATCATCACAATAAATAAATAAATACATTATTTCATTTAGGCAGGTCTAAAGAATCATGATATGAAGAAAATGTATTTCAGAAGAACAGAATGTATGTTATATGCTTAGCCTATTTCACTACATGTATCAACCACTGTTTGAGGAGCATGCAGCCTCTTGCTGTGCGACAGGTTATATTCCGCCAAAACTCTGTGTGCCATAGACTCGCCAACAGTGTTCCTGCAGCTACCCAGTGCTTAATTTGGGAAACCAAGTGAAATCTGTTCTGGAATGTTGATAGCAGTGTTTTCACAATGAAACATATTGCTTTAAACTGTTGACAGCCTCTCTCTCTGCGCACACTCGAGAAAGAAATGAAGGAGAGAGAGGCGGAGATGGAAACATACAGTGGTGAGGTATTCTATTGCCAAAGGTAATGTCAGCCCATTAATTATGAAAATATAAAAAATGCCTTTATTACTAGGCTATTCAAAATCAAATACAAATGCACTATAATTGTAGGCTAACTCGAAGCCGCCCTGCACAATCAATGAGCCAACAGCATCACCTAGACCTATATGTTCTCTCCCAGTCTCATGGATAGAAAGTTTGGAGCGTAGCATAAGGTAACCAGCCCATCCAGTATGCATAATACAGTCCAGTACTAGAATTAGTTTAATAGTATAGGCTAGACCAATTATGTATCAAAGACCTCTTAAATCGTTTAAAAATATATATATATATATTTTTTTTTATTCTGCCATGCGTATTAGGCTATAAAGGCATAATCATTATTTTAATTATAGGTTTTTTTCTGGCTTGGGCTCATATAGGCCTATGCATAAGCTCTAATACAGTGCCTTCAGAAAGTATTCACACACTTTTTCCACATTTTGTTTGTAAAAATAATTTTTAAATAATAATAAATTGATTAAATTGACTTTTGTTTCCCACAGGCCTACACACAATACCCCATAATGTCAAAGTGGAATTATGTTTTTCTGAATGTTTATAAATGTTTAAAAGCCACCCTGACAAATGCATCTACATTAATCTACATCTACTTTTGGGGCAGCAGTTAGCCTAGTGGTTAGAGCGTTGGACTAGTAACCGAAAGGTTGCAAGATCGAATCCCCGAACTGACAAGGTAAAAATATGTCAATCTGCCCCTGAACAAGAAAGTTAAAAAGTCACATAAGTTGCATGGACTCAATCGGTGTGCAATAATAGTGTTTAACATGATTTTTGAATGACTACCTCATCTCTGTACCCCACACATACATCTGTAAGGTCCGTCAGTCTAGCAGTGAATTTCAAACACAGATTCAACCACAAAGACCAGGGGAAAAGAAGGGCACCTATTGGTAGATCGGTTTAAAAAAATATATTAAAAAAAAAACTGAATATCCCTTTGAACATGGTGGAGTTATTAATTACACTTTGGATGGTTTATCAAAACACCCAGTCACTACAAAGATACAGGCGTCCTTCCTAACTCAGTTACCACTCAGGGATTTCACCATGGGGCCAATGGTGACTTTAAACAGTTTCAGAGTTTATTGAATGTGATAGGAGAAAACTGAGGATGGATCAACAACATTGTCGTAACACCTTAATACTAACATAATTGACAGAGTGAAAAGAAGTACAGAATAGTAATATTCTATTTGACAGAGCTTGAAGAATTTTGAAAAGAATAATGGGCACATATTGTTCAATCCAATTGTGCAAAGCCCATAGAGACTTGCCCAGAAAGACTCGCAACTGTAATCACTGCCAAAGGTGATTCCTTAACGTATTGACTCAGGGGTATTTCAGTATTCATTTTGAATACATTTACAAAAGTTTCTAAAAACAGGTTTTCACTTTGTCATTATGGGGTATAGTGTGTAAATTCAGGCTGTAACACAACACAATTTGGAATGTCAAGGGGTATGAATACTTTCTGAAGGCACTGTATGCTTATAGTGTTTTGATTTAATCTTAGAAAGCATTGCCCATTTAGTTGTGTTAGGCTTTAAAACAACATCCATGACGACCATGTTTTCCACTCAGTTTCAACCTGTTGTTTAACTTCTTTCTTCAAATTGATCATCACAGTGAGGTCAATTTTAAAAGCATGATACTGTTATGATGAGTGTTTGATGGGATTTTCAATTGCATTTGCTTTGATGTCGGAGTGGTTTAGAGGGACAATAGAGCGCTGAGTACCAGGCCATTAGCACCTGTCAGTTGTTAACGAGTTGGGTACTGAATGCATGTCCAGAGTGCCTAAGAGGAGATTACCGTGACCGTTTGACTGCGGTTATGACTCATGACTGCTGGAGTAGCGGTAATATGTTCACCGCAACAGCCCTACGTGAGACACGTGTGCGTGCATTTGTGTGTTAATGGGGTTACGATGGAGAGATAATCCATGCTTTTTTTCTTTTCTTTGTCCTTTAATACAATACTAATCAGAGGGTGAGATTGATTGAATGACAGTGATGAACCTTTGACTTTCTCTCTCACTCTCCCTCTGCTTCTCATTGCTGTGTCTCATCCTCTCTCCCTCTCTCTCTTCTCCCATCTATAGAAGAGGAGGAGGAAGAAGCCCTAGCTGACATGGGTACCTCTGCTGAGGCCATGCAGGTCCCGCTGGACGATACAGACGAGGACATGGATGACGACGAGGTGGTGAACGATGAGAACCACCCTGTGAAGAGACACTTGGACAGCCCCGACGCCGCCATGGGTATGATGCCCACCTCCAAGAGGCCTCGCATGCACCCCGGCTTCAGCCCCGACTGGAGCATGGAGCCCAGGGAGCCCCTCACCTCCCTCAACCCTCAGCGTGTCCCTCCAGGCATGATGGCCTCCCATTCCCACGACAGCATGGGTTCAATGTCTCTGTCCCCAGAGACACCTGGGCCTCCGACATTGTTCAGACCCCAGCCGGTGACCCCAGGGAGACACTCTGATCATAAGTCTCATGGCGGTCAAGGCCGCAAAGGGCCAAAAGGCTCATCCCCTGGTAGGCCACGGACTAAGTCCCCAAAAGGGGTCAATGCTGGTGGGGCTATGTCAGGCAGCCCCATCCGCTCTCCCAAATCTTCCAAGGAGCGGAAAAAGTCCCCGGGTCGGACCAAGAGCCCTAAAAGTCCCAAAAGCCCCAAGATGGGTTCTGGAGTCAAGTCTGGTTCTCACTCCCAGGGAAAAGCAGAGGCTCAGGCCCTGGCCCTACAGAGACTTCCCTTGTCGGCCCTCAGCGAGAGGATGGGGAAGGAAAACATCCACGTGCGGCAAAGCCTGGAGGAATGCGAGCTGGCGGGTTTCGTCTCTGATAAACTCTGCGAACCTGGCGGCGACAACGCTGATATTGATGATTCTATCGACGCTGTGATTGCCAGGGCATGCGCTGAGCGAGAGCCTGATCCGTTTGCCTTCTCATCAGGCTCCGAGTCGGAGAGTGATGGCTTCTCCTCTCCACGGAGGCTTACTATCATGGAGCCAGGCGGAACGCCTAAGCTCTCACTAGGTGCCAACAGCCTGGGTAAAGACACTTCTACGCCGCTTCAACTCAATGCAGACGGTGGCCCCGGGAACTGGACCATGGACGACTCCATCAATGAGGTCCTACGTAAAGTAAACCAGGGAGGTCCCAATGCGGGACACCCCCAAGGCGAATCATACCTGTCCTCAGCATCCGCCTCGCCCCCGACCCCTGAGCCCCTCCTCAAGATGTACGAGGAGAAGAACAAGCTTGTCTCCTCGGCTGACATCAAGAAGAAACTCAAAAAGGAGCTGAAGACAAAGATGAAGAAGAAGGAGAAAGGAGAGAAGCCAAAAGATAAAGAGAGGGATAAGGACAAGGGGAAGATGAAAGAGAAGAACAAGGATAAGAACAGGGATAAGAGCAAAGATTCTTTCTCCAAGGAGGCCAAGATGCCGTGGAAGGACTTCGGTAACAAGGACGATGACCTCAGGGAACACTTCCTGGGTCAGAGGCCAGGGTTCGGCGGACCAGAGGGCTCCATGATCAAGATCAAGTCGCGAGATGGAGGGGATGGCAGTGGTAAGAAGGAGAAGGACAAACACAAAGACAAAAAAAAGGACAAGGAGAAGAGCAAGAAGGGCAAAGACAAGCGGGACAAGGGTAAGGACCGGCAGAAGATATCCTCCCTCACCCCGTTCGGTTTGGGTGACATGCCTGCCCTGTTCAGCCCATCGACGTGTCTCCGCATCCCCTCCATGCTGCCGCCTCTTCCGCCTATCCTCCAGGAAAAGGATGTGAAGAGCAAGGAGAAGGACAAGAAGAAAGACAAGAAGGAGAAGAAGAAGAAGAAAGATAAAGACAAGGAGAAGGAAAAGGAGAGGGAAAAGTCCAAGGAGAAGGAGAGGGAGAAAGAGGAGAAGAGGAAAGAGAAGGAGAAAGACAAGGAAAAACGGGAGAAGGAGAAAGAAAAGGAAAAAGAGAGGATTAGGCTGGAAAAGGTAAGCTGTGTTTTTCCAGTATTGATTTATAGTGTAGCGTTTGTAACAGTGACTAACTGGTTGCTCTCCTTTCTTCTGTCACAGGTGAGGGTGGAGACTCCAGTTGCTGTCCCATCACCAGTCATCCCCAGGCTTACCCTAAGGGTTGGGGCTGGCCAGGACAAAATGTATGTTTCTCAATTCAATTAAACTTTCTGTCCATATATATGTCCCTTCATTTAACTTACAGAGCATTCGGAAAGTTTTCAGACCCCTTCACTTTTTCCACATTTTGTTACATTACATCCTTATTCTAAAATGGATTAAATAAGAGATACCTTATTTACGTAAGTATTCAGACCCTTTTGCTATGAGACCTGAAATTGAGTTCAGGTGTATCCTGTTTCCATTGATCATCCTTGAGATGTTTCTACAAGTTGGAGTCGAGCTGTGGTAAATTCAATTGATTGGACATGATTTGGAAAGGCTCACTCACACCTGTCTATATAAGGTCCCAATGTTGACCGTGCATGTCGGAGCAAAAACCAAGCCATGAGATCGATGAAATTGTCTGTAGAGCTCCGAGACACGATTGTGTCGAGGCACAGATCTGGGGATGGGGACCAAAAAATGTCGGCAGCATTGAAGCTCCCCAAGAACACAGTGGCCTCCATCAGCCTTAATTGGAAGAAGTTTGGAACCACCAAGACTCTTCCTAGAGCCAGCCAAACTGAGCAATCGGGGGAGAAGGGCCTTGGTCAGGGAGGTGACCAAAAACCCGATGGTCACTTTGACAGAGCTCCAGAGTTCCTCTGTGGTGATGGGAGAATCTTGCAGAAGGACAACCATCTCTGCAGCACTCTACCAATCAGGCCTTTATGGTAGAGTGACCAGACTGAAGCCACTCCAAGATAAAAGGCACATGACAACCCGCCTGGAGTTTGCCAAAAGGCATCTAAAGGACTCTGACCATGAGAAGCAATATTATCTGGTCTGAGGAAACCAAGATTGAAGTTGTTAGCCTGAATGCCAAGTGTCACGTCTAGAGGGAACCAATACCATCCCTACGGTGAAGCATGGTGGTGGCAGCATCATGCTGTTGGGATGTTTTTCAGCAGCAGGGACACAGGGTGATTAGTCAGGTTCGAGGGAAAGATAAACAGAGCAAAGTACAGAGAGATCCTTGATGAAAACCTGCTCCAGAGCACTCAGGACCTCTGACTGGGGCGAAGGTTCACCTTCCAACAGGACACCGACCCTAAGCACACAGCCAAGACAATGCACGAGTGACTTCAGGAAAAGTCTCTGAATGTCCTTGAGTGGTCCAGACAGAGCCAGAACTTGAACCCAATGGAAACTATGGAGAGATTTGAAAATAGCTGTGCAGCGATGCTCTCCATCCAACTTGACAGAACTTGCGATAATCTGCAGAGAAGACTGGGAGAAACTCCCCAAATACAGGTGTGCCAAGTTTGTAGCTTAATACCCAAGAAGACTCGAGACTCTAATTGCTGCCAAAGGTGCTTCAACAAAGTACTGAGTAAAAGGTCTGAACACTTATGTAAATGTGATATTTGTTGTTGTTTTTTTAAAATACATTTGCGAACATTTCTTTAAAAAAAACTTTTTTTGCTTTGTCTTTATGGGGTATTGTGTGCTGATTGATGAGGGGGGGAAAACAATTTAATCAATTTTAGAATAAGGCTGGAATGTACTTTCCGAATGCACTCTAATTTGTCCACATCATACAGTTACATCAAGCACATACAAAACACAGACACATATGAAACCATACATAGAAACACTGTACCTGACAAATTTTGTTGGCTCTGTGCTGCAAGGCAGCTGTATTGTTGATCTGAATGCAGTAATGTGTCATAGGCTCTGGTTTGATTCCCCCCCCCCCCCTCTGTTTCTCTTTATATCCATCTCCAGAGTTATCAGTAAGGTAGTTCCCAATTCCGAGCCACCGCTGCCGCCACCCAAGATGCCAGCACCCAAGATCACCGCCACTAAATCAGGACCTGGCAGTCGCCTTCAGCCCCCACCTCCTCCACCACTATTGTCCCCAGTTGTACCCTCGTTGCTCTCCCCCGCCTCCATTCTGTCCTCCAGCAAACTGCCTGTACGCAGTGTGATCACTGAAACTGTCAGAACATACGTGGTGAGTCCCGGTCAGACCCTCTACCTCAACCATATACAAAATGATGTATCTGTCATGCCTATCCTCTATCTCAGGTTCTCAAACTTTTTGGGGCCGGGGACCCCTTTTGTGATAGCAAATTCATCAGGGAATAGCCTACAAGGAGTTTTACTATGATGTCTGCAGTGCATGGCTGGACTAGTGTTGTTACGACACCAGAATTTTGACTTCGATACCAGGTTTAGTATCACAATACTCGATACCAAGGCAAAAAAAAGCAGGCATATTAGCCAAAGTCACAGAATGGCCCTTGATCCAGACAGAGAAACTCAGCTATTGCTCTGTTCAGTTGCTGGGCATCTTTTGAGTTCAACATCATTACATTTAACATTTTTTAAGTCAAATTGTTCAGAGACGGACATGTATGCTTTAATGAATGAATTATACAATCAATGTGACTTTGGTAAAAACAATCTAACTACATAACAAAATAATGACAATTTATTTGAATGGTAAATCTCTATTGATGAACTGGGTAAATCAAGATGTAGCTTCGGCTGAGTCACAATTCCGGTGAATACATATTCAATAGGAGTGTGTGTTGCATTGAGTTAGTGAGCATGTTTTGGATGATATCATCGGGCTAAAGATTACAAACACTCTGTTTTACTTCCATTCGGGACTTAAATTATTGTACTGATCATCAACATTTGCATATTTGGACATTTACTTTAACCAGTAATGACTCATTCACAAGGCAAGAGGGGGGCGGTGGTCGGAGCCCTACTCACACACAGTCAGTTCGCTGAGGCAATAGGTCATCTTTGGGAGAGACACGTGAGAGAGAACGATTTTAAGTGAATTAATAAAGTAGTTGCAATCAGCTTTAAAATCAGTATATTTTTCGCAATATAGTTTGCATATTATCACAAACAAAGTACTAGAGTAGTGAATTGATGTTAGCTTCAGCTGTAAGCTAGCAAGGAAAGTTAGCCTACAAATCTGGAAGCTACCAGTATTTTCTTGCATTGTAAAGTGTTCAGGGGACATTGGCTGCACTGATACAGACACATTTGACAGAATTCCCAAAATATCTCTTCTTTTTTTTTTTTTACCAAACCGTTTTTCATGTTCTAACATCGAAAAAGTACCGAAGTTTCGGTATACCGTGCAACACTAGGCTGGATGTGTGATGTACAGTTGAAGTCGGAAGTTTACATTACACTTAGGTTGGAGTCATTAAAACTTGTTTTTCAACCACTCCACAAATTTCTTGTTAATAACAAACTATAGTTTTGGCAAGACGGTTAGGACATCCACTTTGTGCATGACACAAGGGATTTTTCCAACAATTGTTTACAGACAGATTATTTCACTTATAATTTACTGTATCACAATTCCAGTGGGTCAGAGGTTTACATACAAGTTGACTGTGCCTTTAAACAGCTTGGAAAATTCCAGAAAAGGATGTCATGGCTTTAGAAGCTTCTGATAGGCTAATTTACATAATTTGAGTGAATTGGAGATGTACCTGTGGATGTATTTCAAGGCCTACCTTCAAACTCAGTGCCTCGTTGCTTGACATCATGGGAAAATCAAAAGAAATCAGCCAAGACTTCAGGAAAAAAAATTGTAGACCTTCGCAAGTCTAGTTCATCCTTGGGATACATTTCCAAATGCCTGAAGGTACCACGTTCATCTGTACAAACAATAGTATGCCAGTATAAACACCATGGGACCACGCAGCCGTCATACCGCTCAGGAAGGAGACGGGTTCTGTCTCCTAGTGATGAACGTACTTTGGTGCGAAAAGTGCAAATCAATACCAGAACAACAGCAAATGACCTTGTGAAGATGCTGGAGGAACAGGTACAAAAGTATATATATCCACAGTAAAACGAGTCCGATATCGACATAACCTGAAAGGCCGCTCAGCAAGGAAGAAGCCACTGCTCCGAAACCGCCATAAAAAAGCCAGACTACGGTTTGCATCTGCACATGGGGACAAAGATCGTACTTTTTGGAGAAATGTCCTCTGGTCTGATGGAACAAAAATATAACTTTTTGGCCATAATGACCATCATTATGTTTGGAAGAAAAGGGAGAAGGCTTGCAAGCCGAAGAACACCATCTCAACCGTGTAGCACGGGGGTGGCAGCATCATGTTGTGGGGGTGCTTTGCTGCAGGAGGGACTGGTGCGTTTCACAAAATAGATGGCATCATGAGGAGGGGAAATGATGTGGATATATTAAAGCAACATCTCAAGATATCAGTCAGGAAGTTAAAGCTTGGTCGCAAATGGGTCTTCCATATGGACAATGACCCCAGGCATACATCCAAAGTTGTGGCAAATGGCTTAAGGACAACAAAGTCAAAGTATTGGAGTGGCCATCACAAAGCCCTGACCTCAATCCCATAGAAAATTTGTGGGCAGAACTGAAAGCGTGTTTGAGCAAGGAGGCCTACAAACCAGGAGGAATGGGCCAAGATTCACCCAACTTATTGTGGGAAGCTTGTGGAAGGCTACCCGAAACGTTTGACCCAAGTTAAACAATTTATAGGCAATGCTACCAAATACTATTTGAGCGTATGTAAACTTCTGACCTACTGGGAATGTGAAATAAATCTGAAATAAATAATTCTCTCCACTATTATTTTGACATTTCATATTCTTAAAATAAAGTGGCGATCCTAAGACAGGCAATATTTACTAGGATTAAATATCTGGAATTGTGAAAAACCGAATTTAAATGTATTTGGCTAAGGTGTATGTAAACTTCCGACTTCAACTGTATATTCTTATTTTAGTCCTGAGTCCCTTGTTGCTTACAATTTCTTTCCGTAGATTCGTGATGAGTTGGGGAACCAGATCTGGATCTGTCCTGGTTGCAACAAGCCTGATGACGGCAGTCCCATGATCGGCTGTGATGACTGCGATGACTGGTACCATTGGTAAGAAAGGCTTTGCTTCATTCATTCATTTATCTACTGTGGTTCAGTCCAGCTGATATGACTAGTTATTGCTGCAGAAGTGAGGAACATTAACTAGGATACTAGTTGTCGAACCTAAAAAATATACTTATGCGGAAAGCTGATATCGACTTTTACTATGTATGTATCCCTTTTATATCCCTCCAACTTCCCTCCTTTCTTCACTCACTCACCGATTTTGTCCTTCTCTCCTCAGGCCATGTGTTGGGATGGTCTCGGCCCCTCCCGAGGACCAGCAGTGGTTCTGTGTGAAGTGTGCTGGCAAGAAGAAGGACAAAAAACACAAGAAGCGGAAACACAAAGTGCATTGAGACTACGCAAAACAAAGCACACTTTGGACTTTTCATTAGCTGGACTGACTGCTTCTTCAAGCCATACTGGAACACTTTTGGCACTGCTGTAAAAAAAAGAAAAGAAAGAAATTAAAAACATGACAGATAAGACATTCACACATCCTGATGATTTTTAGTGAATGACATGAGCCTAACAGACTCTTTAACCAGCACATATCCAACCTCAGCTTTTAAGGCTATGTCCTAGTTCTGTACCCTTCTCCCAACGTGTGCATGTGGCTTGCACACTAAAAGCATTGGATTGATGTAAGCATTGGCTGGAGAGAGTTTCCACCATTGTTTAAATCGGGAGAATTAGGACGCAGTCTTTGTTGTGCGAGCCCTTGGCCCAGCGTTCTGTAGGTGTGATGTTGTCACAGAGATCATGCCTTTCCATCATCGTGGTTCCAAACCGATCACTGTTGAGTTCAATGTTGTCAAAGATAGCATTGGCATGGTATAGAGAGAAATCTACATTCATCCATCTTCATATTATTCTTGTTGTTTTGTTAGTATTTCCATAACCTGGTCCGTTATCTGTTTGTGCTGTCTTGCCAAGTCCTATGGCCTTTGGCTTGAGTTGGAGATGGCAAGACAACACAAACATATCTGGGAACAAGGCTAGTATTTCCACAAAAAGGTCAACAACATCAAACTGAATGACAGATTCAGATCCCCCCCGGTTTTCTGCAGTATCATTTAAATATGTAATGTATATAAAGGTAACTGCATTTGTGTGTATTATAAAATGCGTAAATACCAACTTCCAACCAAGCCAAGTGCGTTCTGTTCTTAGGAGTCTTCTGACTTGTTAAATCCATTTCCAAATTATTTTTTTTTTTAAAATGATTTTCTGTATATTTTTTTTAATTACATTTTTTTTCTCCCCCTTATGAATTATCCCCCAATCAGTTATACTGTAGCTGTGCTCGTTGTACACGTATCTCATTTTGCTGATATTTACAATATTAAAGCCTAACAGTCTCATTGCCATAATTTTTTTTCTCAAAATAAGTCACTCATTTGTACCTAACTTTTTTGTACGCAACTTTACTTTGATATCATTTGAGGGCATACGCACTTCTATCTTCCTTCATGCATTTACATTGATTGTTCTGTGCAATTTTGAACCTTTCCCTATACATTTTATTCCCTTTGTTTTGATGCATTTATTAATTCATGAAAATACAGTGGAAATATTTGAACAAAACAGTGAATTTGAATTTGTTAAATTAATCAGAAGATGTTTTGATGACGAAGTAGTAGTATGTCATTTTTGCCTTCTTTGGATTTCTGTCTGAGGAGCAGGGAGTCATACTGCTCAAAACATATCCGTGTCACCAGCTGGAGGTGAACCGCTAGCCGTCTCAGCTGTAGCAACCAAGAAGAGCCTAGTGCAGAGTGTTCGAGTAAATGTTTCTGCTCCCTTGCCAACTCCTTATGCATGTCCAAATACCATAAGGAGTTGGCAAGAGAGCAGAAATGGACTGGCAGCCAAAAGTCTAGTGTATAGTCTAATAGAATGTTCTAGTACTAAAACCTAGTGCAGAATGTTTGAGTAGGCCTAAAGCCTAGTGTAGAATGTTCGAGTAGGCCTAAAGCCTAGTGCAGAATGTTCGAGTAGGCCTAAAGCCTAGTGTAGAATGTTCGAGTAGGCCTAAAGCCTAGTGCAGAATGTTCGAGTAGGCCTAAAGCCTAGTGTAGAATGTTCGAGTAGGCCTAAAGCCTAGTGTAGAATGTTCGAGTAGGCCTAAAGCCTAGTGCAGAATGTTCGAGTAGGCCTAAAGCCTAGTGCAGAATGTTCGAGTAGGCCTAAAGCCTAGTGTAGAATGTTCGAGTAGGCCTAAAGCCTAGTGCAGAATGTTCGAGTAGGCCTAAAGCCTAGTGTAGAATGTTCGAGTAGGCCTAAAGCCTAGTGTAGAATGTTCGAGTAGGCCTAAAGCCTAGTGTAGAATGTTTGAGTATACTCTCCGGTAACATTTTACTTTACTTAAAGCCAACTGGTGTAATGCTTTATCTCTTGTTATAAACCTGTATGAACCTTTATCATTTCTTATTATAATGCTTAAAAAGCCTAAGGTAGGTAGGATGTTATAGTAAAGCTTAGTTCAGAATGTTTAAGTAGTAATGTCTTCCTGGTGTGGTAATACACAAAATGAAATCGAATTGAATTCATCACATGTGCCGAATACAACAGGGAAATGCTTAATGCTTACTTAGAAGCTCTTTCCCAATGATGCAGAGTTAAATAAGAATAAAAAAATAAGAAGGAAGCTATATACAGCAGTACCATACAGTATCAAGTTGCAGGGATACGTGGTAATTGAGGTAGATATGTACATGTAGGCAGGGGAGAAGTGACTAGGCATCAGGATAGATAAGAGTAAAAAGTATAAGAGCAGGGTATATGGTGGGTGTATGTGAACATTTTGCCCATTTCATGGTTTCCTGTCAGGCAATATGCAGCACAGTTATGTACCGTTACACAGCAATTCTTCAGATTTTGCATTTCTCCATATGACCACATGGTGTCATTCTTAATGCAGGAACTAGCAGGTATCTATCTTCACATGCCAAGAAGACATGAGAGAAAAGCTCTTATACAATGTTTTGGATTCTGGTGCATGACGAAGTGGAATTCATTTTGCTCACAGCATGCTCATCAAAAAGCATATACTCCCAAATACTGAATGTAGAAACTGGAAGGAACTCCATTTACTGCCTTTGAACTGTAATCATGACAGTCCACTTGCTTTTGAAGTGTCTGTCTTGTTCCCCCATGACGCAACAAACCACAGGTGCTATGGGATTGATAATAGACTAGTAAATTGATTTCTGATTGGTTTATAATGAGGCCTACATCATGCAGAGGAATATTTTGTTGCTTTTCTGCCTGTAGGTAAAATGCTGAGCGCAAAGTTTGATTGAACAGCAAAAAAACTAACAAAAAAAAACACTTCCAGAGATCACAAAATAATTTGCTCACACCCAGGGATTGGTGTTATTAAAAATAGAATTGAGGTTTCTGTTTTGCAGTCTGTATAGGAAGAAAGCATGTTGCTGTTTGTTTTTGAGCTCCAGACCACTTATCACTCACTCACTTATGTACAGTGTATAAGAGTATCTGTGCAAATAATAAGAATAGTAACAGCATGGGAACTAATCTCCATAGTAACAGGCAATATTTTAATTTTCTGTCACTCCATGAGTTGGGAGGCACTTAGTTTGTAACTTGCATCGTGATGGTATTTAAAGCTACAATCTGTACTCCAGTGGGTATATAATATATCATTAATTTAAATAACCATTGAACAGCGGGAACTATCACAGATTGCACCTTCAAGAAGCTACAATATTAGTTTCTGCTGTCTGTTACATCTTGAAGGTATTTGAAGCCACAATCTGTATTCCAAATGGGCATACATTTAATTCATTATTAAAGGTGTAATCTGCAATAGTTACAGCTGTTCAATGAAATAACCAACTATTGCAGATTAATTTACACCTTTAAGGAGAAAACTCGCTACAGTATATGTTTCTGCTGCCTGTCACAGCTTGGTACATCGCACGCTGGGCGTTTCATCTTGGTCTATTTTAGACCAGTTGAGTCAGATGATGTGGGCTCTTCATCTTGATGAAATTTTCACAGTAAACTGACTATTTTGGCCAGGCCCGGAAGCAGAACTGATGCATTATACTGTCATGCTTGGGCTGTGTTGTGTTGTGTGGGTGGCTGGGTGGGTAGTGAAGGTGAGAGCTAATAATGTAATGCTGCACATAGGCCTTTAGAGAACATTATGAGATAGAGAAAGTGTGTGTGTGACACAGCTGGCCCTCAATGGAGAAGAGACACACGAGGTTGTCTGATGTGAAGAAATCAAGGAGGAAGTGAAAGGGGACTGGCCTTGGAAAAAGAGAAGTAAAAAGTGTCCTATTGCACATGCAAAATAAGCTCATTAATGACCTAAGGTGGTTTGTACAGAAAAATAAAAATGTGCTTTCATGGCTCTCTGCTAGCTTTATCAGGTTATGCAACACAATGCATTCATTCAACATTACACAAATATTTCAATATGTAACAAAGTTTATACAACAGCCTTTGTAAGAAAGTGTGGTAGGCTCATACATACTCATAAAAAGCCATGAAGCATTATATGTACAGAGTTAAGTGCAAGCAAACATTTTGTGCACAAGTTTGGCGTTTGAAATTAAACTGGACTTATACAAGCTCTTCCCTGCTAATGTAGTAATAATGTAAATGTCGTGCAAATCCTTTTTTACAAGCAAACTGTATCCTCTCTGGTGTGATATACGAGACAGTAGACAGGTACATGATCTCCTCTCGTGATGAACATGACTGCCTAGTCCTGTTGATAATCTTAGCCAGATTTCTCTTATGGTGCTGGGTGGTTAAGACTTCTTCCACCCCCTCTCTCTCTCTCTCTCTCTCCTCTTCAATCTCAGGAGGCTGAAGAAATTTGGCTTGGCTCTTAAAACCCTCACAAATTTCTACAGATGCACAATTGACAGCATCCTACCGCCTGGTACGGCAACTGCACCGCCCGCAACCGCAGGGCTCTCCAGAGGGTGGTGCGGTCTGCCTAATGCATCACCGGGGGCAAACTATCTGCCCTCCAGGACACCTACAGCAGGACACCTATGTCTCAGGAAGGATCATCAAGGACATCAACCACCCGAGCCACAGCCTGTTCACCATGCTATCAACCAGATGGCGAGGTCAGTACAGGTGTATCAAAGCTGGGACCGAGAGACTGAAAAACAGCTTCTATCTTAAGGCCATCAGACTGGTAAATAGCCATCACTAGCCGGCTTCCACCCAGTTACCCAACCCTGCACCTTAGTCTGCTGCCCTCTATAGATAGACTTGGAATCACTGGCCACTTTAATAATGGAACACTAGTCACTTTAATGATGTTTACAAACTACTTTACTCAACTCATATGTATATACTGTATTCTATTCTACTGTATTTTAGTCAATGCCACTCCGACATTGCTTGATTCAATATGCAAATATTTCATATTTCCAAATCAAATTTATATAGCCCTTCTCACATCAGCTGATATATCAAAGTGCTGTACAGAAACCCAGCCTAAAACCCCAAACAGCAAGCAATGCAGGTGTAGAAGCACGGTGGCTAGGAAAAACTCCCTAGAAAGGCCAAAACCTAGGAAGAAACCTAGAGAGGAACCAGGCTCTGAGGGGTGGCCAGTCCTCTTCTGGCTGTGCCGGGTGGAGATTATAACAGAACATGGCCAAGATGTTCAAATGTTCATAAATGACCAGCATGGTCAAATAATAATAATCACAGTAGTTGTCGAGGGTGCAACAAGTCAGCACCTCAGGAGTAAATGTCAGTTGGCTTTTCATAGCCGATCATTGAGAGTATCTCTACCACTCCTGCTGTCTCTAGAGAGTTGAAAACAGCAGGTCTGAGACAGGTAGCACGTCCGGTGAACAGGTCAGGGTTCCATAGCCGCAGGCAGAACAGTTGAAACTGGAGCAGCAGCACAGCCAGGTGGACTGGGGACAGCAAGGAGCCATCAGGCCAGGTAGTCCTGAGGCATGGTCCTAGGACTCAGGGCCTCCGAGAAAGAGAAAGAAAGCGATAGAGATAATTAGAGAGAGCATACTTAAATTCACACAGGATACCGGATAAGACAGGAGAAATACTCCAGATATAACAGACTAACCCTAGCCCCCCAACACAAACTACTGCAGCATAAATACTGGAGGCTGAGACAGGAAGGGTCAGGAGACACAGTGGCCCCATCCGATGATAGCCCCGGACAGGGCCAAACAGGCAGGATATAATCCCATCCACTTTGCCAAAGCACAGCCCCCACACCACTAGAGGGATATCTTCAACCACCAATTTACCATCCTGAGACAAGGCAGAGTATAGCCCACAAAGATCTCTGCCACGGCACAACCCAAGGGGGGGGCACCAACCCATTTCCATTCTTTTAGATGTGTGTATTGTGAATAATTTTTAGATTCTACTGCACTATTAGATACTACTGCACTGTTAGAGCTAGGAACACAAGCATTTCGCTACACCCGCAATAACATCTGCTAAGTATGTATATGTGACCAATGCAATTTGATTTGAGATTACCCAATGAAAGCTATCAGACACCTCCAACACCCAGAACCAAAGCCTATGGATGGAGGTTTCATTTTCACAAAAGAATGGATGGAGGTTTCAACAAAACAAGACAGACAGGCAGCAGTTTCACAATCTGACCGTAGAAAGTTCCTGGTAGTTGTTTTCCGGTTTCATAAAAAAGTATTTCTGCAGTGCTAGTGAACATTGAGTCACCAGACAAACCGACCCTGTCACTTTGGGTCATGGGGAGCACGTGAGTGAGAACGAAAGAGTGAGAGAGAGACTGACAGACAAGAGGTCTCAAACCCTTTCACGTGTCTTTCAGTAGCCTAGCACATGTGGTTGGTTTACAGATGTGCAGTCTTCCCTTTCAGATTCTATTCACCTTCTGGAAAGTGTTACCTTGAAATGGATGTTAGTTCCTGAATAATTTAACTTCAATGTTTCTGTAATAGATACAGCTTCACTTTCAAAATCAATTTTCGTCCATTAGAATCAAGCCTACTGTTGAATGTATCACTTGGATCAGAGGTATTTCAGGAGATACTGTAAGTTCACTTAGTGCAAGAACACAATAACTTTAGTTGCTCTCTGCTTTATATGGTGCAGCTACACATCACAAAGACTAGCTAGGGTTTCAACATCAGCGTTAAAATATTTATGTCAGCGGAAACTAAGTGTGCAAGAAAGAGCAAGGCTGAAACCAGAGGGATTTACGCTCAGATCAGAGGATCCCCTTCACCATGTCAGTCTTATCCCCTATGATACCCGCTCGGCACACATGCAGCACACACACCCACATGTACTGCACAGCATACATGACCCTGTTTCAAATGACTTTCCTACTTAAAGTCAGAGAGAGAGAATGAGAAAGAGAGCAAGAGAGAACGCCTATGGGGGTCGGAGGCCTAGATTTATTTTCTCCTGGGCTCTCAGAGTCCGAGAAGGATATTACAGAGCAAATCTCATCTTAAAGTTGTAAGACTGAAACACTAGGTTGTTTCTTTATGTACCTGGAATAAAAGGAGGAACTATACGCATCAACAGGAAGTCATCTGGCTGCAAGCCATAGTGAAATATTTTCTAGTTTATTTCCTCTGCCTACTGTACTCCTGCCATACTCTTCACTTTGATAGCACTGTGGTGTAGTCCGGATGGACTATGATGAGTTGCCATGCAAATTATGGTACTAAAGCAGTAGTTTTAAACTACATAAAGTTATAAACAGGAAATTATCTGACTGCATGCCATACTTTTAATTTTGGTAACTCTATTGTAGGTGTATAAGCTATGCAAATTAGGGCAGTAATTTGAAACGACATAAGGGTATGCCTCTTCATGTTTTGGTTCCTGTTGTCAGTTGATGGTGGCCAATGGCTCCAGGGTCTGTGACAACACTTTATGTAAAACTGCCCTTCAAGTGTGTGTGTGTGTGTGTGTGTGTGTGTGTCTTATGTGAAGTAGTTGAGAATGCATTTGACTGGCCTAGTTACCAGATCTGTTTGTGCTATAGCCAACGTCTCTACCGTGTGTTGTCATGCCAAACAAGACAATAGACGCACGTTAGAAGAACCGTTGGCTATACTACAAACAGATATAACAACTGACCACACTAGTATTTGACATGGTCAAACAACTAATATGCTACACTGCCATGGGATATGATAATGAGTGTATCCCAAATGGCACCCTATTCCATTTGTAGTGCACTACTTTTGACCAGGGCCTATAGGGCTCTGATCAAAAGTAGTGCACTATATGGGAATAGGGTGCCATTTGGAACGTAACCTGGGGCTATATTTCATATAGCAAAGTATTGCAGAGAGATTTCTGTTCATGTTAGGCTTAACATGCAAACAAAATGCCATCTGAGAGAGGAGACTAGCGTAATCCTTCCTTTATTAAAAGATAGCCATGCTTACCAGAATTTTTTCTTACTGACTAAACATACAGCAAGCTATGCTATCCATCTCTGCACCAGTGTAATAATGAGAACATACTGTACTGTAGTTGGAGAGAGGGTATAGAGGTAGACAGGGTTGGCTCGGTCTCCCCCTCTCACAAAGGTCTCCATCACCCCCTCTCTGTGTCGCTCCCTGTACCTCTCTCCCCTCCCTCTTCTCATCCTCTGGTTTATCATCAGTCAGTCCAGGGAATGTGAAGAATGTGACATATGCGCATCCTCCTGTCCAAAAGAAGATTATTCAGAAAGTGATGGTATGACTGGACTGGATAATTTGGCGTTTTCACGGATTAAATCTCGACCAAAAGATCTGCATGTAACTGCAGAGTTAGTAGATGGAGTTGTTAGAACATTTAAATAATTTCAACATTTGAAGTTTGACACTTCAGAATCCAGTTTTTTACATACAAATTCATGCATCTATTCTAAAAAGGGTGTGGTGCTTTGCTTGTTGGATTGATTCCCCTGCTTGACACAGACTTTGGTTGGACCACACCATGATTCCTGCCACAAGTGCAGTACCTGAGGTTTAGTCTGTATGTACAGTATTTCCTTTGTAACAACAACACCTGGTATCGACCTACATTTGGCCTGTATTTCTCCTGTATCCAAGCATTCAAATACATGCAAAACATTGAAACAGGGATCATTCCACAACCCACTCAATCCCAGGACCTGAGAAAGAAACAGATCCAGAGATCCATTGGCAAACTTTGCAGACGTTTCCCCTTATTTTCCCCATGTATCCCAGTCTGCCCAGTCTGACAGTAGGAATAAATCACCCGTGTCCAATTTCCTGGACTCTTCCTAATATGGGTGTCAATTAGAGGAAGAGTACTACTGTGGCCGCAGCTTTGCAGCCTGCGAACCGGTCTGCCGCGGGCTGCACAATGCATTAGCCCACGATGAGCTGTCAAAAAGGATTATTTCAGCTACGCCAGTCAGCAAAAGGGGTGTGTGCCGCTCGACTGCACTAAATCTGAGGAGAGAAAGAGGGGCGGGAGTGAAAAACAGAGAGAGCGAGAGAGAAATAGAGAGAGAGAGAAAAGCTACCCAGATAGAGGCGAGAGGGAGAAATAGTGAGAAGAAGAGAAGTGTCCATTTAACACACATAAGAAGGTGGATTTTTCTGGAAGAGTCCCGTGCGATGTTGGAACACTCGTCGGAGCTAGCCCTGGTGCAGAGCATATACGTCAACGGCATGCGCTGTCCCCCCTCTGCCTCCGCCGCCGGTGTCCCCGTCAGGAATGAGGACCTAGGATCTCTGAGGTACGTTGTCCTTGGATGTTGGGTTGGCCCCTCATTCAGAATGAATGAGTCAGATCTAGCCTGGCTGGCTTTTGTTGTGGTTGGGGTTGGGGCTTTAGCCAGTGTTTATAATGATTATTTGTCCCTGTGGTGGTGAATAACGGATATTGTTATAGGACCAATTCATTGTTTTCAGTTGAACTATTCATTCTCATGCCATGGTGGGTTAGAGTAGATTTGTGATGTGTATGTTTTTCACTGAAAGGAAAAGAGATACAAGCTATCTTGTGATCTGGGGGAAAATCTCCCCCCTTCCCAAAATCCACCCCCTTCAGTCATCTTCACAAACTCGCATATTGATCCTGTTGATTGAAGTTATCATCAAATCAAATGTGAATAAATACATTTACCTTCTTATATTACATGACTCAAAACCAATGTATTGTGAATACACAATACTGATGTATTGGTCCACAGGGATCGGGAAAGTTGCGTCTCCCTGAAATGAAAAGAAGTTGAAGAAATAAATTAAAATAGGCGTGACCTTCCCTCACAATTAAAATATGAAGAAATGGGTCTCTGTCAGTCAGTGATGCAGGGACAGGGATCTACCACTGTATGAAAGAGAGGCCACTGAAGAGGACAGTGGTGCGAACAAGTCCATCCATCCAGGCCTTGCCCTAACACCTTCAGACAAAACCAATATAAACTGCAAATCTACTGCAGGGCACAGAAACATTTACATCATCCAATAAGACATTTGCATAAACCAGTATTACCAGCACCGAAAACCTAACTCAAACTAATCTGATAAGGTTAGTGTTAACCAACATAGCAGCCAGCCGAGCTATAACAAAAAATCTGCATTTATTTTCAGATTAGAACATTGAGTCATACACAGATCTTCTCCCACTCCTTCTCCATTTTGAGAGCACCAGCTCCATTCAGTTGGTCGCCATTCTGCAAGTGCTTTCAGAGCTGGGAGAAATGATGTCAGCCAGGCAGATAGGCAGGCAGCAAGTTCATGACGATACATATACAAACATAGATGATGTAACCCATTTGGGTTGCTCTGTACAGTTGGCCTATTTTTACTTGACCCGCTTCACCATTGGTTAAGAAGGGGTGCAAGTCAAATGCTAGATGAATTGATTTGTAGGGGGCAGGGATCGTCCAGATAGTCCCACGTTGCAAAAGAATACCACAGAACAGGAAGATGTAAACAAAGAAGGCATGGTACGTGTAGAGATTACCATAGGATTACGATAGTAATAATCTGAGAGGTTAAACATGTGAGGCTAACGTCAAGAGGCGGCAACCAATAACTAACTATACAATCCATTCCAAGAAACATGGTTCCATTGCAACAATAAAATAGTATTTATTTTTTAATATTCCAGCACAATATGTTTTATACTTTCTTCCATAAATAGATGGGTCATTTAGTGTACAATTGGGAACTGTGATGTACTGTAGGCTACCCAACTAATCTCATATGCCAGACTAGATGTAATATTCAGAGACTTACTTGTCTGGTTCCATAAGACGAATAACCACCACAAGAGAAGGGGGCTGTCATTTAAAATGGCCAGACAAGGGGGCTGTCATGTCCCTCTTGCAATGTATCTTCTTAGAGAGATTTTCGGAGATCTAAAATGATTAAACACAATTATAGCCTAGTCTAAAGCTCACACATACTTTGATGTTGTGTGAGATAGTAATATCAGATTAGAGTCCAAATGCGTAACATTCCAACATAATATCTGAACCAAAAGATGCTTTGATAAGATGCTTTTTATAGCAGCCCAGCCCCTAAATCCTAATGGGCGTTCATAATAGACTATGTGCCTGTCTGAATGTAGCCTATATGGTAAAATAGGTCACAGTCATATTGTATGTATGTAACACTTTGAAACGCTAAAATCAACACAATCTGCACTGTAGTCTGCCTTGAAAATTGCTTTGGATACAAGGATTAACCGGGATTTCACAAATAGGATATTTATTATCAGTGAGTCTGCAGAAGGAACCTGCAAGTAGGAATTTTGTTGGACGACGTATACCATGTGTATCCCGTATGACTAATAAAACTTGAAATTTGAAACTTGGTGAGAGACTCCCAATAATATTTTAGGGGGTTATGAATGTGCAGCTGCTGTGAGTGCTAGAATGAACCATTCCAGTCCAGCCATCAGCCCCTCTCTGCTACGGGTTGTATTCATTAGGGCACAACGTAGCGAAATGTTTTGCAACGGAAAGCAAAAAACAAGCATTTCTTATTAAACAATTCAGCTAGTCCTTCCCTCTCTGTTTCAGTCTGTTTTCATCCATTTGGTGCCTGTTCTGCTCTGCTGTGGTACAAACAGTACTTGACAATTGTGATCTGTCCCCCCCTCGATGGGGGTTTGTATAGGGAAACCTCACCCATCAAGTCGAGTTCAACAAAGAAAGACAGCCCCCTCCCCAAGAAAACAACAGCAATACCACAAAAGGGGAACATGACCTGTGACCCGTATAGAAGCATGGGTTATGTCCCAAATGGCAAGCTGGACTCTGGCCAAAAGAAGTGCACTACATAGGGAATAGGGTGCCATTTGGGACACATACAAAACTCAGGATGACTGGGGGGAAAAAAACAGTATTTTAATGATCTTTTCTTCTTGGCCAATATTCACAAAGAGTCTCGGTGTAGTAGCGCTGATATAGGATCCTTTTGTCTTTTAGATACAAATTAATATAATTTGTACAGGGGCGACCTGATCCTAGACCAGCACTCCAACTCTGACAAGCTTTTTGAATACTGGCCCAGACACTAATAGGGTGGGACTCGGATTAACAAAACATTTGGAGTATTTCATTTGAATTATTGGAGAGGAGTATTATAGAAAGGGGATTTCCTATTACTACTTGACTGGTTCAATAATAGCCAAGTGCTTGAGCTAAGGACTCGTGGAATGGGGTTGCCATAGCCTATCATTTTCCTTTCTCTGATAATCTCTTACCTCTCTAGCAAATGGTATTGGCCTATTGGGTCTGTAGTCAAGGTTCAAGAAATGGGGTTGGGTAAGGCTCGCTATATAATTTTCCTTTCTCTGATAATCTCTTACCCCTCACAAAATGTCCATCTCTTTCCCCCCCCTTTTTTTGTTAACCCATTCACCCTCTTCAGGGTACAAAAATAGCTGTTTTTGTTTTGACAGCTTTTTTGTTACATATAAACATCCATCTCGTTCTGTTTTTGTCTGTCTTGGTTCTGTTGTAGTCTGTAGTTGGGATCTCCTTTTCCTTCCATCAACACCTGCCATATTTCACAAGCATATCGTTTAGGTCAGATTGAGCCATGGGTGGTTAAAGTACCAATAGACTTGTGTAAACTGCTGCCTACTTCAAATAGACTGACAATAAATAGTCAAATAAAGTATGGATTATATGGACGTGCAAACAAAAATAACTGGAACCCCAGCCTAGTCAAAAATGTTTTTACATACTTGACAGGGAACAGAGGTAGTCACGCCTCTCTCTCTTGCAGTTGACAGCTCGCATGTAGTTTCTTTTTCAATTTGGCGATTGGAGGAGAAATGAGCTGGGGGATGCAGAAGACGAATGTCAATCGCTTCTGAAGACTTAGTACTCGCATTCTGCTGCTTAGAGTAGAAGGCCCCCCCCTCTCCCTGGCTCCGTTTTGTGGTCGCGCAGCAGTTGAATCTCGAAGCCGTTACTTTCATTGTTGAAAGACGACGGCGTGGTGGCTTATACCGTAGCTCGTTAACATGACTTCGGCATACAGTGGTCTGGATTTTCTTCCGGATAGGACAGTCGAAAGCCGGTTGATGATGAGCTCGGAAGACACAAAGTAAGTAGCAAATTCATGGTTTTTAAGACTCTAATCATAACCGTCATGTATTTGTCAACATTTTTTTTATGAATTTGCAGATAAAATGTAGAACGCCCCGCACATGAAGTCGCGTCCAACGCGCCACACATATCGACACGGTTTTGAGTTAGAAGGCTAAAGGTACTATAAGCTCGACAACGTTATACGGTAGTTCACTGAGATGTTTTTACGGTTTAGCTAAGGAAATGCTAGTCAAGTGACATTTGCTTCCGGAGTTAAAACGTTGCAGACATTATCGGGCTCGTCATTGTAAAGTTTATACAAGCTGGGGTTGCTTGTGTGTTTACTGTGCGAGCGGGAGAAACGTGCACACGAGGCAGCCGCCCTTTGTTTTTTTTTATGCTGCTTGCTTGAGCAGAACAGCAACGGAGTCGTCGGTTCGGGTAGGTCATGACAGAAAATTACTTCCAACTAACAATGTTACTACCCGTTGCCACGCTTTTGATGGCAAGCGTTGCACATCAGTCGCTATGTAATGTAACAGTTGACGTAAAACGTTTTTTTTTTTGCGGGGGGCGGGGGGGGGGGGGGGGAGTATTTCTTGCGTTTGTACTCTGCGTGTTTTACGACGAGGCAGTTTGCTACGTCTTTGTAGCTAGTTTCCCCGTTAACAAATCGATTTCCCGTAATGGAGGTTCGTGTAGGGTAGCTTGCAGGAACACGTGGTACATTTTTTTTTGTTGTTGAGCAATTTTAATGAAAATCGTGTGACCGCCACATAGATTTGTTAGCAAAGGAAGCCAGTCAACACAGACGTTGTTTTCAGAAATGCCCCCTAGGCTAATTCGGCTTACCGTGAGTGGATTTCAACTCACACCCATAGATAGGGTATGAAGCTCAAGGCTCTACGTTGCTAGTCAGTTAATTAACTCCGAAATCCCCCTAGCTATATCTACATATGGGCTTGGCTCTGTAGTTAAGTTCACGAAACATACATAGGCTACAAACGTAAACCTTTTACAACAAATCCTTTGCCCAGATAGTGATTATAAAATGGGCTGATCAATGGATTTGCATTAAAACACGGTGACTGACAAATAATATGCTTTCCTACTAGATAAGGACAGACGGGAAGCATTCTCACCAGTTTCCTTTTTCCATGCAAGACGGAATACATTTTTTTTGTAGTGGCAACGAATACGTTTGTCATAATGCTCATGGGAAATCTTTCGACCCCTGACCTGTCCAACTCGCAGCTGTTGTTGGATGATGGATTTATGCATGTTCATGTGAGAGGAAGAGGTGAAGCGAGAGGTTTTACTCCGCCCCAGGTCTGTCCACGAAAATGTATGTATGAAGGTCAACGAGCTTGTCGAATACGGCCAACAAAAAATGTAATTGCTAACTTGCAACATGAAGCTTCTTTGATCGAATATTAGTTTCTTAATGGTTAAGTTGTTACGAATGGATTTATATACGTGGACGCACGTGGCATTAAAGTCGTTTTAGGGTAAATTGCTTTATTTCATAGTTGTGTCTGTTGTCATAGAGATAGCTAGAGGACTCATCATTGATATACCTGTTTTAGCATAAACATTGCCATTGAGGGATCCACCATTTTAAACTTGTCAACTGTGTGGGGATTCCTGAGTTGGCGCAATCAGTGAATGAAGAAGTTAAGAAAAACCCTTAACTGAAAACAATGTTTTTTTTGTGTCTCCACAAATTTAAAATCACAGTGCAGTTATCACAAAACATATTATTTTCCTTGTTATAGGCTAACTAGCCGTTATGCTATAAAGGCCTGGGGAAAGTTGTGTAATTGTAAATAAAACCAGAGAGGAAGAGGCAAACTTTAGGCTACTTTAGTGAATTTGCGAGGCATGCAAGAACAAGCAAGTGTTTAAACCCTTTACAATGAAGATCTGTGAAGTTATTTGGATTTTTCAAATTATCTTTGAAAGACAGGGTCCTGAAAAGGGGATGTTTCTTTTTTTGCTGAGTTTACATACAAATGTATAGATGAGCAATGACAGAGTGGCATAGGCAAGATGCAATAGATGGTATAAAATGCAGTATATACATATGAGATGAGTATGATATGTAAGTTATTAAAGTAAACATTCTTCAAGTGGCATTATTGAAGTCACTCGTGATCCATTTATTAAAGTGACTAGTGATTTGTGTCTGTATGTTGGCAGCAGCCTCTCTATGTTAGTGGTGGCTGTTTAACAGTCTGATGGCCTTGAGATAGAAGCTGTTTTTCCAGTCTCTCGGTTCCAGATTTGATGCACCTGTTCTGACTTCGCCTTCTGGATGGTAGAGGGGTGAACAGGCAGTGTTTTGGGTGGTTGTTGTCCTTGATGATCTTTTTGGCCTTCCTGTGACATCGGGTGCTGTACGTGTCCTGGAGGGCAGGTAGTTTGCCCCCGGTGACGCGTTGTGCATGCCGCACTGCACCACCCTCTGGAGAGCCTTGCGGTTGTGGGCGGTGCAGTTGCTGTACCAGGCCGTGATACAGCCTGACAGGGTGCTATTAATTGTGCATCTGTGAAAGTTTTAGGTGACAAGCCAAAAAAAAATCAGTCTCTTGAGGTTGAAGAGCCGCTTTTGCGTTTTCTTCACCACACTGTCTGTGTGGGTGGACCATTTCAGACCATTTCAGTCTGTGAAGTGGAGATGTTGTTTCCTACCGTCACCACCTGGGGATGACCCATCCAGGAAGTCCAGGACCTAATTTCACAGGGTGGGGTTGAGACCCAAGGCCTCAAGATTAATGATGAGCTTGGAGGGTACTATGGTGGTGAATTTTGAGCTGTAGTCAATGAACAGCATTCTTCCATACCCCTCTTGTCCAGATGGGATAGGGCACTGTGCAATGCGATGGTGATTACATCGTCTGTGGATCTATTGGGGCGGTAAGCAAATTGAAATGGGTCTAGGGTGTAAGGTCATATGATCCTTGACTAGTCTCTCAAAGCACTTCATGATGACAGAAGTGAGTGCTGCGGGGTGGGGCGATGGTAATTTAGGTCAGTTACCTTTGCCTTCTTGGGTACAGGAATAATGGAACAATACATAAACTAAATACTGCATAGTTTCTTAAGGACTAAAAGAGAGTCAGCCCTCTCTGTTGGTGTCATTTTGCCAGATGCGAGTGTTTTGTGTTCTCGGAAGTACGGAGTTAGGAGTTGATTCCTAGCAGAATCAAATCTTGAAAATCAGAAATGGAAGTTGACACCAGGGGAATCGAGGAATAAATGATTGGAGTCGAGCATTTATATTTTGAGTAGACACCACCACTATGTCATCGTCTTAAACAGTTGGAAAAATGGCATAGAAAGGCAAGCGACAGCAGCAAAGTCCTTTATGGCAATACTTTGAGAAGTTAAATAAGAAGGAAATGCAAACTTTCTAAGGTGGAATTGTTGTACAGTACCATCTGAAAGGGATGGTGATGCTGCAGGCAGCTGCATTGTGAATTCGCATGGAATTTTATATCATTTTCTAATTTTAATGGAAAACATATATATATGTATATATATGTATGTATGTATGTATGTATGTATGTATGTATATATATATATATGTATGTGTGTGTATATATATATGTGTATATATATGTGTGTATAAATAAGTATAAATAAATTGCAGTTTAAATGGGCAATTTGTCACATCTGTACTTTAAAATGGAGATGGCCTAAATGTTGCTGCTCATGCTGTCACAGACGCTATAATGGCACATATACAAAGATGAGTCCTCTACCTATCTCTATGGCCTGTTGTTCACAAGCGTATCTGCCCTCTCATTGGCTAGAATGGCCCCACCAATGGTCCCTCCTCCATCCTGCCTTCCAGGCATTTATATTTCCATTGTTAGAGCGGTCACTTGAATATCTTGTAAATATAATAAACAATATTTTTGTTAATGTGATTCCAGCATTTCAATTCAATTTACTTTATTGACATATCACTCACCACTCATCTTAGTTGAGTTCAACAGCAAGTATCCTGTAGCAGCTTCATCCATTTGATATGCATTTCCCACCATCACATACACATATTGAAAAGCCAACAGTGAACTTATTGGTAATATCAACAAGGGCTAATATCAACAAGGGATGATTGACCGAGGGAAAATGTGATCATGGCTGTCTGGAAATTTAATTGTGATTAGTCTAAAGCAAGGGTGTCAAGCTCATCTTGACCTAGTGGCAGCATTTGGTCTTCAACGAGGTCTGTAGGGCCGCACTGAAAACTGGTTATATTTTCTTGCCGTCGAAATTTGCGAAAGATCATTGCAAAAATGATGGATGGGGAACTTTGATACTCCCTGACTGTCTAGCTTTAATTTAGGTGATTTTTTGGCAAGACGGGCACAATCAAGAAACTGTTTCAATGCATGTCCATTATTTTCCATGGACCATATTTGACACTCCTGGTCTAAAGGCTTGGGGTGGTTTGGGACTGGAAGGATTCCTTGCATTCATCATATCTTTTGGCTTTGGACGCGCATGCACACAAAGGTGACAATTTCTACCTAACTAGTGTGTGTGTGTGTTCTGTGATTGATTGAGCCTCTGATAGAAGATAGTGAATATCTGGGCTTAAGTTTGATCCTTTGGCAACGAACACTGAGATGAGGAGTCTCCCAAATGTAACCCTAGTGCACTACTTTTGCCCGGGTACTACTTTTGCTCAGCACTTCTTCTTTTACCCTATGGGCCCTGGCCAAAAGTAGTGCACTATATAGGGAATAGGGTGCTATTTGAAACGCACACATGGTGTTATCTGGGCTACACTGTGATGATGATGTGATCCTTTTGTTGTGGACACTGACAGGGGTCGGGTGGCTGTCTGATCTGGGCAAAGTGTGGCCTCTTTGCACTGACTCTTGGGGCTGAGAGAGGGCCAGCTGTTCGCATAGTGTGTGGGGATCAAATCCATTTTTTTTTTCGTCACATGTGCCGCATACAACAGGTGGTGCTTACTTACGAGACCCTAACCAACAATGCAGTAAAAAAATGTATGAACAAGTAATTAAAGAGCAGCAGTAAAATATCAATAGCGAGACCCGAGACTATATACAGGGGGGTACCGGTACAAAGTGCGGGGGCACCGCTTAGTCAAGGTAATTGAGGTAATATGTAGGTGGAGTTATTAAAGTGACTATGCATAGATGACAACAACAGAGTGTAGCAGCGGTGTAGAAGCCTATTGATCCTAGACTTGGCTCTCTGGTACCCCTTGCCGTGCGGTAGTAGAGAGAACAGTCTATGACTAGGGTGGCTGGAGTCTTTAACCATTTTTAGGACCTTCCTCTGACACCACCTGGTATAGAGGTCCTGGATGACAGGAAGCTTTGCCCCAGTGATATACTGGGCCGTACGTACTACCCTCTGTAGTGCCTTGCGGTCGGAGGCTGAGCAGTTGCCATACCAGGCAGTGAGGCAACCAGTCAGGAGGATGCTCTCGATGGTGCTGCTGTACAACCTTTTGAGGATCTTAGAGCCCATGCCAAATCCTTTCAGTCTCCCGAGGGGGAATAGTTTTTATAATGCTCTCTTCGCGACAGTCTTGTTGTGCTTGGAACTTTAAGCTCTCAAACTTGCTCCACTACAGCCCCGTCGATGAGAAGGGGAATGTGTTCGGTCCTCTTTTTTCTGTAGTCCACAATCATCTCCTGCGTGAGCCATGTAGACCGATGTTGAAGACTGGGAGGGGTTTGTCACCTGTTCTACCACTTCCTGCTGCTGGTGTGTCAATGCGCCATGGAACTATGTTTAATTAAATAAGAATCTGTTCCCCTCCCTTCAGACACTGTCTAGTATGGTGGCCTGGCATTCACAGGGCATACAGCACCGTGGCTCTCTCATCTTTGGCCTTTTTGACTTGTAAGATAGCTGACAATTTCTCCAACACATGCAAAGGATTTAAAATAAGAAGCTTGGGTCTGAACTACATACATGGGCCTAGGTCTACATCTTCACTCCTCTCCTTTCCTCCTACTCTACCAAGTTTGTCCAAGTGTGGTTTGAGGTTGCTACAAAATACTAGGCCCATGTCTATGTCTTTCTTCACACTGTCTCCTTTCTTCCTAGTTCCCCAAGTTTGGTTTGAGTAGAGGTCGCAACAAACTACATAGGCCTAATGTACATATCCACCGCTCTCTCATTTGTCCTCCCCAAGTTGTGTGGTGTGGTTTGAGGCAAACTACATGGGCATTCATCTTCTTCGACCCTATTTCTCGCTGTTTTTTTCCTCTTCCAACGCCGCCTCCAAGTTTTGTTTGTGTGGTTAGAGGTCGCAACAAAGTATTCAGTAATTGTAGTCGACTTTCACGCTCAGCTGGCCTCATGGCGTGTTTATTTAGCAAAGATCAGATGCATTCGCCGGGGTGTTTCTGTAATTGACACAGTGGGATAGCTAGTTATTTACCCATATACAGCACGCCTGGTTGGCTGGTATACTACAGAGCACATGAACAGGATATACAGTGTAATATCAATGTGCATGACTAGGCTATATTTTGAGGGCTGAAAGTTTGAAAAATGTAAACCACCACGACTGAAACTTCGAGTCCACTTCAGCCAACCAAGGTAAATCCCCAAATCACGTTAGGTTGTATGAAGCGTCCCTGTGGCAGTGGCACATGCTATAGGCCTTGCTAATAAAATGTTGAAGATTGCATGCATATGCTCTACAAGTTAAGAAGGGTATACTGTCCAAGTTGAGTGGAATCAGCTTGGTATTGTCGCAATACAATCTTTTTTTTTTTTTTTTTTTTTTTTTTTTTTTTTTTTTTTTACTTCGTCACGATACTCGATACCAAAGTGAAAAAGAAGGCGTATTAGCCAAAGTCACAGAATGGCACTTGATCCAGACAGATCTTTTGAGTTCAATATCATTACATTAGATTTTTTTGATAAATCAATTATCCAATCAATTTGACTTTGGTAAAAAACAATATATCTAACGACCTTAATACAATGTCATCATTTATTTTGTATGTTAAATCTCTAGTCTATTGATTAACTGTTTATATCCAGATGTAGCCCGGGCCTATTTACAATACAGGTGAATAAATATTCAATTGGATTGTATGCATGCATTAAGTTTGGTTTTCACCTATAGCCCCATGAATTCAGCCAGAAAATGCTAATCTGTTCCCCTTTCATTTGGGATTTATTGTACTGATCAACAATATTTGCATTGAAGAAAAAATCTCTTTTATAAAAGTGTGCGTGGTCTCTCTTTAAGACCCATGATGTCATTCACACACTCAGTTCGAGGCTCGAGCAAAGATTATCTAGAATAGGAGTGAACAATCAGTTTCAACATTTCCACATGCCGTGTTGAATTATTCAATTGTGTTAACTTCTGTGCAGCATAAGTGGTGATGCGGCCCAGACTGAGTGCAGTTGTTCCTCAGGACATGCTAGAGCTTGCAAGGAGTAAGTGCAGCAGGCACGGTGCTCTCGCACTATAAGGGGACATCGGCTGCGCTGATACAGATCCTCAATCAGTAGACAACGTGACACACATTTGACAGAAGTACTGAAAGTAATACATTCTAGTACCGAACTGTTTTTCATGTTCTAGTATCCAAAAAGTACCAACGTTTTGGTATACCGTGCAACACTAAATCAGCGGCCAGTCCAGGGTTGTGTTAAGGATTGGGGCACGCAACGGAAAATTAAATCCTGCTACTAGTGAGTTCCGGCCGCCCAACTACCTGCATGCTCAATCCCATCCCCTCCTCTCTTCTCCATACAATCTCTGGAAACATTCTCACTTCCCTCATCAACTCATCCTTGATCACTGGCTGCGTCCCCTCTGACTCCAGAGTCGCTCCCCTCCTCAAGAAACCAACACTCCACCCCTCTGATGTCAAACTACATAACCTTCTTTCTTTTCTTTCAAAAGCACTTGAGTTTGCTGTCTGACCAACTCTCTCGCTATCTCTCTCAGAACGATCTTCTTGACCGTACCTAGTCAGGCTTCAAGACTTGTCACTCAACTGAGACTGATTTCCTCTGTGGCACTGCACTGCCAAAGCGGACTCTGTCCTTTGCTCTCATCCATCAGATCGTCCTCTCAGGGCTGGGTGTCTCAGGCTCTGAACAATCTTGGATTGCATCCTACCTGGCAGGTGACGTGGAGCGGATCTGTGTCTGCACTACGTACTCACTACTGTTGTCCCTCGGGGCTCGGTTCTAGGCCCTCTTCTCTCTATACACCGTCACTCGACTCATCATATCCTCACATGGTCTCTCCTATCATTGATATGCGGATGACACTCAACTACTTTTCTCCTTCTCACCTTCTAAGACCCAGATGGCGACATGCATCTCTGCGTGCCTGACAGATATGTTGACCCACCACCTCAAGCTCCACATCAACAAGACGGAGCTTATCTTCCTTTCTGGGAAGGCATGATTGCTCCAAGACCTCTCCATCCATCACAGTTGACAACTCCACGGTGTCCCCCTCCCAGAGAGCAAAGATACTTGGCATAACTCCGGACAACAGCCTGTCATTCTCTGCAAACATCAAAGTAGTGACTCGCTTGTGTAGGTTCATGCTCTACAACATCTGTAGAGTACGACCCTACCTCACTCAGGAAGCGGCGTAGTTCCTAATCCGGGCACTTGTCATCTCCCACCTGGACTACTGCAACACGCTGTTGGCTGGGCTCCCCGCTTGTGCCATCAAACCCCTTTAACTTATCCAGAACACTGCAGCCCACCTGGTGTTCAACCTTCCCAAGTTCTCCCATGTCACCCTGCGACTCCACTGGCTTCCAGTTGAAGCTCGCATTCACTACAAGACTCGCCTATGGAGAAGCAAGAGGAACTGCCCCTCCCTACGTTCAGGCTGCGATCAAACCGTACATCCCAACGTGAGAACATAGTTCTGCCACCTCTGGTCACCCCTACAGGAGGGCAGCTCCTGCTCAGTCCAGTTAAAGCCCTTCTCTGTCCTGGCACCCCAATGGCTGAATCAGCTTCCCGCTGAAGTTGGACAGCAGAGTGAGTCCCTGCCCATCTTCTGAAAACATCTGAAACTCTACCTCTTCAAAGAGTACCCCCCCTGTAAAAAAAGAAAATGTTTTTAAAAGTAATTTGTGTGCTCGCACTTGACACTATCCCCCTTTTACTAGCACTGACTTTCCCGATAGCTACTTTATTGAGGTAAAATGTACTTACTATGACTGAGATGTGGTTGTCCTACCTAGCTATTTTAAGATTAATGCACTACGTCGTTCTGGAGTGACTAAATGACTAAAATGTAAAACATTTTGCAATGGAAAGTTACAATAAGCATTTATTATTAGACAAGTCGAGGTAGTCCCAGTCCATCCCTGTTTCAGTTTGTTTTTTTCCGTTGGTGCCTTATGAGCAGGACACTACACGTGCACACTACAGGGAAAATGACACATTATTGGGACTCAGAACCAGTATTCAAGCAGTAACATTCAGGTGGCCATGTATGTATTAGATGTAAGTAGAAGCACATGTATTGTTGTCCATTTTATTTTAATCCATTTATGGTAGGATTAGGGTAAAAAAATATAGACATTTTTGTGTGTGTGTATATGGGGGGAGATTGGAAATTGATAGACAATTACAGTTGAAGTTTAAAACTATTTTTTTCAACCACTCCACAAATTTCTTGTTAACAAACTATAGTTTTGGCAAGATGGTTAGGACGTCTACTTTGTGCATGACACAAGTGATTTTTCCAACAATTGTTTACAGACAGATTATTTAACTTACAGTGAATTATATCACAATTCCAGTAGATCAGAAGTTTACATACACGAAGTTGACTGTGCCTTTAAACAGCTTGGAAAATTCCAGAAAATGGGGTCATGGCGTTAGAAGCTTCTGATAGGCTAATTGACATAATTTGAGTCAATTGGGGTGTACCTGTGGATGTATTTCAAGGCCCACCTTCAAAACACATTGTCTCTTTGCTTGTCATCATGGGGAAATGAAATTAAATCAGCCAAGACCCCAGAAAAAAACACTGTAGACTTTCAAGTCTGGTTCATCCTTAGGAGCAATTTCTAAATGCCTAAAGGTACCACGTTCATCTGTGCAAACAATAGTATGCAAGTATAAACACAATGGGACCACGCAGCCATCATACCGCTCAGGAAAGAGACGCGTTCTGTCTCTTAGAGATGAATGTACTTTGGTGCGAAAAGTGCAAATCAATCCCAGAACAACAGCAAAGGACCATGTGAAGATGCTGGAAGAACAGGTACAGAAGTATATATATCCACAGTAAAACAAGTCCTATAATCGACATAACCTGAAAGGCCGCTCAGCAAGGAAGAAGCCAATGCTCCAAAACTGCCATTTAAAAAAAATCCAGATAGTGGTTTGCAACTGCACATGGGGACAAAGATCGTACTTTTTGGAGAAATGTCCTCTGGTCTGATGAAACAAAAATAGAACTGTTTGGCCATAATGACCATCATCGTTATGTTTGGAGGAAAAAGGGGGAGGCTTGCAAGCTGAAGAACACCATCCCAACCGTGAAGCACGGGGGTGGCAGCATCATGTTGTGGAGGTGCTTTGCTGCAGGAGGGACTGGTGCACTTCACAAAATAGATGGCATCACGAGGAGGGAAATTATGTGGATATATTGAAGCAACTACAGACATCCGTCAGGAAGCTAAAGCTTGGTCGCAAATGGGTCTTCCAAATGGACAATGACCCCAAGCATACTTCTGAAGTTGTGGCAAAATGGCTTAAGGACAACAAAGTCAAGGTATTGGAGTGGCCATCACAAAGCCCTGATCTCAATCCCATAGAAAATTTGTGGGCAGAACTGAAAGTGTGTGTGAGCAAGGAGGCCTACAAACCTGACTCAGTTACACCAGCTCTGTCAGGAGGAATGGGCCAAAATTCACCCAACGTATTGTGGGAAGCTTGTGGAAGACCACTTGAAATGTTTGACCCAAGTTAAACAATTTAAAGGCAATGCTACCAAATACTAATTGAGTGTATGTAAACTTCTGACCCACTAGGAATGTGATGAAAGAAATAAAAGCTGAAATAAATCATTCTCTCTATTATTCTGACATTTCACATTCTTGAAAATAAAGTGGTGATCCTAACTGGCCTAAAACAGGGCATTTTTACTAGGATTAAATGTCTGGAATTGTGAAACTGATTTAAAATGTATTTGGCTAAGGTGTATGTAAACTTCTGACTTCAATTGTACACTGATACAACCCACACTCTATCTGCAATATTAAAACTGATTGAACCCTAAAATAAATACAATATAGAAAATAACATCAGAAAAAACATCCAGGCCAATCAGAGAATGTGGGCAGCAGCTTTGGATGGGCATCAGGAGCCAGGAGGGCATGTGGGCTGGGTAACCTTTCCCTCTTGGACAGAGGCCTAAGTCGAGCAGCAATTCGCTCGCCAGTTGTTGACTGACCGTTTTAAGAAGCATTGGAGGGACGCCATCTAAGCAGAAGACTGTAAACAAAAATAACTGGACTCGAGTGAGGTTCTGTGACGTTGCTTATTTTTAATTTTAGAAGACTTATTTGTTAAGGGCCCTTTTCAAACAGCAGTTTACTCTGGTTTTAACAACTACCGTAGTAGCTTATTTTCTTTATTTGGGGGGCTTTTCTAAGCCATAAATACACCAGACTAGGAACCTTTTTGTTTTATCTGGGTCTGCCTTCAGTGTATCTTGGTCTGTAGTAGCTGGTTGTAGTCTAGTCTTTCTATACCCCTGCAACAGTCTTCTTCACCCGATGCTAGATTTGCATTCTACCTCCAGCCAGACCAGAGTTGACTTGCTTCAGCCTAAACCAGGTTCCTATTTGCTGATCTTTATTAATCCATTCACTAGAGTGTCCAATCAAAGACTCATCTTGTGACCTATACGTAAGATAAATGGTCTATTATCCTCTAAGAAACCCATCGGTTCAAACCTTGCGTCTCCTATCATAATCCGTTCTTAAGTTACTTTAGTTTTTTTTGTTGCTTTTTTGTAGGATGGCCAAAATTTAGTTGACTAAGTCAATGGAGGCCAGAGGAAAGAAAATGGAAAAGCTGTGCAAGAATTAAGGCTAACTGACAGGCTCACCGTTGAACTTGTTATCTCTATCTATATTTGTTATCTATATTATGTGATATTTTCATATTAATGAAGAATTCCTGTTCTTTTAAAAATGTTTCTCACAAAAACAAGTATAACTCTGTGAAATGTCAACAGAGCACTGAGCGTATGGAAAGCTTTTTTGATTTTCACAGCTTTTAACATTTAATTTAGTTTGTCATTCTTTTTGCGATTTGAAGAAAACGACTTTGCAGACCACCACAACATGCAAAATCCTTAAGATGCTTACTCGATGCGGCACGGCTCTGTCAACAGAGCTCGGTGCTTATCGGATGTGTTGGGTTACGAAATCAGACTTTTTTTAAGATGCTGAATGTTAATGATATGTTTAGAGAAAGACCCCACTGAACGATTCAAAACATGAAGAAATTATATTTGTCTTGGTAAAATGTGTTTTATAACATAAGGAAGTGAAATTTCATTACCAAAAACGTGTTTTCATCTACTCTGGGCCGAGTCGGTGGGCACGCTACGTTCACACCCTGACTCAGCCTAATTTGAATCCCTCCTCATCCATAACCACCGTCACCAGGGACACTCCATATGATTATGGAGCTAATGGGGCGGGTCTTGTCATCAGGCCCTGGCTGCCTCTTGTCCACATGGAGCCCTATTCACAGCATGATTGGACACGTCTGTCTTCATCAGGGGAAATGCAACAATGAAAATTAGGCCATATTGAGGCAGAATTGGAGTTCATGCTGGGATGGAAACATCTTAATGGGGCCTTCATCAGAGCACTGATGTACTGATTATAGACAACTGTGATGGTCCTCCAGCAGGCAGCAGCACCTTGTATGGAAATTAGATGAGATATCACAGAGCTGTGTGTGTGCTCATAGCCGGAGTGACTCGAGGTGCAGCCTGCCCTGCCTATGGAAATTGGTCAGATATCACAGAACATAGGCCAGACAGACTTGCAGACAGACTTGCAGACATCACACCAGAAACAGACATGGCTATTTCCTTGGTGCCTGTTGTCAGGTCCTTTTCTGGAGTGAGAGTGATGTAGAGACTGCTATGCCTGTGTGATCTGACTGCCTCTGCTCCGAGGCTAGAATACACAGCCCTGTGGCTTCTGCATCTCTGGTTGAGTGGTATTTCTATTCTGAGATAGTAATTATTCATCCACTCTGACAACCAATACCTGGCTGGGTCCTTCCCGTCTGACTTGTCAGGTTGGAAAGAGAATCAGAAGCGAGATGGAGACCCTTTATACACTTGACAGCGATCTGATGTTAGGGGGGATAAAGAAGAGTTTTTCTCTGTGTTTGAGAGTGACAAGGCTACATTGCAGTTGGACTGGGCAGAATCACTGATCTACAAATCATCTTGCATCCCAAATCTAACTACTCATGGATCAAGATAAGTGATTTCTGTGCCTTGCCCTGCTCAAACTGATCCCTTCCAACTTGTTTTTTTCTCTTGGTCATGTCGAAGCAGCACTCAGTGGAATTTTAAATTACTATGGCTTTCTTGAAGAACAAGTAACACTATTCAGGATAGTCTGGGTATTCTCAGAAAATGTCTGTTTCGCTTGTCTGCGCTTCCTCAGAAATGTTAAGCGCTCGTCCACGACTCCACAATGTAAACTGCGACTTTTCATCCCCAAATAAAACGAGAGTGCAAGAGCCCTCCTGGGGAAAGGAGCATGAACTATAACTAAGTTTGGCCAGTATCCAGATAGTCATACCTGCTAGGTAAAGCCCCGCCTTATCTCAGCTCGCTGGTCACCATCGCAGCACACGCTACCGCAGGTATATCTCACTGGTCACACCCAAACCCAATTCTTCCTTTGGCCGCCTTTCCTTCCAGTTCTCCGCTGCCAATGACTGGAACAAACTGCAAAAATCACTGAAGCTGGAGACTCATATCTCCCTTACTAGATTTAAGCACCAGCTGTCAGAGCAGCTCACAGATCACTGGACCTGTACATAGCCCATCTGTAAATAGCCCAACCAACTACCTCATCCCCATACTTTTATTTATTTTGCTCCTTTGCACCCCAGTATCTCTACTTGCACATTCATCTTCTGCACATCTACCATTCCAGTGTTTAATTGCTATATTGTAATTATTTTGCCACTATGGCCTATTTATTGCCTTACCTCCCTTATCCTACTTCATTTGCACACACTGTATATATACTTTTTCTATTGTTTTATTGACTGTATGTTTGTTTATTCCATGTGTAACTCTGCATTGTTGTTTGTCGCACTGATTTGCTTTATCTTGGCCAGGTCGCAGTTGTAAGTAAGAACTTGTTCTCCACTAGCCTTTACCTTAAATAAAGGTAAAATTTAAAAAATACCGTTCCTATACCATAGGGGATTGATTGTCTCTGCTGTAACAAAGCTTTCTCTTGCAACCTAGCCATTTAGCTAGCAGGTTAGCAAACAAAATGCATAGCTGGCAACTTGAGCTGGAGATAATTTATTTGGCACGTCTTACATAGTTCAATTAGTTCTAAGCAGTGGCATAGACTATTATTTTCAATACCAAAAATGTATATTTCATACTCCCCGGTATATGGGATGTACGGGATACCTCCCAAGCCTAATTATTACCCAAAGTGGGAGAGCCTTTCCTGACTAACATTGGTAATCTTTCTTTACCACAACCTATGAACTGAACCAACACATAAAGCAGCACTGGATTATATCACAGGGTGTGGGCCTATGAATGTTGAAACATTTTTTTATAGGTAGAGCGTCAAGTGATTCCTGAAATGATCCCAACCAAGCTAAGTAAAAGCCATATATTCCAAGTCGAAGGTGTTCACTGGCTGTTAATTTAGGATGCATACAGAACCCAACAAACGTGTGACGCTTTAAGAAGGGTGGCTGACGACATGTATACTCGTATACGATATCGGTGGCTCAGTGCTGCCTCAGTGACAGTCTCTATAATGGGAGCAACTAGGAAAAGTGTAGCAGTGCAGCTGACATGCTTCTGCGCTCAGACGACAGCAAATCTCCAGGCATATGGTCCCGGTAAATCATGTTATTTTGTGGGAAGAGCAACAGCAGTTATGCTAATGTCAACTTGAACCTGTCAGCTGCTCCAGGACCTGTCAGCTGCTCCGAGGTGTCTTGGAGCCAGGTCACTTGCCACATCACAACGACAGGCCCTCCTGGCCTAACTGACTTTCTCTGGTCTGGGTCATAATTATTGGGGCACACTAGCAAAAACAATTGCAACTTGAAAACGAGTGTTTCTTATTGGACAAACTGGAGCCAGTTTAATTTGAAATAATCCCCACTGGAGTGAGCTCCCCAGTGACGGTTTATGGCTTTTACATGTGGGACCCCTTTCCAACCAAGGGGAGTAAAGAAAGGAAGAAGTTTGTGTCATTTGGATTGGAACTTGCATTTGGTGTGGTGGCTGGGCAAATGACCACTGGCACTGACTGTTTGATTCCTGGGACCACCCATACGTCTAGCTTGGGTAGTGTTGAAGTGTTTATCCAGCATTGGGATCACTGTTTCAGCAATTCACACCACATGCATCTAGTTATCAAGAGAATTGTATTATGTTTTGGGCTGACGCCAATTATTTGACTGGGCGACTTTTTTGTTCTTGTCGAGCAGTAGCAGATATCTGTATTTTGTTATGGCACACGAGACGCCTGTCTTATTTGCGCCCATCCCAGTGAACTAATCCATTGCGGAGGCCACGGGGATGGCACAGTCCAAGAAGGAGAGTGCGGCTGCACAATGCACGTCTCTCTCCAGAATGCGTGCTCTCCCGCAAATCTGTGCACATTAATTGTTAAATAACTTCATTGTGTGAATTGTTTGTGTTTTGATTAGAGGTTGACCGATTTAATCAGCATGGCCAATTAATTGGGGCTGATTTCAAGTTTTTATAACAATCGGTAATTGCCATTTTTGGACGCCGATTATGGCCGATTACATTGCACTTGCAGCAAGGAGTCAAGGTAAGTTGCTAGCTAGCATTAAACTTATCTTTTAAAAAAACAATCTTAACATAATCACTAGTTAACTACACATGGTGGTTGATATTGCTAGTTTATATAGCTTGTCCTGCGTTGCATATAATCAATGCGGGGCTTGTTAATTTATCATCGAATCACAGCTTACTTCGCCAAACGGGTGATGATTTAACAAGCACATTCGTGAAAAAAGCACTGTCGTTGCACCAATGTGTACCTAACCATGAACATCAATGCCTTTCTTAAAATCAATACACACGTATATTTTTTTTAAACCTGCATATTTAGTTAATATGGCCTGCTAACATGAATTTCTTTTAACTAGGGAAATTGTGTCACTTCTCTTGCGTTCTGTGCTAGCAGAGTTGGGGTATATGCAGCAGTTTGGTCCGCCTGGCTCATTGCGAACTGTGTGAAGACCATTTCTTCCTAGCAAAAACCGTAATTAATTTGCCAGAATTGTGCATAATTATGGCATAACATTTTAAGGTTGTGCAATGTAACAGCAATATTGGACTTAGAGATTAGAGGTCGACCGATTTTATGATTTTTTTCAACGCCGATACTGATTATTGGAGGACCAAAAAAAGCCTATGCAGATTTTTAAAATATTTTTATTTATTTGTAATAATGACAATTGCAACAATACTGAATGTACACTTATTTTAACTTAATACAACAATAAAATCAATTTAGCCACAAATAAATAATGAAACATGTTCAATTTGGTTTAAATAATGCAAAAGCAAAGTGTTGGAGAAGAAAGTAAAAGTGCAATATGTGCCATGTAAAAAAGCGTAAAAAACGTTTAAGTTCCTTTCTCAGAACATGAGAACATGAAAGATGGTGGTTCCCTTTTAACCCGAGTCTTCAATATTCCCAGGTAAGAAGTTTTAGGTTGTAGTTATTATAGGAATTATAGGACTATTTCTCTCTATACCATTTGTATTTCATATACCTTTTAACTATTGGATGTTCTTATAGGCACTTTAGTATTGCCAGTGTAATAGCATAGCTTCCATCCCTCTCCTCGCCCCTACCTGGGCTCGAACCAGGAACACCTCGACAACAGCCACCCTCGAAGCATCGTTACCCATTGCTCCACAAAAGCCGCGGGGAACAAGGGGAACAACTACTCCAAGTCTCAAGAGAGAATGACGTCACCCCGCTAACTAGCTAGCCATTTCACATCGGTTACACCATTCTAATCTCGGGAGTTGATAGGCTTGAAGTCATAAACAGCTCAATGCTTGAAGCATTGCGAAGAGCTGCTGGCAAAACGCACGAAAGTGCTGTTTGAATTAATGCGTACGAGCCTGGCATGCGAGCCTGGCACATCAAGGCATGTTGTGTAAATCAACCAATTCCAGGTTGAAAGGCAACAAAATAGGAAAAATGCCAAGGGGGATGAATACTTTCACAAGCCACGGTACATGTCCCATTCATTTCTAATCTTCAATGTTTGTTTGGTTACTGTAATGTCTGTTAATGCATTCAATATATCATTATTCCAGTCTTTTTACCATTCTCAATGTTGGAGTGAGTGGACACATTGTGCAGCTTAGTTTGAGCGCACAAACTAAGCTACACTTGTGGGAATTTTTGTTTTTATTTATTTAATTCCATGTACGAGATTTGTCTATTTTTTTCATTGTCATTTGTTTGGAGCACTCCTGTCGATGTTGAGTAAGAACGTGCACCTGATTACGCATAGAAGTAGGCCTATAGGCTACCTGGCCTGCTTGCAAGTTAAGGTATATAAACCTGCCCATTTGGGGATCTAATAGTATTTCTGATTGGCTTAATGTACCACCACTAATGAGCTGTGGAGCTTCTCAGAGTAAAGTTTTCTTCAAAATAAACAGCAAGCAGCATGTTTTTACATCTATTGAGATCGACAATTCCAATTTATTTGAGAAATCTTTCCAGCTCTCTCCCTTTCATAACCACTCAGCGTGAAAGGGAAAAATATCATGCTCTGATCCAGTGGAAATCATCATAAAATAGGCCTACCTGATTACTTCATATCCCCTGTGCAAATAGCCTACAGCTGTAGCGGGAAACGGAGGGCCCAGAATATTTTATATCCCCAAATGGGCAATGTTGCAAGGAGCTTCAGGCAGGACCCAAGTTAATTGTTGATAAAATGTTTCAAGTTGGTTGCAGACAGGCCATGCGTAGCCAATGTGATTTATAGGATATTTATTTTCATCTGGATATTTTTTACCTGCAGGCTGTAATGTTTTTATTTGTTTGCTATTTTTACATAGATGGCAATAGAAGTTACTTTTTAGGTTTTTCATTTTAGATTTGGATAGCATTTTGATTAACTACATGACAATGATTTTGAGATATGGAGAAGTTATTCTAAATGAAATGAAACTGTTCCACAAAAATAAATTGGCATTCCACATGAAAGTTGGCTGACTCCTTGTGTAGCCTATTACAAGGCAACTTCAGGAGCGTAACGGCAGAAACTACGAAAGCCAGTAGGAGCTCTCTCACTCACTCACACACATGTATAAATAATATGGAAAAATACTAGTTTTAAAATTTCAACCAATCGGTTGGTCAAAAGAACAGACTACTTTCAGTCAACCACGTTTTGTTTTGTTTTGTTTTAGTCGGGGACAGACCTAATTATGTGACAGGCAGCTGTGTCTGAGATTTTAGATGTATGAGAAGGCAGGCAAAGCACTCAGCAAAATGGCGTCAGAGAAAGGCTGCCTGCATCTGGCAACTAGATAAATGGTGTCACACACCACAGTGGTTTAGTGAGACGTAGCATTGGATGGGAGGATTACAAAGCGTCCCTCTGACTCACCACAGGCCCATTGTTACTGTATAGGGGATCTATCGGTGAATAGTGTTCTCTCCAGCATCCGAACAATATGCAATTGTTTCCGCTGTTGCTGCGCTCAGGATAGCATAGAGAGAATTCATAGATTGGGCACCATCACAGTAGGATTACTGTAAAAAGGGGTTAGCCTATTCTAGTGATTGTATTTCTAAGTGCTGATGGTGGAAGCTGGTAGGTTACTCCCTGTTCCATCGCCAAGCTAGACCAGCGCTTGAGGAGGGTGATGGGCTACAATCCTCTCTCTGCCAACTCCCAGCGTTTTAGAGAGGTGTTAAGAGGGTAAAACATTTTGCAACAACAATAGAAAGGGAGCTTTTCTTATTGGACAATTTCAGATAGTACAGTACCTCCCTGCTTCACTGTGTTTAGGATTGCTATCTTCTGGTTAGTGCTGACTGACCACTACACTGCTGTGCCGAGGCCTTGCTGCTGAGGGGATCCTGTATAGATATCTGTCGGGGTTGTTGGTGAGGGGCAGTGAAGTCGCCCCTTGGCTTTGTGAGCTTTAAATTGTCGTTTTGGATGTATTGGCTCCAGTAGGAAATTTCTTTTTTTTCTTCCATTTTCCCCTGAAGAGTTATTTGTGAAGTGTGTAGGATCTGGGTCTTTTTAAGAGTTGGCTTTCCAGAGGACCGACAGTGAGGAGTCAGAATGTCGTTTAGGTCGTCACTTGGTGTCTCGGCCGAGCGTTTGGGCTCTATGTGTAAGAGATGGATGGCTCGTGTCCAAAGGTCTGTATACTTGTAACTCTCTCTCCCTTTATTTAACCTAATCACTCTTTCCCTGTTTTTGTCTACCTTAGTCCCTCTGCTTACTATCCCATTAACTAATCACCAGGTCTGTGTGCCAGTTGCCAGCTTTCTCACACCAGGAGTCCCTTGGGTCCTCAATTGGATGTACACACACACACACACACACACTAGAGCTGGCCGGTAAAACCTTATTTTACTATATACCGGTATTGATGCACGGACTGGTTTGGGTTTTTATTTTACCTTCTATAATGTTATTTTTATGTTTGGTTTGTTAAATGTGATATGCCGTGTGTAAAGTATTAGAGGTCGACCGTTTTTATGATTTTTCAACGCCGATACCGACTATTGGAGGACCAAAAAAAGCCGATTAATCAGACGATAAAAAAAAAATATATATATATATATATATACATACATACATACATACATACATACATACATATACATATACATATACATATACAGTGCCTTGCGAAAGTATTCGGCCCCCTTGAACTTTGCGACCTTTTGCCACATTTCAGGCTTCAAACACTCACTGAACTTCTGGAGAGAGTTTGCTGCACTGAAAGTAAAGGGGCTGAATAATTTTGCACGCCCAATTTTTCAGTTTTTGCTTTGTTAAAAAAGTTTGAAATATCCAATAAATGTCGTTCCACTTCATGATTGTGTCCCACTTGTTGTTGATTCTTCACAAAAAAATACAGTTTTATATCTTTATGTTTGAAGCCTGAAATGTGGCAAAAGGTCGCAAAGTTCAAGGGGGCCGAATACTTTCGCAAGGCACTGTATATATATATTTGTAATAATGACAATTACAACATTACTGAATGAACACTTTTTTTATTTTAACTTAATATAGTTCATCAATAAAATCTAACTCATCAATAAAGTCTCAAATAAATAATGAAACATGTTCAACTTGGTTTAAATAATACAAAAGCAAAGGGTTGGAGAAGAAAGTAAAAGTGCTATATGTGCCATGTAAAAAAGGTAACGTTTAAGTTCCTTGCTCAGAACATGAGAACGTATGACAGCTGGTGGTTCCTTTTTAACATGAGTTTTCAATATTCCCAAGTAAGGAGTTTTAGGTTGTAGGAATTATAGGACTATTTCTCTCTATACCATTTGTATTTCATATACCTTTGCCTATTGGATGTTCTTATAGGCACTATAGTACTGCCAGCCTAATCTCGGGAGTTGATAGGCTTGAAGTCATAAACAGCGCAATGCTTGAAGCACAGCGAAGAGCTGCTGGCAAATGCAGGAAAGTGATGTTTGAATGAATGCTTACGAGCCTGCTGCTGCCTACCACCGCCCAGTCAGACTGCTCTATCAAATATCAAATCATAGACTTAATTATAATATAATAACACACAGAAATACGATGATGGGGCAAATCTGGAAACTATCATTTTGAAAACAAAACGTTTATTCTTTCAGTGAAATACGGAACTGTTCCGTATTTTACCTAATGGGTGGCATCCCTAAGTCTAAATATTGCTTTTACATTGCACAACAGCTTTTACATTGCAAAACACTTCAATGTTTTGTCATATTTATGTACAATTCTGGCAAATTAATTACTCTCTTTGTTAGGAAGAAATGGTCTTCACACAGTTCGCAACGAGCCAGGCGGATCAAACTGCTGCATATACCCTGACTCTGCTTGCAGAGAACGCAAGAGAAGTGACACAATTTCCCTAGTTAAAATAAATTCATGTTAGCAGGCAATATTAACTAAATATGCAGGTTTATAAATATATACTTGTGTATTTATTTTAAGAAAGGCGTTGATGTTCATGGTTAGGTACACATTGGTGCAATGACAGTTTTTTTTTTTTTTTGCGAATACGCTTGTTAAATCACCCGTTTGGCGAAGTAGGCTGTGATTCGATGCTAAATTAACAGGCATCGCATCGATTATATGCAACGCAGGACAAGCTAGATAAACTAGTAATATCATCAACATGTAGTTAACTAGTGATTATGTTAAGATTGTTTTTTCTAAGATAAGTTTAATGCTAGCTAGCAACTTACTCCTTGCTGCACTCACGTAACAGGTAGTCAAGCCTGCCACGCAGTCTCCTCGTGGAATGCAATGTAGTTGGCCATAATCGGTATCCAAAAATGCTGATTACCAATTGTTATGAGAACTTGAAATTGGCCCCAATTAATCGGTCGACCTCTAACGTACATTTTCATAGTTTTCTCCACTACTTCAGTCATCTCTTTCCATGCCACTTTCCAGACAGACCTAGCCACGCCCCCTGTCACTCAAGGATCGTGTTTGTTGTTGCTCGACCACGATACACTTGCTTTCAGTCTACATGATCATGCAACAATGTTGACGACGACAATGCTTTTTCCGCTTTGCTTCTTAATATAAATCCACAAGTGTTCTATTATTACACTATTTGTTTTTCTTATCTGCAACCCGCTAGTTTGTCTTTTCTTAGCAAGTTGTGGCTAAATCGTGTTAGCTGCTAATGCTAATCGCTAGTTAGCTAATAAATGTACCGAGTCGGAGCAAACGTAGCTAGCTATACAGCCTCATACCAATTATGGTGTAGACCTAAAACCAGCATGTTGTTTGTGCAACAGTATATTCTAAATCAAAGAGGAATAGATGAAGCATGAGTATGTTGGCTACATGAAGTACCTAAAGAGAAAACATTTAATGTAGCCAAGGATTATAGGGTACCCTGGAAACACTGACCAACACGTTGGGGTGGCAGGTAGCTTAGTGGGTAGAGTGTTGGGCCAGCAAAAGTTGCTGGATCGAATCCCTGAGCTGACAAGGTAAAAAATATGTTGTTCTGCCCCTGAGCAAGGCAGTTAACCCACTGTTCCCCGGGCACCGATGACGTGGATGTCGAATTTAAGGCAGCCCTCCGCACGCACCTCTCTGATTCAGTTGAATGCATTCATTTGTACAACTGACTAGGTATTCCCCTTTTTCCTACCCTGTCAAAATAACTCCTCCGTGGCATTTACATTCATTGTCAAACAACACTGTATTCAAAGTGCCCACTCTTATATAGAATTTGAATAATCATTCTATTTCCATGATTCCAACAGTTTATCCAAATGTTTTGCTCTAAATCACAATTGCAACATTTGGTTAAAAAAAATGGCCTAGATTTGTTTTTTCCCATATCGTGCAGCAGTACTTGACAGTGTATAAAGGATCTCAAATGAGTGCAGGAAATGCAGAGATTTATGAAAGTGTAGACATTTTATGGGGGGTTGAAGTTTGAACAGTATAGAACAATTAATCAGAATGGAGAAAGACCCATTGAAATCACTTATGTATGTTTTTTCCACCTTTTGGGTCACATGCTACTCCTAAAGCAAATTTAGACATTTTTATTATTCAAAAAAATGTAATACGGTGATATATTTTGGCTATATCGCCCAGTCCTAACACACACACGCGCGCGCGCGCACGCGCACACACATAAAAGTGATCCTTTGGCACAGTCTTTTGTGTGCATGTGCAATGTGAGTGAATAATACCTTCCCTGTACCTAGTTGATTACTAGGACCAGTCTCCCAGCTAAATGTGGGGCCAGAGTTGTGGCGTACTGGCCCCTCCCAGCCTGTCTCAGTCGGGTGGGAGGGGGGGGGGGGGGGGGTGTATGGTCAGCACTTGTAAGAGGCTGCCCCTTCAGCCTCAGTGTGGGCATGTGCTGACAGAGGCTTCTAGTGTGTAGTGGTCTAGGCAGTGGGCACAGTGTGATACTTACGCTATGCTGCCTGCCTGGTCTGGCCTGCTGAATATTTGCTTTTCTGGCTCAGTGGGCATCTGAGAGAGGCTTCTGATGGTCTGTGTGGTAGACTTTGTGGTACGTTGCCTGGCCTCAGTGGTCTGGCCTGCGGACACTCCATCAGTGCCTTTAAGGCTGGCCCTAACTTAATCACCCTGAGAATGCTGATCCCCTTTCAGGGCCTGGCCATGCAGCATGGCGCTGACCCACTGAGGGGGAGAGAGAGAGCTGTGTGTGTGGCTCTTGTGTTACTGTCGCTCTAAATTGTTTGTTTTAAAACAGCGGCAGTCAAAGTACTATTGCATTGTTTGTTGGCTGGTGAATGAAATACAAAAAAAAGACTCATCAGGCACAAAAAAATCCCCTGAAAGGCTAAAACATGGATTAAACGTACACAACCAGGGCTTATTCTGGATCAAAAATGGGCTTGGGTGGTGGGCGTGGCAATGAGCACTGTCGGCTTGTTTGAGAATTTTATTGGACCCCATCTTGGCGGTGACTTTAAAATATATATATATATATATTTCATCCTGAAAATTTTAGTTTTTTACGCTGTTTGTACTTTAGGGGATCCGGGAAAAAAACCATTTCGGCAGCCTGCCCAAGGATCACAATTGCAAAGAATCCCTGACTACTGTTGAAACGATACAAACGCATCTCATCCTTGTCTAACTAGCCACTGCCTCTCTCCCACTCACATTAATACACCTGGTACTAATCAACTCCAATTTTTGGGAGGAGCCAATGACCTAACTCAATTCACACTGACTGAAAACGGGACACTTTTACAAACACTAGCACATTTAGCCTTGATTCAATGATACAAATGGGGGTTGGGCAGTATCCAGAGTTTCATATCGTCTACCATCCTTCTCGCATGCTGGGATTTATGGTAATACTAGTTTAGTACACGAGGGCTCAAAAAAAAAAAAAAAAGAAGCCCATTGGTCATCTATTACCAGACCAGACTGCTAACAAAATTAGCACAAGTAATAGTGAATTTCCATGGAGGCTGCTAGCTAAATATGCTAACAAGTGCAAACAAAATATACAAATTGCAAAGACAGGTGTACTTTTCAGTGTAGCCAGCCTACATTTCTCGGGTAAAATGTAAGATGTTCTTCTAAGCAAAACATAAGGAATGTAGCTGGCTATATTCTTTCTATGATAAACATTAGAAATATGATGGCCATGCATCGTTTTTGCCAAGAAGGCTTTGCTCTTTCGTTGTACGCTCGTTTACTTGTGTTGCTGCCAGCCAAATAGCTTTGCTCATCTGTTGTCATCTGATGAAAATGAAACTATTTTCTGCCGAATGTGTTGCATTAATGTATTTTCTGCAAAGGAAAACTAGTTGCATGTCCCTGATCACTCTATTGAAGCAAAAAAAAACACTTGACTTTTAAATCTAAAATGTGACCCTGGCAATACACTGCTGGACCTGCTCCTACTTTCTCCCCTTTGTGCTATTTACAAACAAACACGTGACTGGCTACACTGTTCCTGGGTACTATCGTAAGCTTCATAATGTGAAAAACGCCATCTGCTTTATCTCCTAACGAATTGTACATGTTGACTGCAGATATTTATTTAAAAAGTAACTACAAATATAAAAAAGGTATTTAAAAATGTTAAATAATTTCAATGGTATTGAAAAACCATCCCGCGGCTATTTCCAAATACCCCGGTATACGGTATATACCAGTGGCAGTTGGTGCCATTTTAAGATTAGGGAGGACCATTTTTCTTTCTTTCTTTATTTTAAAGCATATTGGATAAGGTATTCAAATTCAATTCACCCAGCTGTTCTAAATTCATTCTCAGATTTGTTTTGATTGGGTGGACAGCACGTTAGTTCATGCTGCAAGAGCTCTGATAAGTTCGAGGACATCCTCTGGAAGTTGTCATAATTACTGTAAGTCTAAGGAAGGGTTTGAGAACCATGAGCCTCCTAGGTTTTGTATTGAAGTCAATGTACCCAGAGGAGAATGAAAATTATAGCTGTCCTTGGGCTACACCATGGTATTACCCTAGAGAGAGCTGTTGGGGCTTCATTGCAGAACAGTGTGTCATCCGTCAGCCAAGATTGGTTACAGTTGTGTTCTATGGTAGTTCTACGGTACAGGTTTTTGTGAAAAACTAGCCCATCGCTAGGAGATGTTAGTGCCATGTTGCAAATGCTTTGCAGAACATTTTCTACCAATACCACAGTGCAACCAGAGATTTGTTTTTTGTACGTGTAACTGCCAACACGCTGCTGCTCAACAGTATAGCTTCCTTGCTCACCTGCTCGCACTGAAACTGTTTCTTGCGCCCTCTGTCTTGCAAACACACGTGACCGCCCTCTTGAAACACCTTAGCCAGCTGCGCCACCAAAAAGCTAGCAATATGATGGTAGGCCCTGGTACTAAATTATCCTAAACAAAATATTGTACTAAATCCTTCTTCCCTCTCCACCTCTCCCCCACAGCAACGGCAGCAACAGCAGCAAGATGAATGGTTCTATGGAGAACCTGGATACCCCTGACCATGACTCCATCAAGATGTTCGTTGGCCAGATCCCCCGCTCCTGGACGGAAACCGAGCTCAAGGAGCTGTTCGAGCCCTACGGGGCCGTGCACCAGATCAACATCCTCCGAGACCGCACTGCCACACCCCCCCAAAGCAAAGGTAAATCAATTTTAAATGTCTTTAATAAAGCTTTCAATAGCAGCAGAAATAACTTTACAATAGCCTAGGCCCTAGAAGCCAAAGAGAAGACGGAAACAGAGGTGTAGGGGCTGTCACAACTCACACGCTCATGCAAACTCACTTTGCTTTATGACAGCAATAAAGAATAGCCAAGAGGTCACTTCAATACAACACACAGCCTGTGGCTCACCACACACACACACACAGAGAGTGCTGTCACTCAATGTCGGTGTTAACAGGCGTAGTAGGCTGTTTGTGTGTGCGCGCTATATTCCTGAGTCTATTACTTTGAACATAATAGACATTTCTGTTATACCAAATAGCAACCCTTCTTACTCCTGTGCATTATGGAAAACATATTTTATTTCCTCGGGTGGTTAAGAGATGTGTAAAGAAGTGAGTGAGCAAGGGAAAGACGGGAGGAAGGAGTTTTATCGGCCTGCATTTTTCCATTAAGACGTCCATCGACACACTCACCTTCGAGTGCTCGAGTCGAGCGGTTCTGTTTAGGCTCGCAATTAGCCGAGACGGCCAAGTAGAAGCCTGCAGTTCTGAAAGCTTCTGCGACTATGTCGGGTGCGTGTGCATGCCACTGAAAGTGCCCAGCCCTCTGGAATTAACCACATGTAAATATGGTCTTTGATGTGAAGTGAAAATATGTTTTATGGCGGCCAGGCGTATTCCCATTATTTAATTCACTGTCTCAAACCTGATGTGAGGGATTCAATAAGGATTGAAAGCCTTAATCCTCCAACTGGTGGTTTTGATGTGGATTGTGGAACCCTCTCTTTGATGTTGGTACTTTGTGTCTGGTCTATCTGTTACTGCCAGTGCTCAGAGCTGGGAGGAAGGGATGAATGGAGGGGGGAGCTAGGCCTAATCTCACAGTTGCAGGCTGGAGAGTTGTCATTGGAATTTGCTCAGGTACGTTCCCAACTTTGTACCTCTGAGCTGTGGTGATATTACACTGCACTGTTCTAAGCAAGAGACTGCATTGAAATTGAACCACCCCCTACCCTCCATTGAAATGAGAATTCATCTGCTTATTAGACCTCTGTATAAACTTGTAAGTACATGTATACCCAGGCGTCTGTCAAAAACACCAAATGAGTCGTCTGTGTACTTAGACCAGTGTCTCCTGGGTGCTGTTTAATATAGAGTAGGGTTGAGGCGGTATCCACATTTTCATATCACCGTACTGTCCTTCTCTCATACGGGATATACTGTACCGTCTTAGTACACAAGGCGATGCCAAAAACCTCAAAAACAAGCCAATTGTGTAGTGTCTATCTGAATGATAACAAAATTAGCAAAATTAAAGTGATAGCTCATTTCAATGTAGGCTGCTAGCTAAGTATGCTAACAAGCGCCAATGAAAATAAATTAATTTTAAAGACAGGCAATCCAGCACATAAAGGTGTGTGTAGGTGCTACCGAATGTCATTTTTGGTGAGTTTGGACATTTACAAGCGAATTTGAATGAGAGACATTGTGTAAATGAACAAAGTTTTGACGCATGCTTCTCTGAAGGAAGAACAGTACTGGCTCTGGAGCAGCATGTGTAGGCTACACTGTGTGGAGTGTCTGTGTGGAGTCTGGAGTCGCTAGAGCAACGGACCTGCCTGCTCTGCTCAAGGAAGAGTGTAGAGGAGAAGACCGACTGACAATGGAGAGGAGGAAAAACACAAGGAAATCAAGGTGGTGGCAGCTCTAGAAATAACTCATCCAAAGGGCTGTGACTTCTCAAACAAAGCAGAAAACTAACACTATATGATGCCCCGTCTCCTTATTGATTTAGCCACTTACTTAGATAACTAGCAAGTTAAACTTAGGGGTTAAGTTAATTCAGATGTAAAATGTTTCTTATTGTAATTTCTGCTCCGCATCAGACTAATGGGCAATCGTATCAGCAGACAAAATAAATCCATTTTCATTTGTCACATTCGCCGAATACAACAGCCCTTACAGTGAAATGTTTACTCAAACAACAATGCAGTTTTAAGTAAAATACCTTAAAAAATAAATAAAAGTAACTAAGAGCAGCAGTAAAATAACAATAGTGAGGCTATATACAGGGGGTACCGGTACAGAGTCAATGTGCGGGGGCACCGGTTAGTCAAGGTAAAAAATCAAGCTATGCTTCCTCCATAGAAACAGGACATGTTTGTCCTCTACAAATAGAAGACAAATTATGCAAGCTACTTTTATGTCTGTTATAGATTATGCGGATATTATCTACCCGCATGCTACGGCATCCACACTTAAATCGCTGGATGCTACTTATCATTGCGCACTTAGGTTTATTACGGGTGCGCTACAGAACTCACCACTGTTTTTATATCAACATGTGGGTTGGACTTTGTTGTCCATGAGACAAGAACAACATGCTCTCGTGTTTGTCTACAAAGCACGTCTGAATAATCTACCTTATTTATCATCACTCATCAACATTAGAATTATAATTCCTAAAACCAGGTCTCAAGCATGGATTAAACCTGAGGCCCATGCGCTCTCCAGAGAGTTGGGTATGGCTGCCTTTTCCTGTTACGCTCTTTGCTTATGGAATGTCGTCTGGAACAGCTGGTTCTTTCATGCACGTTTCAGTGTTACTTGCCTCAAAGCAAGCATAGAAATAATAATTTAGCTCGTCGTGTCACTGGGCAGCTCTCGGCTGTGCTACCCTTTGTAGTCTGTAATAGTTTGCAAGTCTTGACACATCATACGAACGTCGGAGCTGGTGTAGTACGTTTCGATCTTAGTCCTGTAGTGGCGGTTTGCCTGTTTGATGGTTTGTCGGAGGGCATAGCAGGATTTCTTATAAGCTTCCGGGTTCGTGTCCTGCTCCTTAATTAAAAGTGGCGGCTCTACCCTTTATCCCAGTGCGGATGTTGCCTGTAAACCATGGCTTCTGATTGGGGTATGTACTAGAGGTCGACCGATTTATGATTTTTCAACACCGATACCGATTATTGGAGGACCCAAAAAGCCGATGCCGATTTAACAAAAAAAAAAAGTTTTTATTTATTATTATTTTATTTTTTGTACATTTATTTGTAATAATGACAATTACAACAATACTGAATGAACACTTATTTTAACTTAATATAATACATCAATAAAATAAATGTAACCTCAAGTAAATAATGAAACATGTTCAATTTGGTTTAAATAATGCAAAAACAAAGTATTGGAGAAGAAAGTAAAAGTGCAATATGTGCTATGTAAGAAAGGTAACGTTTCAGTTCCTTGCTCAGAACATGAGAACATATGAAAGCTTGAGTCTTCAATATTCCCAGGTAAAAAGTTTTAGGTTGTAGTTATTATAGGAATTATAGGACTATTTCCCTCTATGCCATTTGTATTTCATTAACCTTTGACTATTGGATGTTCTTATAGGCACTTTAGTATTGCCAGTGTAACAGTATAGCTTCCGTCCCTCTCCTTGCTCCTCCCTGGGCTCGAACCAGCAACACAACGACAACAGCCACCATCGAAGCAGCGTTACCCATACAGAGCAAGGGGAACAACTACTAGAAGGCTCAGAGCAAGTGCCGTTTGAAAAGCTATTAGCGCTCGCTAACTAGCTAGCCATTTCACTCCGGTTACACCAGCCTAATCTCGGGAGTTGATAGGCTTGAAGTCATAAACATCGCAATGCTTGACGCACAACGAAAAGCGGCTGGCAAAACGCACGAAAGTGCCTACCACCGCTCAGTCAGATACTTAGATGCTTGTATGCTCATTCAGATTATATGCAACGCAGGACACGCTAGATAATATCTAGTAATATCATCAACCATGTGTAGTTAACTAGTGATTATGATTGATTGTTTTTTATAAGATAAGTTTAATGCTAGCTAACAACTTACCTTGGCTTACTGCTTTCGCGTAGCAGGCAGTCTCCTGGAGTGCAACGAGAAAGAGGCAGGTCGTTATTGCGTTGGACTAGTTAACTGTAAGGTTGCAAGATTGGATCCCCCGAGCTGACAAGGTTAAAATCTGTCATTCTGCCCCTGAACGAGGCAGTTAACCCACTGTTCCTAGGCCGTCATTGAAAATAAGAATGTGTTCTTAACTGACTTGCCTAGTTAAATAAAGGTATACAACAACAACAAATTAATCGGTGCCCAAAAATACCGATTTCCGATTGTTATGAAAACTTGAAAATCGGACCGAATTAATCGGCCATTCCGATTTAATCGGTCGACCTCTAGTATGTACGTACGGTCACTGTGGGGATGACGTCATCGATGCACTTATTGATGAAGCCAGTGACTGGTGTGGTGTACTCCTCAATGGCATTGGAAGAATCCCAGAACATATTCCAGTCTGTGCTAGCAAAACAGTCCTGTAGTTTAGCATCTGCTTCATCTGACCACTTTTTTTATTGATCTAGTCACTGGTGCTTCATGCTTTCATTTTTGCTTGTAACCCGGAATCAGGAGGATAGAATTATGGCCATATTTGCCAAATGGAGGGCGAGGTAGAGAGTTTTGTATGTGTCTATGTGTGTGAAGTAAAGGTAGTCTACAGTTGTTGTTTTTCCCCCCCTCTGGTTGCACATTTAACACGCTGGAAGAAATTTGGTAAAACTGATTTTAATTTCCCTTCATTAAAGTCCCCGGCCACTAGGAGCGCCGCCTCTGGATGAGCGTTTGAGTGTAGTCTTAGTGCCAGCATCGATATGTATGTAGATATGGTATGTAGACAGCTACGAAAAATACAGAAATTCTCTAGGTAGATAGTGTGGTCTACAGCTTGTCATGAGATTCTCTACCTCAGGCAAGCAAAACCTTCGAGACTTCCTTAGATATCGTGCACCAGCTGTTTACAAATACACATAGACATCCCCTTGTCTTACCAGAAGCTGCTGTTCTATCCTGCCGAAACAGTGTATAACCCGCCAGCTGTATGTTTATTCATGTCGTCGTTCAGCCACGACTCAGTGAAACAAGATATTTCAGTTTTTAGTGTCCCGTTGGTAAGATATACGTGCTTTTAGTTTGTCCAATTTATTATCCGAATGTACGTTGGCCAATAGTACCGATGGCAACGGCAGATTAGCCACTCGTCGGCGGATCCTCACAAGGCACCCCGATTTCCTTCTGCGATATCCCTGTCATTCGCAGGAGAAAGAGAATGAAAAGATGAGGGCCTGTTCGGCTGTCAGGAGTAAATCCCTCTAGTCCCACTCATTAAAGAGAAATTCTTCGTCCAGTTCAAGGTGAGTAATCGCTGTTCTGATTTCCAGAAGCTAATTTCGGTCATAAGAGATGGTAGCAGCAACATTATGTGCAAAATAAGTAACAAAACAAAGTGAAAAAACAAACTAAATAGAAAGGTTGGTTAAGAGCACATAAAATGGCAGCCATCTTCTCCGGCTCTCTGACTGATGTGTAACTACTTTTCTCGCTGTAGCCAGGCAACTCTTCTCTGGTAAAATGCCAGGTGAACTTTTAAGCAAAACGTAAGGAAATGTAGCCAGCTACATTTTGTTCTATGATAAACATTAGAAATATGATGGCCATGCATCGTTTTTGCCAAGAAGGCTTTGCTCTTTCATTGTACGCTCATTAACTTGTGTTGCTGCCAGCCAAATAGCTTTGCTCTTTCATTGTACGCTCGTTTACTTGTGTTGCTGCCAGCCAAATAGCTTTGCTCTTCTGTTGTCATCTAATGAAAATGAAGCTATTTTCTGCCGAATGTGTTGCATTAATGTATTTTCTGTGAAGGAAAACTAGTTGCATGTCCCTGATCACTCTATTGAAGCAAAAAAACACTTGAATCTAAAACGTGACCCTGACAATACACTGCTGGACCTGCTCCCACTTTCTCCCGTTGTGCTATTTACAAACAAACACGTTACTGGCTACACTGTTCTGGGGAACTACGGTAAGCTTCATAATGTAAAATAATGTGACAGGCGAAAATGAAGAACGCAATCTTTATCCCCTTACGTATTGCACAAGTTGACTGCAGGTATTTACTTAAAAAGTAACTAACTACCAATATGAAAATGTATTGAAAAACCACCCTGTGGCTATTTCCAAATATCCCGGTATACGGTATATACGATACACTGCCGAAGCCTAATATAAAGCACATTGTGTGAGTCGATAATACACCCCTCAATGCCGTTTTCCCCCTTCTCTTTGTGTCATCCATCTTGCTTTTGTATGAGTCCTCCTGATTCTGTTGGAATCAATCCATTTTAAATCCCCACTTCAATTTGGGTCTGTTTGTTCTCGCCCCTATCTATTTTGAGAATGGTCAAATTTGTAGCGTTGTTTTTTTAGGTCATGATGATGCCAGGGTATCTGACTGCAGGGTATAAATACACGATAACCATCATGCTTAGCTCTTAGCCCTATGGATTATTTAGCCTCTATGCAGCAGGGAGGGGAAGCACAGTGAGAGAGCGGAGGGAAGACAGTGAAAGAGCGAGAAAGATTCATGGTTTATTTAGCATCAGCAGAGTGCTAGGGGGTCGCACTGAACAGCGGAGAGGGAGAGAGAGCGACACAGAGAGGAAAGGTGGTGCAACTCTGCAGTGGTGGCAAAGTTAGCGTGGGGGGGGGGGGCCCATGACACAATTTAGCTGTTATAAAGATAAGGGCCTGCATTTCTACACATTTTGCCATCTCAGTGACTCAACCATTATAACGAAATCAATGGGAGCCCCATGCCATTTAATTTATGGAATTTTGGATTCTCCCTGTCTAGTTTTTAATTTGGGCAATTGTTAGTTCTCAAAGTAGCTAACAACGTGCCATTAGAACACAGGAGTGATGTTTGCTGATAATGGGCCTCTGTACGCCTATGTAGATATTCTGTTAAAAATCAGCCGTTTCCAGCTACAATAGTCATTCACAACATTAACAATGTCTACACTGTATTTCTGATCAATTTGATGTTAATGAACAAAAATGTTCCTTTTTCTTTCAAAAACAAGGAAATGTCTAACTGACCCTAAACTTTTGAACGGTAGTGTATATACAGACACACACTCACTCACCGGTCAAAAGTTTTAGAGCACCTACTCGTTTCAGGGTTTTTCTTTATTTTTACTATTTTCTACATTGTAGAATAATAGTGGACATCAACTATGAAATAACACATATGGAATCATGCAGTAACCAAAAGGTGTTAAACAAATCAAAAATATTTTATATTTGAGATTCTTCAAATAATCATCCTTTGCCTTGACCGCTTTGCACACTCCACCGGTCTAATGTCAATTGCGCATGTTTCTTGGCCCTTCTTATTGGTGTCCTTTAGTAGTGGTTTCTTTGCAGCAATTCGACCATGAAGGCCTGATTCACACAGTCTCCTCTGAACAGTTGATGTTGAAGTGTCTGTTACTTGAACTCTGTGAAGCATTTATTTGGGCTGCAATTTCTGTGGCTGGTAACTTTAATGAACTTCCAGTGCAGCAGAGGTAACTCCGGGTCTTCCTTTCCTGTGGCGGCCCTCATTAGAGCCAGTTTCATCATAGCGCTTTATGGTTTTTGCAACTGCACTTGGAAGAAACTTTCAAAGTTCTTGAAATTTTCCATGTTGACTGACCTTCATATCTGAAAGTAATGATGGACTGTCCTTTCTCTTTGCTTATTTGAGCTGTTCTTGCCATAATATGGACTTGGTAAAAGACCATCTTCTGTATACCAACCCTAACATGTCACAACACAACTTACACAAACCCATTAAGCAGGAAATACATTCCACAAATGAACTTTTAACAAGGAACACCTGTTAATTGAAATGCATTCCAGGTGACTACCTCATGAAGCCGGTTGAGAGAATTACAAGAGTGTGCAAAGCTGTCATCAAGGCAAAGGGTGGTTACTTTGAAGAATCTCAAATATAATACATATTTTGATTTGTGTAGCAGTTTGTTGGTTACTACAAGATTCCATATATGTGGTATTTCATAGATTCGATGTCTCACTATTATTCTACAATGTAGAAAATAGTAAAAATCAAGAAAAATCCTGGAATGAGTAGGTGTCCAGACTTTTGACTGGTACTGTATATAAAACATCTTCATATGCCACCGCTGCTAAATAAATATAGGGGAAACACTGAAGCCTCTTAGAGATGAGAACGGAGCAGCTCGATGCATATTACCATATCGCAGCTCCCAGTCGAGGCTTGAGAGAGAGGGGGAGCTCCACTCCACTCCACAGTAGCATTATAACTCACGCGCACGGCACGGCACAGCCTGAGAGGGAGTTCTACAGTAAGCAGCAGCAATACAACACTATGTAGGTCAGAGACGCTGCAGTACTCTACTTCCCTGTGTGTGTGTGTGTGTGTGTGTGTGTGTGTGTGTGTGTGTGCGCACTCTCCACTTCTGTGTGTGTTTTGTGTTCTCTGCCAGCCCAGAGAAACTGACAGGCTGGAACGCCACTGGCGGTCTGCTGGGACTGAAGGATGAGAGTATTTTTTTGTGTTTTTTTTTCTCCTCTCTTACCCCTCCCCATCGCCCTCTCTTGTTCTATTGCTTGCTTGCTCTCTCCTTCCCTCTCCCATTCTTATCGTGTCTGTGGATGTATTGTCTATGTGTGTATGCACACCTATGTAACGGAGAGCCATTCAATAGTTTTGTCAGTACAGTGGCTGCCTGCCTCTGAGTAGCCTCACTGTAGCCTTTCTCTGCCACACCTCAGTGACCCTGACAGACAGATAGCCTCTTGGTCTCCTGCTCTGTTCTCTGTGGCAGTACTGTACAGTCATGAGTGTCAACTATGACCCTGATCCATCGGCCCATCTCTTTATCTTGCCCATAGCCTACTCTCACTGCAAATGCTGTGCATGTGCTGTATAGGCACCTAGCATGCTGTGCAGTATGTGTACTGTATGTACAACAGTTAATAGTGATTCCATTCCTTGTCTTGAAACAGCACTTGTGTTTAATGTTGCGTTATTCTGATTGTTCTGTTATTAAATACAACATTCCCCCCCCCCCTTCTCTCTCTGCAGGATGCTGTTTTGTAACGTTTTATACCAGAAAAGCCGCCCTGGAGGCCCAGAATGCATTGCACAACATAAAGACCTTAACAGGGGTGAGTAAGCAGGAAGTGTGTGTGTTTGTGTGCGTGCCGCCTTTAGCCCCTCATTGCTCCCCTGTGTTGCTGCTGTGGACTGCACTTGGATGGATGTAACCTAATGAGCTCACTATAGCTACAGCCCAGTGTGAGAAGGAAAGAGAAAACAGGGCGACAGCTGTATAGAGAAACAGAGGGAGTCTTAATTCTAACCTGATTTATCTGATAGAGATTAAAGCTCAGTCAACTGGAACAAGTGCAATTGCTTGTTAAAGCTTCGTAAATCTGCCTCCCCTGTCCCCTATGTTACTCTATCTGCTTCCAATCAATTAAATCAATACTAAACTACCTCAGTCTTCAATTAAATCAATACTAAACTACCTCAGTCTTCAATTAAATCAATAACTCCACTCTGCTGACTTTTTTCAGTTTCCAATAATGAGGAGAATGACTAAGTGTTGAAGAATTTGTACCTGTGTGATAAGCAAAGGGAGACCTGTACTAATTATACCATTCAGGGTTGGGGTGAATTCCATTTGAGTCCTGAATTGAAAAATAATTGACCCCAACCCTGAAATTGTCAGTAGCGTGATGATCGAAGTGCGACTAGAGAACACATACTGTACAAACCTAGAGTATAAATAGCACTGTATTTGGTGTCATTAATCAGTTAACGCATTTTCAAATCAAGTGCATGTATTTTGACAGCTGCTCCCGAACCCTACTACAGCCAGTCATGCTGCTCCTGGCATTGACTGAAGTCCGACGGCTCGTTGGTGGAAAAGCTTGCGTCCCTTTCGGTCGCCAAACATGGGTTCAAATACTATTTGAAATCATTTCAAATACTTGATCTCTGCATGGTTGAGTTTGCCTATTGCAATGGAACCAATAGAAAAGTCACAAGTGCACATCCCGGATCCCCGCCTATCTGGCCCTCCAGGCAGGCTAAATCCTATACAATAAGTATTTGAATTATTTTTTTAAATAGTATTTGAACCCAAGTAGGTCTGTCGCACGGACTCCCTCCTCCTGTGCCTTCCTCTCCTTGGCAAGTGATGCCAGTCCCCATACCGAGAGGGCCATCTGTCTATTTCTTTTAGTTCCCTTCTCTCTGAAAAACAACACATTTCATAACTGCCTCTCCTGTTTTTGTTTTTATCGTGAGCACTCAAATGAGGGAGTAAGATTTCCCATGTTATCACGTCATCATAACACCTGGTAAATAAACTTGAAGCCAAGCAACTTCCATGATCTCTTTATTTCACCTGTCTATTTCTCTTGGTCCCCTTCTCTTGAATAATAACACCATTACATACAGCCAGCCTCCCAGTTTTTGTTTTTATAGAAATGGCAAGAAGTGAGTAAAATATCTAGTCTTTACACATGACAAATAAATTTAACTTGAAACCTTGCCCTCTGCTCATATCCTAATTCCCCTTGCTTAAAATCTAGCCACTTCACTCCATATTTTTCTTATTCCCTTTCTGGCTTCTTTGTGTCAATATGGCAGGTGTAGATATCTAATCCAAAAGATTAGCTCTTCAGATCCACTTCTTCCTCAGCGTATTAAGGGATCTAGTGGAAGAGCCAGGGGAAATAAATCGCAGGTGGAAATATGTCATTTGCAGATGGACTGGATTCTCTGCCAACTTCTTGTTGAAGCTCAAGCTGTTGCTCAGATATGGCCCCTCATTTCTGGAACATGTTAGCAATGCTGGACGGTATGGCTAGCATTCCATTCCTAAGTGAAAAATGACAACTTTTAAAGACCAGTGGACATTGTTTGCACCCCAAATGGCACCCTATTCCCTATATAGTGCACTACTTTTGACCAAAGGTAGTGTATAGGGTAGTGTTGCATGGAAATCCAGTACCACGTTAATATCGTGCTACCAAAACGTCATGGCACCAACATTTTTAGAATACCATAGTACCGTTCCGTATGATACTACCAACTTTTTTGGCCCTACCGATCTAAAGCACCCGCAGGTGACTTCATAAACAGTAAATGTTTAGAAAGTCAGTTGCTTATGCAACTGCAATTAGTCTCTTGCATGCTATGCGCCGGTCCAATGTCCACTTCACTTTCATGCGCATATCACGTGTGTCCTCACTCACCTGCTTCTCTCCGTCCGCTCTTCCTGCACGATACCGATTATTGGAGGACCAAAAAAAGCCGATGCCGATTAATCGCCCAATTTTTTTTTTTTTTTTATTTAAATATTTTTTTTTTTAATTAAAATTGTTTTAATGTATTTGTAATAATGACAATTACAACAATACTGAATGAACACTTATTTTAACTTAATATAATACATCAATAAAATAAATGTAGCCTCAAGTAAATAATGAAACATGTTCAATTTGGTTTAAATAATGCAAAAACAAAGTATTGGAGAAGAAAGTAAAAGTGCAATATGTGCTATGTAAGAAAGCTAACGTTTCAGTTCCTTGCTCAGAACATGAGAACATATGAAAGCTGGTGGTTCCTTTTAACATGAGTCTTCAATATTCCCAGGTAAGAAGTTTTAGGTTGTAGTTATTATAGGACTATTTCCCTCTATACCATTTGTATTTCATTAACCTTTGACTATTGGATGTTCTTATAGGCACTTTTTAGTATTGCCAGTGTAACAGTATAGCTTCCGTCCCTCTCCTCGCTCCTCCCTGGGTTCGAACCAGCAACACAACGACAACAGCCACCACATCGAAGCAGCGTTACCCATGCAGAGCAAGGGGAACAACCACCCCAAGGCTCAGAGCGAGTGACATTTGAAACGCTATTAGCGCGCGCTAACTAGCCAGCCATTTCACTTCGGTTACACCAGCCTAATCTCGGGAGTTGATAGGCTTGAGGTCATAAACAGCTCAATGCTTGACGCACAACGAAGAGCTGCTGGCAAAATGCACTATAGTGCTGTTTGAATGAATGTTTACGAGCCTGCTTCTGCCCTCCACCGCTCAGTCAGATACTTAGATGCTTGTATGCTCAGTCAGATTATATATCTAGTAATATCATCAACCATGTGTAGTTAACTAGTGATTATGATTGATTGTTTTTTATAAGATAAGTTTAATGCTAGCTAGCAACTTACCTTGGCTTACTGCATTCGCGTAACAGGCAGTCTCCTTGTGGAGTGCAACGAGAGAGAGGCAGGTCGTTATTGCGTTGGACAAGTTAACTGTAAGGTTGCAAGATTGGATCCCCCAAGCTGACAAGGTGAAAATCTGTCGTTCAGTTAACCCACCGGTATTAAAATAATAAATAAAATAAAAATCGGCAAATCGGCGCCCAAAAAATACCAATTTCCGATCGTTATGAAAACTTGAAATCGTCCCTAATTAATCGGTCGACCTCTAAACTGAACAACGTTGTTTGTCATGTTACCTAGCTAGCTAACAACCTGGTAACTTGACAGTAGGTTTAGGTAAATTTGAGTGGCACTGGAAGAAAGGAAAATATCATGATATGTGCTTCAAATGTAGGATTTTTATTTTACCTTTTTATTTAAACTAAGCAAGTCAGTTAAGTACAAATTCTTATTTACAATGACAGCCTACTGGGGAACAGTGGGTTAACTTCCTTGTTCAGGGAAAGAATGCTCGGGAATTCGATCCAGCAACCTTCAGGTTACTGGCCCAACGCTCTAACCACTAGGCTTCCTGCTGCTCTAACCACTAGGCCTAACTAGATCAAACATCTACCTCTTTCTGATCCACACATTCTGTTCGGTGTCTAATGTTTTTAAAGTTGGGGGGGGAGGTATGGGGGAGTGGGAGTATTGGGGGGGGGGGAGTATGTGAGGTAGTGAGAAAGAGAGAGCAAGTGTGTGTGTGGGAGAGTGAGTGTGAAATGTAATGTGTGTGCAATTCAGTTCAATAAGTGTGAATATGAGTGGCTGTTTTTTGTGTGTAGCATAGGCGCATAGGCACATTCTAAACGGGAACAAGTGTCCTGGAGATGGGTGAACAGTACGCTATGCCACTGAATTTTTCCTTTCTTGTTATCTCGATACTAGGCCTGGTTATTGTATCATTAGTAAAACGTTGGTAATGTGAAAAGACTAATATAGGTGCCACTTGGGATGCAGCCATTAAGAAGCAGGCCAGAAGAGAGCAGCACTGTTAGATTTGATTAGGATCCCCATTAGCCGACGCCAATGGCGACAGCTAGTCTTACTGGGGTCCGACACATAACGAAAAAGACATTATATACAAAATACTTTACAATTCACATACAATAACATGTAGGGGGTGTGGGTGGTGGCTGTGTGTGTGCATCTATCAGCTAGACATAAATGTCAATACATGCACACAAAAAGTAGGTCACACGGAGGGAGAGGTGTTGTGCCGAGAGGTGTTGCTTTATTTTTATTTTTTTCAACCGGGTTTGCTGTTCATTTGCACTATATGAGATGGAAGGGAGTTCCATGCAACCATGGCTCTGTATAGTACTGTGTGTTTTAGGGCTCTCCCTGACCCCCCCAAAATCGAGTCCTATGTGTTTTTAATCAAATCAACTATATGCACTGAGCTTGTCTGATGCTTTAAGCTAACTGTTTGATTAAATAATTAAGACATACAAATGACTAGAGGGAGTCCGACCGCAATTGATTTGATTGTGGCCCCTGGCTCAGACTTGCTGCATTGTAAAAAAAATATATATATATATATATATATATTATACAAAAGTCACTTAGTGACTGTTTGACTAGCACCCATTGTGTGTCTCTCCTCCCTGCTGCAGGGACCATCACACATCAACAATGTGTATAGCGCTGTCAGTGTTGCTGAAGCTGCAACATAATTACAGCCATTTCTGACTGAAAAGTTATGTTGGTGAAATCCCTCATTTGTTTAGGAAAATCATTCCCTATCCCATCAACGCTTGCTCTCTATGCGTGACACATGTATGCTTCGCATGCAAGTGACCAATAGGGCCTGACCTACAGCACATCAATAAATTGGTTATAACAAACTCTGAACACCGTAACACATGACAACAAAATGGATGCAGAGAGGACGTGACAAATCAATTCAAACCGGGGGAATGTTTACTGGGTGCGCGGGTTGGTAAAGGGGAAGTCGGATGTGTGGAATAATTTTGACTAGTTGTAGAAAATACTGTAAATAAAAGTATGGAGTAAGCGATGCGTGCATGTTCTAGGTGCCAAACAGGTGCCTAGAACATTACATTGTTCCAGACGGTCAGAAATACATTGTAAACAACACTAAATCAATTACAGGCGTACCAGAGTGTACCGTTGTTTTTTTGTAAAGCTTTTATTACAGCAAAGACTAAAAACGGTCTCATGGAGTCGTGAATGCAATTTCCGAAATGGAACGGTTTATGCTAATTATTCAATGGTCGCTTTATTTTATTTTAAAACTAAAATGCTTGATTGCATTTCACATCATGAATGATTTTGTATTCTGTGTATTGACATGAACAAATAAATGATTGATACCGTAGCCTATTTCAATGCAATACAAGCTACTGTAAGTAAGTTACAGTATTTAGGATGTGCTCTTAGGCCTACAGCTCGATGGTGGTTATACAAGGCTGGTATACTAACCCTATTAATGATTATAATAATGGCAATATTAACAATGAGATCAAGGAAAAAGCTGCGGAATTTGTGATATTGTTGCGTGAGGCTTGGCGCTCACGGAATCAGTAGGCTGTTAAACACTCAAACAGGCAACAGAAGCAGGATCTGTCTTATTTCTGTAGATATAAATGGATGATTTATAAAGCCAGGCACATTTAACAGTTAGGCTATTGATTAGACGTAATTAAGTTGGTTTCCAACCTCACTTTTCTTAGACAATTAAGCCAAGGGCTGTTTTCTCGTCTCCTAAATCTGCTGTTACCTTCACCTCATTGTTCTCAACACCAATATGCGGGTTAACTTTGCTCTATTATGCACATAGCAGCATGGTCTAGGAAAAGGCACCAATTCAACAGCGCACTGATGCGTTTCAGAACCGTGGACAGCGACCAATATCCAGCGCGGGAGAAAGCTCATTTGTTAATAAAAAATATATAATTTTTGATTTGTTGCAACATTGTTCTTACATAATATAACCATATACAATTTCAGTAGCACATGTCTTAGACTGATGGACTGTGCCATCCCCACAGCCTCCACAATGGATCAGTCCACTGGGGGGGGGACTTAAATAGATCCTGAAAGGATGATGATGGGGAGAATCAATAACTGCGATCATATGACTACTGCTCTGGCCCAACCCAAAGAAAGGGGAGAGAATTTGAGCCCAAATACTAGTGGACATATCCTTTTCTATAGCTCACTATAGTGTGAGGGATAATCGAATCTGAGAGGGGGCGAGCGAATGAGAAATGCTGACAGAGGGGGATGAGGTGGAGGAAGAAGTTTAATAACGAGCAAGAGAGCAATTCTAGTCTCAAAATCCATCCTCACCTCCTTTCCTTCATCTGCACTGATTGGAAAAGGTAACTTGACAGGTGAGACTTGACAGGTGAAAACAATATGGAGTCGAGCTCATTATTAGGGTGGCTTTCACCTTGTCAGTTCTTTCAGATCAGTCAAGGAGAGGAGGCTAGGAGTGAACGAACTGTTTAAACCATTGCTAAAGGGCAAGGGAGCAAGAGAACCAAAAAACATAGCCAAGCACCTGGCCTGTTCATCGTCGCGGTAACTAACGTGACAATGAACAGGCCAGGTGATGACAGGCCTGATGATAGGTTGATGTTTAACATGTTTCTTCCGTGTTCTCCTCCTTCCAGATGCATCATCCCATCCAGATGAAACCCGCTGACAGTGAGAAAACAAACGGTGAGTGACATCATTGCAGATACGATGTGACACAGGCTAAAATGTATATAAACAAAGCATAGCGGCTGGCCGGTTACAGGGAAGGGTTGCGTCCCAAATGGCACCTTATATCGTGCACTAATTCTGACCAGGGCTGTAGTCAAAAGTAGTGGGCTATATAGGGTGCCATTTGGGTCACAACCTGAGAACAGAACACAGCTACCATGAAGTCCCTGAGGACGTGAGGAAATTGCACCACGAAGAATCAAGATTGGGAAAGGAAATAAAAAGGAGACTGTCTCTATATTTTAGTTCCCACACGGTGGCCCAAATGGTACTCGTCTGTATGTGCTGCCAAGGCATGACAACGACCATAGAAGTTGGCTGTTATGGAACAAACAGACCTGGGACGAGACTGCCGAAACGGTGCTCTGTGCTGTAAATTCAGTATTTCTTGGGAGTATTTCAGGGGTGTCAGGGGTTACTGGGATTTAAAGGAGCTTTATGAAGGGGGGGGGGGGGGGTGAGAGGAAGGCGGGTACAGAGGGATCTGGTGGGAGGATAAGGGGAAGATAAAGCAGTCATCCGTCTGAAGAAAAAGAGATTGGGGAGGAGGGGGAGATGAAGCAGTAAGATAGAGATTTAGAGAACGAAAAGGGGTGAGCTGACACATTGAGTGAGAGGGTTGCAAGGAGGGGAGAGGAGGGACTGAACTAGCAAAAAGAGAGGTGGAAGGTTGCATAGCCCATTTTGCTTTCGCTGTTTTGCTGTCACTCATTCTTTCCTCTCTTTCTCCATTTCAGCGGTGGAAGACCGAAAGCTCTTCATTGGAATGGTAACAAAGAAATACGGCGAGAACGAGGTCCGAATGATGTTCTCTGCTTTTGGACAGATAGAGGAATGCCGAATTCTCAGAGGACCTGACGGTCTGAGCAGAGGTGGGTTGTGGGTAACGCCGTGTCACTCCGCTCCACGCTCCCGTTATACTAAGTGGTCCTGTGTTAGTGGATCGGTTTGTAAGGGCGTGGCACTAGGAACCAAAGCAAAGGTCTTGGGTTCAATTCCTACAGGGATCATAATGCACATACCAGAAATGTATGTCAAATGTACTGAAAGTCATTTTTAGATAAAACGCACCCTAGGCCATCCTGTATATATGATGAGATTTGTTAGATAGATATTTTTAGTATTTTAACCTCTTCACCTCCCCAATTTCGATCTTGTGTCATTGCTGCAACTACCCAATGGGCTCGGGAGGCGACGGTCGAGTCACGACCGGGCAAACAACATGACTGGGCAAACCGCGCTCCTTAACACCCACCCGCTTAACCCGGAAGCCAGCCGCACCAATGTGTCGGAGGAAACACTGAGCCTGCAGACACCCAGCCCGTCACAAGAAGTCGCTAGAGCACGATGAGCCAAGTAAAGCCCCCATGGCCAAAACCCTCCCCTAACCCGGATGACGCTGGGCCAATTGTGCGCCGCGCCATAGACGGCTGCGCCACTCGGGAGGCCCAGATATATGGTATTTATGGTAGTGGCTTCCTCTTTAAATGTTGCTATATTGCTTCCACCTATCCAATCTTCTCAGATCACAGTAGTGGGTAGGGAATAGGAGCTCACGTTTGATTTGAAATTCACCACTAGAGTAGTCCTCGACTACACCCGCCGATAAAAGAACACAGACTTGCCTAGTGCCTGCCTTACTACACTGCTCCCAAACCTTTTATTTCCACCCTTCCCCGATAGTCATATCCTATTCACCCAAAGTTCGCCCCCTCTTCGCTCTTTCTTGCCCCCCCCCCCCCAATCCACCCTGATATGACTCTCCCCGTGACACACTCACCACCTCCTACATCTCTGCAGCAGAGGGAGGGGGTGCATCAACACTCGCAGCTCTCAACGCCGCCTGTAACAATAGTCCCAGCCATCGCCATGGCAACCCCATGGCTGCTGGTGTTCTAGGCCGGCCTCAGCTGGCAGGCAACACAGGACATGCACAATCAGTACTGCACCGCCCCCACCGTGCTCCACAAAGGATGGAATTATTCCACTGCTCCACCTCTGCCTGCCTCAACTTCTATCTGTGCCGCATAAGACGCCATAAAAGCAAGTGAGACCGACAAATGCAATAATAGTATGGGCGGGCATGAGTTATCGAGTACGGAGCTCGATCTTTAACCAGAGGGGGAAAAAAATACTGTAAAACTATTTGGTGGATGTGCTTTGTAGCAGCTCGTACAAGTGAAATTTTGTCCCAAATTTTAAATGTTTTATGTTGTCTTAAAGACGACGTTAATTTGCTTTGACTCGAAGTGTTCCATTTTGAACATGTGCATTTGCGGGGCACAACAAAAAAGAAACCAAGCCTTAAGGATCACACAGTTCTTCTCCCTAAATGTCCTTTCCCCCTGTGTCTCATTCACTCAATTGCGTTCCGACCGCTCCCTACACATACGCATGCTGAGCGCGCTCACAAGCTCCTGTTAAGCTCCTGTTAGGCCTACAGAAGTAAATGCCTATAAAACGGATCTAACTGATGGGATACAAAAGCTACATTTCTTACCAAATGACGACAGTTTTATCACAAATTCAAATGGACTGGTAGATTGAAGTAGGAAAATGTGTTCCAACAACCGTTGCTGCAGTTTAGGAAAAATTGTGTCCTGTCTATTTTCCGCTTAGGCTACTTTGCGAACTGCTTGTGCCATTTAGAATAGGTTAGCCTCTCAAACTCCACACTGGATCTCAATGCCAGTTCCACTGTGTTTTTTTTCCATTGTTCCCCTCTAATCAGGGACGGATTTTTAGACCTGTAACACCAGGTGGGTGCAATTTAATTCAGGTAGAACAGAAAACCAGCAGGCTCCAGACCTCGTAGGGTAAGCGTTGAATAACCCTGGCCCAGGCTATAACCCCTCTAAACATAGACAGGTTCCACACTGTGAATACACAAAAGGCATTAGTTTGATAAAGACAGAGAGCCATATTTTCATCAGAATCATTAAGGCTTGGCCTTCTCACCAAACCGATGTCATGGCCGTAATTCATCACCATGCAGTGTTCAACGTGGAATTGTTAATCCATTTAGACATTTCCAAAGAACAGGCAGAATAAACTAAATTGAACATCTGTATATCGAAAAGAAGACTATTTTTGTTTTGTAACCCTGAAAAAAATGGTCTTTCAACTCACCAAATTGAGCCCCATTTCAAATAGTCACTATTACAACTTTTTCAAAAATGTTTTTAGTCTGTTATTACATTTTTTTACTATAAAATAGGTGACTTGACTGTGGTAAGGGCTCTGGAAATAAGAGTGTCTTGTCTGCTAAATGAACAAAGCAAGGCTATGCCATTACACAGCCATAAGCTTCTACAAGCTCGCACCACTGCTAAGGTTACTGCCTTTTTGGAGATTGTGTAATATATAACCAGTTGATATTATGATTTCAATAAATTCGCCTGAAATGTCACTTGCTTTTTTATTGACTGAATATACACTACATGATCAAAGGTATGTGGACACCTGCTCGTCAAACATCTCATTCTAAATTATGGGCATTAATATGGAGTGGGTACCCCCTATGCTGCTATAACATCCTCCACTCTTCTGGGAAGGCTTTCCACTAGATGTTGGAACATTTGCTGCGGGGACTTGCTTCCATTCAGCCACAAGAGCATATGTGAGGTCAGGCAATGATGTTGGGTGAATAGGCCTAGTTTGCAATCTGCGTTCCAATTCATCCCAAAGGTGTCGAATGGGGTTGAGGTCAGGGCTCTGTGCAGGCCAGTCAAGTTCTTCCATACTGATCTCGACAAACCATTTCTGTTGGGAAAGGGCCTTCCCCAAACTGTTGCCTCAAAGTTGGAAGCACAGAATTGTCTAGAATGTCATTGTATGCTGTAGCGTTAAGATTTCCCTTCACTGGTACTAAAGGGGCATAGCTCAAACCATGAAAATCAGCCCCAGACCATTATTCCTCCTCCACCAAACTTTACAGTTGGCACTATGCATTGGGGCAGGTAGCGTTCTCCTGGCACCTGCCAAACCCAGATTCGTCTGTCGGACTGCCAGATGGTGAAGCGTGATTCATCACTCCAGTGAACGCATTCCCCTGCTCCGGAGTCCAATGGCGGCAAGCTTTAAACCTCTCCAACCGACGCTTGGCATTGCACATGGGGATTTTAGGCTTGTGTGCGGCTGGTTGGCCATGGAAACCCATTTCATGAAGCTCCCAACGAACAGCTGAAGTTGCTTTCAGAAGCCGTTTGGAACTCGTGGTGGGTGTTGCAACCGAGGTCAGATTTTTACACGCTACGCATTTCAGCACTCGGAATTCCCGTTCTGTGAGCTTGTGTGGCCTACCACTTCGCGGCTGAACCGCTGTTGCTCCTAGACATTTCCACTTCACAATAACAGCACTTACAGTTGACCGGGCCAGCTCTAGCAGGGTAAAACGTTTAACAAACTGACTTGTTGGAAAGGTGGCATTCTATGACCGTGCCATGTTGAAAGTCACTGAGCTATTCAGTAAGGCCATTCTACGGCCAATGTTTGTCTATGGAGATTGCATGGCTGTGTGCTCGATTTTATACAACTTTCAGCAACGGGTGGCTGAAATAGCCGAATCAACTAATTTGAAGGGGTGTCCACATACTTTCCATATATAGTGTATTTATAAGGGACAATTATGGTTTGTTCTCTGTAATGGTTATAAATTAGGCATTGTCACGCACTTTTTACATAAGCTTATAGATAAATGCGCTCATTTCTTTCCAGTGTTAAAAAATATATATATTAGTGTACTCAAGTACAGAAAGAAATCATGCGTGTACTCGAACAGTCAAAATGCCCATCCCTAAGTAATAGAAGAATATGCAGAGCTCAACTGACAGTGCAGCGGTTCACCCTGTAGTCTCTGTCATCATAGTTGTAGCATGTGTTGCTATGTCATTTTAAAATGAATATTTCTCTTTTTACTAGAAAATTGCCATAATAGCCATTTAGTGTGTGTGTTGTGTGAGAGGAGTGTGTGTTTTCTGTAGTTATCTCAATTACTGTCTCATCCACCCAGTAATCACATCCCCAACTAGCCCAATCCATCCACAGCTTCTCTTGAATGTGGTACAATACGTCAATCAATGTTGTGTTACTGTGCTCATGTGGTTGTTGTTGTGACTGTATTGTTATGTTACTTCCATGTGCTAACCAGTGAGAGCGGTTGTTCTTCTGTGTGCTTGGAGTGCCGTTCATTCTATGTTACTGTAATGTGTTATTTGGGATTTCATAACGACGTGTCCCAAAACCTTTTGTCTTGTTTTGTTTCTTCTTTGTCCCTCCCTCCTACCCTCCCTCCTCTTGTCTGTCCCTCCCTTCCTCCTCCTCTTGTTCCCTCTCCCCTCCCTTACAGGCTGTGCGTTTATCACATTTTCTACCAGGGCTCAGGCCGCGAATGCAATCAAAACCATGCATCACTCTCAGACTATGGAGGTACTGTACCCCTTAGCACCTATTTCTCATCTCTCCCCTCTCCCTCTATGCAGTCTGCTGCCTCCTTGTGGTTTAAGTGCGGATTGAGAATTGTATCTCACAAGGAAACACATGTTGGTTGATTTTTATAGGTTGTCCCAAATCACACTTTATTCCCTTTATAGTGCACTACTTTGGACTTTGGACTATAAAAAGAATAAGGTGCCATTTGGGAAGCAGACGTCATATCACAGAACATTAGTCATACACCAACGCAAAGCATACTTGGCCAATATTACTAGGGTGTTGGAAGACAAAATGAAACTGTAGTTCTGGTGTTATACTTTGTATTCCATGTTATAGAGAAGCATCTCATTTTATAAGGATAGGACTGCGATGCAAATTAGGCACTACGGAAAACATAATTACAGTAATTTCAGGCCAATAATTTAAAGTAGGCTGGTCCTATTATTAACACATTTTTATGCTTAATGCCTAACTGGGAGTTTGTAACAATTTATGAAATTAGAATAAACTTGTTATACTACTTTATGCAAATTATATACTTCATATGCTAATTAGTCTGTACGGAAGGGAAAATAATACAGCAAGTTAAGCCCATTCATTTACATATCTGTATAAAAAAAAAACTATAAAGCCATGCGTTAATTAATTAATCTATTTTCACGCTGTTGGTGGTAGGTGCACTTGATTCGGCTGCCCTAGCACCGGGAAGGCAAAGTGTTTCCATTTTTAACCATTTCATATGTCTGAAAGTAGAACAGAGCAAATCAAGTGCATTTATAGGCCTACCGCTGGCCAATCAGATAGATCAGCTCACCGTGTCTACACAGTTTGCGCCAGTTTCCTCGAGCCATTGCCGTAAAATGAAGCCTCAAGCCCTTTTTCCCCCCAATTGGTAGTTAGTCTTGTCCCATTGATGCAACTCCTGTACGGACTCGGGAGAGGCGAAGGTCGAGAGCCATGCGTCCTCCGAAACACAACCCTGCCAAGCCGCACTTCTTCTTGACACATTGCTTGCTTAACCCGGAAGCCAGCTGCACCAATGTGTCGGAGGAAACGCCTTAAAAGTGGCAAAAGCTATCAGCTTGCAGGCGCCCAGCCCGCCACAAGGAGTCGCTAGAGCGCGATGGGACAAGGACATCCCGGCAGGCCAAACCCTCCCCTAACCCAGATAGCGCTGGGCCAATTGTGCGCTGCCTCATGGGTCTTCCGGTCACGGCCAGCTGTGACACATCCTGGGAATTGAACCCGGGCTGTAGTGACGCCTCAAGCTCTGCGATGCAGTGACTAGAGACTCAACAAGTACTCAAAAACAGCAGTTATTTTCTGTAAGTTCATGTTTAAGTTGTTATTCAGCACTGTCAACACTTTGTTCAACAGTTTTATAAGCTATAAAATGTGCGTTCTCCCTACTTTCACTCACGCTACAACCTGTACTGCAACTGCAATGAAGGAGTATAGCAAAGTGTTCCGATAAGCTTACAATGTTATTATTAGCAGCTTGTCTTTTTTTAAATAGAGGAATATGACACTTTCTCTGGTCACAGGAGTAACAACATTAATTGGTGCTTAAGGCAGAAATAATACAGTGCGACTTAAAAAACGTATCTCCCCTTTTCTCAGCGGAGGGAAGAAGAGAGGAAGGGACTGTGAGTCTGAGAGGCAGCCTCACTGCTGTTACCTCCCTCCCCGCAGACTGACCGCCAGATGCAGGCCATCAGTCCAGTAAAAAATATAAGCAAATTGTTACGCTCACTTGGCTGTGCCTCACAAGTCATATAACAAATCATCTATTTCCAGTATGGTCATATACCTAACATTGTGAAATGTAAATTCTAAATGGTCTGAGAAGAACAACATTGGCAGGGCAATTCAAGCATAGCCAATATGCATGGATAAGGTATTGCGCCTATAGCCTACTGCACAAACCTGTTTTTAATAGGTTAATGTTGCATAAACGTATGTTGTTTTTTTAAAGCCGTGTTTTAAAAAATATATATTCAGCAAAAAAACAAAACGTCTCTCACTGTCAAATGTGTTTATTTTCAGCAAACTTAACATGTGTAAATATTTGTATAAACCTAAGATTCAACAACTGAGACATAAACTGAACAAGTTCCACAGACATGTGACTAACAGACCTGGAATAATGTGTCCCTGAAAAAAATAGTAACAGTCAGTATCTGGTGTGGCCACCAGCTGCATTAAGTACTGCAGTGCATCTCCTCTTCATGGACTGCACCAGATTTACCAGTTCTTGCTGTGAGATGTTAAGCCACTCTTCCACCAAGGCACCTGCAAGTTCCCGGACATTTCTGGGGGGTGGCCCTAGCCCTCACCCTCCGATCCAACAGGTCCCAGACGTGCTCAATGGGATTGAGATCCGGGCTCTTCACTGGCCATGGCAGAACACTGACATTCCTGTCTTGCAGGAAGTCACGCACAGAACGAGAACGATTTTCCCACCTGAGATGTGTTTTCATCTCATTTTGTTGTTGAGATAAAAGGCAGTGCATGATGACTTAGTGCACATAAAAATAGATTTTGCAGTTAAATTCCCATGAACCGAATAAAAAAATTAACTTAATAAATTGGTTTCCAGCACATTTTTAACTCTACCGATGGTTTTCTCACAAAATAATTATCGTTATATAGCAGTATGCCCATTCTGTTATTGGCAAGTGTGCTCAAGCCAGCTCGCGGGTATAGCCTACATGATGAGATTATTATGGCCAAAAGAGCAAGATTTTTTACAAATTTGTTAAACAGCAGCCAAGCATCGATCATCATGTCGCCAGTGTAAGACCCTCAATATTTATTGGAGAGGAGCATCAAGCTAATCACATTGCACTTTCGCCAGCCTGTGAAGTTCATCATAACTTATTTAATCTGTAGCCTAATAAACTGCATGCTTTCCCGACGAGTCGTAGAGGAAGGACCACACAACTTGTCATCGCGTGACTCTAAGTTTACTTTTGTATGGTGGTTGTTATATAAATATTTGTAATGGGAAGCATAGAATTAGCTCACATACAACAGATATACCGCTTCTAAGACTTGCTTTCAATGATTGACAGATCTAGAACTCACATTTCTATGTGAATTTAGTCGGGTCGCCCAAGAAGTTACATATTGGAGCTTTAAGAGGGCACACATGGAGAGAAACATATTTTTGAATCTATATTTTAGCAGAAGCCGAATGAATCAATAATATCCCACTAATTTATTTACACCATTTTATTTATTTGTGACGTGCCAGTTGCAAAGCGGCAACGCGCCCGGCAATGTGTTAAACCTTGCATTACAAAGTATTTACCCATATTGTTTAGCCTACATAGTAAAGCATAGAGACTACTATATTCAATAAACATTAACTGAGATATAGTCCTATATTAGAGCAACTGTATAACCTCTTGCATTACAAAGTGTTTATTTACCCATGCTTAACCTGCATAGTAAATCATTACGCCGCTCATTATACTGAATGAACTTTAACTAAACAGAGATAAAGGCTACAGTATTAGAGCAACTGTCTTAGTGGGTCCTTTCAAAACGTTGTAGGTCAGGGAACCTAGGTTCTCCACTATCGTTTAGGCATCAACTGAGATGCACTGTAGGCATGCGTGTACCGTATAAGAGTAACTGTCCCACTAAGCCCCTTCAAAACTGGGCTGGTATTCCCGTTGAATCAGTTCAGTGTTCAGGAACTGGAGCAAGAGTGATATGACTGCTAACAGGTCAGAGGCTCCCTAGGGAAGCAGCCAACCGATCCCTAATTAGGAACCACAGAATAAAACTAGCTCAGCTCTGGGCCTCAGAATTTAGAACTAGGTCCCAGTAGTGATGGCACCATTTTAGGGTTGGAGACATTTCCAGAAATCCATGTTGGAGTATTCCTTTTCTGCTCCTCCTGAATCCGGGAATCCTCCGATGGCGATTTCTGGAGATTTGGGGAAAGTTTCTGGGAATTTTGCAACCCTACTACACCCTTTACAGTCAGTAATGTATCCCCCTGATGCTATGGGAGGTGCTACTATTGTATTAGTCTTTACTGTATCCCCCTGATGCTATGGGAGGTGCTACTAGTGTATTAGTCTTTACTGTATCCCCCTGATGCTATGGGAGGTGCTACTAGTGTATTAGTCTTTACTGTATCCCCCTGATGCTATGGGAGGTGCTACTAGTGTATTAGTCTTTACTGTATCCCCCTGATGCTATGGGAGGTGCTACTATTGTATTAGTCTTTGCTGTATCCCCCTGATGCTATGGGAGGTGCTACTAGTGTATTAGTCTTTACTGTATCCCCCTGATGCTATGGGAGGTGCTACTAGTGTATTAGTCTTTACTGTATCCCCCTGATGCTATGGGAGGTGCTACTATTGTATTAGTCTTTACTGTATCCCCCTGATGCTATGGGAGGTGCTACTAGTGTATTAGTCTTTACTGTATCCCCCTGATGCTATGGGAGGTGCTACTAGTGTATTAGTCTTTACTGTATCCCCCTGATGCTATGGGAGGTGCTACTAGTGTATTAGTCTTTACTGTATCCCCCTGATGCTATGGGAGGTGCTACTAGTGTATTCGTCTTTACTATATCCCCCTGATGCTATGGGAGGTGCTACTAGTGTATTAGTCTTTACTGTATCCCCCTGATGCTATGGGAGGTGCTACTAGTGTATTAGTCTTTACTGTATCCCCCTGATGCTATGGGAGGTGCTACTAGTGTAGAAAGTAATTCCCTGTCAAGCCTGGTCCCTTTGTCTGGCTCTCTCTAATTCACAACATTGATACCACATGTCTACGTCTGGTCTGTCCAGTGATATGTCAATATCTGGCTTGTCTGTTTGTTACAGCGCTATCCTATGTATGTGTTTTGTAGCTAAATGTCTTTTCTCGTTATGTCTTGACTTGGCATACACGTCCTTCCTTGTTTGACTGTCTCTGTTTATATGTTTCTGTTATGTCCCTCCCGTGTGTGTGTGTGTGTGTGTGTATTTTGCGTTGACTCTCCTCAGCCTCAGTGCCTCCCAACCGACCCCGCCCCAATCCTCCTTTTGAGCCATACCCTCCAGTGTTATAAAGTGTAACTGGCTGTCTTGTTTCTGTCTAAACATGATCCCTTCCTGGTTCTGTCTGTGGAATGTAGCCTGGCTTAGTCGTGCATGACAATGTTCTAATTGTTTATTTCCTATTTTGAATGCAACACTTAAAGAAATACATTCCCCAGATTACCACAGGGCATAGTATATCCTCCACGATAGTTCTTCCTGAAAAATGGCCCTGCAGATTTGACTGTTGTGATAGTGTCTGTGTTTCTGATGGTGTGTGTGTGTGTGTGAACTTGACTGGGTGAAATCTAACTCTCGCTCCTCCCCCACTACAGGGCTGCTCCTCTCCCATGGTGTGTAAGTTTGCGGACACTCAGAGGGACAAAGAGCAGCGGCGCCTGCAGCAGCAGATGGCCCAACAGATGCAGCAGCTCAACAGCGCCTCCACCTGGGGAAACCTGGCAGGGCTGGGAGGCCTCACCCCACAGTACTTGGCAGTAAGTACACCTTAATACACCATAGTACGCCACAGTAATCTGGCAGGGCTTGGAGGCCTCACAGTACAGTACCTGGCAGTAAATTGAAACCATTGACATACATATTCATAAATATAGGCTACATGCATGTTTATCATTGTTGGGAAAGCATGACATTCTGAGAAGTCGTACTCTTTCTCAATTAGTTTTCCTCAGGTCCTTGTCACCTCCTCTCTGTCTCTACATTGGAGGAGAAGTTCCTCGCCTTTTTCTCAAACCGCATTTGAGAAGTGCCCTACCCGCAGACCTTCAATGAGTTTTGAAAAAGACGAGGAGAGAGGACGTGGGGAATCAAGGAAAGACTAAAATTATTGGGAAAGAGCACAAGTCTACTTTACTCTGTTCTAGAACGCTCTCTTTCTTTTACAGTTGCTCCAACAGGCGACATCTACTGGTAACCAGAGTAATTTTGGTGGCATGCAGAGGCTAGGAGGTGAGTCACTCATTTTTTTTCCTGTCCCTGTTCCCGTCCTCCACAACCCAAACCCACTCTGATAAACATACAACTGTTCATGTAAATAACCTTCTGTCACGATGCTTTACTCCCACATAGTTTCACAACCACTAAAATCGCATTACCGTTGAATAAGATTGGAACATTAATCAGAGTATCTATTCTAGGAGATACAAGTCTGCTGGGGACAAATTTATAGGGGTGAAAATCAAGAACCGGTGCAGTGCCTCAAGGCAGGGTGCCAGGGCCACTTATTTTCCTGTTATATGGCAATGCTATGAAGTCTTCTTGTTTTTCCCATTTCTTTCTGTATGCGGGTGATTCCGCTCTTCTGGTCTCCCATAAGAACAGCTAATGCAGCTCCATTTCCCCCTCTTGGTTGTCATTGCAAATAAGCATCTGCTCTTAATTGACATACTTGAATAAATAAAGTTGAAATAAAACAACCTCTCTCTCACTCACCTCTTCCAGGTGTGAACCAGCTGCAGCTGCAGAACCTGGCCACGTTAGCTGCTGCTGCCTCTGCAGCCCAGAACTCAGGCGGCGGCTCCAACGCCCTGTCAGCCAACGGAGCTCTAGGTAATCTCTATAACTCAGGTAACTATAGCCCAGTCTCTCTATAGTCCAGGTAATCTAGCAGTCTGAGGCCAATGTTAGTTTCTCCCTTCATTTTTCGCTCTATAAAAAATGTACTGCTCACAAAAAAATCTACGGCGCTTAATCTTACGACACAGATTTAACATAGTCCTGAACTAAAAACTTTTTAATGGAGATTCCCCCTTGAACTTGCTTTTTAGTCCAGGATTAAGATTCTGTGTCCCCAGAAAAGACACCTACGAGTGCACCTGCTTCGTATTCAATTGCTTGGCCTGCTCTATCTACTCCACTATACCACATCTTTGCTAGGCTTAAACGACACCTAATAGTAACCTCTGACCCCTCTCCTCCCCAGCAGCAGGCCAGACGGCAGGCTCCAGCGCTGGTGCAGCCATGAACACCCTGGCCTCTCTGGGCCTGACCCAGGGCCTCGGCGGGGGCCTGACGGGGACCTCCATGGGTCTCAACAACCTCAACGCCCTCACTGGGGGTGTCAGCGGTGAGTACTCCAACCGTGAGTACTGCACTAAAAACAATGACTTCACTACCTTTTCTTCAACCTTTTTTGTTTTCGGCCACACAAATCATACCTTAATTGTGTTGATGAAGCCGCTGTGTTCTGGTGATGTTCAGGCTTCTTTACCTGTATGGTAGTCCATGATTGTCAAATGTTGGAGTAACGGCTGGTTTTACGGACACATTGCCTGGTTTGGACTGAAAAGAATGCTTGGGAGAATATCCATTGAAATAGCTATTTAGTTTAGGATTAGACTAGTGTCATTTTAATCCCAAGTGTATGCCAGTCTAGAAGCACAAGCATTTCGCTACACTCGCATTAACATCTGCTAACCATGTGTATGTGACAAATAAAATTTGACAAAATAAAATTTGATTTGATTTGAGTCTGTATGGTAGAGAGAACTTTAGGTGTCGAGGCCTTTCTTCTGGCTGTTGTATCCAGTTGCATGGATGTAATCTGTATTTTTGAATTGTCAAAATAAATGATATCTTTACGTCTACTGTGTTAGGAATGGCGGCTATGAACGGAGGGCTGGGGGCCTCGATGGCGAATGGCTCGGGGGCGAGTTCCATGGACGCACTGACTCAGGCCTACTCAGGGATGCAGCAGTACACGGCCTCCGCCCTGCCTTCCCTCTACAGCCAGTCCCTACTGCAGGGAGCAGCCGGCGGGAGCCAGAAGGAGGGTGAGTCTCAGTCCACACACCAGTTAGGCTGCAAATGTTGTCTTGTTAACTTACATTGATTGTGATATATAGTTGCCTTACCTAGCTACCTTAAGTGGAATGCATTGACTGTAAGTCTGCTAAATTACCAAAAATGTCATGCAAATATCAATGTTTTGGCCATGTGTGTCTCAACTAGTTTCTTGTAAGCCCAAATGGGCTTTGCAAGTAAACGATGTATGACATTGAAAGAAAATAATCGACTAACCATAGGGCGCAGTGTCATATGTTTACTTAGTACCAGTATCTCTCTTTCTCAAAAAACAAATCTAAAACTCCATCCTCTCCTCTCCTTCATTGCTCCTTCAGCTGGGAGCCAGAGGGAGGGTGAGTCTCAGTCCACACACTAACCACAATGTGTGGTCAGGTAGTATTGGTTTTCTTTCAAATACTTTGAGCATTTGCTTGAGCTTGCCACTAGTGGGAATAAGATGAGTTGCCCCGGCCTGGAAGCTGATCTTGGGTCAGTTTCGTAGTGGTTAGGATTGTGGGAGGGGAGAAGCTGATCCTAGATCTGCACCTAAGGGGAACTTCAGGGCCCTCAAGTGCCAGATTGGCAGGCTTTGGTGCTCTTGGGACTATTCCATTGGTTCCAGGCGAGCTCAATCAAGCACAGATTGAGTATTGGAAAGATTTCAAATACAATTTTAAACCCAGGTCAGTCTGCTGGCCACAGCTGTGCGTTATGCCACATGATTATGTTTTTTGATCTGTTGATCTGTCTATCTGTCTTCTCTCTACCTCTCCTTTTCTTCTCTCCTCCCCTGCGATCCTCTCCCCTCCTGCTCTTTCTGCTTTCTCTCCCTCAGGTCCTGAGGGAGCCAACCTGTTCATTTACCACCTGCCCCAGGAGTTTGGAGACCAGGATGTCCTGCAGATGTTCATGCCTTTTGGAAGTGTCGTCTCTGCCAAAGTCTTCATCGACAAACAGACCAATCTGAGCAAGTGCTTCGGTATGTAGTCTGCTGCCTCCAAACATGAGAAATAACTGGCTCAATGGCCGCTGGGGTAGAAAGCAGGATCATTAACCAGCTACAGTGCATTCGGAAAGTATTCAGACCCCTTGACTTTTTCCACATTTTGTTACATTACAGCCTTATTCTAAAATGTATTAAATCGTTTTTTCCCCTCATCAATCTACACACAATATCTCATAATGACAAAGCAAAACAGGTTTTTAGACATTTTTGCTAATTTGTAATAAAATAAAAAAACATAAAAAATGTAATTACATTTACGTAAGTATTCAGAACTTTTACTCAGTACTCTTTTGAAGGATGTTTGGCAGTGGCATTTTTTTTTACATCCTCGAGTCTTCTTGGGTATGACGCTACAAGCTTGGCACACCTGTATTTGGGGAGTTTCTCCCATTCTTCTCTGCAGATCCTCTCAAGCTCTGTCAGGTTGGATCGGGAGTGTCCCTGCACAGTTATTTTCAGGTCTCCAGAGATGTTAGATCGGGCTCTGTCTGGGCCACTCAAGGACATTCAGAGTCCCGGAGCCACTCCTGTGTTGACTTGGCTGTGTGCTTAGGGTCTTTGTCCTGTTGGAAGGTGAACCTTCGCCACAGTCTGAGGTCCTGAGCACTCTGGAGCAGGAGAGTTCCATCTTGGTTTCATCAGACCAGATAATCTTGTTTCTCATGTTCAGAGTCTTTAGGTGCCGTTTGGCAAACTCCAAGCGGACTGTCATGTGCCTTTTACTGAGTTGTAGCTTCAGTCTGGCCACTCTACCATATAAGCCTGATTGGTGGAGTGCTGCAGAGATGGTTGTCCTTCTGGAAGGTTCTCCCATCCCCACAGAGGACCTCTGGAGCTCTGTCAGAGTAACCATCGGGTTCTTGGTCACCTCCCTGACCAAGGCCCTTCTCCCCTGATTGCTCAGTTTGGCCGGGTGGCCAACTCTAGGAAGAGTCTTGGTGGTTCCAATCTTGTTCCATTTAAGAATGATAGAGGCCACTGTGTTCTTGGAGACATTCAATGCTGCAGATTTTTTTGGGGTACCCTTCCCCAAATCTGTGCCTCGATACAATCCTGTCTCGGAGCTCTACGGACAATTATTTCGACCTCATGGCTTGGTAGAAACATCTCAAAGAAGATCAATGGAAACAGGATGCATCGGAGCTCCATTTCGAGTCTCATAGCAAAGGGTCTGAATACTTATGTAAATAAGTTTTTTTTTTTATACATTTGCAAACATTTCTAAACCTGTTTTTCGCTTTGTTATTATGGGGTATTGATGAGGAAAAAAATACTATTTAATCGATTTTAGAATAAGGCTTAGCTTAACAAAATGTGGAAAAGGCAAGGGGTCTGAATACTTTCTGGATGCACTGTACATTTTGATAAACAGTCATCGCTTGATTTTCTTTATTGAATATGCGTTATTGGTTGTCAAACCAATTATACCATTCCGATTTGGAGTCTGTATTTCTGGAAAAGATTAGGGTTATTTAGGACTGTTATCTGTCGAACTCATTGATCACAGCCCCCTGGTATGTCATGGAAATCTCTGAAGACTTGTTTTTTTTGCCTCATTGGTTTGAGTTTGGTATATCACTAGCCCTAATTTCCTTCCTCCATTCCTCAGGGTTTGTCAGCTACGACAATCCGGTGTCGGCACAGGCCGCCATCCAGGCCATGAACGGCTTCCAGATCGGCATGAAGAGGCTCAAGGTGCAGCTGAAGCGCTCTAAGAACGACAGCAAACCCTACTGATCTTACCCAGGGCAGGGGCCATTTTCCCCAGGCTCAATGTTAGCATTACACGGGTAAGTCTAAGTCTACCCAACCCACGACTAAAGCCAAGGCCATCTGATCACCACAGCAGAGACTTAATTAAAAGGGTGGCAGGTAGCCTAGAGGTTAGAGCGTTGGGCCAGTAACCGAAAGGTCGCTGGTTCGAATACCCAAGCCGACAATGTCACAAATCTGCCGATGTGCCCTTGAGCAAGGCGCTTAACCCTAATTGGCCCCAGGGGCGCCGTACTACTATCGTGGGTGTCATTCAGACTCACTCCACTGGGGTCTTGTTATCTTAAACCGGTTATGTTCTTTACATGTCTATTATTACTGCATCCATTCCTTTTACAGTTTCATCATGTAATTTTTAAGAGTGGTATAAAGTGTGTTAATTTATATGATTATTTATAGCTATCACTAGAGCCAGTGTTCAAAAGGGTATTTTGTGTTGTGATATATAAGAGGGAACACCAGGTTTGATTATTTCTGTACCATTTCATTATATCAACTTACTAGGTTTAAAATAGACGGGTTGACTAAGGATCAGACACACGCCTCATCCTGTCAGACTATCAGAGCTCTTGGGCTTCAGTCTGTTGCATCTTAATATGTGAAGCTCTTTCACTTTTTCTCTCTGCTTCCATCTCTCATTATTTTTCTTTCTTAAAACCAAGCAATGTCAAGCTGCTGGGGCTACCTCTGCTCACTTCTTTTCATAATTAACTTCTTCCAATCATTCCATCCATCCATGTCTCTCCTGAAGGGACTGACTGGTTAGAGATGGATCACTTTGAGTGCCAAGTGTATGTGCATGTCTGACTGTCTAACATACGTCTAGTGATGTCATTTTCTAATCTGATGATGTCATTTCCTGTATCAAACTGTATTGTTTTGTGTGTGTGTGTGTGTGGGGAAACATCCCCAATTGTCATTATGTTATATGTGGTGGTTGGCATTGTTTGTCGTTGTTGTTGGTGCCTCATGTTTGAAAGGTTATTGTGCTGTGGCTAACTTCTTTCTCCCTCTCTGTCTCTCTCTCTCTCTCTCGCTCTCTCTACCTCTCTCCTTTCGTGTTTTTTCTTCCCTTTTTTAGAAAAAATCTCCATGCCTGTTTGCTCATCGTTAGCCTAGCATGTCCTCATGGTGTTGAAAGCCAACCCAAAACTCCTCCTCTTCCTCCCGGCTACTCCTCATCATCCTCCCACCATTGTTGTCTCTGATGTCTCGCTAAAGCTCGCCTGACCAATAGGCTACCTGACCACACACCCCCCCCCCACTGACCTTTGACATATGAAATTTGACCATAGCTCAACCTGATTGGTTGTATCCAAAATGGCACCCTGTATAGTGCACTACTTTTGACCAAAGCCTTTTTGATCAGTGCTAGGTGCTGCACTATATAGGGAATATGCTGCCATTTTGGATAAGTCCAATTTCTTTTGCATGTAACTTCATTTTTCTCTAGTTTTTCTGTATAAATGTAATGGGAGGGAAGGGAGGGAGGACAAGCAAAATCAATGTGAAATCTTACCTGCGCTTATTTCATTTAAGAGACTATTTAGCAAATGCAGAAAAAAACATTGTTTTAAAAGCCTGTGGGATAGTTTATTCTTTCTTTTTTAAATTTTGTAATTTGCTTGTTTTTATGTTGTTTCTTTTAACCTCTTCTCTCGGTCTAAAGTTCACTTGAAAGTTTTAATACAGGGACTAGCACGGCACAGTGCTACTTTGTGCCATTTAGCAATATGCTGGCTTCTGAAACAACATACTATAAGGTTGTGTCTGAAATGACACCCTATTCCCTATTTAGTGCACAGATTTGTATTTGCCGCCAGGGCTCTAGTCAAAAGTGTAGTGCACTATGTAGGGAATAGGGTGCCATTTCGGCTGCACACTAAGACCACTCGACTAGCAAAACAATTTTCAAAACAAGTCTGATTATCAACCAGAATTCCCCTCAGTGCGTTGTTATGGCTTTTCACATTTAATATTCAAGAAGGCATTGTAAAGATTTTCAATTTTCTCGCTAAGGCTGTTGGTGACTTGGTTTTCATTAATGAAAATATAACAGTTTATTTAGCTTTATTCTTTATTCCAAAAAATATTTACGGCACAATTAAAAGGTAGATTTGCTATGACTACCTACATGAACTTTTTAGAACCGATTCACAAATAGACAATCTGTGGTTTAAATGCACACTTAGATTACCTATATTTTATACCATTGAATCTATAGATGTTTAGGTTAACTTTGGGGTTATTTTGTAGATTATGTTGTAATGTCATCTGCTAGGGTCTAAGTGTTTCAAGTTTTTAAAGAGGATTAAAAAAACAACTGTTTGCTCGATCAACACAACCATTCGAAAAAATAAATGTCATTACGAGTGGTGATGTAATTCCTACTTATTTACATGTACAGTGCCTTCAGAAAGTTCTCATACCCCTTGACTTATTCCACAGTCTGAATTCACAATGGATGACTAGATTTTTTTCCTCACTCATCTACACACAATGTCCCATAAGATGACTGTGAAAAACATGGTTTCAGAAATGTTGGCACAAATTAAATACAAAAATATATAATTTAAGTAAGTATTCACACCCGATTCAATACTTTGTAGAAGCACCTTTGGCCTTGTGTGTGAGGTTGAAAGGTGAATTCATCGGCCAGTGTCTGGTGGAAAGCAGACTGAACCAGGTTATCCTCTAGGATTTAGCCTGTGTTTAGCACCATTCTGTCTGTTTTTTTTATCCTGAAAAACTCCTCAGTCCTTAACGATTTGCTTTGCCAATTTTTTTCAGTATTCATTTAGTGCCTTGTTGCAAACATTATGCATGTTTTGGAATATTATTTTTCTGTACAGGCTTCCTTTTCACTCTTTCAATTAGTAGGTTAGTATTGTTGCGTAACTACAGTTTTCTCCTATCACAACCATTAAAATGTAACTGTTTTAAAGTCACCATTGGCCTCATGGGGAAATCCCTGAGCGGTTTCCTTCCTCTCCGGCAACTGAGTTGTGGTGTCTGGGTGTATTGATATACCATACAATGTGTAATTAATAACTTCACCATGCTCAAAGGGATATTCAATGTCTATTGTTTTTGCCCCATCTACCAATAGGTGCCCTTCTTTGCAAGGCATTGGAAAATCTCCCTGGTCTTTGTGCTGAATCTGTGTTTGTACTTCACTGCTCAATTGAGGGACCTTACAGATAATTGTATGTGTGGGGTACAGAGAGAGTCATTCAAAATTCATGTTAAACACTTTGCACACTGAGTGAGTCCATGCAACTTATTTTATGAACGTATTTATGCTTGCCATAACAAAAGGGTTGAATACTCAGATTTATATATTTTTTTATTAATTTGTCAATTTCTAATAATGTCCGCGTCCACTTTGACATTATGGGGTATTGTGGGTAGGCAATGGACCAAGATAATCTATATTTAATCCATTTTGAAATTCAAGCTGTAACAAAACAACATTTGGGAAAAGTCAAGGGGTGTGAATACTTTCTGAAGTCACTGTATTGTCAGAATTCCTTTATGGATTATTAGCTTTTTTTGGATACATCAGATAATAGATTGTCATTGTGTCATCTTGGGGAGTATATAGACTGAATTTGTTTTTTCCTACTTTAAAAAAAGAGAACGATTAAAACTTAGTATTAAATTCTTACTTAAGGTACTTCTTCTTCTTGATGAGAATTTATTTGATAAATGGATGTTTGAGTTTTTGTTTAGTGTAGATGCCTTGTATTGAAAGATAATGTCTCTTAACACAGAAGACAGATGATGCTTTTTTGTTTTTAAAGTGCCCATGTGTCAAACTCACACACACACAGTATTTTAACCTCTTACAATATGTGACGGTGCCCATTTTCTCACACACACACACACTTTGTTTTGTGACAGTAAAAACACTCGGAGCCCCTGAATGTGAGCGAGAATTTTTATTTGGTCACACACACACACACTGAATTTCTTTGTTGGTGATAAGATATTAGTTTATCACACATTAAAAAAACTTTTCTATTCAAAACTTACGCACAGTATCTATGTGTTAACACTGCTCAACTCACCCCCACCAAAACAGTGTTGGTTTACAAAAGCATTCCATGTTTCAGCATAAAAGTTTACTACTCCAAACAGAAGTGTGTCTTTTATAGGGGTGATAATGGACTAGCCTACTTTCTGTCAGTTGAACTGCGAAGCTGATGGGTCAGCTCAAATCATTTACATCCAGCCCCCCAAAGAAAGGTTCCCCAAAAAGAAAAAAAGTGTACCGGGGTTGTATTCACTAGGCACAAAACAGAATCAAGCATGGGAGACTATCTGAACTTGCCCAATAAAATCTGCTTGTTTTCATTTTCCGGTTTGCTACGGTGTGCCCTATTGACCACGACCCAAATGGTTCTAAACAAGGGTTGTCAACTCAGGGTCCTTTGTGTTTGAGATTCAGCTCTGTGTGGAAGATGCAAGCACTGCGTAAGGTGTCTTTCGCAACAGATTTGGGATTAACAAGACACAAAATGCACAATTGTTGCCATTTTAAACACTTTCATTTATTTTTTTATATCACCACAGATGGCACCAGTTTTAGCTTGGGAGTTCTAGCAGCACTTGTTGAGAGGAGTTTGGAGTTTTGTTTGTTGAATGGGAGTGGTTTATGTCAGTTATTAGCAGAAATATTAGGGGAAATGTTCACTTTTTTGCTAATCTTTTTGTCTTTGAAGCATGGGTTGGTGGCACTTCCCAGAACTACCAAGGTACTACTAATAAAAAAATATTTTGCGTTCAATATGATGGAGCATGTGCTTTTTGCAGTGTGTTTTTATATCCAAATGCAATACAATAATCAAAGTGCCATATTATATGTCTAGAAACTGCCTACACAGATACTATTAGGCCTTGGTTGTTATTATTAGAGATTGCTGAAGTTAGGTAACGCTCTTTTATTTTTTATTTTGGCATGCTTGTTATTATATTGATACCAGTGTGTCATTAAGGCTAAATCACCCTCTGTTTTTTTCCCCCACTTTGTGTCGAGTTATTGGTTCTAATGTGATGTGTGAATTTGAACACATTGGCAAGTAATTTTTAAAAATGATTATACAAGAAACAACCCTTAACTTTTGAAGACAAATCCCCTTGTTGGTGAGTGACAGAGTTGAGTACTTTACGGTACGGTTACAGACGATGTATATTATGAATGCTTGTTATTTGGCAAAATGGTAGTGGTTGTATATTGATTTATTGATTATAATAGAAATATCATTTTTTGCATCAACCAAAACCTGGGAAGTGTGCCATATTATAAACATTGATTTGTCTTTATGACAGTTTTCTAAAAAATAATTTAGTATGTAGGCTACAACAAACTGATAACCAATGTTAGTTAATATTGAATTGATTATAACAGGTAGTTAGTTCTAAAACTATTGTTAAAAGAAGTGTTACTGAAAATGTTGAAATATAAGCACAATATAAAATCACACATGGGTCAGGGTATAGGAACTTGAGACTCACTTCGGGGGCTTCCGTCACAACCACCATTTTTGGAGTGCGTTCCAAATTGCACCCTACTCCCTGCATAGTGCACTAATTTTGACCAGGGCAGATAGGGAATAGGGTGCCATATTGGATGTAGTCTCAGTATTTCTGTCACTGCTCACTGCTCTCTCATACTCTGAAGTGCTATTTGACAAAGGTATGTGGTAGCTTTGCGTCTCTTAGATATTGTCTTGGTCAACAATCTATCTGTCCTCGTCATGTACCATTTTTATTGTCTGATTAATAATTGATATGAATTCTTTGTTCATGTTCTTCTCCACATAAATGATTTGATAGATGTTTGTGTTGTCTTGAGAAAAACCAAAGTCGCGGTGCATCTTGATGTTATCTGATCTGTAAAGCATTATTACAGTAGTGATTTTCTGTTTTAATTAACAAACTTTTTTAAAACTTGGGTGGGATTTGAAAATAACAAAATTACAAAAACAGGCTCTTTCCAATTTCTACAATACTGGTTGTTCATATGTATTTTGTACCAGTGAAGCTTTTTTATATTGGAAATAATTAAAGAAAAAAAATCTATATTGGAAAAAAATGTCTGGCCTCTCTATAAGGCCTCGCCTTGAATGTGGGTCCTGAGTTAGGCTTCTTGGTGGTCGTCAATGAGAACAGTTTTGGTAGTATGTTTTATTTCTTAAAATAACCTTAATTTTGATTTCATCAACTTGCTCTCTACGTGTTCCTCACTTTGTTATTCACTTTTTTTGGGGGGGGGGGGGGGGGGGGGGTAGTATTGTGTTAGTAGTATTGTGCTCTGTCCACATGGTTATTATAAATTACCATCCGGATTGATTATAGGCAACTTGTGTGGATGGATAAATAAATGTATTAGTTTAATAGAAAGTTAATTATTTGTTGTTTTAGTTCTGGGCTTTTTGCTTTTTACCTGTGTCGTTAGATTTTTCTGTTTTTGCCATAGAATGAGTGGTGTGTAGTTGGAAAGCCAAGTCGATGTTTTATTTGGTAAATGTTTGTTCATGTGTGGTGTTTCTTTGCCTCTGTCTCCAAAATTAAACCATTTTCCCCTAATATTGAATGTGTCTTTGTCTGTTGTGTAGTCCCAGTACCTGTCCAGTGTTGTGAAGACATTTACAAACTCCCCAGTGTCTGTCTCCCTAACTTGTTTCTCTCCATTGTCGTTCTCTTCGCTTATTTATTTTCTTTCAAGCAATCAATAGCTGATATAATTTGAGGTTATTGGTATATTGATTTTCTAATATACAATAGCCTAATTGCACACCATGGATTTGCGGGTTGTAATGAAAGAAGCTGCTGTAGTTTATGGATGAAAGGTTTACTAGTATATTAATTGTCTAATATACAGAAGCCTGTATACACATTAGTTTTTTGCAGGTTATGAGTGTGTGATTATTTTTGTGTTTTGATTTTGATCAAAAGAAGCACCACCGGTAGTGTAAGTACTCTGTCTGAAAAGGAACATTGCAGGTTCAGATTTGGGACCGGTTCTGAGGATGCTACCAAATTTCTTGGTGTCAAGATGTTTACTAACAACTGAACTGCAAGAACATCAGTGTAAGTACTACTGATGGCCAGGAACAGCTGAAGTCCCCTTTGCCACACTATTGAAAAAGGTTATTGTGTTTATACATCACTTAGAAAGACTGAGGCAAAATAAGCTGCAGTGGCACCATCTAGTGCTCACTAGTGTAACTACATTTCATATACAGTTATTCATTGATGCAAGAATCATAACGACATGCTACTGAATAAGAGGGACAGTTGATCTGTTATCACGTAGAAAACCCAGACACTCATTGTTTTTCATAATTATAAAAAGTAGCGTTTCTAATTACTTGACGTATCAATGCGTTTTTAGTGCATTTTTGAGGGGTTAGGCCTATAATTATCGTCAGGCTTTTAGAACAGCATCACATGCAAAACATACATTTCAATCATAAAAAGGGAATTACTGGCCAAATATCTGTGTTTCTACTGTGGTCCTATTACTGCAATATGTGCTTGCTTCTAAGCGCATGTCAGTGACTGCTTGTGAAAGTGGCCTTTGGGCAAAATGGGAGGGTTTAGAAGACGTGCATGACGGAGAAGACAAGTGTTGCGCATAATCTGGGAGGTAAATCATAAGTGATCAGCACGAACGTGAAAGTTATACACTACACTCTACAGAATACAAATGCCCCATGATATATTCAACATAACGCTATCGAGCCACGTGGGATTCGATTAATGCCATGGGCCTATACCCCGGGTGAACCTGGTTAGAGTTGATTGCATTCGTTTTGAAACGGCAGCCCCCGGGTAGGGTAACCACATTTAAAATACCCAAATGCAGGACAACTGCAGTAGTGTAAAAAGCCCTCAATTGTCATACTTGATCCCATTAACGGGATGATATGACAACAGCCAGTGAAAGTGCAGGGCGCCAAATTCAAAACAACAGAAATCTCATAATTAAAATTCCTCAAACATACATGTATTTTATACCGTTTTAAAGGTAATCTTGTTGTTAATCCCACCACAGTGTCCAATTTCAAATAGGCTTTACAGCGAAAGCACCACAAACGATTATGATAGGTGACCACCAACTCACAGAAAAACCCAGCCATTTTTCCAGCCAAAGAGAAGAGTCACAAAAAGCACAAATAGAGATCAAATTAATCACTAACCTTTGATGATCTTCATCAGATGACACTCATAGGACTTCATGTTACACAATACATGTGTTTTGTTTGATAAAGTTCATATTTATATAAAAAAAATCTGAGTTTATATTGGTGCGTACGTTCACGAGTTCCAAAAACATCCAGTGATTTTGCATAGCCACATCAATTCAACAGAAATTCTCATCATAAATGTAGATGAAAATACAAGTTATACACATGGAATTATAGATATACCTGTCCTTAATGCAACCGCTGTGTCAGATTTCCCAAAAACTTTACGGGAAAAGCAAACCATGCAATAATCTGAGAGGGCGCTCAGAAAATAAATACAATTATCCGCCATGTTGGAGTCAACACAAATCAGAAATCACATTATAAATTATACCTTTGATGATCTTCATTGGAATTCACTCCCAGGAATACTAGTTCCACAATAAATGCTTGATTTGTTCGATAATGTCCATTATTTATGTCCAAGTAGCTACTTTTGTTAGCGCGTTTAGTACACAGCTCCAAATGCTCGTGCAGGTCCATCCGAACGTCGGACGAAAACTTCAAAAAGTTATATTACAGGTCGAAGAAACTTGTCAAACTAAGTATAGAATCAATCTTTAGGGTGTTGTTATCATAAATCTTCAATAAAGTTCCAACCGGAGAATTCCTTTGTGTGTAGAGAAGCCATGGAACGCAGATCGCTATCATGTGAATTGCGTGTGACCAGCCCTTGGCTCTCTGCCAGACACCCCACTCATTCAAGTTTCTAAAGATGGTTGACATCTAGTGGAAGCCCTAGGAAGTGCAACTTCATCCATATCCCACTGTGAATTCAATAGGGGCTGGGTTGAAAATCGACCAACCTCAGATTTCTCACTTCCTGTTTGGATTTCTTCTCAGGTTTTTGCCTGCCATATGAGTTCTGTTATACTCAGACATCATTCAAATAGTTTTAGAAACTTCAGAGTGTTTTCTATCCAATACTAATAATAATATGCATATATTAGCAACTGGGACTGAGGAGCAGGCCGTTGACTCTGGGCACCTCTGGGTACCTTTCATCCAAGCTACTCAATACTGCCCCTGCAGCAATAAGAAGTTTTAAACTGAAAATGACTCAAGTGAAAGTCACCAAGTAAAATACTACTTGAGTAAAACTCTAAAAGTATTTGGTTTTCAGTATACTTAAGTATCAAAAGTAAACGTAAAAGTATAAATCATTTAAAATTCCTAATATTAACTTCTTTGGGATAGGGGGCAGTATTTTCCCGTCCGGATGAAAAGCGTGCCCAAAGTAAACTACCTGTCACTCAGGCCCAGAAGCTAGGATATGCATATAATTGGTAGATTTAGATAATTCCTTATATTAAGCAAACCAGACGGCAACATTTTCTTGTTTGTTTTTATTGACGGATAGCCAGGGGCGTGCTCCAACACTGACATAATTTACAAACAAAGTGTTTGTGTTTAATGAGTGCCAGATCAGAGGCCGTAGGGAATTGGACAATTTTCCAGGCAAAATGTAATGAGTGCTTTTGGGTGTCAGCGAAAATGTATGGATTAAGATGTACATTATTTTCTTGAGGAATGTAGTAAAGTAAAAGTTAACAAAAATATATATAGTGAAGTACAGATACCCCCAAAAACTACTTAAATAATATACTTTAAAGTACTACTTAAGTACTTTACACCACTGGACAATGGAAAGATTTTGAGGGACATTCGAAGTATAGTGTAGCCAACACATGAATATTGAAGCACACGTAACCTACTCTTTTTATGCCTCCCGCAAAATTTGGGCTAGAAACGAGAGACCACTTGTGTGACTGTTTTATGAAAATCTGGGAATATGTGGCCCATGAAACATTTCTGGTTGGTCTAGAGAATGTTATGGAGAGCTCTTCATTAGACGTACACATTTTGAAATTACTGGTAGTTAACTGTCCTCTCCAAGTTTAGCTGGAATTGAGCCTAAAAGGATTTGACAAATGTGATTGGTATGACATTGGCCTACGTTTCTTGAGCTGCGCCGAATATGAGATCTCAACAATGATTGGAGAAATGATTAACATCACCAGCGTCACATCCTTATATAATATATTGTCATAAATGTAACGTGACTGCAAAATATAGGTTGGAATGTCAATTCTCATCAAATGAATAGGAAGTCTGACTAAAGTACTGAACAAATCAACCTTTTTTCCAAATGAGTTGTGTTTTAATTTATTGATAAAATGTGGGACATAATTGTTAGGTTGAGGGACAAAGCGCCAAAATGCTTTACTGTCCCGCACAATCCGGGCCATGTGGTCACCCTAAATCTGGGGAAATTAGCTGGGTATACAGGATTGCCAGGTCAAGAAAAATTATAGCCCAATGACCACTCAAAACCCACATAAAAGGCCTGAAAACAAACCCAATTTTTATTTCACAGCAAGAGAGTTGTCATATTCAGTGGTGACCCGTCATTCAGGGGGGTGACGGGTCGCCACTGTTTTGAGACTCACATGTTTTGCATGCTATTCTGGCATTAATACATGTTTGCAAACAATGTAAAATATATATATATCATTCAGTTAATAAAGTTGCATACAAACATGGTCTCTTTTTTGTTTTCTTGAGTAAGGCAGCTCCAAAATGCAGGTGTTTCAGCCTAGCTCAGTGCTTTCTGTAGTGGTGGTGCAAGCAAGCAGAAAATGCAGAGTGTTGTGCTGTGATTGGCTCAGTGTTCTGTCACTCATGGGGACCCTACATCACCACCAAGTCTAAGGGTAGAGCTAGAAAATTATATCCTCTTGGGTGCTGCCATAGAGTTACATTAGAAGTACCCATCCAGGAAGGCTCAAGGTCATTGGCCACAAATAAAATTACATCAAATCACGTTATATGTACAGTAGCTTTGATTGGACTGATCATGTCAACATCATACTTTCAAAATCTTAGCTAGAAGTAATCATCATGAACCAAGTCGACAATCTACTGGCAAATCCTTTCTTATCCTTGTCATATGAAGATAAATAATGAAGAGAAATTATAGATGAAACGTATCAGTGCTCATCAGCCATTGGACATAAACATTACACAACAAGTTGGAAATCACAAATTCAACAATGAGTGGTTTGGAAGGAATCAGCGACAGCGGCTAACTGCAAGCATTGCAAAGCAATCACTAGCCTGCTATTCAGTGGAGTAGCTGTGTGGTCCCAAATCTTGGATTAAGTGGCTCTTTTTCAAATGTTAAATTCTAAACATTCAACATTGACCATGCTGCCAATGAAGCATGATTTGTGCTGTGCTCAAAACAACTGTTAACTCGAAACCGGTGAAAACTTGACTTCAGTGAGTTCAAGACAACTGGGAAGTTGGGAATAAATGAGCTCTGACTGTGAAAATACTCCAACTCAGAATTGTAAATCCGGCCTCTTTCTAGAGTTACGACCTGAAGATCAATGACATCATCATGATTCAATCTTGTTTTTTCAGAGTTCCCATTTGTTTTGAAGCACCATAAATCCATTGAATGCCAGACTTTGATGACAAAATTTGCCCATGAAGGACTGCAGCGCCACCTTCCTGTTCAAGTGAGCAGAGCACAACAAGGTGAGTCCAAAAATGTATTGTATACTGCTGCATAAATTATGTAATATGCCAGGGAGATACAGTGGGGCAAAAAAAGTATTTAGTCAGCCACCAATTGTGAAAGTTCTCCCACTTAAAAAGATGAGAAAAAGATGAAAAAAAATCCAGAAAATCACATTGTAGGATTTTTAACGAATTTATTTGCAAATTATGGTGGAAAATAAGTATTTGGTCACCTACAAACAAGCAAGATTTCTGGCTCTCACAGACCTGTAACTTCTTCTTTAAGAGGTTCCTCTGTCCTCCACTCGTTACCTGTATTAATGGCACCTGTTTGAACCTGTTATCAGTATAAAAGACACCTGTCCACAACCTCAAACAGTCACACTCCAAACTCCACTATGGCCAAGACCAAAGAGCTGTCAAAGGACACCAGAAACAAAATTGTAGACCTGTACCAGGCTGGGAAGACTGAATCTGCAATAGGTAAGCAGCTTGGTTTGAAGAAATCAACTGTGGGAGCAATTATTAGGAAATGGAAGACATACAAGACCACTGATAATCTCCATCGATCTGGTGCTCCACGCAAGATCTCACCCCGCGGGGTCAAAATGATCACAAGAACGGTGAGCAAAAAATCCCAGAACCACACGGGGGGACCTAGTGAATGACCTGCAGAGAGCTGGGACCAAAGTAACAAAGCCTACCATCAGTAACACACTACGCCGCCAGGGACTCAAATCCTGCAGTGCCAGACGTGTCCCCCTGCTTAAGCCAGTACATGTCCAGGCCCGTCTGAAGTTTGTTAGAGAGCATTTGGATGATCCAGAAGAAGATTGGGAGAATGTCATATGGTCAGATGAAACCAAAATATAACTTTTTGGTAAAAACTCAACTTGTCGTGTTTGGAGGACAAAGAATGCTGAGTTGCATCCAAAGAACACCATACCTACTGGGAAGCATGGGGGTGGAAAAATCGTGAGATTTTGAGTGAAAACCGCCTTCCATCAGCAAGGGCATTGAAGATGAAACGTGGCTGGGTCTTTCAGCATGACAATGATCCCAAACACACCGCCCGGGCAACGAAGGAGTGGCTTTGTAAGAAGCATTTCAAGGTCCAGGAGTTGCCTAGCCAGTCTCCAGATCTCAACCCCATAGAAAATCTTTGGAGGGAGTTGAAAGTCCATGTTGCCCAGCAACAGCCCCAAAACATCACTGCTCTAGAGGAGATCTGCATGGAGGAATGGGCCAAAATACCAGCAACAGTGTGTGAAAACATTGTGAAGACTTACAGAAAACGTTTGACCTCTGTCATTGCCAACAAAGGGTATATAACAAAGTATTGAGAAAAACTTTTGTTATTGACCAAATACCTATTATTCACCATAATTTGCAAATAAATTCATTAAAAATCCTACAATGTGATTTTCTGGATTTTTTTTTCATCTTGTCTGTCATAGTTGAAGTGTACCTATGATGAAATTTACAGGCCTCTCTCATCTTTTTAAGTGGGAGAACTTGCACAATTGGTGGCTGACTAAATACTTTTTTGCCCCACTGTATGTACAGTATACTGTAGCTAAGAAAGTAATACTAAGTGTATGTTGTGTAGTAAGATGTTAGTAGCCTATGTGCCTCACCCTAATAATTTGGTCTAATTACCCCTCTTAACTTTGCCTACAAGTCTGACTTGGTGGTGCACATGTAGCCTACAACCTCTTTTAGAGAAATGTAATCATCTAATATTGTAAGAGCTTTTATTGTCTGCTTATATGCCCCCTTTATTTATCCTACGGTTCTGACTTGGTATACAGGGAGAACACTGTCAGAGCGGCCCATGTTCTGAATTCTGTCGATGTACATTTCAAAAGTGCTAAACAAATAGTTATATTGACTACGTCCGTCCTAGCTCGCTCATTAATGTCTTAATCAAAATTACGGATTGCCTCTTATCCACTTGTCGTCCCCTTATGCCATAGTTTTTACATCTCAATTGTCATTAGAAATCACATTTGTTTAAGCAAGTTAGCCATATTAGCTATGTTTTTTAAAGCTGAATGAACTGTTTCGCTGCCAGACAAGGCTCCGCTGATAGCCAGGTGTAGCAGTGGCAAGATGTTGGGACTGCTGTTGGGACAGCTTTAAGTAGGCCCTAACAGCTTGTGGGCACCGTTTGTCACAGTTATAGTGCAATTCATGTATTGTTTAGTGTTGCGTTGTGGCTTTGCTGGCATGCATCCCACTTTTTAATTTCCCCCCCACCACCAAGATTTACATGCTAAAATTTCCACTGGTCATATCTATACAATAAACCCCTTTCCATAACCTTAGCAAGCCAAGTAATAAGGGATATCATAGTAACTTGTAATGAAGTTAGAAGCTAAATTTGGGTTTCCTCAAAATAATAATTATTGCAAGCTATAACATGGTGTAATAAAATAATTTGAATATGTGCCAAGAGAAAAGATTATTCGCCCTTATTAAACTCACCAGATCATTTTCCATCAATGGATGTCAATTTAACTATGATTAAGCAATAAGGCACTAAGGGGGTATGGCAATAAGGGGGTATGGTATATGGCCAATATACCACGGAAAAAGGCTGTTCTTAAGCTCGACGCAACGTGGAGTGCCTGGATACAGCCGTTAGTCACGGTATGTTGGCCATATACCACAAACCCCCTGGGTGCCTTATTGCTATTATAAACAGGTTACCAATGTAATTAGAACAGCAAGAAGTCATGTTTTGTCATACCTGTAGTATATAAGGTTTGATTTACCACGGATTTCAGCCAATCAGCATTCAGGGCTCGAACCAGGTTTGATTGTAAATAAATCCCCTGTGCGCATATTCATAACTATAGATAAATCTGACAGGAGAGTTTGAGTGATGGATCTCGAAATCTCTGAGCAAGAAACACTTGGATGAACATAAAAAAACGTATGTTTTCTGGCAATTGTGCTGTTATTATGTGCCAGATGTTAAGACTACAAACCGTTATAAATGGCCCGTTTGCGAGATTGATTTATCATTTCAATAAGCATAGGCTACAAGCTCAAATCTGGGTTTATGATTAAAATTAAATTTTGGCATAGCATGCTTATATAAAGACAGGTAGCCTATAGCCCTGAATAGGCTTTCATCTCATTTCAGATAGTCTACAGTAGCCTAGAAAATATGTTGGCAAGATGTAAACTGAACGTTTTAGCAGCTTGCTTAGTTCAAATTAACAGACTAATTTAAGAAGTGCTTCTGTTTCCCAATAGCCTGCTGGAATAGGCTACTGAGGATGGGGTTATAATTTCAATCACTGAATTAAATAATAATATATATATATATATATATATACAGTGGTGTAAAGTATTTAAGTAAAAATACTTTAAAGTACTACTTAAGTAGTTTTTTGGGGTATCTGTACCTTACTTTACTATTTATTTTTTCGACAACCTTTACTACATTTCTATAGAAAAGAATGCACTTTTTACTCCATTCATTTTCCCTGGCACCCAAAAGTACTTAAGTTAGTTAAGTATCTTTAAAACCAAATACATTTACTTAAGTAGTATTTTACTGGGTGTCTTTCACTTTTAATTTAAACATTTTCTATTAAGGTGTCTTTACTTTTACTTAAGTATGACAATTGGGTAGGCTCTAGTGCGCACATAGTTGTTTTCCATTGTTTTGTTTTTTTATGTGCACCAGTTCCAGTGTATTAATATGTTTTATGAAAAAGGTTTGGAAATAGGCGTCTCCTTAATGTCAATCTAAATAACCTTCCTACAACTGGTAAAAAGTTATATTTTTCTTCTCACTCGCTTACTCCTCAACATCTTTCCTCACTGGCTGACAGTTAGCAGCAGGTCACAGTGAAATATATATATTTTAATATAAATGCCATGGCGAACGCAGGGCAACTTAGAAATAGCCTAAAAACCCGCAACCAATGCATTTTTTCTCTCGAGGCAAGCAGAAGAAGCCGAAGTCTACGCCCTTTCTTCGGTGATTGGTCAACAGTAGGGATTCTTAAATAAAGTATTTGTTGTCATTAAACGAGAGGACTCGTTTTCATGCACATTTTTTTATTGAGAAAGCTACTGCACCAAACATCTTAGATTTAAAATTGCGTCACTAATATCTCCTCCGCAAAAACGTTAAAAATCATTGACCGATTTCTTGAGTTATCTTAGTGTAGCTTGTCAAATTACCGCTTTTTTTTCGTTTTTCAAGCGAAGGTCTTTTAAGTGACTCGTTTGGGTAGCAACCCCAGTCAAAGCCTCCCCGTTTCGCTCCTTAATTAAGCTTCAGAATAGGCACAAAGCATCACTCTGTTTAAGCAAGGTAATTTAGAAAAAATGGTTTTAGTTTGGGTTACTTTCCTAAGCTATTCTTGAAAATGAGTTCTCTCATCAATTATTCCATGCTTATTTCTAGAAAATATTAACTTATTTTAGAATATTTGTCTGTCTTTGACCATTCTGCGCTTTGGCCAAATCACAGAACATATTGAATTGTCTTCGGCGAAGTACTCTGATGGCTCAACCAATCAGCTTGCAGTGGGGTGTCACCTCCCATCTTTGTCAAACAGTATGGCTGACGTTCTGTAGTGTGTGTAAGCTTCTAACTCGTGTTGACCTATTTTATTCATTTTAAATCATGTCAGTGCTATTATTCTTGAAAAACTTGCACTGCGTTAACAAAGTTCCTCTGAGTGTCGCGCGCCCGGTCGTCGGTTGTCTATATCACACCGAAAAAGGAGTCTACGGTTACCGACCCCAAAAAATCGAGGGGGACCCGAAGTTGCAGAGCGACCATATCGCTACACTCAATCAAGGTCAGTTAGAGCTCTGTTCAAATACTCCTACTAACCGTACTATTTGTGACGTGAATTGAGTATATAGCATGCTAATTGGTCATAGTATGGTATAGTTAGTATGCCAAAAGTTCCCTGATATCGTACTAAATTCGCCAAAATACGAAGTATTCATGCAGTGGACTGATGTAAAACTATATCTTGGCAACAAAATTACATACAACTATTGAAATATCCAAGTGTTACATGTTATTTTACTACACTGATTCTACAATTGACTGTCAATTTGTCATAAATCTCTTTATTAGGAAAATGTTTCATACCCAAATCAATTTATGAAGAAAAAGACCCCTTTGTAAAAATGTTTGTCTGATTTGGGAAAACTATTTAGAATCATTAAAACGTTTACAAAGCAAAATGTCAAACATTTATTCGCTACATGTCTGTATTTGATTTGATATTATGTATAATTTGTTTTTGATCTCTTTCTTTAATTCCTCTGGATGTAATGTTTTTTTTTGTGTTTTGCATGTTATTGTTTAAGAAAAAATACATGCACTGGATGCTGTTTCCGTGCGTTTAGGACCCATAACAGGCTGACTTCGTGACGCGAGCGTTACAAATAAATGTAGAAATTATTGCACCCACACTGCTCGTGTGCCAACGAGAGTCTGCGTTGCCAAGGTCTAAAATACTCAGTTCTATTTGTGACGCAGATCACGCTGCAAGTCCTGCCTCTCCCATCTCCTCATTGGTTTATAGAAGCATATCTCCTCATTGGTTATACCCACGTGGGTGACTGAAAGACGAACTAGGTCAGTGGCGGTAATGCACCTAATTTATGAAAGTTGCCAATCGAAATATTAAGTCGAGAAAAGGCCTAAAAGGAGGAGAGATGACTAGAAACAATTCGATTGACCGTGTGTGTGGATTGATTGTCGGAGTAGAGGACCTTGTGCATTTCAGGTAAAATAACAACTTAATGTTTATATCCCAGGACAAATTAGCTAGCAAGTGAAAGCTAGCTAGCTAAATTGCCATAAATGTTGAATGCTTTTCGACCTGTTCCCAAATTAATGTAATTGGTTTAGAGTTTTTAAAATATTTTAACCTGTGTGTCGTGATCGCGTTTGGTGTGGGGGGACAAAATACATTTATGCACGATGGCGCATGTGCGCAGCTGGTTTGGGTTCCGTATAATTCGTTCTTCGGAAAATGGGCGTGGCTTCTTTTCACATTGGAAGAAAATTGTGGCCGAAGTTCGACGAGCGAATACAAATTCATTCGTTTTACTAGTTATGACATGTTCTCTCATTTGTTTCTGGAAGTAGCTAGCGAAACATTAGCGAGTTAGTTTGGGTGCTTGACTGCCGTTGAATGCTCGGATCAACTCTACTCACGCTCTGAATTTACGAGCAGACAATCTGACCATGCTCTGGATATGCGAACGCCCAGAGCGCACTCTGGCACTCCAGATTGAATTGATGAACACACACGAAATCGTAAAATGTTTACCTAGTCATTTGTTATGCAATCAAGTTAGCAAGAGGTTGCATAACAACAACATCAACTTCCAGTAGACAGGCGAAGCTCTAGTACACTCAACTGAAACAGTACTGTTTGTTTACAGTATACTAAAATGAAGAAACAGTATATTAGTATGGGTATTCGAACACAGCTCATGTTTTGTAGATAATGAACATTAAACTCAAATCATTGTCTTTTTCAATGGGAAAACAACTAAGCATCCTTTGCACAAAGTGAATTCTACATTTATAACTGATCAATTCACCTATTGTAATTGCAGAAGAGATTAAGTGTTGAGTTGTTCTTATATTCCTTATTGTCACTGCATATCATACACTTTGACTTCTTGCTTTAATTTGCATTTAACTGTAGACTAACGTTTGTCATAGCCTAGAGGTATATCCTCCTACCCCATGTCTTTTTTAATGTTTTTTTTTTCATCTTTATTGACTTTTTCCACACATTTTACAATAATAATAGATAAATTCATTTAAATACATCAGTTTTCACATCAATTTAAAAAGGTTGTTCTGTTTACACAGATCATGGTCTCATGCGCCTGGTGGAGGCATACCGAGCACATGGACACAAGGCTGCTAAAATTAACCCTCTACTGCCAGAGGACCCTGTGGAGGACACTGTGCCAGAGATCAACATGTTGACTGGGGCTGTACAAGGACCTCTCAACACATCTGGTAGGCTATGCGGTCTATTGGGAGATTCATATGAGGATGGTATTCCTCTCAATAATGTTCTTTAGAACGTGTTCCAAAAATGTTGCATATAACAAATTTGTCAATAAAGAAGCGCACAACTGAACAATTTAAAAAAAAAAAATTTTTACAGGGAGCGCGGAACCTCCTGTGCACAATCTTTTTTTTAATGGGCATAATACTAAAGACACGTTACGTTAGTTGGCAAAGTTAATGGCAAGAAAATTACAGACAATAGCTTATGGTTGTGAGTGTGATTAAATAAAAGCGGGGCATTCTACCTGAGAATTTTAGGACTTGGACACTCGTTGTCCTAGCGTTTCTATCCTAATTTGATTTTGGTGCACATTACCATCTCTGGTAAACGAACACTATATCAAATCTTCCTCTGATCAAAATCACAAGAGTATCAGGAACACAATGAATGGTCAATTTGTTCGATAAATTCCTTCTTTATATCCCAAATAGTCAGTTTAGTAGGCGTCATTGAGTTCAGTAATCCACCCGTTCAGAATGCAGACATAGGAGTTCCAAAAGTTACCAGTAAATTTTGTCCAAACAAATCAAACAACGTTTCTAATTCATTATTTGGTACTCTAATATCTAAATAAACGATAATATTTCATACAGAGTGAACTATTTTCAATAGGAAAGGAAAAGAACGCAGCGCGCTCCCTCGGTCACGTGCGCAATGAGACTAGCTTTGCCAAAGAGCTCCCTGAGGACAAACAACTATTCCTCGTTGGTTTTTCTAAAAACAAGCCTGAAATAATGTATAAAGACTGACATCTAGTGGAAGCCATAGGAACTGCAATTTGGGAGGCGGAAGTCTTTGTTTTCAATAGCTTAACCTTTGAATTGGCTGGCAGGTCAACAGAAAAAAAGTGTCCTCTGGTTTTCACCTGCCAAATCAGTTCTGTTATACTCAGACATAAATGTAACAGTTTTAGAAACTTTAGAGTGTTTTCTACCCAATACTACCCTGCATATGCATATCCTAGCTTCTGGGCCTGAGTAGCGGGTAGTTTACTTTGGGAACCTCAGTCATCCAAACTGCACCCTATCCCTAACTTCTGAAAACTGCACCCAATCCCTAACAAGTTTTAAGGTAATGATGGACTGTCGTTTCTCTTTGCTTATTTGAGCTGTTCTTGCCATAATATGTACTTGGTCTTTTACCAAATAGGGCTATCTTATGTATACTACCTGTACTGTACCTTGTCACAACATAACTGATTGGCTCAAATGCATTAAGAAGGAAAGAAATTCCACAAATTAACTTTTAAGGCAGACCTGTTCATTTAAATGCGTTCCAGGTGACTACCTCATGAAGCTGGTTGAGAGAATGCCAAGAGCGTGCAAAGCTGTCATCAAGGCAAAGGGTGTCTACTTTGAAGAATCTCAAATATAATATATATTTTGATTTCTTTAACATTTAAAAAGTTTGGTTACTTCATGATTCCATATCAGTTATTTCATAATTTTGATGTCTTCATAATTTTTTTTACAATGTAAATAGTAAAAATAAAGAGAAACCCTTGAATGAGTAGGTGTCCAAACTTTTGACTGGTACTGTACATCTAGCTGGGTAAGGTTAAGGGGGTAGTTGTTTGTCTCTTTGGTAACAACAGCTGGAGTGCATTCTCTGTTAGACTACTTTATGATAAGCTGTGGACTATACTGAACAAAAATTTGAACGCAACATGTCAAGTGTTGGTCCCAAATTTTCCATTCGCACAAAAAGCTTAGTTAACATAATTGCATTTTATCGATGGCAATTTGAATTCACAGAGATACTGTGACGAGATCCTCATGTTTCAGCATGAGAATGCACAGCCCCATGTTGTAAGGATGTGTACACAATTCCAGGAAGCTGAAAATGTCCCATTTTTGCATACTCACCAGGTATGTCAGCCATTGAGCATGTTTGGGATGCTCTGGATTGACGGGTACGACAGCGTGTTCCAATTCCCGCCAATGTCCAGCAACTTTGCACGGACATTGAAGAGGAGTGGGACAGTATTTCACAGGCCACAATCAACAGCCTGATCAACTCTATGCGAGGGAAATGTGTTGTGCTGCATGGGGCAAATGGCGGTCACACCAGATACTGACTAGTTCTCTGATCCACGCCCCTACTTTTTTTTGAAGATATCTTTGACCAACAGATGCATATCTGTATTCCCAGTCATGTGAAATCCATAGATTAGGGCCTAATTAATTAATTAATTTAAATTGACTGAATTCCTTATATGAACTGTAACTCAGTAAAATCTTTGAAATTGTTGCATTTTTATATTTTTGTTCAGTTTAGTTTATCTATATTTTTCATAGCTGTATATTTACCACCACAAACCAATGCTTGCACGGAGACCACACTCAACGATCCTTGCAAGGAAATGCACATCCGGACGCGGCCGGTGATTTTAATGCAGGGAAACTGAAATCCATCTTACCTCATTTTTACCACCATGTCACCTGTGCAACTAGAGGTGACAACTTTAGATCACCTTTACTCCACACACAGAGACACATACAAAGCTCTCACTTGCCCTCCATTTGGCAAATCTGATCATAACCCTGTCCTCCTGATTCCTGCTTACAAGCAAAAACTCAAACACAAAGTACCTGTGGAAGTGGTCCGGTGAAGCGGATGCTAAGGTACAGGACTGTTTCGCTAGCACAGACTGGAATATGTTCTGGGATTAATCCGATTGAGGAGTTTACCACATCAATCACCGGCTTCATTAATACAGTAAGTGCATTGACTATGTCATCTCCACGGTGACCTGTACTGTACATATCCAAACCAGATGCCATGGATTACAGGCAACATCCGCACTGACCTAAAGGCTAGAGCTGCCAGTTTGAAGGAGCAGGACACTAACCCGGACGCTTATAAGAAACCCTGCTACGACCTCAGACGAGCCATCAAACAGTAAAGACGTCAATACAGGACTAGGATCGATGTGTACTCGCATCCTACCATTGTCTGTACATTATGCCTTGAATCTATTCTATTGCGCCCAGAAACCTGCTCCTTACAGCCTTTAGCCCCCCCCCTTATCCTACTCCTCCTTTGTTCAGAAACCTTCTATTGCGCCCAGAAACCTGCTTCTTCTTATAGCCTTTAGCCGTACCCTTATCCTACTCCTCATTTGTTCCTCTGGTGATGTAGAGGTTAATCCAGGCCCTGCAGTGCCAAGCTCCACTCCTATTCCCCAGGTGCTTTTATTGTTGACCTCTAACTGTGGTTTCATGCATGTTAACGTTAGAAGCCTCCTCCCTAAGTTTGTTTTATTCACTGCATTAGCACACTCCGCCAACCCGGATGTCCTAGCCGTGTCTGAATCCTGGTTTAGGAAGGCCACCAAAAATCTTGACATTTCCATCCCTAACTTAAAAATGTTATGATAAGATAGAACGGCCAAAGGGGGCGGTGTTGCAATCTACTGCAGAGAGAGCCTGCAGAGTTCTCTTACTATCCAGGTCTGTACCCAAACAATCCGAGCTTCTACTTTTAAAAATCTACCTTTCCAGAAACAAGTCTCTCACTGTTGCTACTTGCTATAGACCACCCTCTGCCCCCAGCTGTGCCCTGGACACCATATGTGAATTGATTGCCCATCTATCGTCAGAGCTCGTGCTGCTAGGTGACTTAAACTGGGACATGCAAACTTCTTGACGCTACCCATCCCTTCTTGACGCTACCCATCCCTTAAGCGGGATAATTGTCATCATCAACTGAATAGCATAGCGCCACAGTCAAATAATATTACTAAAAAATATTCATATTCATGAAATCACAAGTGCAATATTGCAAAACACAGTTTAGCTTTTTGTTAATCCACCTGTCGTCTCAGATTTTGAAATTATGCTTTACAGCGAAAGCAATCCAAGCGTTTGTGAAAGTTTATCGATAGCATAACAAAACATTATGTACACTAAGCATTAAGTAGCTAGGTCACGAAAACCATAAAGATTATTTTTATGTCCAAATACCTCCGTTTGTTTGTCGCGCTATGTTCAGAAATCCACAGGAAAGAGCGGTCACAACAACGCAGACGGAAATTCCAAATAATATCCATAATGTCCACAGAAACATGTCAAATGTTTTTTATAATCAATCCTCAGGTTGTTTTTAAAATATATAATCGATAATATATCAACCGCAAATGTCTTTCACAGTAGGAGAGGGAAAAACAATAGCTGTCCAAATTCTGTTGCGTGAGCAAAACTCATGTGACCACTTGACGCGATGTTATCGTTCTGGCTCATTTTTCAAAATAAAAGCCTGAAACTATGTCCGAAGACTGACACCTTGAGGAAGCAATAGGAAAAGGAGTCTGGTTGATATCCCTTTAAATGGAGCAATGGGAGGCTATGGAACATGGAGTTTTCAAAATAGAAGCCACTTCCTGGTTTGGTTTTTCTCAGGGTTTCACCTGCAATATCAGTTCTGTTATACTCACAGACAATATTTTGACAGTTTTGGAAACTTTAGAGTGTTTTCTATCCTAGTCTGACAATTATATGCATATTCTAGCATCTGGTCCTGAAAAATAGGCTGTTTACTTTGGGAAAGTTATTTTTCCAAACATAAAAATAGTGCCCCCTAGCTTCAAGAGGTTAACACCCCGGCCATCCTACAATCTAAATTTGATGCCCTCAATCTCACACAAATTATCAATGAACCCACCAGGTACAACCCCAAATCTGTAAACACGGGCACCCTCATAGATATCGTCTTAACCAACTTGCCCTCCAAATAAACCTCTGCTGTTTTCAACCAAGATCTTAGCAATCACTGCCTCTTTGCCTGCATCCGTAATGGGTCTGCGGTCAAACGACCACACCTCATCACTGTCAAACTCTCCCTAAAACACTTCAGCCATCAGGCCTTTCTAATCGACCTGGCCCGGGTATCACGGAAAGATATTGACCTCATCCTGTCAGAAAAGGATGCCTGGTTATTCTTTAAAAGTGCTTTCCTCACTATCTTAAATAAGCATGCCCCATTCAAAAAATGTAGAACCAGGAACACAAGTAGCTTTTGGTTCTCTCCAGACCTGACTGCCCTTGACAAGCACAAAAACATCCTGTAGCGTTCTGCATTGAATAGTCCCCGTGATATGCAACTTTTCAGGGAAGTTAGGAACAAATATACACAGGCAGTTTGAAAAAGCTAGCCTTAGCTTTCCTAACATAAATTTACATCCTGTAGCGTAGTCAAAGTTCTGGGACACTAAAGTCCATGGAGAATAAGTGCACCACCTCCCAGCTGCCCACTGCACTGAGGCTAGGAAACACCGATAAATCCACTATAATTGAGAATTCCAATAAGCATTTTTCTACGGCTGGCCATGCTTTCCACCTGGCTACCCCTACCCCGGTCAACAGCCCTTCACCCCCCACAGCAACTTGCCTAAGCCTCCCCATTACTCCTTCACCCAAATCCAGACAGCTGACGTTCTGAAAGAGCTGCAAAATCTGTACCCCTACAAATCAGCTGGGCAAGACAATCTGGACCCTCTTTCTAAAATGATCTGCCCGAAATCGTTGCAACCCCTATTACTAGACTGTTCAACCTCTTTCATATCGTCTGAGATTCCCAAAGATTGGAAAGCTGCCATGGTCATCCCCCTCTTCAAAGAGGGAGACACTCTAGACCCAAACTGCTAGAGGCCTATATCTATCCTACTGTGCCTTTCTAAGGTCTTCGAAAGCCAAGTTAACAGATTACCGACCATTTCGAATACCACCGTATCTTCTCCGCTATGCAATCTGGTCTCAGAGCTGGTCATGGGTGCACCTCATCCACGCTCAAGGTCCTAAACGGTATCATAACCGCCATCGATAACAGACATTACTGTGCAGCCGTCTTCATCGACCTGGCCAAGGGTTTTGACTCAACATCCTTGGTTTCTCACATGACTGCCGTGCCTGGTTCACCAACTACTTCTCAGATAGAGTTCAGTGTGTCAAATCGTAGGGCGTGTTGTCCGGACCTCTTGCAGTCTCTATGGGGGTGACGCAGAGTTCAATTCTCGGGCCGACTCTTCTCTGTATACATCAATGATGTTGCTCTTGCTGCTGGTGATTCTCTGATCCACCTCTACGCAGATGACATCATTCTGTATACCTCTGGCCCTTCTTTTGACACTGTGTTAACAAACCTCCAGACGAGCTTCAATGCCATGCAACTCTTCTTCCATGGCCTCCAACTGCTCTTAAACGCTAGTAAAACTAAATGCATGCTCTTCAACCAATCGCTGCTCGCACCTGCTCGCCCGTCCAGCATCACTACTCTGGACGGTTCTGACTTAGAATATGGGACAACTACAAATACCTTGGTGTCTGGTTAGACTGTAAACTCTCCTTCCAGACTCACATTAAGCACCTCCAATCCAAAATGAAATCTAGAATTGGCTTCCTATTTCGTAACAAAGCATCCTTCACTCATGCTGCCAACATACCCTCGTAAAACTGACCATCCTACCGATCCTCAACTTTGGCAACGTAATTTACAAAATAGCCTCCAACACTCTACTCAATAATTGAATGCAGTCTATCACGGTGCCACGCGTTTTGTCACCAAAGCCCCATATACTACCCACCACTGCGACCTGTATGCTCTCGTTGGCTGGCCCTCGCTTCATATTCGGGGGGTGACCACTGACTCCAGTTCATCTACAAGTCTCTGCTAGGTAAAGCTCTGCCTCATCTCAGCTTACTGGTCACCATAGCAGCACGCTCTCCAGCAGGTATATCTCACTGGTCACCCCCAAACCCAATTCTTCCTTTGGCCGCCTTTCCTTCCAGTTCTCTGCTGCCAATGACTGGAACAAACTGCAAAAATCACTGAAGCTGGAAACACTTATCTTCCTCACTAGCTTTAAGCACCAGCTGTCAGAGCATCTCACAGATCACTGCACCTGTACATAGCCCATCTGTAAATAGCCCATCCAACTACCTCATCCCCATACTGTATTTATTTATCTTGCTCCTTTGCACTCCAGTATCTCTACTTGCACATTCATCTTCTGCACATCTACCATTCCAGTCTTTAATTGCTATATTGTAATTACTTTGCCACCATGGCCTATTTATTGCCTTACCTCCCGTATCCTACCTAATTTGCACACACTGTATATATACTTTTTCTACTGTATTATTGACTTTATGTTTGTTTATTCCATGTGTAACTCTGTGTTGTTGTATGTGTCAAACTCTTTAATTTATCTTGGCCAGGTCGCAGTTGTAAATTAGGACTTGTTCTCAACTAGCCTATCTGGTTAAATAAAGGTGAAATAAGTTATTTCTGTTTCATTTTCAATAATTTAGCAAAAATATCTTAAGTTTTCACTTTGTCATTATGGGGTGTTGTGTTTAGATGGGTGAGGAAAATAATGAGTTCAGGCTGTAACACAACAAAATTAGCAATAAGTCAAAGGGTATGAATACTTTCTGAAGGCCCTGTATATGCATGCAATGCCCAGATGCATTTAGTGCTCAATACTCTGACAACTGAACCGTGTGGTGGACAATTGTTTTAGCTCACCACTGCCAGCACTCTGTTTGCATGGCTAGTGGCTAACGTTAGCCAGCTCAAGATAGCTAACGCAGAGTAGATTCTCTATATGATGTTAAGAAATAGTGCATTATGGGTAGAAGATATCCAGAAATAAGTTAATAAATATGTATAAACCCCAAAACATAACTATTTTTTTTAGTTATAGGTAACCAGAATGTGACTACAAATTACTAAGTCTTTGACCACTGTGTTGTTACTTTGGTGAGTAAAAACTCATGTTTCCTACCCTTTTAAGTCAATGTAAAACCCATCACCCAACATTTGAATTGCTAAACCACCCATTGCAATGGTATGGCACCAATAACAATTTGAAGGAAATCATTGCCTTTAAATGCCCCAAACTGCTAATTTGTGTGGTGACTCACTCACAGCACATGTGTTTAACACAGGCACTCGGTTTGAGTGGATGGTGTCTCCAGGGATGAGGCATTTTCAATGACAGTAATTACTGCGGTATGAGATACTGTCATCACTCACAAATTAGTAGATCAATCAAATGAAAGTGCATGTGACTTGGTGGATATGATTTAGATGGTAAAAGCGCTTTGTGACTGCTGATGTGAAAAATACACTTGATTGATTGAGGGTTCCTATGATACCCATTCATGGAGATAAGGAATTATGTCCCACACACACACACAAGCCTCATCCTGCCAGACTATCAGAGCTCTTGGTCTTTAGTCTGTGTTCATGGAGATAAAGAATTATGCACATGTGTTTCTTTGTCAAGCAGGCAGACTAGCATGTCCCATACTGCAACGCATTTGCAACCAACCAGGTCCTCCTAAAAAAAAAAAGTGCTATTTTCCAACTGACCTGAAATTCACTATCTCCTACATAAATTCCTTTCTTCTCCAGGACTGCGTCACTTTGGTAAGGCTGAGGCCTCAGTGGAGGAGGTGCTTGCCTACCTGGAGGGGGCCTACTGTGGCCGCATTTCCGTAGAGACTAGTCAGTTGACCAGTCTGGAGGAAAGGGAGTGGCTCGCCGACCGCTTCGAGGAGTTGAAGAAGGAGACATTTGCGGCGGAGGAAAGGAAAAAGTTGGCCAAACTCATGCTGGAGTCGCAGGTAGATGGGTGGATGGATGGGGATGAAGAGAGCGAGGGGGGGAAGTAAAAGTGGGTAGAGAAAGAGACCTCCACAGAGGAGAGGAGACAGTTGGCTAAGCTCCTGCCGAAGTCACAGGTAGATGGGTCAAAGGTCGACGTCGGCACACAGTATTACAGCCAAATGACCTTTTCATAGCCTAATTAATGAAAATGCGTATCTTATCTAACAGACTAATTGGCATCTTGTTTAACATTTTTCGGTGGGAATAAAGTCATGATCTTATCAGCGAGAATGTGATGGTACTGGTTTTATCAATGTTAATTAAAAAAAAATCCTATTTCCAAGAACGACTGATCTTGCTGACTTATTTATGTATTTTGCTTTTATTTAACCAGAAGTCATTGAGAACACATTCTCTTTTTACAATAACCTGAAATTACCGGTTTCATCTTGTTACCTCAGGAGTTTGATAATTTCCTGGCAAACAAGTTTTCCACGGTGAAGCGTTACGGTGGTGAGGGAGCAGAGAGCATGATGGGAGTGTTCTATGAGATGTTCCGCCTGTTGTCCCACAGTGGGGTGACGGACATCGTCATGGGGATGCCTCATCGCGGGCGACTCAACCTCCTCACGGGGCTGCTGCAGTTCCCACCAGAGGTCAGGGTTCAGACACTGTTGATCACTTTCAGGTCAAATTCATGACTGTAATGTAATTACCTGAATTAACCACACTTACTGGGGATTACCAATAAACTCCATGTAATTGTCAGCTGAAATGCCGTATGCAGTGTGAAGATGAGAGAATACAGTTAGTTACCTTTTCAGAAAGTGACCGTAAAAAGTTTCTGTGGATGATGATCTTGAATTTTGTTGTTTTTCTTACTGAGGTGAACAGGTTTTGAGAGAGGTGAAATATGGAACCCCAGTATAACATTTATTTATTTAATGTGCCTCTCTCCCTCCACCCCCAGCTGATGTTCCGTAAGATGTGTGGCCTCAGTGAGTTCCCAGCGGACTCTCCCTCCATCGGTGACGTCCTCTCCCACCTTACCTCCTCTGTAGAGCTGGATTTCGGTGCTGCCCACCTCCTCAAAGTGACCATGCTGCCCAACCCCTCCCACCTGGAGGCCATCAACCCAGTCACCCAGGGGAAGACCAGGGCCCGGCAGCAGCTCAAAAAGGAGGGAGACTACTCACCAGACGAGAACGCACAGCCTGGGAATAAAGTCGTATGTCTCCAGGTATTGTGTGTGTGTGTATATATACTATACTATGTGTACTATATATTTATTTATTTTTATTTAAAAAAAAAAAACATTTATATGCCAATTTGTTTGACACCCCTGAACTAGAAATGCATTCACTGAGTAACACTGCTATAGAATAGTATACTTAATTGCCTTCTCGTGAATTTCTCTTGCACGTGTAGTACAATATGTAAAAGAGAGGGATAGTAGGAAGGGATTATTACGCTGAAGTACAGTTTATAGGGACATATCCATTGTTAAGATATTTTCAGAATTTCAAGCCTGGTGATCATTGTGGAAACTGCTTACTTTTCTCAGGTCCATGGGGATGCCTCATTCTCGGGTCAAGGGATTGTTCCAGAGACATTCACCATTTCACTACTCCCCCACTTCAGAGTCGGTGGGAGCATCCACCTCATTGTAAACAACCAAGTGGGTTATACAACTCCATCTGCGAGAGGGAGATCGTCTTTATACTGCAGTGATGTTGGTATGTGAAATCTATCGCTTTATCTATAATAGCTCTTTATGGGAATTATAATCACAAATCCATTTTTTTTAATGGGAATTTCAATACTCTATCTCACTATGTGTGTGTTCTCCCTTCTCCAGGTAAGATGGTGGGCTGTGCTGTGGTCCATGTGAATGGTGATGATACGGAGGAGGTGGTGCGTGCCACACGTTTGGCGGTAGAGTATCAGAGACGCTTCAGGAAGGATGTCATCCTGGACCTGCTCTGCTACAGACGGTGGGGACACAACGAGCTAGACGAACCTGGTTTCACTAACCCTGCCATGTACAAGATTATCCGGTGAGTTCAGTTTATTTGCTATACTTTTCCCTCTCTGGCTGATCTTGAGCCAAAAGGGGTCCACTAAATGGACAGAAATATTGTCTAGAAACTACCTCATTGTATTGAACGGGGAACACCCCACAACCATAAGCAAAAGCATATATTGTTTACCTACAATTGCATATTTGCTTTACATTATTTGCCGTTGATATTCCCTTAATTACAGAACAATGCCGAAATAACAACCAATAACTAAACATGACATCCTACCCTCTTCTCACCACCCCCCCCAGCTCCAGGAAGAGCATCCCAGATTCCTACGCTGACCAGCTGATCTCAGAGGGCCTGATGACAGGGGAGGAGTATAGTGCCATCAGGACAGCCCACTACGGCATGCTGAACGACAAGCTGGCCAACATGACCTTATACAGCCCACCACCCACCAACCTGCAGGTCTGTGATGTGCACTCATTTCACATACTTTAGCTGTATAAGCTGTATATTGATTGAGTTTACCTGGCACAATGGAATCATTGTGTTGCAAAAGTGCAAACCCCACCCATCTGGCACTACAAGCGAACGCTCAAAATGTTTGTTCCCAGGTCTGGTGAGGAGTGCTTTTTGGAGTGTTGAGAAACTAACAGGAGACCGAATTCCATTCTTTGCTGTAACTTATAAAGTTTTTGTTGTTGTTACAGGGTCGCTGGGGAGGTCTGGAGGAGCCCCAGGCCAGAGTCACCCACTGGGACACAGGGGTGCCTGTCCCCCTGCTGCAGTATGTAGGGGCTAAGTCTGTGGAGATACCCGAAGAGGTCCAGCTACACAGCCACCTTGGGAAGATGCATGTGGCGGTAATAACAATTACAGGATATATATATTGTAGCTAATTCGGGTTGGGGGGGTCCTGCCCGGGACTCGAACCCAGGTCCACCAACTATCAACTCAACACCTTAGCCATTACGCCAACAGATCTCAACCTCTTTACAAGTTTGCTAGGTGTTGAGTTAAAGGGATAGTTTGGGATTTCAGAGACAGTGGTATCCACAAGTTCATCTGACTCTGGGGGGGAAAAGGGATAAAGGGCTCCGTTGTTTTCCCCCTTGTTTTAAAGACTCTCTGAAGCTCAAATAAACAGATCTGTTATGTTCTCTCAGGGTCGCCGCGCGAAGGTGGAGAATGGAACTAATCTGGATTGGTCCACTGCTGAGGCCATGGCGTTTGGCTCTCTGCTCTGCCAAGGTCAGTCAACAGCTTTTTACACTACTGAGCCAAACCAAGCTGTACTGAGCTGGCCTGGTTCCGCATCCACTTTAGTTGTTGGAGTATCCTAGGCAGCACAATTTGGTAAGGGTTTGCATGGGAATGTGTAAAAGGATTGATCTTCATAGATAACCATTTTTACAGAAATTGCTTGTTAGATAGATTTGTGTTTTCCAGGCCTGTTATTACCATACTATGTCAATACTTATAAATGACAAAAAATGACTATACATTTGTATATGTTATTCTCATGTCTCTGGCTGTAAGAATGTGTTTTGTTTTCAATTTGTTTTGCAGGGTTCAACATTCGTATCAGTGGACAGGATGTTGGTAGGGGCACCTTCAGTCAGAGACATGCCATGATAGTTTGTCAAGACACAGATGACATGTACATCCCCCTCAATCACATAGACCCTGAACAGAAAGGATTCATGGAGGTAAATAATGAGTTATTGCAACGAGAGACAAAAAACAATGAGACTTGATACAAAATAACTTGGGACTCAACTTGCACTTACAATGCACGACTTGGGACTTGAGATTCAACCCTTTTTACTCACTTGAGACTTGGACCTCATAACTTGTTTACTTGCTTTACTTCTAAGTTGTATAAGAGTGTCATGGACACCCACCTGTAATACGGCGTGCACTCTTCTGCGTGCGTGCGTGCGTGCGTGCGTGTGTGTGTGTGTGTGTGTGTGTGTGTGTGTGCTAGGTGTGCAACAGTGCCCTGTCTGAGGAGGCCGTGCTGGGCTTTGAGTATGGCATGGCCATCGCCCAGCCTAAACTTCTGCCTATCTGGGAGGCTCAGTTTGGAGACTTCTTCAACGGAGCTCAAATCATATTCGACACCTTTCTCTCTGGAGGTAATGAATGCTTATGCTTTGGTCAATAACTTTCTGAAGTCAGCCAAGGGCTATTTTTAGGTCACCTCCTTTGAGGTTGCAGATAATTGAATATCATAAACCAGTTTCCTTCTAGCCCCTGGCGAACACCTATCAAGTCCTTTCAGTTCTGTGAACACAGATTAACAAGGGCTAGGGGAAAGGGCCTACATGGAATGGAGCCAACACTTTGTTTAGTATACATTTAAGATTCAACTGGGTATTTGGTCAACATGATCAGTAAATCATGTTCTACACTTCAATATAAAAGCTTTATAGAGCATTCATAAAGCCTTCATAAACGTTAGACTCTACATTCTGGCTCCACTCGGTGTTGATTTGAAATGTCTCTCTTCCAGGCGAGGCGAAGTGGCTGCTGCAGTGTGGGATGGTGATCCTGCTTCCCCATGGTTACGACGGAGCAGGACCTGAACACTCCTCCTGCCGCATGGAGAGGTTCCTACAGGTGAAGAGGGGAACACAAATCGCATGGAAACAATTTTAAGGGAGCGGGGGAACCTCTGATCTTCTTCTGCATTTTGTGGCAATGGGAAATGAGGAGAACAGACTTAAGAGCCCAGGGCTACTCTTTGGAAACAAATACCAGATACAATTACCTCTTTTATAGCTACTGTATACCGCTGTCTACTCTCTCGCTGTCTCTTGTAATATTTATTGTATCTGTGTCTAAATCTCCTCGTCTTTCTCTTTCTCCCAGCTGTGTGACAGTAAGGAGGAGGGGGTGGATGGTGACAATGTCAACATGGGCGTGGTCAACCCTACGACTCCAGCACAGTACTTCCACCTGCTGAGACGACAGATGATACGCAACTTCCGCAAGCCGCTCATCGTTGCTGGGCCCAAGACTCTGCTCCGATTCTCTGTAAGCTACTCAATAACACATCTAATTCAAGCCATTAGAGTTAAATGGGCCTGTTTTGAATACCTTTAAAATGCATCCTTCCTCTCCCCCTTCGGGTAATCACTGATCGGTAGGTGAGTGAGTGGTTAGGTGAAGGCATGGTTTCCACTGTATTGCTGCCCCCAATCTTACCATGTCATAGCAATGATTTCCTCAAGGAAAGAAAAAAGGAAGGGTTCATTTGAAGGTATTCAAACAGGGCTACTGTGAACATGTTTATGGTGATATTTGGTGACTGAGTTGATGAGTTCCTGTAGGGAGCAACATCCAGTCTGGCTGACATGGCTCCTGGAACCTCTTTCAAACCTGTGATTGGTGACACCTCAGTCACACCAGCCAGGTAAAGAAGTATCCACGACATTACACCCTCTCTTCTGCTTCCTGTTAAGTGTATCTCCATTTACAAATGTTGTCATTTGTGTTATGGTGTCACTTTATTTACGAGATCAAATAGTAAAGTGTAGCTACATCTGTACATGCTGCACCTTCCAGGGTTGGCTGAACTCAAAAGCAATCGACCCAACCCATTACTGTATGTACCCAACTGCTTTAAAAACTGTCCTTTCCTGCTATACCTGTAGTGTCCAGCGGGTGGTGCTGTGTTCAGGGAAGCACTACTATGCCCTTTTGAAGCAGAGGGATGCATCCGCAGCCACTCAGACCACAGCACTGATCAGACTGGAGGAGCTGTGTCCCTTCCCTCTGGAAGCCCTGCAGCAGGAGCTCACCAAGTACACCAATGCCAATGGTAGGCTATACCTGACCTGGTCACTATTTTCCTCAAAACATCTAATATCTAAAATGCCACTTTGCAGTCGCTTTTATCCAAGTATACCAACAATAAATGTATTTAAGTGACCCCTGGCCTGCACTGGTCTTCACTTCTTACCACAGACGCTATAGGCCTGTTTCCCAGACACACATTAACCCTGGTTTAAAAATTGAGATTTAGGCTTTTACTGTTCAACACTGCTTACCAGAGATTGTGCAGCAGCATCGGATCAATTCGTGATCTGTATTTGGTAGGGGTGGGAATTTGAAATGATTTCACAATTCGAAAAATGTCATGATATTATTTAAGATATTTGATTTAACTGTCCCCATCCCTAGTATTTTGCCATCTTCAAGATCATGTTTTAATGTAATCTTCTTCATGTGTTTGTGTCCCATACAGAGTTCGTCTGGAGCCAGGAGGAGCCCCAGAACATGGGCCCCTGGTCCTTCGTGGCCCCTAGGTTTGAGAAGCAGCTGGCCTGCAAGGTGAGTCCTGCCCCTGACTGAATGATCAGAGAAAAACTGTTTGTGTTTGAGGGGATCAGTTTGAGCAAGGAAGGGGAAGCTCAGAATTGTTCAATTTGATCAGATAATGAGTTGTTATTTGGGATGCAAGGTGATTTGTAGATCAGTGATTCTGTACATTCCGACTGCAATGTAGTGGATATCAAACATGCACAATAAACTAAGTGTGCAAAACATGCTCTTTCCATGACAGACTGACTAGGTGAATCCAGGTGAAAGCTATGAGTGCTTATTGATGTCAACTTAAATCCACTTCAATCCGTGTAGATGAAGGGGAAGAGACCGGTTAAAGAAGGATTTTTAACAATTGACACATGATTTGTGTATGTGTGCCATTGAGGGTGAATGGGCAAGTGCCTTTGAATGGGGAATAGTAGTAGGTGCCAGGCGCACCTGTTTGAGTGTGTTAACAACTGCAACGCAGCTGGGTTTTCCACGCTCAACAGTTTTCCGTCTGTATCAAGAATGATCCACCACCCAAAGGACATCCAGCCAACTTGACCCAACTGTGGGAAGCATGGGAGTCAAAATGGGCCAGCATCCCTGTGGATAGCTTTCGACAGCATGTAGAGTCCATTCTCTGACGAATTGAGGCTGTTCTGAGGCCAAAGGGGGTGCAACTCAATATTTGGAAGGTGTTCCCAATGTTTTGTACACTGCGTATATTTGACTGGGTTTGATTTAAAAAATAAAATATTAACCGACCATTTTCATTTGCCCACCTTCTTTCTCCCTCTACTCTTCCTCCAGCTCCGGTCGGTGAGTCGGCCTACTCTGCCCGCCCCGGCTGTGGGCATCGGAACGCTCCACCACCAGCAGAACGAGGCCATCCTAACTGCCACCTTCTCCTCTTGAGCCACCGGGCCCCAAGATGGCTGCTCCCGTGGGCCCCAGAATGGATGCACCCTCCCTCCTCCAGTAAAACCACATTTACATCTCTTCTCTAGCCTGGACCTCCAGGCTGAATTTATCTCTGTTTCACATTTGTTTCACTCAACATTCTATGAATTGGTGAGATGAAACAATAGTGAGTCCAGGATCTCTTTTCTTCCTGTATGTTTAAATGTTCTCAAAAACACAAGTGCTAAAGGTTGCTTCTTCAATGTGGAGGGGGCTTCAGGTACTGAGTGGAACAAGACTGTTTGATGGTTTGGAAGGGCTGTTTTATCGCGCATTATGAAATGGAGCTGTAGCTGTCTAAAAACAATGTGATGTAAATGGTCTGAGATTGCATCGTAAAGCAACTCAATATTGCCCTGAGTGTTCATTTTTATTGTTTTTAACTTTATGCAAGAGTTAGTTTCACATGCAATATGATTGCATTCAATTTACTATACTGAAACAAAAATAGAAACGCAACATGCAAGAATTTCAAAGATTTTACAGAGTTACAGTTCATATAAAGAAATCAGTCAATTGAAATAAATTCATTAGGCCCTAATCTATGGATCTCACATGACTGGGAATATGATATACAGCCGTTGCTCACAAATACCTTTTTTTTTTTTAAATGTAGGGGCATGAAACAGAACTAGTCATTATCTGTTGTGACCATGTGCCTCATGCAGCGCAACATCTCCTTCACATAGAGTTAATCAGGCTGTTGATTGTGGCCTGTTGAATGTTGTCTCACTCATCTTCAATGGCTGTGTGAAGTTGCTAGATATTGGCGGGAACTGGAACACACCGGTGTACATGTCCATCTAGAGCATCCCAAACATGCTCAATGGGTGACATGCCTGGTGAGTATGCAGGTCATAGAAGAACTGGGACATTTTCAGGAATTCCAGGAATTGACGCAAGCACGGATCTGTACACATGGGGCTGTGCATTATCATGCTGAAACATGAGGTGATGGCGGCAGATGAATGGCACAACAATGGGCCTCAGGAACTCTTCACCATCTCTGCATTCGAACTGCCATCGATAAAATGCAATTGTGTTTGTCCGTAGCTTATGCCTGCCCATACCAAAACACCACAGCCACCATGGGGCACTTTGTTCACATCAGCAAACCGCTCTCCCACACGACACCATACAAGTGGTTGTGAGGCAGGTTGGATGTAATGCCAAATTCTCCAAAACGACGTAGGGTTATGGTAGAGAAATTAACACTCAATTCTGTCAACAGCGCTGATGGACATTCCTGCAGATTGCATACCAATTGCACGCTCCCTCAACTTGATACGTCTGTGGCCTTGTGTGACAAAACTGCACATTTTAGAGTGGCCTTTTTATTGTCCCCAGCACAAGGTGCATCTGTGTAATAAACATGCTGTTTAATCAGCTTCTTGCTAATCAAGCCCTCTGACAGGTGTGGAATATATTGTCAAAGGAGAAACACTCACTAACAGGGATGTAAACATATATTTGTGCACAAAATTTGAGAGAAATACGTTTTTTGTGCGTATGGACATTTTTGGGGGTCTTTTATTTCAGCTCATGAAAAATGGGACCAATACTTTACATGTTGCGTTTCTATTTTTGTTCAGTGTAGATATGGGGCCGTACTGAGAGAGAGCGCAACCATAATATGGTTCTAAGTTTAAATCAAGGCCAGGGGTGTCAAACATACAGCCCGTGGGTGGTTTGAGTTAAACAATTACTAAATCATATAACATTTTTGGGGGGGGGACGAAGACAAACTCAATATTCTTTCAAATGACTAAAACCAAATCAAAACTCTGTAGAAATGATTATCTGCATACCCACCTTTTTGAGGAAAAATGCATTGAAAGTGTTGGGAGCCTTACTTTCTTCACCGTGACTGGCGAACAGAGTTTACCCACCAACTTTTTTTGTTTTTTTGTTACCACTACATCGCTGAATATAATAAATTTTCAGTGCGGCACTCCAGACCTCGTTGAGGACCAAATGCGGACCATGACACAAAATGAGTTTGACACCCCTGCCTTAGACACTTAAGTTTACAACATTTATCGTATTATGAAGGCACTTTTAGTTGCTCATATGTAGCCATACAGTATTATGATTTAATTTCTGTGACCTATCATCTAGTTTATCTTCAAAGTAGAAGATTGGCTCAGGTTGGGGGCTGAGGAATTCTTTAGTGTTCTCTTCATGAGGTGTTATAGTTTTTACTGTTTAAATCAACATCAGTCCAAATATTGTTAAAATGTTGGAAATATTATTTTGGTTATTTTTGTTTGTGTAGAAATTCAAAGCTTCTAATTTTGTTTTAGATTTTGAAAGAAAAACAACACTAATATTTCAGAAGAACAACTGCACAAATTATCTTATTCCTGATCGTGCATGCCAGAGCAAAAACCAAGCAATGAGGTCGAAGGAATTGTCCGTAGCGCTCCGAGACAGGATTGTTTCGTGGCACAGGTCTGGGAATGGGTACCAAAAAATATCTGCAGTATTGAAGGTCCCAAGAGCACAGTGGCCTCCATCATTCTTAAGTGGAAGAAGTTTGGAATCACCAAGACTCTTCCTAGAGCTGTCTGCCTGGCCAAACTGAGCAATCGGGGAGAAGGGAGGTAACAAAGAACCCGATGGTCACTCTGACAGAGCTCAGAGTTCCTCTGGTGATGGGAGAACCTTCAAGAAGGACAACCATCTCTGCACCAATCAGGCCTTTATGGTAGCGTGGCCATACGGAAGCCACTGATCAGTAAAAGGCACATGACAGCCCGCTTGGAGTTTGCCAAAAGGCACCGAAAGGACACTCAGACCATAGGAAACAAGATTATCTGGTCTAATGAAACCAAGATTGAAATCTTTGGCCTGAATGCCAAGTGTCACTTCTCGAGGAAACCTGGCACTATCCCTATGGTGAAGAGTAGTGGTGGCAGCATCATGCTGCAGGGATATTTTTCAGCTGCAGGGATATTTTTCAGCAGCAGGGACTCAAACTAGTCAGGATCCTGGAAAGCTGAACGGAGCAAAGTACAGAGATCCTTGATAAGAACCTGCTCCAGAGCACTCAGGACCTCAGACTGCGGCGAAGGTTCACCATATCTTGCATTACTCATCTCATATGTATATTCTGTATTTTATACCATCTATTGCATCTTGCATATGCCACTCTGTCATTGCTCATCCATATATTTATGTATATATTCTTATCCCATTACTTTACTTAGATTTGTATGTATTAGGTAGTTTTTTGGAATTGTTTCGATTACATGTTAGATATTCCTGCACCGTCGGAACTAGAAGCACAAGCATTTCGCTACACTCGCAATAACATCTGCTAACCATGTCTATGTGACCAATACAATTTGATTTCCAACAGGACAAGCACACAGCCAAGACAATGCAGGAGTGGCTTCGGGAAAAGACTCTGAATGTCCTTGAGTGTGCCAGCCAGAGCCCGGACTTAAACCTGATCGAACATCTCTGGAGAGACCTGAAAATAGTTCCCATCCAACCTGACAAAGCTTGAGAGGATCTGCATAGAAGAATGGGAGAATCTCCCCAAATTCAGGTTTGCCGTGCTTGTAGCGTCATACCCAAGAAAGCTCGAGGCTGTAATCGCTGCCAAAGTACTGAGTAAAGGGTATGAATACTTATATATGTCATCAGTTGTTTTTTTAGTTTTTTATACATTTGCAAAAATGTCAACTTGTTTTTGTTTTGTTATTATGGCATTGTGTCTAGATTGATGAGGGTAATATTTTTTCATCCATCATTAGAATTAGGCTATAACATAGCAAAATGTGGAAAGTCAAGGGGTTTGAATACTTTCTGAATGCACTGTACAACAGTATAAGGAAATGGCAACACTCAATCTTCTCAAATAAATGAACTATATTTTCACCTTTTTGTTTGACTTTAAAGCCATTCACACCTGCATAGCGCCTCTCCTTTTCATATAAACTGAACAAAAATATAAACGCAACAATTTCAAAGATTTTACTGAGTTACAGTTCTTATAAGGAAATCAGTCAATTTAAATAAATTAATTGGGCCCAAAGCTATGGATTTCACATGACTGGGTCACAGGTACCTGTAAAAAAAAAAAGTAGGGTGTGGATCAGAAAACCAGTCAGTGTTTGGTGTGACCAATATTTGCCTCATGCATTATTTGCCTCATGCATCTCCTTTGCATAAAGTTGATCAGGCTGTTGATTGTGACCTGTGGAATGTTGTCCCACTCCTCTTCAATGGCTTTTGGAAGTTTCTGGATATTGGCGGGAACTGGAACATGCTGTCAACAGAGCATCCCGAACATGCTCAATTGATGACATGTCTGGTGAGTATTGATGGGTTTGGATTTCTAAACTTTAAATATTGTTCATCTTTATACTAGAGACATGAGGAGTGCCATAGTCTGGTTTATACATGGTAGAAGCAATTAAGCTTGGAATGTACTAAGTTCAGGGAAGACGATCACGTTGGCAGGCACACACGATAAGGGTGGAGAGCTGTGGATTAGTGAGGAAACGGGGGTCGAGGTCAGGTCACATTAAGGAAGAAGGAACAGTTTATTGCCCGTATCACTTAACTTCCTGCCTAGCAATAAAGATGTCATGTTTAGAGAGGAGGAGATGCATAAACTCAGCAACAAGTTAACTCACTGTCAAATGTGTTTATTTTCAGCAAACTTAATGTGTAAGTATTTGTATGAACATAAGATTCAAGAACTGAAACACAAACTGAACAAGTTCCACAGACATGTGACTAACAGAAATGGAATAATGTGTCCCTGAACAAAGGGGGGGGGTTCAAAATCAAAAGTAACAGTCAGTATCTGTTGTGGCCCCCAGCTTTAAGTACTGCAGTGCATTTCCTCCTCATGGACTGCACCATATTTGCCAGTTCTTGCTGTGAGATGTTACCCCACTCTTCCACCAAGGCACGTCCCAGACGTGCTCAATGGGATTGAGATCCAAGCTCTTCGCTGGCCATTGCAGAACACTGACAGGAAATCACACACAGAATGAGCAGTATGGCTGGTGGCATTGTCATGGTGAAGGGTCATGTCAGTATGAGCCTGCAGGAAGGGTACCACATAAGGGAGGAGGATGTCTTCACTGTAACTCAGTGTTGCTATTGCCTGCAATGACAACAAGCTCAGTCCGATGATGCTGTGACACACCGCCCTAGACCATGACGGACCCTCCACCTCCAAATCGATCCTGCTCCAGAGTACAGGCTTCGGTGTACCGCTCATTCCTTTGATGATAAACGCAAATCCGACCATCACCCCTGCTGAGACAAAACCGTGACTCGTCAGTGAAGAGCACTTTTTGCCAGTCTTGTCTGGTCCAGCGACAGTGGGTTTGTGCCCATAGGTGACGTTGTTGCTGGTGATGTCTGGTGAGGACCTGCCTTACAGCAGGCCTACAAGCCCTCAGTCCAGCCTCTCTCAACCTATTGCGGACAGTATGAGCACTGGTGGAGGGATTGTGCGTTCCTGGTGTAACTCGGGCAGTTGTTGCCATCCTGTACCTGTCCCGCAGATGTGATGTTCGGATGTATCGATCCTGTGCAGGTGTTACATGTGGTCTGCCAATGTGAGGACGATCAGCTGTCCGTCCTGTCTCCCTGTAGCGCTGTTTTAGTCGTCTCACAGTACGGACATTGCAATTTATTGCCTTGGCCACATCTGCAGTCCTCATGCCTCCTTGTTGCATGCCTAAGGCACATTCACGCAGATGAGCAGGGACCCTGGGCATCATTTTTTGGGGTGTTTTTCAGAGTCAGTAGAAAGGCCTCTAGTGTCCTAAGTTTTCATAACTGATCTTAATTGCCTACTGTCTAAGCTTAATTGTTTGTGGTTCTTGAAAAAGCATGGGAAACAGTGTGTAAACCCTTTACAATGAAGATCTGTGAAGTTATTTGTATTTTTACTAATTCTCTTTGAAAGACAGGGTCCTGAAAAAGGGACGTTTCTTTTTTTGATGAGTTTATTACCACTGGTGGAAATTGTTTTTGTCTTATGCAGCTGTATTGACCCAATGGGTGAATAAACTTGGTTGGAGCTTATATAGTGTCTGTCAATTTCTTACTCTGATATTTAGAACCAAACAGTATGCAAGTGAAATCTGTCTGTAAACAATTGTTGGAAAAATGACTTGTCATGCACAAAGTAGATGTCCTATCCGACTTGCCAAAACTATGGTTTGTTAACAAGAAATTTGTGGAGTGGTTGAAAAACGAGTTTTAATGACTCCAACCTAAGTGTATGTAAACTTCTGACTTCAACTGTACATGCACTGACCAAAAAGTTATTTTGTTGGCATTTATGTATGTCCCCATTACCAGTAAAACATAATCAACCTATTTATTTCACTTACTTGCTGTGCTGTTTCATTGTTCTTTCTCAACCAGGATTTCCTCATACATGTCAAGCAGTGAAGATTCAGCTCTCTGTCCTTGGCCTTTCTTCCTCATTGCGCACTGTCAGTGTGTCTGTTTTCCATCTTGTCCAGCTGTGTCTAACATTTCATGTAAACCCCGTTTCTTGTCTGCATCGAAGTAGTGGTCCTTGTACCTAGCATCGAGCATGGTGGCGACCCTGTCAAGAGGCTCAGAGAGACTGCCAACGAATCGCTTGTTCACATCCTCTAGTGGACTTCTTTTGCAAGTTTTAACCCCACGGTCTGTGTCAGCAGTTTTGTTGAGCAGGCGTTTCAATGTCTTGACAGAGGGTTTCACATCTGTGGCAGACGCAGTTGATGAGGTTATTTCTCGAGTCAGTTGGAGCTAGGGGTGTGTGTTTGTTTTCAATGAGAGTCCACTGGTTTGTACTGATTGTTGCCTGTAACTCCTAGGCGGCTGAGTACACGCCAAGCACTCGTTTTTGTTCCAGCAGGCTCTTCATCATGTAAAAAGTACTGTTCCACCTGGTGGAAACGTCTTGCTTAAGTCTTTTCGTTTTCACTCCAAGCTGCTCCTGTAAGCTAGCGGTGAGTGTTTAAAATGACCCCCTATCTTCCTTCCTGTTGCCACTGCGTCAGATATGCTGTGTTGCACCATTTGCAGAGTGTGCCATGCATGGCAAATTGGCGACTCCACATTCTTCCAAAGCCTTTGTCATGTTACGTGCATTATCACGTAGCCCGTGTGTACTTTGTTCTTGGAGATTTTCCTAGTTTCAAACATGTTCTCAAATGCCATTGAAATGGCAGCATCGGTATGAGAACCAGCACATTCTTGAGCATGCAATACAGCGTTCCTCAGTACGAAATGTGCTGTCAGACTCTGCATGCTCATGGGGCTGACATCGCTGGTCCAAATGTCAGTCATGAAGCTTATAGCAGTGACTCCCATAGCAAGTAGCTCAAGGATGTGCGTTTCAACTATACTGTGTAACTCCTGTAGGGTAACATCTGAAAAATAGAGCCTACTTGGTAGTGTGTTCCCGGGGCTTGAGATACTCGACCAGTCAGCGAAAGCCAACATCATCCACGACAGAGAACAGTTGATTGTCAAAGGCAATGATTTCCATTATCTTGACGTTAATGGATTTCGCCTTTGAGGTGTCTCGCTGAATTTTTCTTTTTCTTTCAAGTGACTGCTCGACTTTAACTTGTTTAGTTGTTGGACGTGAGCGCTTAGTTTTCTTCTGCTTTTGTTCTAAGTAGTTGCTGAACGTCTGGGGGTGATGCACTTTCAAATGAGTAATTAGATTTGTGGTATTGAAAGATTTCACTTTCTCCCCTCGGGAAATAATAGCAGAATAACTTTGCATATGGCCTTTTTGTTATCTTCCTTTTGAAACTTAAATATATCCACACAGCAGACATTGTGGGCAAGGTTAGGAATGCTGTGTTTCGCACGTGCAGCGCTGTTTTTTTCCGTGCCGTCAGTACGTCATCTACCTACGTTATACAGCACGTCAGCCTTGACATCGGTTTTGCACGTTGGCGTTAAACTACGCATAGAGCCGATGTTGCCATTTTTAGCTAATATCAGCCTATTCCGTTATATCGTGCATCCCTAGAAATTAACATTACATTTTCTGGCAACAGCTCTGCTGGACATTCCTGCAGTCAGCATGCCAATTGCACACTCCCTCAACTTAAGACATATGTGGCATTGTGTGATGACAAAACTGCACATTTTAGCTTGGCCTTTGTCCCCAGCACAAGGTACACCTGATCATGCTGTTTAATCAGCTTCTTGATAATCCATTCACCTTACATTTGTGGCATATCTTAGCAAAGGAGAAATGCTCACGAACAGGGATGTAAATACATTTGTGCACAAATTTTGAGAGAAATAAGCTTTTTGTGCATATGCAAAACCCTGGCTTAGGGGCGAGAGGTCGTGTTTTGGACAGGGACAAGGTAGCCTTGTTCGGCCATCCTGATCTCTCTGTTTGGCTATTAAACTGTGTGCAGTGGTCAGGATGGTGTGTCAGGCTTAAGGATGCTACATTAGGATTGATTTGTGATCTTCAGTGCTCCACTCCGAGATTAACCAGTGTGTCCAGGGAGACGGACCGTTGAGGCTCCACCATCTCATTAACACATTGTAATGACAAGAAGACCAATTGCACTTCCTTCAGAATCTCTGACACTTTAATTAACAGATTTAATTGGTTTTCTATGTAACCATCTCGGCTAACAGCAATGGCGATGTCCCTTTTGCTTTGGGGAAAATAAAAAGTATCTGTCTCATAATGGTATAGTAGAGAAGGATGACTACTGAATGTGATAACATAGACCAGGCACATGCATATACTGTACATGCAAAAAACTGCTACACACTTTTTGGCTTGGCTGAGGTTATGTAGGTTGGAACAGGCCTATAAGGGCATCATAAGGCAATGCTGGGGGATCAGAGCAATCATGTTGTTAGGAGTTAGTTTACTGTCACCATAGTTGTATTCATGGAAAAGCCCACTTGCATGTCAACTATAGCCATTACGTACTACAATTTTTTTTGTTTTATTTAATATTTTATTTAACTTGCCAAGTCAGTGGGTGATGGATTTGGTGCAATGCGAACACCAATCGTTCACTCGTAGCCTACCCCTCATCCCCACGCACTCTGCCGGCTACATGGACAATAGAGGAGAGCAGCCTCCCACTCCCCGTTATTGGTAACAACAAAGGGGGCGGCCAGCAGGCAGCGTGACTCACTAGAATAGCGGTTCAGTTCAGACACACACACACCAACCGTAGTCATCTTTCGATCAAGTAGCATAGCCTAAACATAATCTGAAGAGGTAGAATTAATTGTTATAAACCAAAAAGAGACGGGATAACGAGGAAGCTCCCGTTCAATTACGTCAAAGATATTAGACTATTCTGATAACCTGCAGGTAGACTGCTACGCGTGATTGGTGGTAGGGCTACTGTAGGAGACCTTTTGCATTGGCGGCGCAGCGGGTTGTACGGATTGGCTGAGCGATGCAAGGTAGAATTGGGCGACACTCAGGAAGAAACTCTCTGTGATATCAGTCCGACTTCAGTCGGCACTAGACGGGGGGACCGTATTTCCTCACTGAGTCAGCACAAGGAGGTGAAAAACGGTGTCTCTAATCTAATCACTTCGGTCTTCCCTGGCGGCGACATGGCGAGGGAGAACGGAGAGTCGGGCGGGGATGGATCTTGGAAGAAGAATGTCGACGATATCAAGCATGTATTCGAGTTCAAAGAAGTCCTTGGAACGTGAGTCACGTGGTTTATCCTACTCAGTTCTAGAACCCTAGGGTGTTACACTTAACTTTTGTCGTCGACTCAGTTTACTTGACAGACAAGGCAGTGAGTGATACAATGTAACTGTAGCGGAAATGCAATTGTCCTCGTGTTCTGTTGCACATTAGATGAACCAGTTGGATTTCCACTGTTGTCAACGATGTATAGACAATATGGCTTGTGATAACCAATAGCCAGCCTACCTGCGATTATTATTATTTTTTTTACAAATGTTAATTATGCTTTTATGATTTCCTACAAATGTTTATGAAATCGAAAGTTACTTTCTGGATGCAACTATTCGACGCACGTGCGAAAACGGTAAATGATTGGTATATTCTATGGTGGCAGGTGTTTGACGGATAATCAGACACGACCGTATATAATACGACATCTAAATGTATCTCTCATAGAAAAGAAGGTTATTTTGGTCCGAGATTAGTTCTGGTAGGTTATGGCGCTTGCCCAAGGTGGTGCCTCAGCTCAATGCACCTGGATTACAGAATAGATTCTCTTGAAGTTTTCTTTATTCATGTACATCAAATTGAGTCTATACGCAGAAAAAACGTTAATAACATTGAATATATGCAGAAGATTCTAATCTTGTCCTGGTGCTGATTTAAGATCATGTCTATGCCGTATTTCATTTATGATAACACAAAAGCACAGGAGGTTAGTGGGACCTTAATTGGGGAGAACGGGCTTGATGAGTGGAATTGTATCAAATACATCACACACATGGTCTCCAGGTGTTTGATGCCATTCCATTGGTCCAGTTCCGGCAATTATTATGAGCCATTCTTCCCTCGGCAGCCTCCTGTGCACGAAAAGGCACTTGCCCATTGGGAAAGTCAGGGTTAGTTTTTTGGTTGCCAGAAGATTATGATCACTTGTCCCGAAAATTTTAAGTGGATAAATTCACCTACACAGACTGTACCCGGCTTCAAGAGGGGGCTGAAAGGGGGCTCAGCACCCTCAGTTCAAACCTGTGCCCCCTCAGTTTTAGTTTGCCCCTATATAATAAAAGGTCACATGATTGACAGGTTGGCTTGAAAAAAAATCTATCTGTATCAACTTTTAAATAATTACTTTCCCATTGTTCCTCAAGTGTTCCTGTAGTGTATGCTATACTTTTATCCAATGTAAAAAATAAATAAAAACATTTTTTTGCTACATAAGACTGAATTGAGCTGGTCAGTATTTTAACGCAACGGTTTTTGTGACCAACTATCAGTAGAGTTGAAAGTCTGATGGAAATACTTACAATTTTACGTACCAAATAAAAAGTTAAGAAAAAAGTGCATTTTGTGCACTACGTCATCACACTGATTTATGGAGATTTGAATATTCGCATGAAAATCTGTGGCCAATTGGATGGAAGCCTGGTTACTGACGGATGCTGAATTGATTATGCCCGAGCGGTGTGCTGTGACCCTTTCCCCGGGCTTGGAGAGAAAATAACTGTACCGCAAAATGGGTGTTGCATGGAAGTTGTCACTGGGGGGTGGGGGGGTGGGGTGGGGGGTCTGGCGACAACCCGTGTCCACTGTGCGTCATTTATGCAGAGAATGCTCCCTTACCTGCTTCAACAAAGGCCCATGCAGGGAAGTTTATACCCCCGCATCACCAAAAGGTTAGTGGACAGTGTTTAGGGCCTGCGCAAAGTCTTCATCTGCCTTGGGGAAACTGCTATGATGTTACTTTATTTGCTCCACTAATCTATATTTACCAAATTAACATACCATGTTGGTCAATATTTGAGGTTGGCCGATTATGATTTTTCAACGCCGATACCGATTATTGGAGGATCAAAAACAAAAGCCGATACCGATTAATCGGACAATTTTAATTTATTTGTAATTATGACAATTACAACAATACTGAATGAACACTTATTTTAACTTTAATATAATACATCAATAAAAATCCATTTAGCCTCAAATAAATGTTCAAAAATAAAATGTTCAATTTGGTTTAAATAATGCTAAAAAAAAAGTGTTGGAGCAATATGTGCCATGTAAAAAAGCTAACGTTTGACTTCCTTGCTTAGAACATGAAAGTTGGTGGTTCCTTTTAACATGAGACTTCAATATTCCAAGGTAAGAGGTTTTAGGTTGTAGTTAATATAGTATTTATCTGACTATTTCTCTCTACCATTTGTATTTCATATACCTTTTGACTATTGGATGTTCTTATAGGCACTATAGTATTGCCAGTGTAACAGTGTAGCTTCCGTCCCTCTCCTCACCCCTACCTGGGCTCGAACCAGGAACACATCGACAACAGCCACACTCGAAGCAGCGTTACCCATCGCTCCACAAAAGCCGCGGCCCTTGCAGAGCAAGGGGAATAACTATTCCAAGTCTCAGAGCGAGTGACGTTTGAAACGCTATTAGCGCGCAGCCCGCTAACTAGCTAGCCATTTCACATCGGTTACACCAGCCATTAGGCTGATAGGCTTGAAGTCATAAACATCGCTGTGCTTGCGAAGAGCTGCTGGCAAAACTCACGAAAGTGCTGTTTGAATGAATGCTTACGAGCCTGCTGCTGCCTACCGTCGCTCAGTCAGACTGCTCTATCAAATCATAGACTTAATTATAACGTAACACACAGAAATACGAGCCTTTGGTCATTAATATGGTCGAATCCAGAAACTATCATTTAAAAAACAAGACGTTTATTCTTTCAGTGAAATACGGAACCGTTCGGTATTTTATCTAACGGGTGGCATCCCTAAGTTTAAATATTCTTGTTACATTGCACAACCTTCAATGTTATGTCATAATTACGTAAAATTCTGGCAAATTAGTTCGCAATGAGCCAGGCTGCCCAAACTGTTGCATATACCCTGCGACAGTGTGCAATGAACGCAAGAGAAGTGACACAATTTCACCTGGTTAACATTGCCTGCTAACCTGGATTTATTCTAGCTAAATATGCAGGTTTAAAAATATATACTTCTGTGTATTGATTTTAAGAAAGTCATTGTTTATGGTTCGTCCAACGATTGTGCTTTTCTCGCAAATGCGCTTTTGTTAAATCATCCCCCAGCGTTGCATCGATTATATGCAACGCAGGACACACTAGTTAATTAGTGATTATGATTGTTTTTTATAAGATAAGTTTAATGCTAGCTAGCAACTTACCTTGGCTTCTACTGCATTCGCGTAACAGGCAGTCTCCTCGTGGAGTGCAATGAGAGACAGGTGGTTAGCGTTGGACAAGTTAACTTGCAAGATTGAATCCCAGAGCTGACAAGGTAAAAATCTGTCGTCCTGCCCCTGAACAAGGCAGTTAACCCACCGTTCCTAGGCCGTCATTTAAAATAAGAATGTGTTCTTAACTGACTCACCTAGTTAAATAAAGGTATAAAAAAAAAAAATCGTCAAAATCGGCGCCCAAACATATCCCAATTTCCGATTTGTTATGAAAACTTGAAATCGGCCCTAATTAATCAGCCATTCCGATTAATCGGCTGACCTCTAGTCAATATGTATGATGTACCCAGTGCTCATTTGGAATGTGTCATTCTGCCTTGCTGTCACATGTTTGGGTAGTGTGAGTTTTTAATGGGGTGGTTAGAAATACTGAACCATAATGATTTCAGTTGAAGGGAAAATGACCACTGATACGTCCTGACAATGTATGAGGTTACTGCTTATGTGTGAGGAAGTTGTCTCAAACAGTTTTTAAAATGTTGATCAGAATAAGGGTATGGTTGTGTGGCGAAGATGCGATATAGGCATGTCTCTCTCTCCACTTTTCCAACTCACTCCAATTCGTGCGACTATTTGTTTACTTGTGTCAATTGTTGGGTTATGGTCGTTTTGATCGTTCATTAAATATAATACATTCCTACCATTTTCATTCTCCAAGTGGAAACCACACAACAATTATGAAGAACTTTTGGTTAATTTAATTGCTTTTACCAGTTTATTGTCAATGTCTTCGTAGTCTTTGTTTGGAGAGCGTGTGTTTTGGTTTCTCCATGTTTAATGTTGTGTGACTGCACGCACTGTAGCATGCATACATATACCTGGCCTGCGTGCCAAGACTAGGTGTTGCCAAATGTATTTAAGAGTTTGGGGATGTTCTAGTTAGTTCACCTTTTGGGTAACTCAAAGGGAAGTTGTATCTGTAGCTTATTGGTTAAGACAGGTTTTGCCTAATGAAAGGCTTTTTCTTTTGAATGCTGACATTCTTAAGTCAGACCCTTGTGTGTGTGTGTGTGTGTGTGTGTGTGTGTGTGTGTGTGTGTGTGCACACTACATGACCAAAAGTCATGCTCTTTGAACATCTCATTCCAAAATCATGAGCATTAATATGGAGTTGGTCCCCCACCCCCTTGCTGCCATAACAGCCTCCACTCTTCTGGGAAGGCTTTCCACTAGATGTTGGAACATTGCTGCAGGGACTTGCTTCTATTCAGCCACAAGATCATTAGTGAGGTCGGGCAATGATGCTGGGAGATTAGGCCTGGCTCGCAGTCGGCGTGCCAATTCATCCCAAAGGTGGGGTTGAGGTCAGTGCTCTGTGCAGGCCAGTGAAGTTCTTCCACACCAATCTCGACAAACCATTAATTTCTATATAGACCTCGCTTTGTGCACAGGTCACTACGTGCTTCAGCTGTCCTGTTCTGTGGCCTACCACTTCACAGCTGAGCCGTTGTTGCTCCTAGATGTTTCTCTTTCACAATAACAGCTCTTACAGTTGACTGGGGCAGCTGGAGCAGGGCAGAAATTTGGAGGAACTGACTTGTTGGAAAGGTGGCATCCTATTACTGTGCCACCTTGAAAGTCACTGGGCTTTTCAATAAGGCCATTCTACTGCCAATGTTTGTCTGTGGAGATTGCATGGCTGTGTGCTCGATTTTATACCCCTGTCAGAACGGGTGTGGCTGAAATGGCCAAATCCACTAATTTGAAGGGGTATAAAACATACTTTCAAATATGATGGTGATATTTAAACACCAGCTCTGTGTAAGTAAATCCAACACTCATTTGCACATCTGCCTCCTGCTGAATCTTTCTTCTTACGACTGCTAGAAGGACCCTGTTTTATGCTGATACAGCGCAGTGGATATGGGCTACAGATTTCACGCCAACTTGTCACTTCAAAAGCACTCTGATCTCGGCATTGGTCTCGGCATTTGAACTTTTGTTTATTGTGGTATAGCTTGATATAAGCAGAATCCAATGTCATTTGAATGTAAGCACCCTGAAAATGTTTGTCCTCTTTCCACTGCCCCCTTAGTCACTTTATCCTGGTGCCAGGTCTGGAGCAGACTACTGGAATTATTTGCATTTTGTTTGTCAGTAAAAAAAAGTATTACCTGCCCCACATAGGGCAACTTTAGAACAGGCACAATTTATGAGACTGCTCAGTGCGCAGGTCACTTTCCCCAGGCAATAAGTCAACCATTCATGTCAATCAATGCATGTAATGTTATCCTCTTCATCAGCAGTCATGAAAGCACTGCTATCACTTCATCTATCGTCTAAGTTACCTGGCGATTTTAAGATCACTCTGGGCATATGTACCATTTTCATTATCACTTCAGATCTATGGTGTTCAGTTCCCCAGAATCTGTGTGTTCAGGATGTCAAAGATGAGTATGACGTGTCTCCTGTCTAACGCCCAGGAAGCTCCGATTTCAAACTCCCATTGGACAGCTTTTGCAAGCGTTATGTCAAAATACTTATTACTCACTAATTATGAAGTTTTGCTGAGCAACAATCTTCATTTACGTCCGTTATATTCTTCTAAAAAAATGTCTAAATAAAAATGTGCAAGCAACTCAAAAACAAATGCCTATTTTGCTCCTTTTGCTCCTGTAAATCACTCATTACGGTCTCACAGGTCAGAGGTTTACAAAAGCTCAAAACATTAGAGGTGCTGAAAGGGCTTTTATTTGGTTGCTTGTAAACAGTTTTATTTAGACCTCTTTTGGATATAAGCGTTGGCCATAACCGGAGTAAATTAGGATAGTTGCTCAGCAAAACTCCATATTTGAGCAACAAACATGTTTTGACATGCTTGCAGAGCTGTCTAATGGTAGTTTGAATCGGAGCTTCCTGGGCATTAGAGGAGACACATCATACTCATCGTGGACATCTCGAATGTATAGCTACTGGGGCACTCCAAGAGATGCTTTTATTAAAGCTAGATTGACCATTGAACTGGGAAACGAAACAGACACACAGATATGGGGAAGGGTTTCATCCCGTTAGTACTGTTTGTTGTACTTGGGACAAAAGTCCAGCTCACAGTTCTGTTATTCTCGCAACGTATTCTCTCATGCTTGAACTACTACACTTTTTTTTCAGTGCAGACACATTCTAGCAGAGTTTATTTCTGCCCTACAGTTAGTGCCGCTCAACTTAAGCCCGCTCTGCTGTGGCTGCGTTATTATGATGCACACGGGGAGCATGTTAGTGCTCACTTTGAAGGGCATATTCCCCAAATGGAAGACTGGAAGACAGTTCTTCAAAAAGATTCCCTCCCTCTTCAAGATTGTCATCAATGGCCTGGGTGTTACATGCATACTGTAGGTGTTACTTGTTGTTGGAGCCAAAGCACAGATTGATAATCTAGCCACACTTTTTAATTCACAGGCAAAGATAAAACACCAGGTACAAAATCTAGGTGTTATTTGAGATTCTGAACTGAATTTCGATTCACACATTCGGAATGTGATCAAAGAAGCTTTTTACCACCTGAGGAACATTTCCACGGTGCGGCCGTTTCTCTCTCCGGCTGATACAGAGACTCCTCCGTGCTTTTATTACAAGCAGGCTTGACTACTGTAATGCTCTCCTGTCTGGTCTACCCAAGAAAGACATTGGGCAACTGCAAAACATACAGAATGCTGCAGCACGGGTACTGACCGAGGCCAGGCGGAGAACACATATTTCACTGGTTTTAGAACTCATTTTAAGATTATTGTATTGGTTTTTAAATCAATCCACGATTGTGCACCCCAACACATGTCAGACATGTTTTTAAGCTATGTAGCCAGTAGGTCCCTCAGGTCCTCTGGCCTTTTAACTTTCCCAACGTCTAGGACCAAGAGGCAGGGAGAGGCAGCTATTAGTTATTATGCCCTCAAGCTTCTGGAATAACCTGCCGTTCTTTTTGTTTTATCTTTTTGTGTATTAAATATTTCCGCTTTTATTTAATTTTTTTACTGTAAAGCACATTGCGTTGCATTTCGTGTCTGAAATGTGCTGTATAAATAAAGCTTGATTTGGTTCGGCTAACTAGTTTTTTTTTGTGTGTGTGTTTTGAACGTGAAGTGAAAATCTGTCAACATGATTGATAGAGGTTGAATTGATAAGCTGTGTATTATAGGAAACGAGACTAAGTCCTTTGACCTTCAGATGTTTGTTTTTCTATTTAATTCCTCCAATGTAAGCAGCAACACATGCATCAGCACTCCTTCTTTTGGGGAGAATGTCATTTGATCGGGTATTGTAGGAAGCCTGTGTCGAAGAAGGGAATTCTCGGGGGCTGTTTTTGGCCAGCCCTCGGAGAACGGTGTCAAGCTGGAAAGGTAGGCCACTCTTAGCTTCAGTAAACTGGCAATGCTGGTCTCCATTCAACTGTGTAAACTTGGACAATATGGGGATCAGGATTGAGGTCAATTCCATTTTGATTCAGTCAATTCAGGAAATAAATGGAATCCCTTCATCACGGCATATCCTATTTGTTGTTGAGAGTCTAAGATCATTCTCAAAATGCTACATCTCTTAGGCTAAGTCACATTCAGTCTGCACACTTTTTGGCTTAGCCCAGGGCTAAGAAAGAACATGCAGCGTGAAAGCCCTTAATGTCCTCCCCCCTAAACCCATATGGATCCGTGTTCGACCCTGTCCTCCTGAGGTACAGGCTGTGCCTCTCATTACCATCAAGGAGGAGAGGAGCTCAATGTTCCCATCAGCCTCTTGATTTGAACACATGGCTTTAGTGTGATTGTAACCCCTGACTTGGGTCACACCGAGAGACCTTACGTAATTCACTCCATTCCATTCAACTATATTTCCTTGCAGGCTCCCGTTGTATTCAAGATCGTAACGGCAGAAGGTTACAATGCCCTCATCTCTTCTTTTATTGTTACCTGTGAGTGTCATGAGTTTAGGGACCAATGTTCCTTTTTCAAACAGAAATTTGCATCTTTGTAGCACTGATTCCAAAAAGTTTTGGGACACTAACGTCTATGGAAAATAAGACCACCTCCTCCCAGCTGCCCACTGCACTGAGGCTAGGAAACTCTGTCACCACCGATAAATCTACGATAATTGAGAATTTCAATAATTTTTCAACGGCTGGCCATGCTTTCCACCTGGCTGCCCCCCCTGATGTTCTGAAAGAGCTGCAAAATCTGGATCCCTACAAATCAACTGGGCTAGTCGATCTGGACCCTCTCTAAAATGATCCGCCAAAATTGTTGCGAAACCTATTCAACCTCTTTCATATCGTCTTGAGATCCCTAAAGATTGGAAAGCTGCTGCGGTCATCCCCCTCTTCAAAGGGGGAGACACTCTAGACCCAAACTGTTAGACCTATATCCATCCTGCCCTGCCTTTCTAAAGTCTTCTAAAGCCAAGTTAACAAACAGATCACCGACCATTTCGAACCCCACCGTACCTTCTCCACTATGCAATCTGGTTTCCGAGCTGGTCATGGGTGCACCTCAGCCACGCTCAAGGTCCAAAACGATATAACCGCCATCGATAAAAGATAGTACTGTGCAGCCGTCTTCATCGACCTGGCCAAGGCTTTCGACTCTGTCAATCACCGCATTATTATCGGCAGACTCAATAGCCTTGGTTTCTCAAATGACTGCCTCGCCTGGTTCACCGATAGAATTCAGTGTGTCAAATCGGAGGGCCTGTTGTCAGGACCTCTGGCAGTCTCTATGGGGGTGCCACAGGGTTCAATTCTCGGGCCGACTCCTTTCTCTGTGTATATCAAGGATGTCACTCTTGCTGCTGGTGATTCTCTGATCCACCTCTACGCAGACGACACCATTCTGTATAAATCTGGCCCTTCTTTGGACACTGTGTTAACTAACCTCCAAACGAGCGTCAATGCCATACAACACTCCTTCCGTGGCCTGCGACAGCTTTTAAATGCTAGTAAAACTAAATGCATGCTCTTCAACTGATTGCTGCCCGCACCCACCCGCTTGATTAGCATCACTACTCTGGACGGTTCTGACTTAGAATATGTGGACAACTACAAATACCTAGGTGTCTGGTTAGACTGTAAACTCTCCTTCCAGACTCACATTAAGCATCTCCAATCCAAAATTAAATCTAGAATCGGCTTCCTATTTCACACCAAAGCCTCCTTCACTCATGCTGCAAACATACCCTTGTAAAACTGACTATCCTACCGATCCTTGACTTTGGCGATGTCATTTACAAAATAGCCCCCAACACTCTACTCAGACTACATCCAATTTGCTGTCACAGTGCCATCCGTTTTATCACCAAAGCCTCATATACTACCCACCACTGCGACCTGTATGGTCTCGTTGGCTGGCCCTCGCTACATATTCGTCGCCAAACCCACTGGCTCCAAGTCATCTATAAATCTTTGCTAGGTAAAGCCACGCCTTATCTCAGCTCACTGGTCACCATAGCAACACCCACCTGTAGCATGCTCTCCAGCAGGTATATTTCACTGGTCATCCCCAAAGCCAACACTTCCTTTGGCCGCCTTTCCTTCCATTTTGTTCTGCTGCCAATGACTGGAACGAATTGCAAAAATCTCTCTCTAACTTTAAGCATCAGCTGTCAGAGCAGCTTACCGATCGCTGTACCTGTACACAGTCAATCTGTAAGTAGCACACCCAACTACCTCATCCCCATAATATTACTTACCCTCTTGCTCTTTTGCCCCCCAGTATCTCTACTTGTACATCATCATCTGCACATCTATCACTCCAGTATTAATGCTAAATTGTAATTATTTTGCCTCTATGGCCTATTTATTGCATTTACCTCCCTACTCTTCTACATTTGCACACACTGTACATAGATTTTAATATTTTTATTTTGTTATTGACTGTACGTTTATGTTTGTGTAACTCTGTTTTTGTCGCATTGCGTTGCTTTATCTTGGCCAGGTCGCAGTTGTGAATGAGAACGTGTTCTCAACTGGCCTACCTGGTTAAATAAAGGTGAAAAAATAAAAAAATGAGTCACTGTCTAAACAGTCTGTAGGTTGAAAACCAGTCATCTCTACATAACAGCCCACCATGCCTGGGGGCGGCAGGTAGCCTAGTGGTTAGAGTGTTGGGCCAGTAACCGAAAGTGCCTACTTAAAGGTTAAAATGAAAACAAGAAATGAATTAAAAATGCCTCTGCCTGTCTGCCCACCAATGTCTTCAGTAGCTCGGTCGTGCTTAGTTTTGTTCTGTTGTAAACCTTTTTTTCTAACACACACACACACACACACACACACACACACACACACACACACACACACACACACACACACACACACACACACACTGTCCCATGTCAGCACAGCAGAGGCTCTGGTTGGGCTCCTGCTGTGTTGTGTATAAGCAGAGACAGCAGGTGTGTGTAGTGTGTTGTATTCAGTGAGCTTGCTGCCTGCTGAGCTGCTGTCACAGGCTGACAGCAGGCGGTTCACTCAGGGTGAGCCAACCCTGGCAGGTTTAGCACACACATACACACAGCGCTGTCTTTTCTCCTCCCGACCCCTTATTCAGCGCTCAGCCTCGACACTTTGCTTGGGGATTAAGAATATACTGATATAGGAAGGAGGTGACAGGGACAGAGAGATGTAGATTATCTCTTCTCCTCCTCTTCCTTCCCTTCCTCTACTTCGGGCTTTCCCATCAGTGTCCAATAGGGATCATCCCTTCTCACTCATTCACTTTAGGTCTCCCTGACTGAATAACCTTCAACCCCTTCCCCCGACCCTCGAATTTACCCACTAGCCCATAGACACATTTACATCAGAACGGATTGGATTGTTTATTAGGTATAAGCAATATGGCAGAAATTCCAACTAGCCTATCAGAGGTAAATGTGGAACTAGCACTATATTAGCACAAGAACACATTTTTAACTGACTTGCCTAGTTAAATTGAAACAGTATTGCTCATACCTGTTCAATATTTTAAGATCTAGGTGAAAGGCTGTTTCTGGATGAGGCCATAATCTCCACCCGTTGCCCTTCAACAATGCATTGAGATGAGATGGGAAGCAAGCTTGGGAAAAAGAAAGGAACGGCCAAATTGGTCACCATTGAAAACATCAATGCTCAGTCACATTGATTTGGGTCACGCCAAGAGACCTTACGTAATTCATTCCGTTCCATCCAACTATATTGTCCTGGCGGGGAAATTCATTGTGCTTCCGGGGGCACGTAAGACACACAATTTAGTATACAGTTAAGAAGTAATATGTGTCACAGTCATATACAGTGGGGCAAAAAAGTATTTAGTCAGCCACCAATTGTGCAAGTTCTCCCACTTAAAAAGATGAGAGGCCTGTAATTTTCATAGGTACACTTCAATTATGACAGACAAAATGAGAAAAAAAAATCAAAAAGAATCACATTGTAAGATTTTTTATGAATTCATTTGCAAATTATGGTGGAAAATAAGTATTTGGTCACCTACAAGCAAGCAAGATTTCTGGCTCTCACAGACCTGTAACTTCTTCTTTAAGAGGCTCCTCTGTCCTCCACTTGTTACCTGTATTAATGGCACCTGTTTGAACTTGTTATCAGTATAAAAGACACCTGTCCACAACCTCAAACAGTCACACTCCAAACTCCACTATGGCCAAGACCAAAGAGCTGTCAAAGGACACCAGAAACAAAATTGTAGACCTGCACCAGGCTGGGAAAACTGAATCTGCAATAGGTAAGCAGCTTGGTTTGAAGAAATCAACTGTGGGAGCAATTATTAGGAAATGGAAGACATACAAGACCACTGATAATCTCCCTCGATCTGGGGCTCCACACAAGATCTCACCCCGTGGGGTCAAAATGATCACAAGAACGGTGAGCAAAAATCCCAGAACCACACGTGGGGACCTAGTGAATGACCTGCAGAGAGCTGGGACCAAATTAACAAAGCCTACCATCAGCAAGGGCATTGAAGATGAAACGTGGCTGGGTCTTTCAGCATGACAACCAAATCAAATTTTATTTGTCACATGCACATGGTTAGCAGATGTTAATGCGAGTGTAGCGAAATGCTTGTGCTTCTAGTTCCGACAATGCAGTAATAACCAACAAGTAATCTAACTAACAATTCCAAAAGTACTACCTTATACACACAAGTGTAAAGGGATAAAGAATATGTACATAAAGATATGTGAATGAGTGATGGTACAGAACGGCATAGGCAAGATGCAGTAGATGGTATCGAGTACAGTATATACATATGAGATGAGTATGTAAACAAAGTGGCATAGTTAAAGTGGCTAGTGATACATGTATTACATAAAGATGCAGTAGATGATATAGAGTACAGTATATACGTAGACATATGAGATGAATAATGTATTGTATGTAAACATTATATTAAGTAGCATTGTTTAAAGTGGCTAGTGATATATTTTACATCAATTCCCATTATTAAAGTGGCTGGAGTTGAGCCAGTGTGTTGGCAGCAGCCACTCAATGTTAGTGGTGGCTGTTTAACAGTCTGATGGCCTTGAGATAGACAATGATCCCAAACACACCGCTCGGGCAACGAAGGAGTGGCTTCGTAAGAAGCATTTCAAGGTCCTGGAGTAGCCTAGCCAGTCTCCAGAGCTCAACTCCATAGAAAATATTTGGAGGGAGTTGAAAGTCTGTGTTGCCCAGCAACAGCCCCAAAACATCACTGCTCTAGAGGAGATCTGCATGGAGGAATGGGCCAAAATACCAGCAACCGTGTGTGAAAACCTTGTGAAGACTTACAGAAAACGTTTGACCTCTGTCATTGCCAACAAAGGGTATATAACAAAGTATTGAAACACTTTTGTTATTGACCAAATACTTATTTTCCACCATAATTTGCAAATAAATTCCTTAAAAATCCTACAATGTGATTTTCTGGATTTTTTTCCCCCTCATTTTGTCTGTCATAGTTGAAGTGTACCTATGATGGAAATTACAGGCCTCTCATCTTTTTATGTGGGAGAACTTGCACAATTGGTGGCTGACTAAATACTTTTTTGCCCCACTGTAAGTACAGTGGAACCTGTCGTACAGTATTCACGGAGTGGGTGATCGTAACGGCAGAAGGTTACGATGCCCTCATCTGTTCTTTTTATTGTTACCTGTGAATGTCGTCATAATGAGTCACTGTCTGAACAGTCGATAGGTTGAAAACCAGTCATCTCTACATAACAGCTCACCATGCCTCTGCCTGTCTGCCCACCTACATCTGCTGTAGCTCGGTCGTGCTCAGTTTTGTTCTGTAAAACTTTCTTCCACACCCACACACACACACGCACACACAGGCCCATGCCAACACAGCAGAGGCCCTGGTTGGGGCTCCTGCTGTGTTGTGTTTAAGCAGAGACAGCAGGTGTGGTGTATTCAGTCAGCTAGCTGCCTGCTGAGCTGGTGTGGTTGTCGGGTCACTCAGGATGAGTCAGCCCTTCCAGCTATAGCACCCACACACACAGCACGGTCCTCTCTCCTCCTCTTCCCAATCCCTCATTCAGCCTAGACCCTTTGCTTGGGAATTAAGAATAGACTTATCAAAGGAGTGTGGGACAGGAAGAGACCCAGATTCTCAGATTCTTCCTTCCCCTCCTTCATTTCAGGCTTCTCCAGAAATTCCAACTAGCCTACCAGAGGGAAATGTGGCACTACCACCATATTGCACATACCTATTTAATCCTTTAAGAATCGAGGTGAAGTCCTTATGGTTAATAGGGCTGCTTCTGGCCTTAGTCTTTTCCTTGTTACCCTTCAGCAATGCATAGCTATGAGAGGGAGAATCTGCTATTGATCCACGGACCCTGACATCACACTTTCTAATATTGTTCCTTTACTACAGCTCAATTGAATGTTTGGCAGGCAGGTGTAATCCATTTTGTTTCCCAATACAAACAGAAGGATAGATAAGCTTAGATTTTTGATTACAATAGAATAAAAGTTGTGTTAAACAAGCATCTGATGTGTGCTCTTTGAATGAGAAATATATATCACACTGAACAAAAATAAGTGCAACATGTAAAGTGTTGCTCCCATGTTTCATGAGCTGAAATTAAAGATCCCAGAAATGTTCCAATGCACAAAAAGCTTCTCAAATGTTGTGTACGAATTTGTTTACATCCCCGTCAGTGAGAATTTCTACTTTGCCAATATAATTAGTCCTCCTGACAGGTGTAGAATATCAAGAAGCTGATTAAATGGCATGATCATTACACATGTGCACCTTGTGCTGGGAACAAAAGGCCACCCCATAAATGTGCAGTTTTGTCACACAACACAATGCTACAGATGTCTCAATTTTGGTGGAGTGTTGAATTGGCATGCTGACTACAGGAATGCCCACCAGAGCTGTTGCCAGATAATTGAATGTTTATTTCTCCACCATAAGCTGCCTCCAACGTCGTTTTAGAGAATTTGTCAGTGCGTCCAACCGGCCTCACAAACGCAGACCACGTGTAACCACGCCAGCCCAGGACCTCCACATCTGCCTTCTTCACCTGCAGGATCATCTGAGACCAGCCAGCCGGACAGCTGATGAAACTGTGGGTTTGCTCGTCATCGTCACCAGGGTCTTAACCTGACTGCAGTAACCGACTTCAGTGGGCAAATGCTCACCTTTGATGGTCACTGGCATTCTGGGAAGTGTGCTCATGGATAGAATTCCAGGTATTCCAAATTGTATTTGTCACATGCGCCAAATACTTAGCCCTGAATCAACCATGCTTTAAGAAGTTAAGAAAAGTTATGTGAAAAATAATTTAACAGCAGCAGTAAAATAACAAGCAAGGCTATGTACAGGGGGTACCGGTACAGAGTCTATGTGCGAGGGAACCGGTTAGTTGAGGTAATTAAGGTAATATGTACATGTAGGTAGAGTTAAAGTGACTGCATAGATTATAAACAGAGTAGCAGCAGTGTAAAAGAGGGGTCAAGGGTAGCCCTTTGATTGACTGTTCAGGAGTATTATGGCTCGGGGGTTGAAGCTGTTAAGAAGCTTTTTGGACCTCGACTTGGTGCTCCGGTACCGCGTGCCATGTGATAGCAGAGAGAACAGTCTATGACTAGGGTGGCTGGAGTTTTAGGGCCTTCCTCTGACGCTGTCTGATACAGAGGTCCTTCGCCCCAGTGATGTTCTGGGCCTTACGCACTACCCTCTGTAGTGCCTTGCGGTCGGAGGCCAAGCAGTTGCCATACCAGGCAGTGATGCAACCAGTCAGGATGCTCTCGATGGTGCAGCTGTAGAAACTTTTGAGGATCTGAGGACCCATGCCAAATCTTTTCAGTCTACTTGTTACATGCAATATGCTTTGTGGACGGTTTTATGATGGAACAAAGGTGTGGTTGAATTTATTTATATGTCTTATTGTCTCTAACCTTAGGCCTATATATCACAGTGGCAATGTATATGAATTAACAGGTTATAGAACAAATTAACACATCGGTTGTAATAATAGAACACATAGGTTGTAATAATAGAACACACAGGTTGTTATAGAACACATAGGTTGTTATAGAACACATAGGTTGTAATAATAGAACACACAGGTTGTAATAAGAACACATAGGTTGTAATAAGAACACATAGGTTGTTATAGAACACATAGGTTGTAATAAGAACACATAGGTTGTTATAGAACACACAGGTTGTAATAAGGCTTTTGTTCTGGCTTGGCTTCCCCAGGGATTTTTTTCCCACGCACAGATCCTGTCGACATCAGTCAGTCAGATCCACTGCTGCTTGGCCGGCATTTCGCTCTCGCTCGCACTCAATGATGGTGCTCTCAATGATGATGTCAGAGATGCATTTAGTACCAGAAACAAACAAATACTTCTACAGTGCCTCCTTACTTATCACATCTGTGCAGGACAATTAGACCACCATAACCATATTCACTGTAACTGGACTGCTCTGTAGCGTTAATACCACTTTCAAGGGTTTTCTCTTATTACCTTCCTTTACCCAGTCCTATTTTCAGGGAAAGTGCTGTAGTGTAGCTAGTCTCCTTTCAGGCAGGCACTGAGGGATTGTGGAGTAAAGTGTGTGTGTGTGTGTGTGTGTGTACACACAGTCGGTCCTCAAATGAGTGGCTGGCTCTTGGGGGAGAGGGGATTGAGTTGAGCTGCAGCTAGGAAATTGGTATGATGATGGGGACCCTTTAGATGTGGCTGTGGCTGTTGTAAGTGTATGTGTGTCCGTATGTGGGCGCAGAAGTGTCTCTGCCTCCTCATATGCATTCGTTGAATCCCTGATTACTTGAATCTTGTCCTGTATTCATAGGACTTCTTCACCTGATCCTAGATCAGCACTCCTGTTCTAAGACGCTTTATAACGACACCCAGACGTGATAGTAGTACAGGATATAGTAAGGGGAGCTGGTTTAGGTCTGGAAACACGGGTCAAGTTAATAGTAGGGATTTAACGATTCAGGTCCGCGGACCCCGAACCGATCCAAATGTAGCATGCATCCGTCAGAAAATGTATTCAAAAGTTACGATACACAGATTCACAAATGTTTTGCTCCTATTTCTTTGTTTCTACCTTCCAAAAAATATCATTTTTTTGTACAACTGATGTGTTCTCTCGTTCATGGTCAAACTAAGAATGTAACTGTCTTGACAGTCATGCCCAACAACCTAGGGAATATCAGTAACCTAGTCAAACTGCGCACTGTGCCAGCTTCGCATGCAGACCAATGTCTGGTAGGTGGCCTGTTCCTGATCTTGCTCATCTGAGCAACACGTTCAGCATTCAAATGCTAAAATAGTTTGTGTGATATTAGGCAGCATTAGTTCACAACCTAAAGTGCCTTCAGAAAGTATTCACACCCCATTATTAAAAATAAAAAGCTGGAATGTCTTGAGTCAAGTTACTCATTCCCTTTTGTTATGGCAAGCCTAAATAAGTTCAGCATGAAACATTTGCTTAAGTCACATATGTTGCATGCATAATAACATAATAGTATTTAACATGATTTTTGAATGACTACCTATATACCCCACAGGTACAATTATCTGTAAGGTCCTTCAGTTGAGCAGGGGATTTCAGACACTGATTCAACTACAAAGACACGGGAGGTTTTTCAATGCCTCGCAAAAAAAAGAGCACCTATTGGTAGATGGGTAAAGACAAAAAAAAAGAGCACCTATTGGTAGATGGGTAAAGACAAAAAAAAGAGCACCTATTGGTAGATGGGTAAAGACAAAAAAAAGAGCACCTATTGGTAGATGGGTAAAGACAAAAAAAAAGAGCACCTATTGGTAGATGGGTAAAGACAAAAAAAAAGAGCACCTATTGGTAGATGGGTAAAGACAAAAAAAAGAGCACCTATTGGTAGATGGGTAAAGACAAAAAAAAAGAGCACCTATTGGTAGATGGGTAAAGACAAAAAAAAGAGCACCTATTGGTAGATGGGTAAAGACAAAAAAAAGCAGACATTTAATATCCCTTTGAGCATGATGAATTTATAATTACACTATGGATGGTGTATCAACCAGGGACCTTCTGCACACATCAACAACTGACACCCACGAAGCATCGTTACCCATCGCTCCACAAAAGCCGCGGCCCTTGCAGAGCAAGGGGAACTACTACTTCAAGGTCTCAGAGCAAGTGGCGTCACTGATTGAAACGCTATTTAGCGCCCACGCTAACTAAGCTAGCCGTTTCACATCCGTTACAAATACACCCTCAGGGATTTCACCACGAGGTCAATGGGGACTTTAAAACACTTAAAGTTTAATGGCTGTGATGGCAGAAAACAACTGAGGGTGGATCAACAACATTGTAGTTACTCCACAATACTAACCTAAATGACAGAGTGGCTGCATCATGTTATGGCTATGCTTGTGATCGGCAAGGACTCGTTTTTTAAAGATAAAAATAAATGGAAAAGAGCTGAGCACAGGCAAAGCCCCAGAGGAAAAACCTGGTTCATCAGTCTGCTTTCCAACAGACACTGGGAGACAAATTCACCTTTCAGCAGGACAATAATCTAAAATACAACAGCAAATATACTGTACACAGTACAACATTTAATGTTCCTGAGTGGCCAAGTTACACACAGCTGTAAACCCTGTCAAGGGTGATTCTAACACATATTGACTCAGAGGTGTGAATACTTACATAAATTCGATTTCTGTATTTCATTAAATTAAATTTGCAAACATTTCTAAAAATATGTTTTTACTTTGTCATTATGGGATATTGTGTGTAGATAGGCAGGGAAAAATATCTATTTAATCCATTTTGAATTCACGCTGTAACACAATATTATATGGAATAAGTCAAGGGGTATGAATACTTTCTGAAGGCACTGTATGTAATTTGCTAGGTTATTCATATCTATGAGCTGTTGAAAATTGTTTTACAGGAATAAAAGTAAGCTACCAGAAACAACTCTCATTTGGCTATACTTGCTGAACAGTGTTTACAATTGATTTTATTTTGATTGTTAAGATTCACCATCAGTTTTGGTAGTTTTGCTTTAAACAATCAGTCAATATTGTTATTTTTAGATATACAGGGTAAATTTGATACATTTATCATGCGGAATCACTTTTATGATGCGCACTGCATGGCCAATGTGCATCTTCAAACGGTCAAAACCATTTCATTTTGAGAGGGGTGAAATCCAAACTTGTGCTACATATTCATTGGCTATGTCATACCTAATTCATAAACATTGATACATGACTAGCTCATACACTTAATCTTGCAAAAATGATACGTTTTTTTAGTGGGTGATGGTGATTTCTAAACATGATGGTGATTTTCAAATAGGCTACATTGCAGCCCCCCCATCTGATATTGTAGATGCTTAGTCTCCCTTATGGCTCAGATCAGGTACCTGCATAATACATACACATAATTTACAGTACATTCGGAAAGTATTCATACCCCTTGACTTTTTCCACATTTGTGACCGACCGTCTTGAGGCAAAATATCCTATGTTTTTTACAATGGATAAAAGTAAAGACTCAGCTAGAAAAAAGTAATTCTGCTTTGAAAGTTGATAAACCTGTAACCTCACTTTTGAGAAAATGGCCCTTGAGTGTTTTGGTACACCTACTGGAGAGTTCTTCTTTGTCTACACCCATTCAGCATCATTCACACCCTCTTACGCTTTAACCCCACCAATCTCTTTAAGGATTCACATATGTACTAAGCAACCAAAGATTTTGAGACCTAAAGTCTGGTATATACTACGGGTGTGTTCGTAAATTTAATCTGGAGTGCCAGAGTGTGTTCTGGGTGTTCGTAAACTCAGAGCGTTTGTCAGATTTGTCTTTCGTAAATTCCGAGTGTTTCGCTCTCAGAGCGTTCATAGAGCACACTTGACGCTCTGGCCGAGGAGTAGCATTGATCTGAGCGTTCTGACCTAACAGCAGCAGTCAAGCTAACTGGCTAACGTTGGCTAGCTTGCTAGCTTCTTCCAGACACAATGAGAGAACGGCTCAATCTGACCATTTTACTCGCCCTAGCAGAGCTGGTTAGGCTGTTTTTATGTTAACCAAAGCGTTGCTGACTGCAACTGTGCTGCTGGCAAATTTGATTACGCATTTTTGCCAACGTTTACTGACACCGGCCATATTCAACGGGTGTTGAGCGTTTGTAAATTTGTCAGTTATTCTGCTCTCTGGCACACTCAGACGAGTGCTCTGAAATCGGAATAGATAACCAAAGTGAATTTACCAGCTACGTCTAGCAACAATTGTCGCAGTGACAACATAAACATTCTATTGAAATAGTTACTTGCATAGTAGAGTCTTTTGTTAAGACATGTAGCTAGCTAGCTAAACAATGAAGCATCATCCCAACTCGTTACTACCCTGCATGAATCTGCAGGTAGCTAACCAACCAGGTTCAATGTAAGCTAGATAACATTAGGCTATAACCAGCAATGCAAATGGACCTGAGATACAAATAATATAAAAAAGCTATATAAAGGATTACATACACATACTGACCAGCTCATTACAGACAGAAGCATGCTACATGGCAGACCGATCTGAATGAATCTCTTGGCATGTCCAGCCCACTCATTATCTCAGCCAATCATGGCTAGCTGTCTTTTTTCCCGTGGCTAATCCAACAAGGTTCGTAATTTAATAATTGTATTTTCAAAACAGTAACAGTCGGACACTTACATGGAATTTCAGGCTTAGCTGCAATCTTTAGAATAGATTTTGGCGAGTTACAGTCTCTTTCTTTTCCGCTCTCTCACCCCCTCTCTCTCACCCCCCTCTCTGTCGCCCCCCTCTCTCTCACCCCCCTCTCTGTCGCCCCCCCCTCTCTCTTGCTCTCCCCTCTGTCTCTCGCCCTCCCTCTCTCCCTCTCTCTCGCCCTCTCTCTCGCCCTCCCTCTCTCTCTCCCTCCCTCCCTCCCTCTCTCTCTCCCTCTCTCTCGCCCTCCCTCTCTCCCGCCCTCCCTCTCTCTCTCGCCCACCCTCTCTCTCTCGCCCACCCTCCCTTTCTCTCTCCCGCCCTCCGTCCCTTTCTCACCCTCCCTCTCTCTCGCCTGCCCTCTCTCGCCTGCTCGTCCACCCTCCCTCTCTTGCCCGCCCTCCCTCTCTCTCTCTCGCCCACCCTCCCTCTCTCTCGCCCGCCCTCACTCCATCTCGCCCGACCGCCCGCCCTCTCTCTCTCTCTCTCTCTCTCGCCTCAGCCGAACTAACCTCCAGGAAAGAAAGATTAGAATGATTATTTCTACCATTTAATCAAGAGTCTGGCGAGCCGAGCACAGAGCTTACATTCCAGGAAAGCAACCCCAGGCCCTAGCCAGTGCTCATAACAACAACATGTAGGCCTAACGTTCCGTGTTGATGCAGTAGCAGACACTGGACAGAAGTTGTTAGTAATCATCAGTATGAGAGAATGTTATATTATTCTCAGGAATAATAGAGGCAACATTTTCCAAAACAGAATTTGCTGTACAGTATGTATAATGCCTGTTTTAAAGTGATCATAATCTGATTCACGTCGTATATTGACACGCTTATGAATGCCTATGCCACATTGCCAGTCTTAAGATGAGATGGTGCCTTTTGCTTGTCTTGGTGAATGTTGGCATAACACTGTCTACAGTGTTGGCTTCAATTCTATTTCAATTCATGGGAGCTCATGTAGGCCAACATGTAGGTGCCACTGGTTGCCCCAGGCGCATTTAAAAAAAACATGTTTTTGAAAAGGAGATGAGTATCTAGCAACGTAGTAAAAACAAATGTTCAAATCATAATACATTCTCTGCTCTTGTGACGCACGTGCAGTACTGTCCAAGGGAATTCTATATATATTTTTAACCTTTATTTAACTAGGCAAGTCAGTTAAGAACAAATTCTTATTTTCAATGACGGCCTAGAAACAGTGGGTTAACTGCCTGTAGGGGTACCTTGTCAACTCGGGGATCTGAACTTGCAACCTTCCGGTTACTAGTCCAACACTCTAACCACTAGGCTATCCTGCCGCCCCACAGTGTCCGTTGCTTGAAATAATGTCTGTTGATGTAATATCGCAAACGGACATGGCAGTTTCACCACAACGGATTCCAACTTTGACATCCCACTAGTATTGATGTAATCATCACTTAGAGGGAATTTTGGCAACACTTTAGCCTGCAGCTATTATGATTCAGTTACAATACACTGTAAGACCTGTCATAAGCATGCGTGTCCGCTTATAACAACATTATCATCTCATTGTGATCCTGACTAAATCACAGCCGCTTTGTAAATGTCCTACTGGAGAGACATGACGTGTCATACGCCTGAGCCGTTGCTCGTCTTGGTGACTGTCGGCATACAACACTGTGTATTGGGTAACTGAATAGTCCTGACGGGACAAGGACGCCAGTGACCGTACTCGAGCAAGGTTGTGGTCCGTGGACTGTTCTGCAGCCGAACGATGACCATGAACTCGACCCCTAAAAGGGAATTGTAATTCCATTAGACCAGTACATGCTCTACCCCATCTGGATTATCTAGCCTGGCTGGCAATGACTTTCCATCCAATAGATGACATAAGCGGAGCATTAATGCGTCTTACACAACATGATTCTCTGTGATTTACTCTGACTCAGCAGCTACCGCAGCAGCACAGGCCATGACTAGGGCATGCACGCAGACACACACACACACAGACACACACACACACACACACACACACACCAACTCTAGCCTAGCTCGGCCCCCGTGACCCCCAAAACCACTCCACACTTTTTAACATTTACTTAAACTCACTCTATATTCGCATAATTGCCAATGGTTTATTATGCGAGTGCCCCGTGCTCTTTAGAGAAAATGAAAAACCGTCACACTGCACCCGTCTCAGGTTATTTCTTTCTCTAAAGTTACATTTGAAACATTTCCTAAGCAGACTCGCTAAAGGAATCTTAGGATGTGCAAGTGCTTTTCATGTTTGAGTGCCCTGAGCCTGAGAGTACTGGATGAGTTAGGTGTCTTGTTACAGGCTTATTGCCTACAGAAGCTGTCAAATGGGTTTCACAGAGGAGGAATATCCATTCGTCAGCTTAGCTAGCATCGTAGCCTGGTCTCAAGTCGTACACAACAATGCAGGTGTGACCCACTGTGGTTTGAAACTGGATCTCGTGTGTCACAAGACTGGGTTAGGCCACTGCTAAAGCCCGAGGCATTAGCCCGGGAAGCCAACGTAAGTCTTCAGGTCTCGGACAAGATTTCTTATCCTGCAAGTGTAGCTCACAGAGGGAAGTACCTGTTCACTCTGGAAGGACCTGTTGAGGTAACCGACTAGGAGCTAATCAGCTACTTATTCCACGAAAGCAGAGCAAAAGAGAGCCATCGTATTCATGGCAGTAAAGCGCTCAAGGTCAAAGCCAACTAGTCTATGACATAGAAACACTGATAGCACTACTAGATTGTGACACTTATTCAAAGCCATTTCGTAGAGCCACGCTGTCATTTTTAAATCCAGTAATGGATTGAAAGGAGTTTTACTCGAGCCAAATTTAGAAAAGCTTTTCTCCTCAATTAATGCTGTGCTTACGTTCCAGCTCACACCTTGGATTATAGTCAAACAGGGTAGAGTCAGTCACATAAGGTGTCAAGTAAAACACGCAGTCGCTCTCTCGTCTGACTGTGTGTACGCCCAAATGTTTTCTTTTAACCTCCAGAAAATATGCGTCCTTACTTCTACCCGTAAAGAGTTGCCTATATTGCGGGAGCCCCTATTGTGTATCATGTACCGTGTGTGTGTCATGTAGTGGCAGTGAGACAAAAGTCTCTGCGGCGTTCTTAGTTACCAGCAGGAAATGATGCTGGCTCACCCTGTGCGAGGTGAAGGTAGAATTGCACTGCAGCAACCGTCTTCTAACCGTGTGTGTGGTGAACGCTTGCTTCTGTGCAATCCCCTCCAAGCTTCCTGTGGTTTTAATCATTGTGTTCCTTTCACTCTGACTGCAGCATAGCGCAAGCTATACGATGCTCTGGTATAGGCATGCACGGAACACCTTTCTCACACACAAATACACACACACACACATTACATTCACGCAGCTGCGTATGAGTCAGATTTTCTTTCTCACTAAAGTCTCAATGCTGCAGCAGAGAGAAGATGGTAGAGGGTTAAAGGAGGGTTATTGGATGGTTGTAGAGGCCGGCCTGTTGCTGTGCAGTTTGTGTGTGTGTGCGTGCATGTGTATCTGGAGGGTGTGTGACTGTGCGTGTGTTACTGTATCTATGATCTATGGAGTGTGTAGAGGAGAGCAGGATTAGCATGGATTTGATGACCAAGGGAGGTTTAGCAGGCCGACTACACCTGAGTTTAGAGCCTGCTGAAAGGAGCCGATTTACACACACACACACACACACAGTGGCTCGCAGGTCTGCATACACACATTCATACCCACACATGGAGTCAGAGTCAGCGCTAGCCTTTTGGGTGCCCCCCCCCCCCCCCACACACCTTGCGATTTAAACATTTTAGTAGCTCTCCTCTTGACAGCTACAGTTTTCTTACTTTCCTACAATTCTACATATTTTGCCATGGGGCATAGAGAAAATGTTGCAGTTTTAAAGCAGGTTTGATGCAATTATACTCATTTTGCCATGAGGCAGATAAAAAAATAGCTGTTTTTGTAATGAATTTCCTGCAATTCTTCACACATTTCTCCACCGGGTGGAGAGGAACGCTTGCAGTTTTTAAATATGGTATCTTAGTGAGTAACAAAATCAATGGGAGCCCCACGATTGGTAATTCGACCATGACTACAGGTTTAGGTAGCTGGCTAGACTAACCAATTAATAAAAGGTCAAAAATGCTGACATGGGCTAATTGAGTGACTCAGTGACTGACGTAAAATAAACTGCTGATGCACAACCACATTTCGAAATTGCTCCTGGTGTATTCTACTCTCAATAATAAGTTGAGACCCCGTCGTTTTGGCAGTGGGGTTGGATTGACCCGCTGGCCTACAGCCAGTGGTCCATCCCTATAATAGACCCTCGACAGGAGCCAAGGCTTTAAAAACAGCAGTGCCACGGAGGTTGCTCTGTGTGCGCGTGTGTGTGCGTGTGTGTGCGCGTGTGTGTGCGTGTGTGTGTTCGTGTGTGTGTGTGAAGGGATGGTGTGTATAGGGGTATGATAATGACTAACATTCAGGCACCTATTTCTGTTGTGCGGTTAAAGAGCAGGGAACACAGAAGAAAATGACACAAAAGTAAAGGGAATATAGAAAAGTAAGCGCGAGTATAGGCGGGAGAAAGGGCAAGCCAGAGAGGGAAGGAGAGGAAACATAATGGAGGAAGCTGGCTACACGATCAATGCAGGGTTTTTATTAACTAACTTTAAACGGCACAGCACAATGACATGGCTTGTAGGGCTTGTAAGGCTGGTAGGTAGGTTTGCGATACAAATTATGATAGAAGGCTGCACGCTAACCAATCAAAGGGCATTTCGCAATATCTATGGAACAGGACATGCAAGACAACATAGGAAGTATTCTAAGGAAAGTATAGCATCATAAACGGTCTGATTGGCGATAAACATACAGGCTAGAAAGTTGGCATTGTACAATTCTCCGTACACATAAAGGGCACTTGCTTAAGAGTGAGGGACGCACAACAAAGGACTTGGGCCGCCCCATGCCACCACACACTGAACAAACACTACGGAAACACAGGCTACTTTATACCAGAGGAATGGTGATTATCAGAGGGAGTTAAGGTGTGGTGACTTGGCAGGAGATGTGGGATGTCCAGAGGGTAATTGGGGAGTCGGGGCAATGGCATGATCCTTCGGAACAGTCCAAAGAGGATCTAGGTACTCTCTCTTTCATTTCCTCTCTCTGCCGCCTCTGTCTCTCTCAAATCAAAGTTTATTTGTCACATGCGCCGAATACAACCTTACACTGAAATGCTTACTTACAGGCTCTAACAAATAGTGCAAAAAATGTATTAGGTGAACAATAGGTAAGTAAAGAAATAAAAACAACAGTGAAAAATAACAGTAGCGAGGCTATAAAAGTAGCAAGGCTACATACAGACACCGGTTAGTCAGGCTGATTGAGGTAGTATGTACATGTAGATATGGTTAAAGTGACTATGCATATATGATAAACAGAGAGTAGCAGTAGCGTAAAAGAGGGGTTGGTGGGTGGTGGGACACAATGCAGACAGCCCTGTTAGCCAATGTGCGGGAGCACTGGTTGGTTGGCCCAATTGAGGTAGTATGTACATGAATGTATAATTAAAGTGACGATGCATATATGATAAACAGAGTATCAGCAGTGTAAAAAAGGGGTTGGGGGGGCACAATTTGCAAATAGTCCGGGTAGCCATTTGATTACCTGTTCAGGAGTCTTATGGCTTGGGGGTATAAACTATTGAGAAGCCTTTTTCTCCTAGACTTGGCACTCCGGTACCACTTGCCATGCGGTAGTAGAGAGAACAGTCTGTGGCTGGGGTCTTTGACAATTTTTAGGGCCTTCCTCTGACACCGCCTGGTGTAGAGGTCCTGGATGGCAGGCAGCTTTGCCCGTACGCACTACCCTCTGTAGTGCCTTGTGGTCGGAGGTCGAGCAATTGCCGTACCAGGCAGTGATGCAACCAGTCAGGTTGCATCACTGCCTGGATGTATTAGGATGCTCTCGATGTTGCAGCTGTAGAACCTTTTGAGGATCTCAGGACCGATGCCAAATCTTTTTAGTTTCCTGAGGGGGAATAGGCTTTGTCGATGCCCTCTTCACGACCGTGTTGGTGTGTTTGAACCATTCTAATTTGTTGGTGATGTGGCCGCCAAGGAACTTGAAGCTCTCAACCTGCTCCACTACAGACCCATCGATGAGAATGGGGGTGTGCTCGGTCCTCCTTTTTCCTGTAGTCCACAATCATCTCCTTAGTCTTGGTTACGTTGAGGGATAGGTTGTTATTCTGGCACCACCCGGCCAGGTCTCTGACCTCCTCCCTATAGGCTGTCTCGTCATTGTTGTCGGTGATCAGGCCTACCACTGTTATGTCATCTGCAAACTTAATGATGGTGTTGGAGTCGTGCCTGGCCATGCAGTCGTGGGTGAACAGGGAGTACAGGATGGGACTGAGCACGCACCCCTGGGGGGGCTCCAGTGTTGAGGATCAGTGTGGCAGATGTGTTGCTACCTAACTTTACCACCAGGGGGCGGCCCGTCAGGAAGTCCAGGATCCAGTTGCAGAGGGAGGTGTTTAGTCCCAGGATCCTTAGCTTAGTGATGAGCTTTGAGAGCACTATGGTGTTGAATGCTGAGCTGTAGTCAATGATTAGCATTCTCACTTAGGTGTTCCTTTTGTCCAGGTGGGTAGGGCAATGTGGGGTGCAATAGAGATTGCATAATCTGTGGATTTGTTTGGGCGGTATGCAAATTGGAGTGGGTCTAGGGTTTCTGGGATAATGGTGTTGATGTGAGCCATGACCAGCCTTTCAAAGCACTTCATGGCTACGGACGTGAGTGCTACGGGTCTGTAGTCATTTAGGCAGGTTGCCTTTGTGTTTTTGGGCACAGGGACTATGGTGGTCTGCTTGAAACATGTTGGTATTACAGACTCAATAAGGGACAGGTTGAAATTGTCAGTGAAGACACCTGCCAGTTGGTCACCTGGTAATTAGTCTGGCCCCGCAGCCTTGTGAATGTTTCCCTGTTTAAAGGTCTTAATCACGTTGGCTACGGAGAGCGTGATCACACAGTCGTCCGGAACAGCTCTCATGCATGCCTCAGTGTTGCTTGCCTTGAAGTGAGCATAGAAGTGATTTAGCTCGTCTGGTAGGCTCGTGTCACTGGGCAGCTCGCGGCTGTGCTTCCCTTTGTTGTCTGTAATATTTTACAAGCCCTGCCACATAAGACAAGCGTCGGAGCTGGTGTAGTATGATTCAATCTTAGCCCTGTATTGATGCTTTTCCTGTTTGATGGTTCGTCGCAGGGCATAGCAGGATTTCTTGTAAGCTTCCGGGTTAGAGTCCCGCACCATGAAAGCGGCAGCTCTACCCTTTAGCTCAGTGCGAATGTTGAATGTAATCCATGGCTTCTGGTTGGGGTATGTACGTACAGTCACTGTGGGGACGACGTCCTCAATGCACTTATTGATAAAAGCCAGTGACTGATGCGGTGTACTCCTCAATGCCATCGAAAGAATCCCGGAACATGTTCCAGTCCGTGATAGCAAAACAGTCCTGTAGTTTAGCATCTGCTTCATCTGAACACTTTTTTATGGAACGAGTCACTGGTGCTTCCTGATTAAAATTTTTGCTTGTAAGCAGGAATCAGGAGGATAGAGTTGTGGTCGGATTTACCAAATGGAGGGAGAGGGAGAGCTTTGTATGTGTCTCTGTGTGTGGGGTACAGGTGATCTAGAATTTTCTTCCCCCACTGGTTGCACATTTAACATGTTGATAGAAATTTGGTAGAACTGATTTGTTTCCCTGCATTAAAGTCTCTGGCCACTAGGAGTGCCGCCTCTGGGTGAGTGGTTTCCTGTTTTCTTATTTCCTTATACAGAGTACATGCTGACAAAGTGTGGTCTTAGTGCCGGCATCTGTCTGTGGTGGTAAATAAACTGCCATGAAAAGTATAGCTGAAAACTCTCTCGGCAGGTAGTGTGGTCTGCAATTTATCACAATATACTCTACTTCAGGCGAGCAAAATCTAGAGACTTCCTTCGTGCACCAGCTGTTGTTTACAAATATGCACAGACCTCCCCCTCGTCTTACCAGACGGAGTATGCTGTTCTATCTTGCCAGTGCAGCATATATCCCGCTAGCTGAATATCCATGTCGTCATTCAGCCACGATTCTGTGAAACATAGGATATTACAGTTTTTGATGTCCCGTTGGTAGGATATTCGTGATCGTACCTCGTCTAGTTTATTGTCCAATGATTGCACGTTGGCGAGTAATATTGACAGTAACGGCAATTTTCCCACTCGCCTCCTGTGGGACCTCACGAGGCATCCCGCTCTGTGTCCTCTATACCTGCGTCTCCTCCTATTGCAAATAACGGGGATGTTGGCACTGTCAGGTGTTTGGAGAATGTCCTGTGCTTCCTGCTTGTTGAAGAAAAAATCTTCATCTAATCCGAGGTGAGTGATCGCTGTCCTGATATCCAGAAGCTCTTTTTTGCCATAAGATATGGTTGCAGAAACATTATGTACAAAATAAGTTACAAATAACGTGAAAAACCCCCACATAATAGCACAATTGGTTGGGCGCCCGTAAAACTGCTGCCATTTCTTCTGCCGCCATTTTAACACTACCCCTCTCCCTCTCCCCCTCCCCTCTATCTCTATCTCCCTTTCCCTCTGTTTCCACAGTGGTGCGTTCTCTGAGGTGATCATGGCCAGGGAGAAGGCCACAGGGAAGATGGTTGCAGTGAAGTGCATCCCTAAGAAAGCACTGAAGGGAAAAGAGACCAGCATTGAGAATGAAATCGCCGTGCTTAGGAAGTAGGTACCGGGCGTCCTGAGGGGGATCAAAGGGGGGAGGTAGTTGCTTGGTTACGGTTGCCATCCTTCCACCCTGCCATCCTCTCTTTCTTTCTTCCTTCTCACCAGTGCTTGTTTCTCTTGCTCCTTTATCTAATGACCCAGCACACATACGCTCCGCCTGCCCCTCATTCACCCACCTGTCTCTCTAAACGAGGCTCGTAATTTTCTCTTTTCCATGGTGTTTGTGTTTTGATCACCCACACCTTGTTGCTTGGACACCAGAGTGGTATACTACAATGCAAGCTAGATTTACTCAGGGTTTTCTTAAGCAAGCCAGCTTCAGTTAGCTTCACATTCTAGCTCAGGCTTCATCCATATTACGACGGTGGATATTTCTCGTCCGCCTGCCACTAACACTCGCAGGCTTGTAACTGCGTGTGCATGTCGAACGCCGGACTCTTCATTGAGACAATACTGAAACACCTATCCCTGGGTGCCACATTATCATTTGTGCCGACATCAAAATGAGAAAAAAGTTATCTTACTAATTCAGCAGGCTATGGTGTTACTTATTGTTGATGCCACCTTTAGTGTGTTTATCAATGCATAAGCACCTTTTTTCCCACTCGGTTATCCAGAGTTGACCAAAGTTACCTCGCTAACTACTCTAAACCAGGTACATAGTATACAGTTGAAGTCAAAAGTTTACATACACTTTGGTTGGAGTCATTAAAACTTGTTTTTCAACCACTACACACATTTCTTGTTATCAAACTATAGTTTTTATAAGTTGGTTAGGACATCTACTTTGTGCATGACACAAGTAATTTTACCACAAGTCTCGTTCATCCTTGGAGCAATTTCCAAATGCCTGAAGGTACCACATTCACCTGTACAAACAATAGTACGCAAGTATAAACACCATGGGACCACGCAGCCGTCATACTGCTCAGGAAGGAGACTCCTTCTGTCTCCTAAAGATGAACGTGCTTTGGTGCGAAAAGTGCAAATCGATCCCAGAACAACAGCAAAGGACCTTGTGAAGATGCTGGAGGAAACAGGTACAAAAGTATCTATATCCACAGTAAAACGAGTCCTATATCGACAGAACCTGAAGGCCGTTCAGCAAGGAAAAAGCCACTCCTCCAAAACCACCGTAAAAACGCCAGACTACGGTTTGCAACTGCACATGGAGACAAAGATCGTACTTTTTGGAGAATTGTCCTCTGGTCTGATGAAAGAAAATTAGAACTGTTTGGCCATAATGACCATCGTTATGTTTGGAGGGAAAAGGGGGAGGCTTGCAAGCCGAAGAACACCATCCCAACCGTGAAGCACGGTGGTGGCATCATCATGTTGTGGGGGTGCTTTGCTGCAGGAGGGACTGGTGCACTTCACAAAATAGATGGCATCATGAAGAAGGGAAATTATGTGGATATATTGACGCAACATCTCAAGACATCAGTCAGGAAGTTGATGCTTGGTCGCAAATGGGTTTTCTAAATGGACAATGACCCCAAGCATACTTCCAAAAATGTGGCGACATGGCTTAAGGACAACAAAGTCAAGGTATTGGAGTGGCCATCACCAAAACCCTGACCTCAATTCTACAGAAAATTTGTTGGCAGAACTGAAAAATTGTGTGCTGAGCAAGGAGGCCTACAAACCTGACTCAGTTACACCAGCTCTGTCAGGAGGAATGGGCCGAAATTCACCCAACTTATTGTGGGAAGCTTGTGGAAGGCTTCCCAAAATGTTTGACCCAAGTTAAACTATTTAAAGGCAATGCTACCAAATACTAATTGAGTGTATGTAAACTTCTGACCCACTGGGAATGTGATGAAAGAAATAAAAGATGAAAAATCATTCTCTCAACTATTATTCTGACATGTCACATTCTTAAAATAAAGTGATGATCCTAACTGGCCTAAGACAGATAATTTTTACTAGGATTAAATGTCAGGAATTGTGAAAAACTGAGTTTTTAAATGTATTTGGCTAAGGTGTATGTAAACTTCCGACTTCAGCTGTAGGTATGGAGCCAAATACCTGTCAAAAGGTTGAACGTACATATCATTAGGATCGTAAGAATATCTACAGTGCCTTGCGAAAGTATTCGGCCCCCTTGAACTTTGCGACCTTTTGCCACATTTCAGGCTTCAAACATAAAGAGATAAAACTGTATTTTTTTGTGAAGAATCAACAACAAGTGGGACACAATCATGAAGTGGAACGACATTTATTGGATATTTCAAACTTTTTTAACAAATCAAAAACTGAAAAATTGGACGTGCAAAATTATTCAGCCCCCTTAAGTTAATACTTTGTAGCGCCACCTTTTGCTGCGATTACAGCTGTAAGTCGCTTGGGGTATGTCTCTATCAGTTTTGCACATCGAGAGACTGAAATTTTTTCCCATTCCTCCTTGCAAAACAGCTCGAGCTCAGTGAGGTTGGATGGAGAGCATTTGTGAACAGCAGTTTTCAGTTCTTTCCACAGATTCTTGATTGGATTCAGGTCTGGACTTTGACTTGGCCATTCTAACACCTGGATATGTTTATTTTTGAACCATTCCATTGTAGATTTTGCTTTATGTTTTGGATCATTGTCTTGTTGGAAGACAAATCTTTGTCCCAGTCTCAGGTCTTTTGCAGACTCCATCAGGTTTTCTTCCAGAATGGTCCTGTATTTGGCTCCATCCATCTTCCCATCAATTTTAACCATCTTCCCTGTCCCTGCTGAAGAAAGCAGGCCCAAACCATGATGCTGCCACCACCATGTTTGACAGTGGGGATGGTGTGTTCAGGGTGATGAGCTGTGTTGCTTTTACGCCAAACATAACGTTTTGCATTGTTGCCAAAAAGTTCAATTTTGGTTTCATCTGACCAGAGCACCTTCTTCCACATGTTTGGTGTGTCTCCCAGGTGGCTTGTGGCAAACTTTAAACGACACTTTTTATGGATATCTTTAAGAAATGTCTTTCTTCTTGCCACTCTTCCATAAAGGCCAGATTTGTGCAATATACGACTGATTGTTGTCCTATGGACAGAGTCTCCCACCTCAGCTGTAGATCTCTCCAGTTCATCCAGAGTGATCATGGGCCTCTTGGCTGCATCTCTGATCAGTCTTCTCCTTGTATGAGCTGAAAGTTTAGAGGGACGGCCAGGTCTTGGTAGATTTGCAGTGGTCTGATACTCCTTCCATTTCAATATTATCGCTTGCACAGTGCTCCTTGGGATGTTTAAAGCTTGGGAAATCTTTTTGTATCCAAATCCGGCTTTAAACTTCTTCACAACAGTATCTCGGACCTGCATGGTGTGTTCCTTGTTCTTCATGATGCTCTCTGCGCTTTTAACGGACCTCTGAGACTATCACAGTGCAGGTGCATTTATACGGAGACTTGATTACACACAGGTGGATTGTATTTATCATCATTAGTCATTTAGGTCAACATTGGATCATTCAGAGATCCTCACTGAACTTCTGGAGAGAGTTTGCTGCACTGAAAGTAAAGGGGCTGAATAATTTTGCACGCCCAATTTTTCAGTTTTTGATTTGTTAAAATAGTTTGAAAAATCCAATAAATGTCGTTCCACTTCATGATTGTGTCCCACTTGTTGTTGATTCTTCACAAAAAAATACAGTTTTATATCTTTATGTTTGAAGCCTGAAATGTGGCAAAAGGTCGCAAAGTTCAAGGGGGCCGAATACTTTCGCAAGGCACTGTACACGTGTTTAACAGATGTTATTGCCCGTGTAGTGAAATTCTTGTGTTTCTAGCTCCAACAGTGCAGTAATATCTAACAATTTCACATCAATACACACAAATCTAAAGGAATGGAATTAAGAATGTATAAATATTTGGACAAGCAATGTCAGAGCGGCATAGACAACGATACAGTATATACAAATGAGATGAGTAATGCAAAATATGTAAACATTGTTAAAGTGACTAGTGTTCCATTATTAAAGTGGCCAGTGATTTCAAGTCTATGGATATAGGGCAGCAGCCTCTGTGCTAGTGATGGCTGTTTAACAGTCTGATGGCCTTGAGAGAGAAGCTGTTTTTCAGTCTCTCGGCCCCAGCTTTCAGTCTCTTGGTCCCAACCTGTACTGACCTCGCCTTCTGGATGATAGCGGGGTGAACAGGCAGTGGCTCAGGTGGTTGTTGTCCTTAATGATCTTTTTGCCCTTCCTGTGACATCGGGTGCTGTAGGTGTCCTGGAGGGCAGGTAGTTTTCCCCCGGTGATGTGTCTGGAGAGCACTGCAGTTGCGGGCAGTGCAGTTGCCTTACCAGGAGGTGATAAAGCCCTACAGGATGCTCTCAATTGTACATCTATGAGGGTTTTAGGTGCTATGCCAAATTTCTTCAGCCTCCTGAGGTGGAAGAGGCGCTGTTGTGCCTTCTTCACTACACTGTCTGTGTGAGTGGACCATTTCAGTGTGTCAGTGATGTGTACGCCGCTGAAGCTTTCCACCTTCTCCACTGCGGTCCAGTCGATGACAATAGGGGGGTGTTCCCTCTGCTGTTTCCTGAAGTCCACGATCAGCTCCTTTGTTTTGGTGACGTTGAGTGAAAGGTTATTTTCCTGGCACCACACTCCCAGGACCCTCACCTCCTCCCTGTAGCCTGTTTCGTCATTGTTGGTAATCAGGCCTATTGTTGTCGTCCGCAAACTTGATGATTGAGTTGAAGGCTTGCGTGGCCGCGCCGTCATGGGTGAACAAGGAGTACAGGAGGGGGCTGAGCATGCACCCTTGTGGGGCCCCAGTGTTGAGAATCAGCGAAGTGGAGGTTTGTTTCCTACTTTCACATCCTGGGGGTGGCCCGTCAGGAAGTCCAGGACCCAGTTGCACAGGGTGGGGTTCAGACCCAGGGCCTCGAGCTAAATGATGAGCTTGGAGGGTACTATGGTGTTGAATGCTGAGCTATTGTCAATGAACAGCATTCCTACTGTACAGGTATTCCTCTTGTACAGATGGGATAGGGCACTGTGCAGTGTGATGGTGATTGCATCATCTGTGGATCTATTGGGGTGGTAAGCAAATTGAAATGGGTCTACGGTGTCAGGTAAGGTAGAGGTGATATGGTCCTTGACTAGTCTCTCAAAGCACTTCATGATGAAAGAAGTGAGTGCTATGGGGCAATAGTCATTTAGTTCAGTTACCTTTGCTTTCTTGGGTACAGAAATAATGGTGACCATCTTGAAGCATGTGGGGACAGCAGACTGGGGTAGGGAGAGATTGAATATGTCTGTAAACACTCCAGCCAGCTGGTCTGCGCATGCTCTGAGTAAGCGACTAGGGATGCCGTCTGGGCAGGCAGCCTTGCGAGGGTTAACACGCTTAAATGTCTTGCTCACATCAGCCTTGGAGGAGGAGAGCCCACAGTCTTTGGTAGCAGTCCGCGCCTGTGGCACTGTGTTATCCTCACAGCGGGCGAAGAAGGTGTTTAACTTGTCTGGAAGCAAGACGTCGGTGTCCGTGACGTGGCTTCTTTTCTTTTTGTTTTTCGTTACTATCTGTAGACCCTGCCATATACGTCTCGTATCTGAGCCGTTGAATTGCGAATCTACTTTGTCTCTATACTGACATTTTGCCTGTTTGATTGCCTTACAGAGGGAATAACTACACTGTTTTGTATTCGGCCATATTCCTAGTCATCTTGCCATGGTTAAATGTGGTGGTTCGCGCTTTGTTTTTCGCGAATGCTGCCATATATCCACGTTTTTTGGTTAGGGTAGGTTTTAATAGTCACAGTGGGTACAACATCTCCCATACACTTCCTGATAAACTCAGTCACCATATCAATGTATTCATCAATGTTGTTCTCGGAGGCTACCAGCAACATATCCCAGTCCGCGTGATCAAAACTATCTTGAAGAGTGGATTCCGATTGGTCAGACCAGCGTTGCATAGTCTTAGCACGGGTACTTCCTGTTTGAGTTTCTGCCTATAGGCAGGGAGCAACCAAATGTTAATTTCAAAGTCTATATGTTCATGACCCGATTCATAGAAATCTTGTGAAATTATTAGAAATTCATATTAACCCCTCCTACAGAATATGCTTTGCCATGATTTTGAGTGATTTTAAATAAACTTGTCATATATCTTCTCGAATCTGTAGGACATTAAACAATTTAGAGGTAAGATGGATATTGATTTTGAGACATGACATGTAGTGTTTTCATATTTTAGTACTATATGCACTTTTCAGATTAATTTAAAATTCCTGTTTTTCTAACATTTCTGAGCGCATACTAAGCTTTCTATTTTCAAAGCCTTTTACATTGACTTCAGCTCGTGTCACACAGATTTAGCCTTTTGCGACCCACAGAAACAAATTTAAAGACAACAACCACAAAATATGAAATCGACTGAAGTTGTTCCGAGAAACCTGCACTGCTATCAACAGAGCTCGTTGCTTATTATGGGATGTATCAGGTTACGAAATCTGACTTTTTTTAGATATGTTTATGAAATGTTCGAGAAAGACCCCTCTGAACAATTCAGAACATGAATTATCATATTTGTCTTGGTAAAGTGTGTTTTATAACGTAAGGAAGTGAAATTTCATCACCAAGTCCATGTTTTACCCACTATGGGCAGAGTGGGTGGACACCCTATGATTAGTTAGAACTCTGAGCATAGGGACTTTCTTTCAGTGTGTCTCAAATAGCACCCTATTCCTTATGTAGCTCAATGGACTTTGGTCAAAAGTAGGGCACAATATGGGGAATAGGGTGCAATTTGGGATTAAGACATTTCTCCTTGCTACTGGTGAAACACTGAAGTAGAGGTTTCAACAAGTTCATTGTCTGCCTTGTCACCAGACACACAACCACACACACACACACACACACACACACACACACACACACACACACACACACACACTTTTCGCCCACACAGATTTTTTCTATGGCCTATTGAGAACAGAAAAAAAAATTGAAAACACTTGATGATTCAAAGCTGCGTTTCAAATGGACTCTGGTCAAAAGTAGTGCACTATAGGGAATATGGTGCTGTTTGGGACTGACATTGCTTTGTTGTGATGAATGCAATGAATAAAACTATTTGGTGAGGAAATTGTGCTTTATTGTGCTGTGCATTGAAATGATCAGAGGTTAGTAGAACAGTAAGCCAATTAAATACGTTTCCCCTCTTCAGGATAAAACATGAGAACATTGTGGCTTTGGAGGACATCTATGAGAGCTCCAACCACCTATACCTCATCATGCAGTTGTGAGTACAGTACCTCAACCACCATTTTGTCTGTCTGCATCTTGTATATGTCTGTCTGTCTTTCTGATAATGCAGGACCGGTGTTCATATTTCTACAAGAGGTGTCTGTAATGAAAATAAGATGTGCCGGTACTCTGTGTCCGTGTGAGCACCGGTCCAAATCAAATCACTGTGATAACGTATCATGTTTTGCTGCAGTAAGCGTTCAGGGGCTATCGAGGTGCATTTGGCCTTGGCAATACAAAAGCAAACCTGTGTGGATGTAAGCATTCCCAACGAGTTGCTTCTATGTTTCTTTTGTGTCATGGTTGTAACACTGTAGCAAACACAGTCTGGCAAAATACTAATTTAAAAAGAGTCTCTAGGGTCAGTTTCCCAGACATGGATTTAGCCTTGACTGATTTTAAGAAAGGCAAGATCAATGGAGAATCTCTATTGAAATAGCCTTTTCATACAGGACTAAGATTAAGTGTCTGAAAAGTTTGAAAGAAAAGATAAAAGCTGCACACTAGCTCCGATGCAATCATTTATTCACCAACATTTCGACACGAAGCTTCGTTAGGGTGACATGTGTTTTAAGTATCTGGAGAACCAGCCCTAATTGAGGGTTAGGTTCATTCAGTCCTCAATCTCATCAGAGCATCTGAACAGAAGCTGTTTGACTGCATCGTAAAGGGTTGGGGTTGAGGCTAGGGTTGAACCAGGAACTGAACATGAAGCCAGGGTTATGGTAAGGGTTGAAGTTGAACCCCGGATATAGACATGATGCTAGGGTTACGGTTGGGTTAGATTGACTCAACCTCTGTCTCTGTCTCAGGGTGTCTGGTGGTGAGTTGTTTGACCGCATCGTAGAGAAGGGTTTCTACACAGAGATGGACGCCAGCAGACTCATTAAACAGGTGCTTGACGCTGTCAACTACCTCCACGACATGGGCATCGTACACAGAGACCTCAAGGTACTGAGTGAGACACATATACACAGAGCTCAAATCGCGTATTTCCCAATATTGATTGTTTCTTTTCTCAGCCAGAGAACCTGCTTTACTACAACCCCCATGACGAGGCCAAGATCATGATCAGTGACTTTGGTCTGTCTAAGATGGAGGGGACAGGAGACGTGATGGCCACTGCCTGTGGGACGCCAGGATATGTGGGTGAGGCTGTTCTCTCTACCCTCTGGGCTGTTAGGATCCATATTAGCTACTGCTAAAGCAGCAGCTACTCTTCCTGGGGTCCACACCGAACATGAAACATGACCTAATACAGAATGTGAATAGACAAGTACATCACAAAGACAAAACGACATAAATGCAATGAAAAAAAGTATGCATGCTTTCAGTTATGCCTTCATTATCATGTGATTCATACACGCTACTGAATGCAAGTGCAACACGCTCAAAAGGAAATGGAAATGCAATACCAAGCAGGTGCGTTGCGATTAGGATGACACTTCACTAAATTCCCCTGACGTGAATATAGCAACCTTGTTTCTATAGTTACCGCCCGTAATGGGTATGCTTGGAGTAAAGTATAGACCTTTTTTTATGTTACGGTTACCACTCACAATGGGTTTCCTGGGGTAGCACGTAATCTCTTTAACGGGTAGAACTTTTGTTACAGTTACCACCCGCTATGGGCTTCATTAGGTAAAATGCAACATTCGTGAACATGAAATAACCAGGCCTTGAATCTTGAGCCTTGTTGCAGTTTATCGCCCTTTAACGGGTTAGTTGAGATATAGCGTCACGTGTGTCAGTGCAACCTGCTCTGGGTTTCATTAGGTAAAACGGAAGGAAGACATGACATAAGGAAGTCTGCAGTAGTAACATAATCTAAACATATCTCTACTTCTGGGTTAACCTAAACATAATTCACCTAATTGGACCGGAGGAAACCTCACCCAAACAAAATGAATAGGAGTTTGGTAGATACAGTGGTGAAGTAGTGGGTGGTTTCTGAACAACACTCCATAAGAACATATGGCAGCAGAGCTTTGGTTCTCCCTTACTTCTATTGTGTCCTTGTTTACTTAGGGGTTAATGTGGAAGAAGCCTTATTTCCTATCCACACCAGTATGTTTGGAACATACTTTGCTAGTGTCAGTACAAGCTCGACGCAGGGATTGTTATGCAAGGCCTCAATGTTTTAAATCTCTCTCTGAACCTTATGATGTTCCCCACAGCCCCAGAGGTTCTGGCTCAGAAGCCCTACAGCAAGGCAGTGGACTGCTGGTCTATCGGAGTCATCGCCTACATTCTGTAAGTACCTCATAACAACGTTTTTTGTGTGTGTGTGTGTCACTGGCCTAGGCACAATACCCCATTATGTCAAAGTGAAATGATGTGTTTAGATATTTTTTTAACAAATGAATGAAAAGCTGAAATGTCTTGTCGATATGTATTCAACCCCTTTGTTAAGGCAAGCCTAAATAAATTCAGGAGTAAAAATGTGTTTAAAACATCACAAAATAAGTTGCATGGATTCACTCTGTGTGCAATAATAGTGTTTAACGTGATTTTTGAAAGACTAATTCATCTCTGTACGACACACATACATTTATCTGTAAGGTCGTGCAGTGAATTTCAGACACTGGTCCAACCACAAAGACCAGAGAGGTAAAACAATTACGGAGTTGAATGGCTATGATAGTAGAGAACGGCTCAACAACATTGAAGTTACTCCACAATACTAACCTAAATGACAGAGTAAAAGAAGGAAGCCTGTACAGAATAGCAACTATTCAAAAACATGCATCCTGTTTGCAATAAAGCATTAAAGTAAAACTGCAGCAAATGTTATGTTTGGGGTGAATCCAACAAAACACATCACTGAGTTACCACTCTTCAACAGACACTGGGAGTCAACCTGTCACCTTTCAGCATGACAGTAACCTAAAAATACAAGGCCAAGTCTACACAGGAGTTGCTTACCAAGATGACATTGAATGTTCTTGAGTGGCTTAGTTACAGTTTTGACCTAAATCGTCTTGAAAATATATGGCAAGACTTCAAATTGGCTGTCTAGCAAGGATCAACAACCAGCTTGTTTATATATTTTTTAAGAATAATGTGCAAATATTGTTCAATCCAGGTATTCAAAGCTCTTAGAGACTCACCCAGAAAGAGTCACAGCTGTATTCTACATTTTGAATTCAGGCTGTAACAAAACACAATGTGGAATAAGTCAAGGGTGTGAATACTTTCTGTAGGCAATGTATATTGATATGTTATCTGTCCCCAAGGTTGTGTGGTTACCCTCCATTCTATGACGAGAATGACTCTAAGTTGTTTGAGCAGATACTCAAGGCAGACTATGAGTTTGATGCACCCTATTGGGATGATATATCGGATTCAGGTGAGCCGTGTGTGTTTGCATCTGTACGCGTGCACATTTGCTATTCTAGTCATTTTGCCGACACTCTTACCCAGAGCTACTTAAAGTAGTGAGTGCATACATTTTCATACTTTTTTTCAAACTAGTCCCCTGTGGGAATTGAACCCACCACATTGGCATTGCAAGGACCATGCTCTACCAACTGAGCCACACGGGATCCAGTACCCAATGTCTTCATAAGAATAGTAAACCAACTGAAATTCAGTGAAGTGAGGACATTTCTCCGGTCCTCACTTGTAAAATTGAGATTTTACGGTTAGGTTTAGGGGTCAGGGTAAGGACTAGGGGTGAGGGAAAGGGAAAGGGGGTGAGGGAAAATAAGATTTTGAATGGGGAATCAATTGTTGGTCCCCAAAAAGTCCACACGAGTATAGTAAGACATAGCTGGGCTTGTATATGAATGTGTGTGCACGTATACAATTGTTTGTGTGTAATTGCCATCTTGAATTAATGGCACATGGTATACAGTCCCATGAGTGAGATTGTGTGTATCTTCCACATACAGCCAAAGAGTTCATCAGCTCTCTGATGGAGAAGGATCCACAGAAGAGATTCACCTGTGACCAGGCTCTAGCCCACCCCTGGTGAGTGTCTGATTGCCACCAGACTGACTGAGCACCGTCATACAGCTGCTGGTCCCAATTTACTCCATACCCCTTTCTCTTTGCCCTAACCCATTGATGTTTGCAGATCTGAAGGGTCTGGGTAGGTAGAGCCCGTTAAAGCCTCCTCATATCTCTTCCACCTTACCGATCTGTAAACATCAAAGTGTTAGGAACAATGGGAAGGGGTGGTAAGTGAATTGGGACCAAACAATCAAAGGGAACAATGCACCGTGGTGAAAGCTGACGCAGATAGAGGATGCCTGGATGATGCAGGTGTTACGTAGAGCAGTGCCATGCGTGTCCTCCCACTGTCATCTGTCACCATGACTCCCTCCCCGCCTCCTAAACTCTCTCCTCTCCTGGTCTGAGACTGGAGGGGAAACAGACTGGGGTTGGGAAGACAGAGACCCACAGATGCAAATTATGCAAAATCGCAACCATCAAAAGCCACCAGGTTATTACCAGCTGATGTCTCATTAAACCATCAATACGTGCTAAAATCACGCACACAGCTGGTCTCAACTGCAACCAACATTGGCCAGCGATTTACCTCTCCCTAACGGGGATGTCGAGGTTGTCTTTTAGTCATGATTACATTGCCAAGACAATTTTGCCCTCTGGTTGGTATTATCATTGGAACAACTTAGTCATACTTTATGAGCAGACTAAGGACGATTTCTATATTTGACAATCATTCCGTACAACTGAGATAAAGCATTTCCTCCTTTACCACGGCAAGTCTACTATGGCAGTTTACCCGACACTGTGTATGAAACGGAATACTAATGTTGACGGTGTAGCCTACTCATTCTTTTATTTGTTTCCAATTCATATAGTCCATTAAATACAACTGTCTTTAAAATAAAATAGTCTGATATGGTAAATTCTTATCAAGATTGGGGGTAAAATATCCCTGGACAGTCCTTATTTGAAATGTGTAACTAAATCTAGGACCACTACAAGTATTTTCACATTCATCAGCCTTACGTTTTCCAATGCTCCTGATAGGTCGATATTTGAAACAGAGCACCTCGACTAGCTGTCTGGTATCCTAACCACTTCATACGGTAACAACAAGAGATCAACTGATCAGCTGGTTTGTCCTTAGTGGGTTTTTTGTTGCAATCAAGCTCAGTTTAGCCCGCAGGTGCACGTAATCTCATGTTAGTAGCATTTTAAGAAATCCAGCGGGATCCTGCAGGATAAATGATGCCTGTCCGTTGCGCCATTTGAGCCATTGCGTCTTGGGCCTATTGTGACTTGGGCAGGTGGCTTGATAGAGTTTATATAGACTCACAAAGGGTGGTTGTAACAGGTGGGTATTATATAACGTGAGACGGGTCAGTACACATCCTAGCACCAGCTTGGAGCTGGTGCTAGGTACCCAGGCCAGGATTTGTTTTTACCATGTTAAAAGGAAAACATCTGCACACTGCATGTTCTTTATCAATACTTTTTAACCAATAAACAGACATTGTATTTCAGGATTGCTGGGGACACGGCTCTCTGCAAGAACATCCATGAATCAGTCAGTCGGCAGATGAGGAAAAATTTTGCCAAAAGCAAATGGAGGGTGGGTACACAATTTACTCTTCTCTCTTTATTTTTTTGGGGGGGGGGGGGGTTCTGTCACCCCCTGTGGCCCATCCCACATGAAATGTATTAAATAACACATTCATATTAAACACCCAAGCATGCAAAAAGTACCAATTTACAATGTACACATTTTAAATTGTGTCCAACATAAACATAGTTATCCTTCCTATTTTGCATGTCTGTTCTCGCCATCTCTCCTCACCTGCCTCCTCTCCCTCCTTCTCTCTCTCTGTTTCCTCCACAGCAAGCGTTTAACGCCACGGCAGTGATTCGTCATATGAGGCGCTTGCAGCTGGGCAGTAGTCTGAACAGCAGCTTTGGCAGCAGTATGAGCTTTGACCAACAGGGACCGAACTCTATGCTGGCCAAGAGCATGTCTGTAGACTGTGCCACCCTCTCACGCAAAGATGGTGACTGAATGACGCCTTTATGTTACTTTACCGGTTTAGTCTAGTATTTTGGATCTGTAACTTTTGAGTGATTCTAGTGATCTTCTCCCCTCAGGTCCTCCAAAACCTCTGCCCACTCTGCCTCTCTCCACTGCAGCCTGCAGTGCCCCTGCCAGCATCAGAGGGGAACCACAGGCAGAACCACAGGTTGTGGCTACAGCTGCAGTGGTGGAGCCACCCCGGCCACGCCCCTCCACAGTCACCACCATCCACATGGGGACTAAATGACGTCAGGTTCCGCGGGAGGTCAGTTGGGAGACCACAGAGCTTTGAGTTGGTTTTCTTAATTCAACCCCTCAGAATTCCAGAATTTCTCTCCTAGTCTGCCCATCCCGCCCATTATCAGCTGTTGGGATTGAGAACTTGAGGACCATGGCTCAGCACTTACTGCGTTCTCAGGGCAGCACTCTGTCTGTACCCAACCACAGTAAGTGTATTCAGAGATGTGAAATAAAATGAAGAGAGCTCACAGGATTTCCTATTTCCTATCAAACAGACAATCATATCTGTTCTACATGATACATGCCTATTTGAACATTCTACTTCCTAACAGACCACAGGTCTGGTGGTGAAGAGATGAGGAAGACCACTGTCTCTCTCTCTCTCTCTCTCTCTCTCTCTCTGTCTACTGACCAGAGGGTTTAGTTTCCCAGTGTTTAAATTGGGTTGGTGGACTCGGTACGGAGTAATTGCAACACAAAATGTTCACCTCTTATAGAATGTTCACTCTAAAATATGAACACGGACATTGAAAATATTGTACTGTAAAATGAAAATGGCTCCTGAAATGAATACCGGCATCTTTGTCATTCCACTTCGAGCACTGCCGTGTTGTACGACTGTCCTCCAGAAGACAAGAAGACCTGTTTTGTATGGGACATTGGTGGTGTTATGAGGCCACACTATGCTAGGTTGAAGATGGAGAAGGTTAAGACAACGTAATAATTCCGTGCAAGATGCGTTCGAATATAAACAAATTCATTGGACCAGCGCTGGAGCGAAAATGACTGGAAGTGAATGTTAGCAGTACAGAAAGTTTGCCATCAAAGTGGAAAATAAACACAATCGTAGAGAATATCTGTTAACTACTCAGCCAACAAATAACTTAACTGTTTTACTGTCATTCTATTCGTTTAAATGTTTTTTTTCTTCCAAATGAGCTACAGACACTTTACTACTTGATTTCCCAACTGCTGGTCACGTTTTCAATGCTTATCTCCTGTAAAATCAGAAACAGCGCTGGTCCAATGAATGTGTTTCTTTTCAAATGCTGCCGCATGGAATTATTCCGTTTTCTTCTCCTTATGGGAACTCACCATGTTTTTATTAGTCTTTGTTATTGAGACTGCTGTAATTCTGAGACTGTGAGTGTCAGGGGCATCACGCCCTCTATGCCTTGTGTTCAAAATTGCACCCTGAAACCATTGTGAGGAGTTACTTTTATGAAACTGAAACAGCATTCAAGACTAAAATAGTGATGACTTCTTATCCTAATTTCTAGTTTTCATTTTTAGCTGCAGTTAAGGTTGAGTAAAATCACTGGTTCATTATTCCCAACTGTAGGGCATAGCGGTTATATATATATATTTGCTTTATGTTTTCTGGATATATAATGTCAGAGAAACACATCTATCTGCAGAATCATGCACACACCTGTGAATGAAGTGCTTTACTAGTGTGAGACAACTGGCAAGAGCAGTTTTGACGGCCGGTTGTGACGGTAATGACGGCCGGTTGTGACGGTAATGACGGTAATGACGGTAATGACGGTAATGACGGTTGTGACAGTTATGCATTCATCGTACACTTTTCCTGATTGAAAGGTATTGAATTATTTATTTTCTTATTCTGACTCTTGTAAGAACTTTACTTACAGGGGAAAAAAATTGTAAATGTGTCACAATATGTCAGATATGTTGTCAGTAGTAGGTTCAAATGTATAGTTGTTACTTGTGAATAATTGCGATGTAACTGTGACGCCATCCTTAGCATAAGGATAGCATAGCTTTGTGACCTGTTCTCAGGGAGATACTTTGACAATTTGATGAAATGAAATCCCAGTTCTGATGCTGAGGTTGACGTTTATGATGATGATGCATGATATTAACTAAAGCAAGCTTTGCATATTCTTACGTGTCCCGTCAGGACAGTTCAGCTCATAATTTTAAAAAAAAATTGGTGGGGATGAACCTTACGTGGAATGGACAGTTTGATATATCCCATTTTGGGGGCATTGTTTAAAAATCAAACAAATGGGATGAGACTGAAATGATGCGTATTATAACAATGACCACTGCAATAGAGTTCAATTTAAACACATATGACAAACTAAGAAATAAAGATTGAAGTCATTTGATAGTCAGTGCGCCATTGCAGAATAATTTTGTAGTAGCTTGTGTAGTATAGCCAACTTTAGTTACCTTTTGCTGCTTTGCTTCTTCCCCCCCAGGCGCTGGCTGTTCCCAGAAGTGCTCACACACTGTTTGGTCAGTGTACTTTCATACCCGTCCTTTGAATTTAGCAGCCAGTTGCTGTCTCTCTCACTGTCCTCACTCTCTGTCTTCGCTCCTCTCTCCCAAAACGAACGGTCTTCACGCTGCAAGGAGGAGGGACATCTGTCTAGCAAGCGTTTTTACCTGTGATATACCACTGCTTAATATTTCACTGTTCGACATGGATGGAACCAGGGTTGATTTCATTTCATTCAGTTTACTTTCTGAATTGACTTTATTTCAAATGGTATTGACCCCCAACCCTGGATGCAACTTAAAAGCTTGAAATTAGTATGTTTCGATGTTGAGCACAATTGTAGATCTCAATGTGCAATGTTGATGTAAAAGGACTTGAAAAACTACTTCTCAGGGGCAGTAAACTATGAGTATAGATATATGTTCATGAAGATGTAGATCCTCTTGTCCTTTTGTAGATATACATCTCAGTAACCATATTTGCTTGGATTGCGGTGTTTATTGATTTTCTACGTTACAAATACTGTATGTTCTCTTCAAAAACAGCATGATACAAAGCATGAAATATAAAGCTTTTACAAAGCATGCATGAAAAGCACTTTGTTTGAGAGATACTGTGTATATAGGTTGTGATAAAGTGGACTACAAGATGACTAAGTCTTGAATACAATCAAATAAAAAGTAAGAACATACTTAACTCCAGGGGGCTTACTGTGGAGTGCTATTGCAAAGCAGTGTCTAATAAAACATAAATATTACACCGGTGTGTACACGACCGGTCAACGGTTTTAGAACACCTACTCATTCAAGGGTTTTTTGGGGGGACTATTTTCTACATTGTAGAATAATAGTGAAGACATAAACTATGAAATAATCATGTAGTAGCCAACAAAAAAAAGAGTTAAATCTCAAATATATTTTGATTTGTTTAACACTTTTTTTAGGTTACTACATCATTTCATAGCGATGTCTTCACTATTATTCTACAATGTAGAAAATAGTAAAAAAAAAAAAAAAAAACTTGAATGAGTAGGTGTTCTAAAACTTTTGACCGTGTGTGTGTGTGTGTGTATGTATGTATACACACATACAGTACCAGTCCAAAGTTTGGGTCTTTCTTTATTTTTTACTATTTTCTAGACATCAAAACTATGAATCACATATGGAATCATGTAGTAACTAAAAAAGTGTTATACAAATCAAAATATATTTGAGATTCTTCAAAGTAGCCACCCTTTGCCTTGATGACAGCTTTGCACGCTCTTTGCATTCTCTCAACCAGGTTCATGAGGTAGTCACCTGGAATGCTTCCCAACCGTCTAGAAGGAGTTCCCACATATGCTGAGCACTTGTTGGCTGCTTTTCCTTCACTCTGCAGTCCAACTCATCCCGAACCATCTCATTCTGATTGAGGTCGGGTGATTGTTGAGGCCAGGTCATCTGATGCAGCATTCCATCACTCTCCTTGGTCAAATAGCCCTTACACAACCTGGAGGTGTGTTTTGGGTCATTGTCCTGTTGAAAAATAAACGATAGTCCCTCTAAGCGCAAACCAGATAGGATGGCGTATCACTGCAGAATGCTGTGGTAGCCATGCTGGTTAAGTGTGCCTTGAATTCTAAATAAATACCCTACAGTGTCACCAGCAAAGCACCATCACATCTCATCATTCATGCTTCATGGTGGGAACTACACATGCGGAGATAATCCGTTCACCTACTCTGCGTCTCACAAAGACACAGCGGTTGGAACCAAAAATCTCCAATTTGGACTCATCAGACCAAAGGACAGATTTCCACCGCTCTAATTTCCATTGCTCGTGTTTTTTTGGCATCCTTTAGTAATGCTTTCTTTGCAGCAATTCAATCATGAAGGCCTGATTCACTCAGTCTCTTCTGAACAGTTGATGTTGTGATGTCTTATTTGAACTCTGTGAAGAATATATTTGGGTTGCAATCTGAGAAGCCGTTAATTGCCGTTTTCTGAGGGTGATAACTCTAATGGACTTATCCTCTGCAGCAGAGGTAACTCCGGGTCTTCCTTTCCTGTGGCGGTCCGCATGAGAGCCAGTTTCATCATAGTGCTTGATGGTTTTTGCAACTGCACTCGAAGAAACTTTCAAAGTTCTTGAAATTTTCCGTGTTGACTGACCTTCATATCTTAAAGTAATGATGGACTATCCTTCCTCTTTGCTTATTTGAGCTGTTCTTGCCATAATATGGTCTTGGTCTTTTACCAAAAATGGCTATCTTCTGTATATCTTGTTACAACACAACTGATGGGCTCAAACTCATTAAGATGGAAAGAAATTAATTCCAGGTGACTACCTCATGATGCTGGTTGAGAGAATGCCAAGAGCATGCAACGCTGTCAAGGCAAAGGGTGGCTACTTTGATGAATCTCAATTATAAAATATATTTTGACTTGTTTAACACTTTCTTTTGTTTACTACATGATTCCTCATGTGTTATTTTATAGTTTTGATGTCTTCACTATTATTCTATAATGTAGAAAATAGTAAAAATAAAGAAAAACCCTGGAATGAGTAGGTGTATATATACAGTGGGGAGAACAAGTATTTGATACACTGCCGATTTTGCAGGTTTCCCCACTTACAAAGCATGTAGAGGTCTGTCATTTTTATTATAGGTACACTTCAACTGTGAGAGACGGAATCTAAAACAAAAATCCAGAAAATCAGATTGTATGATTTTTAAGTAATACATTTGCATTTTATTGCATGACATACTACATATATGCTCATAAATATATAAATGGAAGGTTATCCGGCTTCAACTGTGTGTGTAATTGTGTGTGTATATATATATACACTGCTCAAAAAAATAAAAGGGAACACTTAAACAACACAATGTATCTCCAAGTGAATCACACTTCTGTGAAATCAAACTGTCCACTTAGGAAGCAACACTGATTGACAATAAATGTCACATGCTGTTGTGGAAATGGAATAGACAACAGGTGGAAATTATAGGCAATTAGCAAGACACCCCCAATAAAGGAGTGGTTCTGCAGCTGGTGACCACAGACCACTTCTCAGTTCCTATGCTTCCTGGCTGATGTTTTGGACACTTTTGAATGCTGGCGGTGCTTTCACTCTAGTGGTAGCATGAGACGGAGTCTACAACCCACACAAGTGGCTCAGGTAGTGCAGCTCATCCAAAATGGCACATCAATGCGAGCTGTGGCAAAAAGGTTTGCTGTGTCTGTCAGCGTAGTGTCCAGAGCATGGAGGCACTACCAGGAGACAGGCCAGTACATCAGGCAACGTGGAGGAGGCCGTAGGAGGGCAACAACCCAGCAGCAGGACCGCTACCTCCGCCTTTGTGCAAGGAGGAGCACTGCCAGAGCCCTGCAAAATGACCTCCAGCAGGCTACAAATGTGCATGTGTCTGCTCAAATGGTCAGAAACAGACTTCCTGAGGGGGGTATGAGGGCGCCCTGTGCTCTTCACAGATGAAAGCAGGTTCACACTGAGCACATGTGACAGAGTCTGGAGACGCCATGGAGAATGTTCTGCTGCCTGCAACATCCAGCATGACCGGTTTGGTGGTGGGTCAGTCATGGTGTGGGGTGGCATTTCTTTGGGGGGCTGCACAGCCCTCCATGTGCTTGCCAGAGGTAGCCTGACTGCCATTAGGTACCGAGATGAGATCCTCAGACCCCTTGTGAGACCATATGCTGGTGCGGTTGGCCCTGGGTTCCTCCTAATGCAAGACAATGCTAGGCCTCATGTGGCTGGAGTGTGTCAGCAGTTCCTGCAAGAGGAAGGCATTGACGCTATGGACTGGCCCGCCCGTTCCCCAGACCTGAATCCAATTGAGCACATCTGGGACATCATGTCTCGCTCCATCCACCAACGCCACGTTGCACCACAGACTGTCCAGGAGGTAGCGGATGCTTTAGTCCAGGTCTGGGAGGAGATCCCTCAGGAGACCATCCGCCACCTCATCAGGAGCATTCCCAGGCTTTGTAGGGAGGTCATACAGGCACGTGGAGGCCACACACACTACTGAGCCTCATTTTGACTTGTTTTAAGGACAACACATCAAAGTTGGATCAGCCTGTAGTGTGGTTTTCCACTTTAATTTTGAGTGTGACTCCGAATCCAGACCTCCATTGGTTAATAAATTTGATTTCCATTGATCATTTTTGTGTGATTTTGTAGTTAGCACATTCAACTATGTAAAGAAAAAAGTATTTAATAAGAATATTTCATTCATTCAGATCTAGGATGTTATTTTAGTGTTCAGTGTATTTTTTTGAGCAGTATATATATATATATACACACACACACAAGTCGGAAGTTTACATGCACCGTAGCCAAATACATTTAAACTCAGTTTTTCACAATTCCTGACATTTAATCCTAGTAAAAAATCCCTGTCTTAGGTCAGTTAGGATCACCACTTTTATTTTAAGAATGTGAAATATCAGAATAATAGTTGAGAGAATTATTTATTTCAGTTTGTATTTCTTTCATCACATTCCCAGTGGGTCAGAAGTTTACATACACTCAATGAGTATTTGGTAGCATTGCCTTTAAATTGTTTAACTTGGGTCAAACGTTTCGGGTAGCCTTCCACAAGCTACTCACAATAAATTGGGTGAATTTCGGCCCATTCCTCCTGACAGAGCTGGTGTAACTGAGTCAGGTTTGTAGGCCTCCTTGCTTGCACACGCTTTTTCAGTTCTGTCCACACATTTTCTATAGGATTGAGGTCAGGGCTTTGTGATGGCCACTCCAATACATTGACTTTGTTGTCCTTAAGCCATTTTGCCACAACTTTGGAAGTATGCTTGGGGTCATTGTCCATTTGGAAAACCCATTTGCGACCAAGCTTTAATTTCCTGACTGATGTCTTGAGATGTTGCTTCAATATATCCACATAATTTCCCTTCTTCATGATGCCATCTATTTTGTGAAGTGCACCAGTCCCTCCTGCAGCAAAGCACCTCCACAACATGATGCTGCCACCCCCGTGCTTCACGGTTGGGATGGTATTCTTTGGCTTGCAAGCCTCCCCCTTTTTCCTCCAAACATAACGATGGTCATTATGGCAAAACAGTTCTATTTTTCTTTCATCAGACCAGAGGACATTTCTCCAAAAAAGTACGATCTTTGTCCCCATGTGCAGTTGCAAACCGAAGTCTGCCTCTTTTATGGTGGTTTTGGGGGAGTGGCTTCATCCTTGCTGAGCGGCCTTTCAGGTTATGTCGATATGGGACTCGTTTTACTGTGGATATAGATACTATTGTACCTGATTCCTCCAGCATCTTCACAAGGTCCTTTGCTGTTGTTCTGGGATCGATTTGCACTTTTTGCACCAAAGCACCTTCATCTCTAGGAGACAGAATGCATCTCCTTCCTGAGAGGTGTGACGGCTGTGTGGTGCCATGGTGTTTATACTTGCATACTATTGTTTGTACAGGTGAATGTGGTACCTTCAGGCGTTTGGAAATTGCTCCCAAGGATGAACCAGACTTCTGGAGGTCTACAATTGTTTTTATGAGGTCTTGGCTGATTTCTTTAGAATTTCCCATGATGTCAAGCAAAGAGGCACTGAGTTTGAAGGTAGGCCTTGAAATAGGCCTTGAAATGAGTCAATCAGAAGCTTCTGAAGCCATGAACATCGTTTTCTGGAATTTTCCAAGCTGTTTAACGTCACAGTCAACTTAGTGTATGTAAACTTCTGACCCACTGGAATTGTGATACGGGGAATTATAAGTGAAATAATCTGTCTGTAAACAATTGTTGGAAAAATTACTTGTGTCATGCACAAAGTAGATATCCTAAACGACTTACCAAAACTATAGTTTGTTAACAAGAAATGTGTGGGGTGGTTGAAAAATGACTTTTAATGACTCCAACCAAAGTAAACTTTAGACTAAAGCTGTATATAAGTATTAACATGTTCAAATCTACATCATTGCATCGTCACACAGCATGCGAAAATGCAACACACATGCAAACATTCAAACCAGTACAGAAGAATAACATTAATTTGCTTCTTTAAAAATATTATTTATAAGGCATATCTAAAAGAGAACACCTACCTAAAGTCTTTCCAAAGTATTTATGGAAGCGTACACGACATTATAAAATGTTACATTTACTATTATAGTAGGGGGCGTAGCCCTCTGTGTCCTGCCTGCTGTAATACCACTGTTCTCCAGTAGGGCGGTGATGTCTCAGGTAGACTGGCGGTTGTACTCCTGGGGGGGATGCAGGCCGTCATAGTGGAACTCTCGCCACTGCTCGGTGCTCTCCCGTGTCCTCTCGTCTTGCTCTAAGGCCAGAGGTAAGTTATGGGAGGGAATGACGAGGGTAGACAGATCACGCTACTGGATGAAGTGTTACTGGATCAATTCACTGATACACATAGGCTACTGCCATACTGTGCTCTGATTATACACCAACAATAAAAGAGAAACTGTTACAGGAGTAGAATACAAAATAACTTGTTAGGGTATTATACACTGTGTACAAAACATTAGGAACATCTTCCTAATATTGAGTTGCACCCCTTTTTGCCCTCAGAACAGCCTCGATTCGTCGGGGCATGGACTCTACAAGGTGTCAAGCGTTCCACAAGGATGTTGACTCCAATGCTTCCCACAGTTGTGTCAAGTTGGCTGGATGTCTTTTGGGTAGTGGACCATTCTTGATACACATAGGAAACTGTTGAGAGTGGAAAAACCCAACAACGCCGCAGTTCTTGACATAGTCAAACCGGTGCTCCTGGCACCTACTACCATATCCCGTTCAAAGGCACTTAAATCTTTTGTCTTGCCCATTCACCCTCTGAATGGCACACATACATAATCCATGTCTCAAGGCTTAAAAATCCTTCTTTAAACTGCCCCCCTATGTCATGGTAGTTGCCATGGTGCCCTAGTAGCAGCCTCTAAGCAAAGAGTTCCTGTAAATATGTACTGTTTTTTTATCAGCTGTTTTGTTTTTGAAAACATTGATTTTTATTGCATGTTTATTGCATGTTTATTGCATGTTTGTGGTGGTTTTGATCCACAGATTTGCAGATGGACTGGCAGGTCAACTCTTTTTGGCTTAGCTAGCTAACTAGCTGGCTAATTGTTCGAATGATTCATCTGGACACTATCAGCTTTTTTGTGTCACTTGGTTGCTGGTTCCTGATCTTTTGAAAGCATCAATTGAAGAGTCACCTGAAGCTTGAGAGGAATGGGAGATGCAGTAGAGGAATGCAGTGCTGAGGCAGAGGGCTCATAGTGAGGACAACTGGCTACTACTCTGAACGGTGTGTGGTGAGCTTTCTGGCTGCCGAGGCATCACTCAAGTGGGTGACATGCATTATGAAGGAGGAGAAGTCCGGTCGCTATATGAATCAGGCTGGTTCCCAGAGCAACCCTCTATAAGATCGCCACTAGACCCTTTCTTCATCAACCATCTCCCTGAACACATCCCTCTTCTCAAGCCATGATGAACTGCCTCTCTCTATCTTTGGAGGATGCATGAACTCAAAAGACCTGGCCCCTATTGGTCGACCTAACTATAGTTAAAGCTACTCATGGTGATGCATTGCTTGTTTTTGTATGAAGCGCTTTGAGATTTTGAAAAGCGCTACAGAAATTGAATACATTATTATTATGGGAAGAGCAGGTGTTCCTAATGTTTTGTACACTGTGTATTATTATACCGTCATGCTCCTCCTCAGCGTAGTTCTCAAACTCATTCCTCTGTTCCTCATGGTTCTCTCTCTTCCGCTTATCTGCAGCCAGCACCTGCCTCTGTTCAGCTATAGGGGAGGAGAAAAAGGAAGTCAATTCAATTGTATCACTTGCGGTCAAACTGCACCGACAACGTTACGTAGGATTGGATCTCTGCAGAGTACAGGCAGACGCTGGGTTTGGGCCATGGAATCCTCTTCGAGTCCTGACACCTAACCTCTGACCTTTTCTTCATTGTTGTTCCATGGGACAGGTCTTTGCCTGCATAACGACTCCCTTTGGAATTTGATTTTGGGAATTCAGGTCGGTCAGGTAGTTGTAAATAACAACTAAATGGAAAAGCAATCAGATGAACAGTTGAAATGGTAAAGCTTGCAGCGTTCCTTCGCAGGTCGGTGGTCAGGGAGCTGTGAACTAATGACCCAGTGTAAATAAAACTCAAAAAGGTGACCACCAATATCGTCAACCAAGTGTTATGTCAATCAATTGGGATAATGCACTGTATGCACGTCACTTGTTTACACATCGAGAGGATAATGTGACAGGGCCCATGAGTGATATGCTCCTGACTCCTGTCAAAGTATCTGACCCACCCACTCACTTTACCTGGCATAACCTCGCCACATAAAAGCCCAAAGTCAAACAGGTTCACCCATTTGAATACAGGTGAAAGCCACATTGATGTTGATTATACCTACCTGGCAACAGAGCTGAACCTCACTGTAACCACTCAGTGGTCACACAGATAACACAAACTAACACACACATTTGTTATACTATCCTTGTGGGGACCAAACAATTGATTCCCATTCAGAATCCTAATTTCCCTGACCTTAACTGACCTAACCTCTAACCCTAACCCCGAAGCTTAAAAAAGCCTTTTTCCTTGTGGGGACCGGTGAAACGTCCCCTCTTGACTACATTTTCCATGTTTTACTATTCTAGTGGGGAATTCTGATCCCCACAAGGATAGTAAAACCAAAAACACACACACACAATCAATCAAATACATGTATAAAGATGTGCTTATACAGAAACACAAGCCTAAAACCCCAAACAGCAAGCAATGTGGATGTCTCACACTATAGGTTTATCCACATTTTCTCATATGACTTACTGTGGTTTAGTAGTGTCAACATCTGGCTGCCAAAGGGGCTTTCAAAAAGTAAACATATTTTTCTCTCACTCTGTCCATCTCTCTGACCCCCCTCCCTCCACTGTGCCTGTGTGTTGGCACATTCCACACTCAACTTCTAACTGCTCTCTCCATACCCAGACTGGATACAAACATCACTCCACCTCGCTCTCTTTCTCTCTTTTTCTTCTCTTGCTTTAACTTTTTTCAGCTAACACTTCAATTTGTCTTGGGTTTCTGCATTAAGTAACTCGCCTCTCAACGGCTCTCTTTCTCCAGCTAAACTCTCACCTGGCCGTCAACTGAGTAGTTAAAGAGAACAATCAAACATCTCCCTCATGGGAACTTTCACAAGGTCTCCTCTCGTGTCCTAGCGGTTAGAGCGTTGGGACAGTAACTGAAAGGTTGCTTGTTCAAATCCCTAAAGTGGGAAAAATCTGCCGTTCTGCCCTTGAACGAGGCAGTTAACCCCACAACAACTTCTCCCCCGACCTTGATGATGTCAATTAAGGCAGTTTCCCGCACCTCTCTGATTCAGAGGGGTTGTGGAAAATGCATTCAGTTTTGCAACTGACTACAGTAAGTATCACCTTTCCCTGCATTATACATGTACTTGTGAAAGTGGAGATTTTTGTCTACTCCTCGGTTTTAGCTGAGTAGGATAAAAGGACTATTCTCCAGCTCAGTCCAGCCATAACGGTATTCACTCAGTGTCATAACATGACCTATTCGGCTGAATCCTTTTACATTCTTGCCATTTAGCAGGCGCTCTTATCCAGAGCATCTTACAGTAGTCAGTGCATACATGTTCATATTTGTACCTACTGGTCCCACATGGGAATCAAACCCACAACCCTGGTGTTGCTCTACCAGCTGAGCCACACGGGACCGAATCATTGCAAAGACGGATAGAACACTGGGACTTCAGCCATTGCTGTATTCAACTGCAGCAATATAAACTCCATCCAGTAATATAAACTCTGGCGTAGTGGAGTAGTAGGCTACCTCTGCAACCAAAACGTTCAGCTGACCTTAAAAAGTATTGATCGATCTAGAAGATGTGGGACCAAACCATCCATCTATGCCTACACACACAAGCTATGCTTCATTCAGGCATCCACAGACAGAGGCACGCAACACCACACCCTCCATTGCCAGTTCACCACTGACCGTTGGTGGAAAAACAACCCCAAAAACATCCAAGCAACATGAAAGAGATCCAAACAGAGAAAGCTTCAATCACCGTCAATTTCGTCCTGAGACTTGGCAGCTCTTCTGCTGCGGCGTCTGAAGAAGTTTGCTGCGTCGGCCTCGGGCATGAAGATCTCCCTCAGTGGACCTGAGAAGAAAAGATAAAGGAAAGACTGAGTTGAGAGCCGTTGTGTTGGTATGCAGAGGGTGGTGAGTTCGCTCCCAGATCAGGGAAAACAAAGACAACAAAACATCAGATCAGCGTTGAGCTCTCTATCACAATGTTCCCATACCACTATCACTAGTAACAGAGTCACTCTGCCCTCAGACTGCACTCTAGGTTTCTCTAGCGATATCACAGACAATATGACATGCACCATCCTCCTCAAGTATTCATTCACATCTTGTAAGTATATATTATTCCCTGACAATACAGTCCCCCTGCAGGCAGACTCACTCACAGGACAGTGACAGGAGCACAGCGACAAGGAAGGTTGCATGCGACCAGGACATCTTGAGAGCTGTGTCTGAGCCGTTGAGGGATAGGAGTGAGGTGAGAGAGAGAGAGAGAGAGGGAGGGCGGGAGGAAGGAGGCGTGTAAGAGAGGAAGGAGGTGAGAATGAGAGAGAGGGAGAAAGAGAGGTTAAAAGAGAGCAGATGGCACCCTGGAAGGGGGGGGACCGGGGGCCTGGGAGAAGATCAGCTGGATGGAATTTCAGAGGCTTTGACAAACTGTTGGTCAGGGAGGGGAAGAGAGGATCCATGGAAGCAGCGCCACAAAAACATCAAGGTTTCCTCACATAAGCCACATCATTTCAGTTTTTCAAGTAATTAAACAGTTTGATCTGAAAACCCTCAAAAGTAATATATCCCCGACCCTTAATCTTTGGAGCTGAACTTACACAATATATGATAAACGGTCCAGATGACCTTTCACCTTGTCTCAGGTGGCATAGGCTCATGAGCACATGCTCTGGGAGCTCCTTTTAGTTGCCTGTGACATCATTTAGAGATTTCAAATGGGAAGGACTCAATGAGAGATCATTCATGCCACAAGTATTATGTTGCAATATTAATTACAGCTTCATAAAGTATACCTGCAGCAAAGTCTTACCCGAGTTTGTGCTGTACATCTTTCCACTCAACATAATTCTCCATACATATTTAAGGGAGAGCTGTATAAAGCTTTGATTGGGTTTGACGTTGACAAATGTGTTATTTTGTCATAACTGCCATGTGTGGAGGCTCGTTGCTGGGCAGGACTCCAGGATACAGCTGTACACCAGAGACTTACTGACATGTACAGTATATTTTTTATGTTTACACCTATCAGACAGGAAAGCAATGGATGACTTGCAACTACTACAACACTGCAATTCACAGTCCTGGAAAGCAATGACAAAACTGATTTTGAGGGCACCGACTTGCCTGTGTTGCCTCCCGCCAAATCTCTCCATCCAGGCAGAACCATATGTACAATATACACTGCTCAAAAAAATAAAGGGAACACTTAAACAACACAATGTAACTCCAAGTCAATCACACTTCTGTGAAATCAAACTGTCCACTTAGGAAGAAACACTGATTGACAATACATTTCACATGCTGTTGTGCAAATGGAATAGACAACAGGTGGAAATTATAGGCAATTAGCAAGACACCCCCAATAAAGGAGTGGTTCTGCAGGTGGTGACCACAGACCACTTCTCAGTTCCTATGCTTCCTGGCTGATGTTTTGGTCACTTTTGAATGCTGCCGGTGCTTTCACTCTAGTGGTAGCATGAGACGGAGTCTACAACCCACACAAGTGGCTCAGGTAGTGCAGCTCATCCAGGATGGCACATCAATGCGAGCTGTGGCAAGAAGGTTTACTGTGTCTGTCAGCGTAGTGTCCAGAGCATGGAGGCACTACCAGGAGACAGGCCAGTACATCAGGCAACGTGGAGGAGGCCGTAGGAGGGCAACAACCCAGCAGCAGGACCGCTACCTCCGCCTTTGTGCAAGGAGTAGCAGGAGGAGCACTGCCAGAGCCCTGCAAAATGACCTCCAGCAGGCCACAAATGTGCATGTGTCTGCTTAAACGGTCAGAAACAGACTCCATGAGGGTGGTATGAGGGCCCGACGTCCACAGGTGGGGGTTGTGCTTACAGCCCAACACCGTGCAGGACGTTTGGCATTTGCCAGAGAACACCAAGATTGGCAAATTCACCATTGGCGCCCTGTGCTATTCACAGATGAAAGCAGGTTCACACTGAGCACATGTGACAGACTTGACAGAGTCTGGAGACGCCGTGGAGAACGTTCTGCTGCCTGCAACATCCTCCAGCATGACCGGTTTGGGGGTGGGTCAGTCATGGTGTGGGGTGGCATTTCTTTGGGGGGCCATACAGCCCTCCATGTGCTTGCCAGAGGTAGCCTGACTGCCATTAGGTACCGAGATGAGACCCTCAGACCTCTTGTGAGACCATATGTTGGTGCGGTTGGCCCTGGGTTCCTCCTAATGCAAGACAATGCTAGACCTCATGTGGCTGGAGTGTGTCAGCAGTTCCTGCAAGAGGAAGGCATTGATGCTATGGACTGGCCCGCCCGTTCCCCAGACCTGAATCCAATTGAGCATATCTGGGACATCATGTCTCGCTCCATCCACCAATGCCATGTTGCACCACAGACTGTCCAGGAGTTGGCGGATGCTTCAGTCCAGGTCTGGGAGGAGATCCCTCAGGAGACCATCCGCCACCTCATCAGGAGCATTCCCAGGCATTGTAGGGAGGTCATACAGGCACGTGGAGGCCACACGCACTACTGAGCCTCATTTTGACTTGTTTTAAGGGCATTACATCAAAGTTGGATCAGCCTGTAGTGTGGTTTTCCACTTTAATTTTGAGTGTGACTCCAAATCCAGACCTCCATGGGTTGATACATTTGATTCCCATTGAAAATGTTTGTGCGATTTTGTTGTCAGCACATTCAACTATGTAAAGAAAAAAGTATTTAATAAGAATATTTCATTCATTCAGATCTAGGATGTGCTATTTTAGTGTTCCCTTTATTTTTTTGAGCAGTGTATATCTACCTCAATTACCTCGTACCTCTGCACATCGACTTGGTACTGGTACCCTCTGTACATAACCAAGTTATCGTTACTCATTGTGTATTTATTCCTCGTGTTATTATCTTTCTATTCTTTTTTTCCCATTTTTTTCTCTCTGCATTGTTTGAAAGGGCCCGTAAAAAAGAATTTCACTGTTAGTCTACACCTGTTGGTTATGAAGCATTTGACAAAAAAAAATATTTGACACACACACACACACTGCCAGATCTCTCCATCCAGATGGAACTGAGCTGGCCCCTTTAACAAGGCTACCCTCTCTGCTCAGCAGAAACTCCATCAGGAAAGTATGCAGACTTTTGTTTGCTTGACTTTTTCCCCACCTGAATAGCTGGCTCGACACAGGTCGGAGTGAATGTGTAAATTGTTGAGAGAGAGAAGTATGCTAGGCTATCCAGGATGGAGGGACTTTATGGATTATCTCCCAGGGGTCCAAAGTAAGTTGGAGTAAAGGGAGGAAGGATATAGTGTGTGTGTGTGTGTGTGTGTGTGTGTGTGTGTGTGTGTGTGTGTGTGTGTGTGTGTGTGTAGTTGTTGTCCTACCTTATCAGGACTCCAGTGTCTTAACAATTCACCTAAATGTCCTGACAAGGTAGGGAACAAGAACAAGTATTTTCTGTGGTGAGAATGAACAGCAACCTAGTGGTAAGGAGATTCTGGTGTACAGACTTACTGTACATCGACATAGAGCACAAAAAAACATCCCTCTCTATCTCACACACAGATGGACTGCTATTTTCCTACAAAGTTGGGATTTATAAGGAAAAGCATGTGCCCGATACTCGGCTTATACTGTAAAGCTTATCAAGAAAGACACAAATAGATGTTGTGCCAAATAGATAGAGATGAGACACCAGTAAATCAAACTAGTGGGTATTATGTTAGAAAGATGCTAGGATTAGCATCACATTAGCTGAGTAAACACAACTCCATATCATCTCTATGCACACAAAAGAATGAGGGTTCCTCAAGGGTTCTTTGAGAAGGGTGATGCTTCTATGTGCGAACCACATTGACCCAAAGAACCATTTGAGCACTTCAACGGCTCTTTGCAGTTCAAAAAAAGGTTCTTTCCTCTTCTAGTGATAATTAAAATGTAAGGGCAGTGGCTCATGGGCATATTCAGGGGCGTGTTTTACGCACAGCTCTTTTTTTTGTTGCAACTGTGAGTCAGAGAGTCATCCCAGTTGATCTAATCTGTTGTGTTATGCTGTTACATGTTACATATGACTATGGCCAGTGACAGTGTATTGTGAAAGACTCACATATGGCCTTCAGTCATTTGAGAATGTTCGACTAAATCAGTCGTTGGTTTTTAATTCTCTCCTCAGGGGACCTTCAGCCGTTCCAGAGCTAGCACACCTGATTTAATGTGTTAATAAACCAACCAGAATCAATGTCTGCGCCTCCGTGGAAGTCAAGTTAGCGTACTCCAAAAATCTTCATATAAATCTGTCTGTTTAAACTAGGGATATCTGGATTTTCTTTCATGGGCTGTGTCTGAATCCGTCGATGTCGGTACCACCGAGCTGCCAACTTCTGTCAGTAGCGTCCGTACAGTTTGGGCTACTCTCTAAGAACACATACTGTACATGTCGGTTGTTTGGCTCTAGGAAGCCCACAAGCCACACAAGACTCATCTGAAGGTAGTCCGGTACCTGTTAAAAAAAATGAAAGTACAGAATATACTGTATGGAAGTAGTTTAGTGCCTTAAAAGAGCGGTTAAATATGTGTAGAAAAAAAATATAAATAATTTTCTGATCTTTCTTAGATCTCTCAGATATAGGACAGACACTTCAAAGCTTAAAGTCGTCCGGCCTACCCTGGACGACTCTGGGCCAATTGTGCACCCCCCTATGGGACTCCCAATCACAGCCAGATGTGATACAACCAGGGACTGTAGTGACATCTCTTGCACTGAGATGCAGTGCCTTAGACTGCTGTGCTTCTCGGGAGCCCCACATAAAGCTTTCGACATAAAGGGGTTTCTGTGAGAATTACAGGAAGGGGGCGTTTAACCCCAATTTACCCCAAATTGAGATCCCTACTGAGATCCCCCCCCCAAAAAAATAAAATATATATATTTTTTAATGTGTTTGTCACTGGCCAGTGTCGATACCTATATGCTGGAAAGAAAAGCAACGCTGCTCTCGGATCAGCTTTCAACATTCAAATCTCACTTTAACATTACTCCACAATACTGACGACGGATTAGCATCAACTAGTAGACCTAGAGAGATAATAAACTACCGCCTATATAACCCTGTTTCCATCCACAGTTTTTATGTAGTCATACCATATAAAAAAAAACACCACAGCTGTGATGGAAATAGGAAGTTTGGGACACATTTTATAAATGCCTACATATCATTTGTTGGTGGAATCTTTTTGTGTCTGTAAAATGAATTATGGCGGTGGAAACTCCTGTATGCGCAAATATTGATATTGTTGCGACCTTAACCCAACACCTAGTGACCTCGTCAAAAGATTTGGACTTTTTGGCATAACGATGAAGGTGTTGGTTTGACAGTCGCTGGACCTGGGTTTGAGTCCCGGTCGGGGCTATCCCCTGCATTCGCTACAAAACAATAACCATTTTATCGAAGTTAACTTGTCACGAGATGATACGGCGTGTGGTCCTCCCACTACGACTCAGTTTCTACACTGTTATAATGGGTATCATGTGTAGTAGTTGCACACCTCCCTGCTGAATTATGTAGAGCTGATTTGGGACAGTTTATATATATCTTAATATATAAATGATATATAAATTAATATTTGTGTCATTCTCAAAACTTTTGGCCACGACTGTATACATTCAGCCCAAAAACCAAACATGTACCGTCTACTTCTTATTTTAGTTCTTTTTTTTGTTATCCACCCTCTGGTATATTTTCATTCCCATGCTAATATATATAGAGTATATAGGTATGTTAAGGTTCACTCTTAGTTTTCCTTATCTCCACTGTTACTTCTCAAGAGAACATTCCTGGTCATCCCTACTGCCTCTGATCTGACAGACAAAAAAAATGTAAACAATGAAAATGGTGCCGTCTGGTTTGCTTAACATAAAGAATGTGAAGCGATTTTTACTTTTGAGACTTAAGTATATTTGAGCAATTACATTTACTTTTGATACTTGAGTACATTTAAAACCAAATACTTGTAGACTTTTACTCAAGTAGTAAAATTACTGGGTGACTTTTACAAGAGTCATTTTCTATTAAGGTATCTTTACTTTTACTCAAGCATAACAATTGGGTACTTTTTCCACCACTGGCCGTTAGATGCTTATTTGCTCTTCAACGTCACTTTTATTCACAGAAGACCTCCTCTGACTGTTACCGCAAATAATTTCACTTCAGAATGAAGTTGACCAAAAATACAAATTGTTACCAACAAGTAAATAATACAAAGACGCTTCCAATGAAAACCCACGACTGCATTTTAAAACCCAGATGACGTCATCTAAAGTTCAATGTGTTTCCATCGCATTTTCAACTCTCCCGATGGCTTTCTACCGAGATAAAGTTGGTTTTATGTTCACCCATTCAGACATTTAACAGACGTTCAACAGACGTTCGCCAAAAGCCATTTAAAAATGTAAAAATCAATTACTTTTGTCCGTTTGTCACAGGATCATCAAACTATATATGATTTATTCTATAAATGTCTAGCATACTTTTACAACCTTTGTTTTAAGGAAAAAAAATCTGTTTTTTTTTATAGAGGGCATGTAGTCTGTCTAGAGGGCATGTGGTCAAGGTGCTAACAAGTCTGTTATACCCTATTAGAAGGGGCCTGGCAGAAAATTCTACATCTTCAGTCATATTAAATTAGATTACAGGAAAAAACTACGGGATGAAGGGGTCAGGCCTGACTAACAATGAAGACAGGTGGGTGGATCAAGAGGACCAAGATAACCAAGAGGATCAACATGGACATTCCACAGGGGATGGCCAGGAATGTTGTCTTGAGACGTACATTACCGTTCAAAAGTTTGGGCTCACATAGAAATGTCCTTGTTTTTGAAAGAAAAGCATGAAAATACCATCAAATTGATCAGAAATACAGTGTAGACATTGTTAATGTTGTAAATGACTATTGCAGCTGGAAACAGCAGATTTTTAATGGAATATCTACATAGGCGTACAGAGGCTCATTATCAGCAACCATCACTCCTGTGTTCTGATGACACGCTGTGTTAGCTAATCCAAGTTTATAATTTTAAAAGGCTAATTGATCGTTAGAAAAGCCTTTTGCAATTATGTTAGCACAGCTGAAAACAGTTGTTCTGATTAAAGAAGCAATAAAACTGACCTTCTTTAGACTAGTTGAGTATCTGGAGCATCCGCATTTGTGGGTTCGATAACAGGCTCAAAATGGCCAGAAACAAAGAACTTTGTTCTGAAACTCGTCAGTCTATTCTTGTTCTGAGAAATGAAAGCTATTCCATGTAACAAATTGCCAAGAAACTGAAGAGCTCGTACAACACTGTGTACTACTCCCTTCACAGAACAGTATGAATTGGCTCTACCCAGAATAGAAAGAGGAGTGGGAGGCCCGGTGCACAACTGAGCAAGAGGACAAGTACATTAGAGTGTCTAGTTTGAATAACAGACGACTCACATGTCCTCAACTGACAGCTTCAATAAATAGTACCCGCAAAACAGTCTCAACGTCAACAGTTAAGAGGCGACTTCGGGATGCTGGCCTTCTAGGCAGAGTTGCAAAGAAAAAGCCATATCTCAGACAGGCCAATAAAAAGAAAAGATTAACATGGGCAAAAGAACACAGACAATGGACAGAGGAACTCTGCCTAGACGGCCGGCATCCTGGTGTCTCCTCTTCACTGTTGACGTTGAGACTGGTGTTTTGTGGGTACTATTTAATGAAGCTGCCAGTTGAGGATTTGTGAGGCGTCTGTTTCTCAAAGTATACTTTAAAAAAAAAAACAGTTCGGTAATTTAATGAAGTTTCTAACAATGAACTGGCGATCATAGCGAAGTGGGTGGCGCTATTTCCCCTGGTGATCGAGGTTGAAATTCTTCTGTCTGAAAAAATACGTTCGATGACACGGCGGCGGTGGCACCGTCAGCAAGCAGTAGTCAGGCAGGCGCACACAGCTGAGCTCGCACCCCTCAACACCGATCCATCGTCATCATCGGTTTCTCACGCTGGTATGTTCTCCAACCGAAAAGGGAACAGTTCACTCGCTACTGCCCCCCCCACCACAAAGGTTCTAACTTCGAGTCCTCGATAGCCATGGCGTGAGCAACATCCACGCGGATTTAGGTGACATTATTGGAGATAAGAAACTACTACACCGAGACAACAAAGCATTCCTCTTTTTACATCGGGTGGAAAGACGGCATCCGGCATGAAAAGAAGCTCCGGGGACGGGGACACCGGTCGGAACAACGCAAATCGTTTCTGGTGAGCGCTATGGTAACATTTGTCTGATGGGTCCTTACGATATTGCAGCAAATGCCTCCTGTGCAAGTGGTTTGATGATAGCAACGAGTTGTTGCGGCCACAACAAGACACATTCCACCCAGCGTTGTCACAAAATGGGGTAACAATGTTGCAATGTTTATTTCACAGCGCTCCCCTATGTGTATGTATGTATGTATGTATGTATGTATGTGTGTGTGTGTGTGTGTGTGTGTGTGTGTGTGTGTGCGTGCATGCGTGTGTGTGTGTGTGTGAATAGCTTTCTATTGTGGTGGACAGGCTGTTTCTATTCAAATTGGCGTTGCCCCGTCCTGTCTATTAGGCTGTGGAAGGTAAACTGGATACTCTTCACACAAAATAATTAAACATTTAAAAGGTACACAGACAGGAGCTAAGCCACTGCTGTCATGTTTAAAAAATATATGGGATAGGTAAGCGTGCGCTATTTGGAAGTGCTGAATTCGCAGAAATACTGTATGTTGTCGTTTAATGAGGAAAGCACAGGGTTTAAGAGGAACTAAACAAAATTATTAATTGAAAATAATATTTTTGGCAAAAACAACCACCAAAAACACCACGTTGTCCCTACTAGTGATTGTACGCTACAGTATGCAGGCATGACAGGTATGATGGCTTGTATTCCCTATTGTAAAGTGATACCCCAAATTAATTTACTGACCTACATTTCAAATCCATCTACATGTTTGTGTTTTCCAAAACATTTATAGAACAAAGTAATCTCTGCTGTAAACCAGGCTTGGAATATTTTTAAGTTACATAATGGGGGGGATTTTTGAATGAAATAGTATTACATTTGACCCATAGGATTTACTAGTTAAAATATCACAGGAAGCTATCGCAGTGGTATTCAATGGATTGCAACAAGTATCCATGTATTTATTCCTTGTGTTATTATTTTTATATTTATTGTTGGGAAGGGCCTGTAAATAAGTTTTTGAAATAGTGGGGATTCATTACACTTGAAAACCTTTGAATTATATTTGTGTGGAGATAGATACATGGGCAATACATTGTTGGCATGATGGAGCCTTGCCATGTGGCAGACAGAACCTCGTAGAGTACGTTTACAGTAGACTGCAGGAACGTGTCTGTGGTTTCAAGGGTGACGCAAGTGGCAGTCAGTTGTTTTCATGGCATTCCTTCCTTTTGGTGGGATTCCTCTTCCTTTAATGGTTACTGTTTGACTGGGCTTCACCCGTTATACGACCCTCTGTGTGTTGGCAGGATGTCCTGAAGGAAGACGTCATTGTTCTGAATGCAAGCTCACTCACCCTGAGGAACAGTACACACACGAACTGACTGCTGACCCAGAGCAGCCACTAGCTCCAAGTTTAGTTTAGTCTGGAGCTGATCATTATAGTGTTATTGATTACCGGCATTGTAGAGTTGTAATAACTAATGTGTAAATAGTTGTAGTCCTTCTCAGTGGTTGGTTGTAGTTTCTCTCGTGTCAGCCTGTGATTCAAACGTTAACTCATGTTTAGATCAGATTGATGGGCTCTTTCTTCTTTTTGGTTCAGTAATGTCAAGGTTTTGTGTGTAAATACCCCTGTGTGTTACATGGTGCCCCACTGAGGTTGTAAGGAGAAGGTTGCCACCAAGGTGGAGTTGAGTCTTTCCTGTGTGTGTGTGTGTGTGTGTGTGTGTGTGTGTGTGTGTGTGTGTGTGTGTGTGTGTTTGACGTTGTTGTATTACCTTGGTGAAGACCTTTGAGATGGTGGTGGAATTGTAAGGCGTGACCTTCTGTGAAACAGCTGTAGCCACGCAGCACTGATCCCCACAGGGTAGGGTAGGATATATCAGATTGTGCTCTCTGAGGGGGTGTGTGTGGTTGGGTGTGTATGCGGTTGGCTTGTGAAGGAGTGTAGCTGCACATGTGCGTGGGTGCGCAGTTGCCCGAGACTGTCTCCGCCACTCCCCCGGGACTGCAGTGCAGAATAAATATTAGCCCACTGAGAGAAGTGCGAGATTGAACTTCCCTGCAACTTTCTAGAGCAGTGGTCACCAACTTGTTGATCTCCAAGGCATTCCTACACGATTGCCAAACATTTCTGTACAAACCCCAGTGATAAAGCCTTGTATTGGTAGGTGCTCCCGATTAGTTGCCCTGCTCGCCGGGTAGGCGAACTGTTGCCATTTGAACTATTTCATGTGTCTGAAGGTACACACTCTACCTTCCCGGCGGGCCCGGAGAGCAAATCAAGTGCACTATAGGCCTTCCGCTGGCCACTCGGTTGTCTCAGAGGACCGTGTCTGCAGTAATGTAGCAAGGCATAAAAGAAAGCTACAGCAAAGTTGTTACTGTGAGATTTCTAAAACGTTTAAAACCATGACTAGGAGCGAGACTGTCAACGGATACAGCAAAGAGCTGCTGTTTTAATGAGTGAGTTCAGGTTTAAGTTCTTACTCAGCACAGTCAACACTTTGTATTCAACACTTTTATAATCCATAAAATGCACATTCTTCCCATTTCCACTCAGCGCTGCAACAAGCACTGCAGCAGTAATGAATGAGGAGGAAAATGTATCTATAAGGTTGTGTTGTTATTATTAGTGGCTTGGGTCTTTTTTAATATCAAGGAATATTTCACTTTCTCTGTTCATAGGAGTAACAACATGAATTTGTGAATGAGGCACAAATAATGTGGTGCAACTTGAGTTACGCAATCAGCTGGAAGACCATTTTTGGTCAGTGTCAGTGGAGGAAAGAGAGAGTGGAGGGATGTTGAGAAGCGGACCCTCAGTCTGCTGTTCTCTCCATCTGCTGAGACTGACCATCAGATGCAGGCACCATCAGCCCAGTAAATAAAAATCTAATTATTTAAATGTATGCTCACTCAGCTGTGGCCCACAAGTAATACAACAACAGATCTATTACCAGTGTGATCATAATAGCCTACCTCAAATTTTGAAATATAATTTTTAAAAATGGCCCGAACAACCATGCATTAGCAGGGCAATTCAAGCAAAGTCAATATGCGGTGATCATGTATTGGGCCTATAGCTCACTTCACAAACGTCATTGCTACAGTACGGTTTTTAATTGGTTAATGTTGCATAGGCTTACGTTTTTTAAGTAATGTAAAAATCCAAATCTGAGCGGTAGATCTCGGCTTGCATTTTGACTCAAAGTGATGTTGACTCAGAAAAGGTTGGTGACAACTGTTTGAGTTTTCCCTATTAACACTATCAACGTTTCCTTTACTTCGGTAATTGTGATCAAATCGAACGTGATGGGAGTCAGTGTCCTAACTGCATGATTTGCAATGCCAAGTTGAGCAATTCTAGTCTAGCACCGGCAAAACTAAGAGAACACTTCCTTAAGCTGCATGGAGATGGAAAATACAAGAACACAACGCTCGCTGAATTCAAGGTGAAAAGAGCCAGATTCGATGAAAAGGCTACTCTGCCTGTTCTCGGCTTTGTACCCATCAACAAACCGATCCTCACAGCATCGTACGAAGTTGCTTACCTGATCGCAAAGCAGGGCAAACCACACACCATTGGTGAAACACTCATAAAACCTGCTGTGTTGAAGATGGCGAATATCATGCTGGGAAAAGAGGCAGAAGTTAAGTTATCCCAAATTCCTCTTTCAAATGACACCATTAGCGACAGAATAGAGGACATGAGCAACGACATCTTGACTCGAGTAGTTGCAGATCTGATTTCAAGCCCTGCAAAATTCAGCCTTCAACTGGACGAGACCACAGACGTTTCCAATCTAAGCCAGCTTGCTGTATTCGTGCGCTATGTGAAAGACGACATGATAAAGGACACATTTTTATTTTGGAAGCCTCTTACAACAACAACTAAGGCAGCCGATGTGAAGAAACTTGTGGATGACTTCTTCAAAGACAACAATCTTTCGTGGGATATGGTTTCTGCAGTTTGTTCTGACGGAGCTCTAGTCATGCTGGGAAGAAAGTCTGGTTTTGGTGCGCTAGTGAAAGCCGATGCACCACACATCATTGTTACGCATTGTATTCTGCACAGGCATGCGTTGGCAACAAAAACCTTGCCTCCAAAACTGGCAGAAGTATTACAAATTGTAGTGGAATGCGTGAACTATGTGCGAACTAGTGCTCTGCGGCATTGCATCTTCAGTGAGCTGTGTAAAGAAATGGGCTCTGAATTCGAGGTACTTCTGTACCATTCTAACGTTCGGTGGTTATCCCGGGGACAGGTGCTGAATCGTGTTTTTGCCGTGCGTGTGGAATTAGCCCTGTTTTTGCAAGAGCACCAACATTGTCATGCAGATTGCTTCAAAAATTCTGAGTTCATTCTCATTTTAGCGTACATGGCCGATATCTTCGCAGCTCTCAATCATCTCAATCAAAAGATGCAGGGCGGTGGAGTCAACATCATCGAAGCGGAGGAAAACCTGAAGGCTTTTCAAAAAAGGCTACCGTTATGGAAACGGCGGACAGAGAACAATAACTTCGCAAACTTTCCCCTGCTGGACGACTGTGTAAGTAAGATCGAAGATGTATCTGGAATCGGAGACATTTCTGTACCCGCGGAACTGAAGCAAGCAATTGCCACGCACTTAGATTTTGATGATTTTGTTCTTTGAACACAGTGATGTTGATGCACGGTTCATTTTGTGCACCAGTCAAATACAGTGCCTTGCGAAAGTATTCGGCCCCCTTGAACTTTGCGACCTTTTGCCACATTTCAGGCTTCAAACATAAAGATATAAAACTGTATTTTTTTGTGAAGAATCAACAACAAGTGGGACACAATCATGAAGTGGAACGACATTTATTGGATATTTCAAACTTTTTTAACAAATCAAAAACTGAAAAATTGGGCGTGCAAAATTATTCAGCCCCTTTACTTTCAGTGCAGCAAACTCTCTCCAGAAGTTCAGTGAGGATCTCTGAATGATCCAATGTTGACCTAAATGACTAATGATGATAAATACAATCCACCTGTGTGCAATCAAGTCTCCGTATAAATGCACCTGCACTGTGATAGTCTCAGAGGTCCGTTAAAAGCGCAGAAAGCATCATGAAGAACAAGGAACACACCAGGCAGGTCCGAGATACTGTTGTGAAGAAGTTTAAAGCCGGATTTGGATACAAAAAGATTTCCCAAGCTTTAAACATCCCAAAGAGCACTGTGCAAGCGATAATATTGAAATGGAAGGAGTATCAGACCACTGCAAATCTACCAAGACCTGGCCGTCCCTCTAAACTTTCAGCTCATACAAGGAGAAGACTGATCAGAGATGCAGCCAAGAGGCCCATGATCACTCTGGATGAACTGCAGAGATCTACAGCTGAGGTGGGAGACTCTGTCCATAGGACAACAATCAGTCATATATTGCACAAATCTGGCCTTTATGGAAGAGTGGAAGGAACAAAGCCATTTCTTAAAGATATCCATAAAAAGTGTATTTTAAAGTTTGCCACAAGCCACCTGGGAGACACACCAAACATGTGGAAGAATGTGCTCTGGTCAGATGAAACCAAAATTGAACTTTTTGGCAACAATGCAAAACGTTATGTTTGGCGTAAAAGCAACACAGCTGAACACACCATCCCCACTGTCAAACATGGTGGTGGCAGCATCATGGTTTGGGCCTGCTTTTCTTCAGCAGGGACAGGGAAGATGGTTAAAATTGATGGGAAGATGGATGGAGCCAAATACAGGACCATTCTGGAAGAAAACCTGATGGAGTCTGCAAAAGACCTGAGACTGGGACGGAGATGTGTCTTCCAACAAGACAATGATCCAAAACATAAAGCAAAATCTACAATGGAATGGTTCAAAAATAAACATATCCAGGTGTTAGAATGGCCAAGTCAAAGTCCAGACCTGAATCCAATCGAGAATCTGTGGAAAGAACTGAAAACTGCTGTTCACAAATGCTCTCCATCCAACCTCACTGAGCTCGAGCTGTTTTGCAAGGAGGAATGGGAAAAAATGTCAGTCTCTGTATGTGCAAAACTGATAGAGACATACCCCAAGCGACTTACAGCTGTAATCGCAGCAAAAGGTGGCGCTACAAAGTATTAACTTAAGGGGGCTGAATAATTTTGCACGCCCAATTTTTAAGTTTTTGATTTGTTAAAAAAGTTTGAAATATCCAATAAATGTTGTTCCACTTCATGATTGTGTCCCACTTGTTGTTGATTCTTCACAGAAAAATACAGTTTTATATCTTTATGTTTGAAGCCTGAAATGTGGCAAAAGGTCGCAAAGTTCAAGGGGGCCGAATACTTTCGCAAGGCACTGTATATACCTGTTTTGAATTTGAAAAAATCATTTTATTTTTCCAATTAAGAAGGGTTCGGTGAATGCGCATATGAAACTGGTGGGGTTCAGTACCTCCAACAAGGTTAAGAACCACTGGACTAGATCAATAAAAAAGTGGTCAGATGAAGCAGATGCTAAGCTACAAGACTGTTTTGCTAGCACAGACTGGAATATGTTCCGGGATTCCTCCTATGGCATTGAGGAGCACACCACATCAGTCAATGGCTTTATCAATAACTGCATCGACGACATCGTCCCCACAGTGACCGTACGTACATACCCCAACCAGAAGCCATGGATTACAGGCAGCATCCGCACTGAGCTAAAGGCTAGAGCTTCCGCTTTCAAGGAGCAGGACTCCAACCCGGAAGCTTATAAGAAATCCTGCTATGCCCTCAGACAAACAATCAAACAGGCAAGGTGTCAATACAGGACTAAGATCGAATCATACTAAATCAAATCAAATGAAATTTTATTTGTCACATACACATGGTTAGCAGATGTTAATGCGAGTGTAGTGAAATGCTTGTGCTTCTAGTTCCGACAATGCAGTAATAACCAACAAGTAATCTAACTAACAATTCCAAAACTACTGTCTTATACACAGTGTAAGGGGATAAAGAATATGTACATAAGGATATATGAATGAGTGATGGTACAGAGCAGCATAGGCAGGATACAGTAGATGGTATCGAGTACAGTATATATATGAGGTGAGTATGTAAACAAAGTGGCATAGTTAAAGTGGCTAGTGATACATGTATTACATAAGGATACAGTCGATGATATAGAGTACAGTATATACGTATGCATATGAGATGAATAATGTAGGGTAAGTAACATTATATAAGGTAGCATTGTTTAAAGTGGCTAGTGATATATTTACATCAATTCCCATTATTAAAGTGGCTGGAGTTGAGTCAGTGTCAGTGTCAGTGTGTTGACAGCAGCCACTCAATGTTAGTGGTGGCTGTTTAACAGTCTGATGGCCTTGAGATAGAAGCTGTTTTTCAGTCTCTCGGTCCCAGCTTTGATGCACCTGTACTGACCTTGCCTTCTGGATGATAGCGGGGTGAACAGGCAGTGGCTCGGGTGGTTGATGTCCTTGATGATCTTTATGGCCTTCCTGTAACATCGGGTGGTGTAGGTGTCCTGGAGGGCAGGTAGTTTGCCCCCGGTGATGCGTTGTGCAGACCTCACTACCCTCTGGAGAGCCTTACGGTTGTGGGCGGAGCAGTTGCCGTACCAGGCGGTGATACAGCCCGACAGGATGCTCTCGATTGTGCATCTGTAGAAGTTTGTGAGTGCTTTTGGTGACAAACCGAATTTCTTCAGCCTCCTGAGGTTGAAGAGGCGCTGCTGCTCCTTCTTCATGATGCTGTCTGTGTGAGTGGACCAATTCAGTTTGTCTGTGATGTGTATGCCGAGGAACTTAAAACTTGCTACCCTCTCCACTACTGTTCCATCGATGTGGATAGGGGGGTGTTCCCTCTGCTGTTTCCTGAAGTCCACAATCATCTCCTTAGTTTTGTTGACGTTGAGTGTGAGGTTATTTTCCTGACACCACACTCAGAGGGCCCTCACCTCCTCCCTGTAGGCCGTCTCGTCGTTGTTGGTAATCAAGCCTACCACTATTGTGTCGTCCGCAAACTTGATGATTGAGTTGGAGGCGTGTGTGGCCATGCAGTCGTGGGTGAACAGGGAGTACAGGAGAGGGCTCAGAACGCACCCTTGTGGGGCCCCAGTGTTGAGGATCAGCGGGGTGGAGATGTTGTTGCCTACCCTCACTACCTGGGGGCAGCCCGTCAGGAAGTCCAGTACCCAGTTGCACAGGGCGGGGTCGAGACCCAGGGTCTCGAGCTTGATGACGAGCTTGGAGGGTACTATGGTGTTGAATGCCGAGCTGTAGTCGATGAACAGCATTCTCACATAGGTATTCCTCTTGTCCAGATGGGTTAGGGCAGTGTGCAGTGTGGTTGAGATTGCATCGTCTGTGGACCTATTTGGGCGGTAAGCAAATTGGAGTGGGTCTAGGGTGTCGGGTAGGGTGGAGGTGATATGGTCCTTGACTAGTCTCTCAAAGCACTTCATGATGACGGAAGTGAGTGCTACGGCGGTAGTCGTTTAGCTCAGTTACCTTAGCTTTCTTGGGAACAGGAACAATGGTGGCCCTCTTGAAGCATGTGGGAACAGCAGACTGGTATAGGGATTGATTGAATATGTCCGTAAACACACCGGCCAGCTGGTCTGCGCATGCTCTGAGGGCGCGGCTGGGGATGCCGTCTGGGCCTGCAGCCTTGCGAGGGTTAACACGTTTAAATGTCTTACTCACCTCGGCTGCAGTGAAGGAGAGTCCGCATGTTTTTGTTGCAGGCCGTGTCAGTGGCACTGTATTGTCCTCAAAGCGGGCAAAAAAGTTATTTAGTCTGCCTGTTTGATGGTTCATCGCAGGGCATAGCAGTATTTCTTGTAAGCTTCCGGGTTAGAGTCCCGTACCTTGAAAGCTGCAGCTCTGCCCTTTAGCTCAGTGCAAATGTTGCCTGTACCATGGCTTCTAGTTTGGGTATGTACGTACAGTCACTGTGGGGACGACGTCCTCAATGCACTTATTGATAAAGCCAGTGACTGATGGTGTACTCCTCAAAGCCATTGGAAGAATCCCGGAGCATGTTCCAGTCAGATAGCAAACAGTCCTGTAGTTTAGCATCTGCCTCATCTGACCACTTGTTTTATAGGCCGTGTTTTAATTTTTGCTTGTAAGCAGGAATCAGGAGAATAGAGTTGTGGTCGGATTTTCCAAATGGAGGGAGAGGTAGAGCTTTGTACGCGTCTCTGTGTGTGGAGTAAAGGTAGTCTAGAATTTATTTTCCCTCTGGTTGCACATTTAACATGTTGATGGAAATTTGGTAGAACTGATTTAAGTTTCCCTGCATTAAAGTCTCTGGCCACTAGGAGTGCCGACTCTGGGTGAGTGGTTTCCTGTTAGCTTATTTCCTTATACAGAGTACATGCTGACTTAGTGCGGTCTTAGTGCCGGCATCTGTCTGTGGTGGTAAATAAACAGCCACGAAAAGTATAGCTGAAAACTCTCTAGGTAGGTAGTGTGGCCTGCAATTTATCACAGTATACTCTACTTCAGGCGAGCAAAATCTAGAGACTTCCTTAGATTTCGTGCACCAGCTGTTGTTTACAAATATGCACAGACCTCCCCCCTCGTCTTACCGGAGGGTGCTGTTCTATCTTGCCGGTGCAGCGTATATCCCGCTAGCTGAATATCCATGTCGTCATTCAGCCACGATTCCGTGAAACATAGGATATTGCAGTTTTTTATGTCCCGTTGGTAGGATATTCGTGATCGTACCTCGTCTAGTTTATTGTCCAATGATTGGCGAGTAGGCGAGTAGTATTGATGGTAAAGGCAGCTTTCCCACTCATCTTTTCCGGGTCCTGACCAGGCATCCGGCTCTGTGTCCTATGTACCTGCGTCGCTTCCTCTTGTAAATAACGGGGTTTTGAGAATGACCAAGGCCCTTCCCCCTCGATTGTTCAGTTTGGCCAGGAGGCAAGCTCTGTGGGACCTTAATATACACGTGTACCTTTCCAAATCATGTCCAATCAATTGAATTTCTCACAGGTGGACTCCAATCAAATTGTAGAAACGTCTCAAGGATGAACAATGGAAACAGGATGCACCTGAGCTCAATTTCAAATTTAATAGCAAAGGGTCTGAATTCTTATGTAATAATGTATTTCTGGTTTATAAAAATATATACATTTAAAAAAAAATATTGAATCAATTTTAGAATAAGGCTGTAACGTAACAAAATGTGGGGTAAGTCAAGGGGTCTGAATACTTTCCGAATGCACTGAATGCAAATAGACCATTGCCATATATGGACCTGTGCCATTTACTTTGAACTGGACTGTGTTTACAGAATGAATGTGCTTGTTTTGAGATCAAAGCGAGAGCTGCATGTAGCCACGTGTGCAGATTTTGTTCATTACCTTTGCTAGTTAGTGAGTTATTAGCCTAGTTATAGATCATTTGTACTTAGCAATAAGGGAAAGATAGCTTCTTACAAGAGCACAAAACCTGTACATTTCTAGACATAACAGCTATTTCCATGTTAAAATGTTATGGGATGCATTTTCTCCAGATTATTTTATGATAGGCCACTCTAGGAGGCCTACATTATGATCAAATAGCCACAGAAGCCATTTGGCCACGGTTAAACTGTAACTTAAAGTGAGTACATCCTCAGTGTTCACAGTAAACACACAATGTTCAAATTTGCGCTCAGCAGACCTGGAATTTGCTCGGTGCCTAATTTTATTTTAGGGAAGTGTGTGATTGTGAGATTGTGTGTGTTTGAAATGCCAGCAGTAAGTGCATATATGCATTCTGTGAATGCATGTTTGAGTGCCTTCCTGTGTGTGTGTGTGTGTGTGTGTGTGTTGTGTGTGTGTGTGTGTGTGTGTGTGTGTGTTTGTGTGTGAGCATAAATACGTGTTTGTGTATGAGCATAAATACGTGTTTGTGTATGAGCATAAATGTGGGGGTGCGTGTGTGTGTGGTGGACAGGGCTCATGTTTAAGGGACCAGGCCAAGGACAGCTGGCTGAAGGTTAGTGTCCGCCTCTCCCTAGTCCTCACTGAGCAGGTGCCATGAAACACACACACACACAGAATCCACACCACACACTCCCCCGTCCCGTAACTCTGGTCTATACATAGCCATTCATACAAACTCTTCCTCTTTCTCTACAGTATTAACATCGGAATTCTGGCACTCAGGCTCCGAAAGCGGCCCCTCCTGAAATGCAGTTGCTATAGACAACACATGCTAGTGTAAGCAAATTTTGTTCTCTGGCCTAATAGTGGCCTCCCGAACTCTCACCGAACTCTTTAAAAAAAAATTCACTTTACTGTCAGGCTGAAAGTGGAAGTCTCACTCAGCATACAGTAGCCACCCAGCAGTCAAAGGGTTAGGCTTCGGGGTGAAGTGTCCCCTTAAGGACAGATCTAGGATTAGCATTCCCTCTGCCAATTCTCACCTGACGCATTAGTGGGGGAAATGGAAAACCGACCCAAGATCAGTGTTTAAGGATAACTACACCCTACACCGAGTGTCAGCTGGTTAAGACCCTATTTGGTTAGGGAGGTTAAATGGATGAATGTAGACATTACACTCAATGATTCTAAGGTATTATTACATGTTAATAATATAGATATTGTCTATGGTTAATATAATATTGTTTACACTATTGTTACTACACAGGTACAAGAGTGCAGTGTTAGCCTTTCCACTGTTTTGGCACAAGCATTAATTAATTATGCATCCCAAATGGCACCCTATTCCCTATATAGTGCATTACCTTTTACCACATCCCTATGGGGCCCTTGTCAAAAGTAGTGCACTACATGTACATAGAGAATAGGGTGCAATTTTGGACACAGACTAAGTGATCATGCGATGTATTACTTATATATATATATATACACACACACATATACACAGGTGAAGTCGGAAGTTTACATACACTTAGGAGTCATTAACACTCGTTTTTCAACCACTCCACAAATTTCTTGTTAACAAACTATAGTTTTGGCAAGTCGGTAAGGACATCTACTTTGTGCATGACACAAGTCATTTTTCCAACAATTGTTTACAGACAGATTATTTAACTTATAATTAACTGTATCACAATTCCAGTGGGTCAGAAGATTACATACACTAAGTCTGTGCCTTTAAACAGCTTGGAAAATTTCAGAAAATGATGTAATGGCTTTAGAAGTTTCTGATAAATTATGTCAATTAGCCTGAGTCAATTGGAGGTGTAGCTGTGGATGTATTTCAAGGCCAACATTCAAACTCAGTGCCTCTTTGCTTGGCATAATGAGACAATCAAAATAAAGACCTCATAAAAACAATTGTAGACCTCCAGATGTCTGGTTCATCCTTGGGAGCAATTTCCAAATGCCTGAAGGTACCACGTTCATCTGTACAAACAATAGTACGCAAGTATAAACACCATGCAGGATTTTAATCTATGACGGCGTAGTGTGTTACTAATGGTTTTCTTTGAGACTGTGGTCCCAGCTCTCTTCAGGTCATTGACCAGGTCCTGCCGTGTAGTTCTGGGCTGATCCCTCAACCTTCCTCATGATCATTGAAGCCCCACGAGGTGAGATCTTGCATGGAGCCCCAGACCGAGGGTGATTGACCGTCATCTTGAACTTCTTCCATTTTCTAATAATTGCGCCAACAGTTGTTGCCTTCTCACCAAGTTGCTTGTCTATTGTCCTGTAGCCCATCCCAGCCTTGTGCAAGTCTACAATTTAACCCTGATGTCCTTACACAGCTCTTGGCCATTGAGGAGAGGTTGGAGTGTGTTTGATTGAGTGTGTGGACAGGTGTCTTTTATACAGGTAACGAGTTCAAACAGGTGCAGTTAATACAGGTAAAGAGTAGAGAACAGGAGGGCTTCTTGCAGAAAAACGAACAGGTCTGTGAGAGCCGGAATTCTTACTGGTTGGTAGGTGATCAAATACTTATGTCATGCAATAAAATGCAAATTAATTACTTAAAAATCATACAATGTGATTTTCTGGATTTTTGTTTTAGATTACGTCTCTCACAGTTGAAGTGTACCTATGATAAAAATTACAGACCTCTACATGCCTCTACAAGTATCAAATACTTGTTCTCCCCACTGTATATCCACAGTAAAACGAGTCCTATATCGACACAATCTGAAAAGCCGTTCAACAAGGAAGAAGCCACTGCTCAAAAACCCACCATAAAAAAAGCCAGACTACGGTTTGCAACTGCACATGGGGACAAAGATTGTACTTTTTGGAGAAATGTCCTCTGGTCTGATGAAACAAAAATAGAACTGTTTGGCCATAATGACCATTGTTATGTTTGGAGGAAAAAGGGGATGCTTGCAAGCCGAAGAACACCATCCCAACCATGAAGCATGGGGGTGGCAGCATCATGTTGTGGGGGTTCTTTGCTGCAGGAGGGACTGGTGCACTTCACAAATTAGATGGCATCATGAGGAGGGGGAAATTATGTGGATATATTGAAGCGACATCTCAAGACATCAGTCAGGAAGTTGATGCTTGGTCGCAAATGGGTTTTCCAAATGGACAATGACCCCAAACATACTTCCAAAGTTGTGGCGAAATGGCTTAAGGACAACCAAGTCAAGGTATTGGAGTAGAGGTCGACCGATTTTAATCGGAATGGGCGATTTAATTAGGGACGATTTTCAAGATTTTCATAACAATCGATAATTGGCATTTTTGGACACCGATCATGGCCGATTACATTGCACTCCACGAGGAGACAGCGTGGCAGGCTGACTACCTGTTATGCGAGTGCAGCAAGGAGCCAAGGTAAGGTGCTAGCTAGCATTAAACGTATCTTATTAAAAACAATCTTAACATAATCACTACTTAACTACACATCGTTGATGATATTACTAGTTTATCTAGCTTGTCCTGCGTTGCATATAATCAATACACAAGTATATATTTTTAAACCTGCATATTTAGTTAATATTGCCTGCTAACATTAATTTATTTTAACTAGGTAAATTGTGTCACTAGTCTTGCGTTCTGTGCAACAGTGTCAGACTATATGTAGCAGTTTGGGCCGCCTGGCTCGTTGCGAACTGTGTGAAGACTATTTCTTCCTAACAAAGATAGCCAACTTCGCCAAACGGGGGATGATTTAACAAAAGTGCATTTGCAAAAAAAGCACAATCGTTTCACGAATGTACCTAACCATAAACATCAATGCCTATCTTTAAATCAGTACACAGAAGTATATTTTGTTAAATCTGCATATTTACAGTGCCTTGCGAAAGTATTCGGCCCCCTTGAACTTTGCGACCTTTTGCCACATTTCAGGCTTCAAACATAAAGATATAAAACTGTATTTTTTTGTGAAGAATCAACAACAAGTGGGACACAATCATGAAGTGGAACGACATTTATTGGATATTTCAATGTCTGAAGGAGACGACACCTGCGAGGGTAAAAAAAAAACACGCCCTGTTAAGAACTCTTTTATTTTTTTAAAATATATATTTCATTGAAAGTCTAATATATATATATATATATATTTTTAATAATTCTTAACAGGGCGTCATATATATATGGAGTGGCCATCACAAAGCCCTGACCTCAATCCTATAGAAATTTGTGGGCAGAACTGAAAAAGTGTGTGAGAGCAAGGAGGCCTACAAACCTGACTCAGTTGCACCAGTCAGGTGGAATGGTCCAAAAGTCACCCAACTATTGTGGGAAGCTTCTGGAAGGCTACCCGAAACGTTTGACCCCAGTTAAACAATTTAAAGGCAATGCTACCAAATACTAATTGAGCGGATGTAAACTTCTGACCCACTGGGAATGTGATGAAAGAAATAAAAGCTGAAATAAATAATTCTCTCTACAATTATTCTGACATTTCACATTCTTAAAATAAAGTGGTGACCTAACTGACTTAAGACAGGGAATTTTTACTAGGATTAAATGTCAGGAATTGTGAAAAACTGAGTTTAAATGTATTTGTCTAAGGTGCATGTAAACTTCCGACTTCAATTATATATTTGATTGTTAAGCCAGTCATCTACCTCTGTAAAGTCCAAAGCATTAGTCTGCATAGCTGGTCATATTAGGATGCTTTAGTGTAATTACTTGATATTAAGCCTAAGTACTTAGTAATAACATAATACCTAGACAAAGTCAGTGTGCTTTGTTTATTAGTGGAAACTGGGATCCCCTTCTCAGAGTGACTCATCAGGTTCTGTGTAATAATGGATCAGAATGTAGAACCTAGAACCGTGCCAGCTACACAGCGATTGTAGTAGCAACCAGAGAGGAGTTATATTATCTAGCTACTGTGTTAGTAACAGTATGAGCACATGTATTGATCTTGATACAATGTAGGCTTACTTCATCAGGGGTGAATGTAATGGAAAAATTAATGTAGAGACTAGAACCGTGCCGACTTGGGTTGGGCGATGTCTGGAATGACATCATCCCATTGTCCTGTTCAAACAGCGTTGATATATACGGTTGTATCGTGAACATTTTTTATTTTGGGGGGGGGGGGTGCGGTTTTGTGTGGGGATGTCAATTGGTGGGAAGAGCACAGTATAAAGGAAATATCTTTATACAGATTCAGGATGTCTTTGCATGTCTTGGACCTGCCTATGAGGTATCCAAAGACAGCTATGGTGGTTACAGACAGTGTTGTCATGGCCATGGCTATTGGCCCACTGCTGGAGCTGTGTCTGTCTTCTTTGATAGTAGAGGTCTGGTTGAAGACCCGCTGACCGATGGTGTTACTAGGTCACAAAATATGGCTTGAGAGCGAGGAAGAGAGAGAGAGCAGTCTGTGTCCAGACAGGCGACCCTAGCTGTCAATCAAAGTGGTCATTGTCATTGCAGCGGTGTTAAATCAACGTTGAGTCTCATTGTGTTTGATGATCGTATAGAACCCTGTCTGTCATCATCTGTCCTGCTGGCCACACACGCGTGGGTGCTCTGTCTACTGTATTCCAATTTTTGCCAAAACATCAGCACGCTTAGTGCCAGATCCATTCAGATCCTCTGACACAGGTGACGATCGAGCCAGAGAGGAGCGGTGGGGAGGAGAAGAGTAGAATAGAGGGGAAAGACTCGACAGACGAAACAGAAAAGCGCTAACGAGAGATCAAGTGCAATTAGCATAGTATTTATTGTCCCCTGAAACTCATTCAGTATTGGGACACTGTAGCAGTACAAACAGAGGTTGTTGTTCAACTCAAGTCAAGCTCCATGATAACCTGTCTCTTAGCTCTGTTGCTCTCTCTCAGCTCTGTCGCTCCCCCTCTCTCTCCTGCTTTGTCGCTTCTTCCCTCTCTCTCACTCCCCTTCTCTCATGCTCTCTCTCTCCCTAAAGCGCATAGCGCATAAAAATTGTCTGTCCTTGGTTGCAACACTCATTACCAAAAAGCCTCCGGAAGCAATGTCAGCACAAGAACTGTTCGTCGGGAGCTTCGTAAAATGGGTTTCCATGGCCGAGCAGCTGTACACAAGCCTAAGGTCACCATGCGCAATGCCAAGCGTTGGCTGGAGTGGTGTAAAGCTCACGGCCATTGAACTCTGCAGCAGTGGAAACACGTTCTCTGGAATGATGAATTACGCTTCACCATCTGGAAGTCCGACAGATGAATCTGGGTTTGGTGGATGCCAGGAGAACGCTACCTGCCCCAATGCATAGTGCCAACTGTAAAGTTTGGTGGGGGAGTATGGTTTAGGCTAGACCCCTTAGTTCAAGTGAAGGTAAATCTTAACATTACAGTATACATTCTAGACAATTCTGTGCTTCCAACTTTGTGGCAACAGTTTGGGGGAAGGCCCTTTCCCGTTTCAGCATGACAATGCCCCTGTGCACAAAGTGAGGTCCGTACAGAAATGGTTGGTCGAGCTTGATGTGGAAGAACTTGACTGGCCTGCACAGAGCTTGCTTGGGATTTGAACCAGCGACCTTTTGGTTTACCCATGTCTTCAGATGTCTTCTTTCTTCTGCATGCAATAGAAAATCTTGATCTCTCGCTCGCCTTCCAAGAATACTCAAACTCCATCAAAAACCTGCCCTGGATGTTGAATAAGCAGGCCAAAACTTATCCAATAGCGAAAGGTAAGAACATAAAAATTGCACATTTGTTGGACACCATTGTCTATGGTTTTTTCATATAATAGATATCTGAAATAATAAACTTGTGCATTCGGAAAGTTCAGAACCCTTCCCTTTTTCCACATTTTGTTACCTTACAGCCTTATTCTAAAATTGATTAAATATTTATTTTTCCTAATCAATCTACATACAATACCCCAATGACAAAGTAAAAACAGGGTTTTAGACATTTTTGCAAATGGATTAAAAAAACTGTATTCAGACCTTTTGCCATGAGACTCGAAATTGAGCTCAGCTGCGTCCTGTTTCCATTGATCATCCTTGAGATTTTCGACAACTTGATTGGAGTCCACCTGTGAAAAATTTCAATTGATTGGACCTGATTTGGAAAGGCACACACCTGCCAATATAAAGTAAAAGGCACATGACAGCCGCTTGGAGTTTGCCAAAAGGCACCTAAAGACAAGATTCTTTGGTCTGATGAAACCAAGATTGAATTCTTTGGTCTGAATGCCAAGTGTCATGTCTAGAGGAAACCTGGCACCATCCCTATGGTGAAGCATGGTGGTGGCAGCATCATGCTGTGGATATGTTTTTCAGAGGCATGGGACTGGGAGATTAGTCAGGATTGAGGAAAGATGAGCGGCGCAAAGTACAGACAGATCCTTGATGAAAACCTGCTCCAGAGTGCTCATAACTTCCAATTAGGGCGACGGATCACCTTCCAACAGGACAATGACCCTAAGCACACAGCCAAGACAACGCAGGAGTGGCTTCGGGACAAGTCTCTCATTGTTCTTGAGTGGCCAAGCCAGAGCCCGGATTTGAACCGTCCCCACAGTGACTGTGTCCCAACCAGAAGCCATGGATTACAGGCAATATTCGCACTGATTTAAAGGATAGAACCGCCGCTTTCAAGGTGCGGGACTCTAACCCGGAAGCTTATAAGAAATCCTGCTATGCCCTGCGACGAACCTCAAACAGGAAAAGCGTCAATACAGGGCTAAGATTGAATCATACTACACCGGCTCCGACGCTCGTCTTATGTGGCAGGGCTTGTAAACTATTACAGACTACAAAGGGAAGCACACCCGCGAGCTGCTCAGTGACACGAGCCTACCAGACGAGCTAAATCACTTCTATGCTCGCTTCGAGGCAAGCAACACTGAAACATGCATGAGAGCATCAGCTGTTCCGGACGACTGTGTGATCACGCTCTCTGTAGCCGACGTGAGTACGACCTTTAAACCGGTCAACATTCACAAGACTGCGGGGCCAGACGGATTACCAGGACGTGTGCTCCGGGCATGTGCTGACCAACTGGCAGGTGCATTCACTGACATTTTCAACATGTCCCTGATTGAGTCTGTAATTCCAACATGTTTCAAGCAGACCACCATAGTCCCTGTGCCCAAGAACACGAAGGCAACCTGCCTAAATGACTACAGACCCGTAGCACTCACATCCGTAGCCATGAAGTGCTTTGAAAGGCTGGTCATGGCTCACATCAACACCATTATCCCAGAAACCCTAGACCCACTCCAATTTGCATACCGCCCAAACAGATCTACAGAGGATGCAATCTTTATTGCACTCCACACTGCCCTTTCCCACCTGGACAAAAGGAACACCTAAGTGAGAATGTGTATTATAATATTCATTGACTACAGCTCAGCGTTCAACACCATATTACCCTCAAAGCTCATCACTAAGCTAAGGATCCTGGGACTAAACACCTCCCTCTGCAACTGGATCCTGGACTTCCTGACGGGCCGCCCCCAGGTGTTGAGGGTAGGTAGCAACACATCTGCCACGCTGATCCTCAACACAGAGCCCCCCCAGGGGTGCGTGCTCAGTCCCCTCCTGTACTCCCTATTCACCCACGACTGCATGACTAGGCACGACTCCAACACCATTAAGTTTGCAGACGACACAACAGCGGTAGGCCTGATCAACGACGAGACAGCCTATAGGGAGGAGGTCAGAGACTTGGCCGGGTGGTGCCAGAATAACAGCCTATCCCTCAACAAAACCAAGACTAAGGAGATGATTGTGGACTACAGGAAAAGGAGGACCGAGCACGCCTCCATTCTCATTGACAGGGCTGTAGTGGAGCAGGTTGAGAGTTTCAAGTTCCTTGGTGTCCACATCACCAACAAACTATCATGGTCAAAACACACCAAGACAGTTGTGAAGAGGGCACGACAAAGCCTATTCCCCCTCAGGAAACTAAAAAGATTTGGCATGGGTCCTCAGATCATCAAAAGGTTCTACAGCTGCAACATCGAGAGTTGAATCACTGCTTGGTACGGCAATTGCTCAGCCTCCGACTGCAAGGCACTACAGAGGGTAGTGGGTACGGCCCAGTACATCGCTGGGGCTAAGCTGCCTGCCATCCAGGACCTCTACACCAGGTGGTGTCAGAGGAAGGCCCTAAAAATTGTCAAAGACCCCAGCCACCCCAGTCATAGACTGTTCTCTCTACTACCGCATGGCAACTCTCTGTTTATCATATATGCATAGTCACTTTAACTATACATTTCATGTACGTACTACCTCAATTGGCCCTACCAACCACTGCCCCCGCACGTTGGCTAACCGGGCTATCTGCATTGTGTCCCACCACCCACCAACCCCTCTTTTACACTACTGCTACTCTCTGTTCATCATATATGCATTGTCACTTTAACCATATCTACATGTACATACTATCAGCCTGACTAACTGGTGCCTGTATGCAGCCTCGCTACTGTATATAGTCTCGCTACTGTATATAGCCTCTACTGTATATAGTCTCGCTACTGTATATAGCCTCTCTACTGTATATAGCCTCTACTGTATATAGCCTCTCTACTGTATATAGCCTCTCTACTGTATATAGCCTCTCTACTGTATATAGCCTCTCTACTGTATATAGCCTCTCTACTGTATATAGCCTCGCTACTGTATATAGCCTCGCTACTGTATATAGCCTCTCTACTGTATATAGCCTCTCTACTGTATATAGCCTCGCTACTGTTATTTTTCACTGTCGTCTTTTTACCGTTGTTTTTATTTCTTTACTTACTCCCATAATACATTTTCTGCACTATTGGTTAGAGCCTGTAAGTAAGCACTTCACTGTAAGGTTGTATTCGGCGCACGTGACAAATAAACTTTGATTTGATTTGAAATGCATCTGTAGTGTTACAATATTGTTCACATGGAAAAATTATTTTTACTTCTACAAAAGTTTGCTTAGCAATTAGCATAAATGACACTATTTTATATTCACTAACATATAGAAAAGTTAGCATTGGCCTGCTAACGCAGCGCTAATACAGTGGCTTCATTCATGCAAAATAAAACTCACCAAGTAATTGGTCCATCAACCCATTCAACCTCTTCTCAAGACGATGCGATGAATGGATCATCAATTGTCAGTGTTTCTCTGAAGATATGTCTAGGTTTTATTTCTAACTTTAGCGCAGTTTTCTGACTTCACAACAAGGAGAAAGTTTGTCATAAAAATGCCGCTTCCTCTAGACTGCTTGCTCGAGATTGCAACGTTTGAACTGTCAAAGGATTTGTGCACTTTTGATTGGCTGACATTCTAGTTGGTCGTTTCTCTCATGTTTCACATGATTTTACCCCATTTCTTGACCTGGGTTACATTATGAATTATTAAGTGATTAAAACGCGTCGCTCTGCTACCACAACGGTAACAGAGTTACCAAAAAAATCAGTAACAGAATGACTTCAATTGAATTGGCCACATCGAGGAGTCACAAACCACTGTTGCAGTAGAGCACAGTAGAGTAGAGAACAGAAAAGTAGTGTATAGTTCAGTAGCTTAGAGTACACATGAGTGAAGTACAATATAATAGTACTCTACGGGACTTTTCTGTACTGAACTATACTTTTCTGTACTGTATTCTTCTGTATGGAAATATACTATTTTCTTCTTTGTAGTCTACTGTACTGAACTGTACTATACTTTTCTCTACTGTACTGTATTGTGATGTCTATGTTTCACAAGTTTGGACATCTAGGATTGGTACAGATTTGTTCTGGTCTGGACCAACCAAATTTGGTCTTGTTTGGGGTTGAGCTCATTAGAATAATAGCCCGTGTGTAGAATAATACCCCAGTATGCAAAGGAAGATATTACATATGTCTAGTTTTGTGTATCTATTCAGGATACATCACCATGAAGAGACTGACGTTCATAATTATGCATTTCTGTATTGTACAGATCAGGGACCCATGATGTCATTCTGTTACCGGGTGTTAATCCACTTCACTAACTGTAGTTTAATAACAGAAATATATATATTTTTCCAACTCAAAGGGTCATGTCATATAGCTGACACACCATTCTTTCTGCAGTCTTTTAGTTTTAACTCGTGTGTTAAGTGTTACGTGTTTTTGGAAAAAACGTGGTCATATAAAAAATGATTTTACTGTCATTCCTTTACTAAACTTTGTATCTGCATTGTTCGTCAAGTTAATGTTTTAGTAAAATGTCCAGTGGGAATTGTTAAAAGTAGACTGCATATAGGTGTATGGTTTGTTAAACTTTGCAGTCAATGGTTTTTGCTTGTCATACATTTTAAAGTGAGTCTCCTCGTCACCGTCACCTTGGAATTGCCCGACATGCACTTCATGTGGTGATGCTGTTATGTTTGAGATGCAAGACACATTTCCTGAACGGGACACAGTCAAATAATAGTTGTGTGCCTGGTGGCAAGTTTACGTACCACATATTTGTCGCATAAGGCCCGGTCTTATTGAGCTGCTTAACCTACTTCTACTCTCTGCTTACATCCTCTTCTTCCTCCTCTCCCTCCTTTCCCCTGCTTCTCTTAGTCTTTCCCCTGCTTCTCTTAGTCTTTCCCCTACCCCCTCCTATCCCCACTGTCCATGCCAGTCAAACGTATGTGTGAAATGCAATTTTACATACAGCTGGAACTATCAGTTTGTCCATCTGGGGAAATCATGGTTAACTATGTGTGTGTGTGTGTGTGTATACCGTAAGCCAGGTGGTTTGATGAAAAGAGACCGAGAGACTGAATATCATCCTAGTCTCCTGCAGGGACTTTACATTTAGACATTGGGTAGAGAATGTTGCCACGGCAACAAATCCGAATCAGTGCTTGAATGGGACTAATTCTTTGACCTTAACCCAGTGGATCTGGAGCCCAGTCCTCTGCACAGCCTACTTACTCATGGGAGCAGGGATCACATCCAACTCTCCAGGGCTCCAGACTAGATCACAGAGCCAAGCCATGGAAAGGGGACAGAATGGGATGAGGGGATGCGAACAAGGACGAGATGGGTTAGAAACTGCCATCAAAACTCTAGTCAAATTCATTAATTTAGTCTAGTGAAATTCATCCATCCATCCATCCATCCATTCATTCTCCATGGAACACAGTGTGCTCCGAGGCTGAGCTGTACCCTCAACTGTGAGAAATGAGAAGAAGGCTATGAGCTGTTCCGTTGGCAGTGATGACTCCAGAGTCCGACTGACTCCCTCATCTCCGCTGTCCTGAAATGGCCTTTTGTTATGACCGGAGGAGCAGGCTGTAACATTCTGGAAGAGTTGTCAGAGCTAAATCAAGGAGCAATAATAGAATGCGAAAGAAGGGCAGGAATCGTCACCGACTATCCCTGATCAGTGGAATGAATGGGGAGCTATGTGTCAGACAGTGAATAGATGGTAGCTTAGTTTAGTAGCTCTGCTCTTTCCTTCAAAACAACTTCCCCCCCCCCCCCCCCTGCCTTACTTCGTGTTGTATTTGACATCTCTCTCCAGCTCCTGAGTGATGTTTGGGAAGACAAAGGCTTGTAATGGAGAGTATTAGTCAGACAGACAGACCTTCAGGGCCTAACTCATGTGGCCTCATGTCTCTTCTTACTCATCCCCAGTACAGACAGACAAACGGACACATGTCCATATCTGTTAAAGTGTAGTAGTGTTGTAATCTCCCCCTCACTAAGGTCAGAGAACATTGGCAGGGAGGGAGGTGTCTGAATCAGCAGGTTGAAAAGCAACCTCCCTCATTCACTTCTCTCTCTCACCCTCTCTTGCACCAGCATGTCCTTTTCTTTTCACCTTCTCTGTCAATTGTTTTCTCTCCACCTCTCTTTTGCTTTCACTTTCTCTCACACAAATACACTTGAAATCTTTCTGCTCTCTCTCTCTCTCTCTCTCTCTCTCTCTCTCACACTGAATGGTGATGCAATGTGACATGAACTGGATGCAGCCTATGCTAGTCCTGTTCCGCCATTCTCTCACGAATCCACCACAGTTCATGGGCTGCGCCATCACTCCATCAATCTCTTCAAATACATCATGTTTTTTTTTCCAGTGTGGGAAATTCATTAGCCTATTTAACTAATGTCAAAATTATCTATTTTTCCCTGAATGTTGGTAGGTTCGTTCTTGTTTCGCTCCAGTTCACATTAATTCCATCCCCTATGAATAAAACATCTCTCCCAATACATCATGTTTTACCCACTGTTGGAAACAAGTCATGAGGACTGTTAAACACTGAGTGTACAAAACACTAGGAACACCGTCCTAATATTGAGTTGCACCCCCTTTTGCCCTCAGAACAGCCTCAATTCGCCAGGGCAATGGACTCCACAAGTTGTCGATAGCGTTCCACGGGGATGCTGGCCCATGTTGACTCCAATGCTTCCCACAGTTGTGTCAAGTTGGATGGATGTCCTTTGGTGCGTTGCAGTTCTTGACACACTCAAACCGGTGCGCCAGACACCTACTACCATACCCCCGTGCAAAGGCACTTAGAATTATTTGTCTTGCCCATTCACCCTCTGAATGGCACACATACACAATCCATGTCTCAATTGTATCCAGGCTTAAAAATCCTCCTTTAACCATGTCTCCTCCCCTTCATCTACGCTGATTGAAGTGGATTTAACAGGTGACATCAATAAGGGATCATAGCGTTCACCTGGATTCACTCTATGTCATGGAAAGAGCAGGTGTTCCTAATGTTTTGTACACTCGACGTACAACTGGTCTAAATGATGTGTGAATGTTTTGATCTCTAGGTTCTTCTTCACACTAGATTAGTTCCGTCCCGGAGCTACATGAATAATTATCTCTCCCAATACATTGGTTTTTCCAGTGTGGGAAATTCATTAGGCTCTATATTACTGACTCCTAAATTAGGCCTGTTTCCCTTGAGTGTTGATAGGTTCTTGTGTTCGCTCCAGTCAGTAGCTATAAATCTTGTCGTCTTTTTGTCTTCATTTAACTATAGATGTGCGATTACTAGGATATTTATCTTGCGGTAGTTTGGTGTTTGATGGTTATTATTTTTCATAAACTCATTTTACTGTAGATGTGGAATTAGTGTGTATAGCTTGAGGTGTGATTTGATGGCTATATTCTCTGTGAAATCTTTAAAAGCAATATTTATTAGGGGACCTGCCCAGGAACATGCTGGGGCCTGCTCAGACCTCACTCACACAGGGAGTGCTTTTCAAAAGAAGCACACCTTTTGACACGCACACTTGTATGACAAGATACACTATTTGTCAAGCTTCCTCAAGCACAAGGAATACTGGCAGTCATTGTCCAAGAAAGACCCACTGTTTACCCTCTGGTTCACTTTTGAAGGCCTTATATCATGTTCCAGGGCTGATCAAGAAGAACTCCCAGCCATATGTATTCTAATACTTTATCGTCCCTCTTTTCTTTTTTTGAGAGAGTGTGTGTGTGTCCTCCGTAGCTTTTCTTCACTGCCGCTCTGTGTCCAACTCCTCTCTCTGCGTTAACATTACAGCCAACAGAATAAACAGTGGGGCCATTTAACAGTAACGGTGTGTGGGGTATATTTTTCTCCCCAGGCCTGGTGTGTGTGTGTGTGTGTGTGTGTGTGTGTGTGTGTGTGTGTAACTGACTGTCCCCTCTTCTCTCCATCCCCAGGCCTCCCCTTCCAGAGAGCTCCATGGAGAAGATGAAGCGGTTTAGGAGGAGGCTGTCCCAGACTCTGAGAGGGAGTCAGACCATCGACGAGTCTCTGTCTGAACTGGCTGAACAGATTACTATAGAGGAGAACGGCATCAAAGACAGCGGTGAGGGTGTGTGTGTGTGTGGGGGTGGGGGGGGGGGGGGGGGGGGGTTGTGTGAGGGAGAGTGTATGTGTGGTTATGTGGATGTAATGTACAGTGCATTTGGAAAGTATTCAGACGCAAAAAAGCAAAAACAGGTTTTTAGACATTTTTGCAAATATTCAGACATTTACTCGCACCTTTGGCAGTGATTACAGCCACGAGTCTTCTTGGGTATGACACTATGAGCTTGGCACACCTGTATTTGGGGAGTTTCTCCTATTCTTCTCTGCACATCCTCTCAAGCTCTTTCAGGTTGGATGGGGAGCAGCTCTTCATCAAGTATTTTGCTCTGTTCATCTTTTCCTTCATCCTGACTAGTCTCCCAGTCTTTGTCGCTGAAAAACATCGCCACAGTATGATGCTGCCACCACCATGCTTCACTGTAGGGATGGTATTGACCAGGTGATGAGCTGTTTTGAAATGTTTTTTGGTACCCTTCCTCAAATCTGTGCTTCGACACAATCCTGTCTCAGAGTTCTGCTGATAATTCCTTCGACCTCATGGCTTGGTTTTTGCTCTGACATGCAGTGTCAACTGTGGGACCTTTATATAGACATGTTTGTGCCTTTCCAAATCAAGTCCAATCAATCCATTTAGAGTCTCATCGCAAATGAGTTATTAAATAAGTTATTTCTGTTTTTTGTTGTTGTCTAAAAACCTGTTTTTGCTTTGTCATTATGGGGTATTGTGTGTAGAGGGAGGAGATAAATATGAATAATATGAATCCATTTTAGAATAAGGCTGTGACGTAACAGTGTGGAAGAAGTAGAGGGGTCTGAATACTTTTGCGAATGTACCCGTAAGTCGATGGATAAGCCTACGTCTGGCTTGTGTGTCGTTTCACTGCACACAGCAGATACTTTTTTTCTTCTCTTTAACATCCGGGAAAACACACACACATCATCATCGGTGTTACTTCTTCATGTTCGAGTCCAGTGAAGGCTGTAGCCGGCGAGGCGTCAAAACAAAAGATAAGGTGACATAGCTGGTTAGTTATCTCTGAGCTTGGGATGGTCTAGCGCCTGCTGTTGACGGTGGCTGCCATGACGTTGCTATGGTGCTGCCTGTTCAGGGTCTGGAACGTTCAAGGGTTTCCATGACATTGCCATGGCGACTTGGAGGACTGTGAGAGCAGCTGGGCGTCCTCCTCCTCCGTTTTATCTCGTTATTCCTCTCCTGGCTTTCTTCAGGTTTTCCCCAGATCCCCTCTCCTTAAATTCTTCAACAGCTTCAGCTTCCCTCTCCTTTTCCCCAGATCCCCTCTCCTTAAATTCTTCAACAGCTTCAGCTTCCCTCTCCTTTTCCCCGGCTCCCCTCTCCTTTTGTCCTACAGAGGATGTTGTTTTGTGTGTGTGTGTGTGTGTTCTCTTCTTGTGTGTGTGCGATTGTGTTTGCCCATGAGCATGGTGTACGCACCTGTGTATTCTGTGCGGAGAGGGATTGCGTTGGGCTGTCTGCAGTGTGTGGGACAGTACAAGTCTCAGAGAGAGAAGAGACAGAATGGAGTGGCCAGATGAGATCAGATGAACCCACCATGGTGTCAATCATTGGGATGAATCCTAATGGCTTAGCCTTGATCTGATTGTGTAACACAACAACATAACAGGGGCACACAGCAGTAGTAGTGGGATACGAGATGTAATGTGTGCGCCTGTGTGTGCTTGTATATGTGTTATCTAGTAACTTTGGGAGGGAGTTTGTTTGTGGTCATCTGTTGTGTTGATGGACATTGTTTGTTTCCTCTCTAATGTAATGTTCTTCCTCGATCTTTGATATTTAACCTATTGTCATTGTCCTATATGATCAGGACTATAGATTGAGGTGATGTTTACAGTTTTAGTTCTAAGATATGAATTGCCACAAAGATGTTTGTTCTTCAAATTATGTATTTTAGCGGCTGAGCTACTATGTTCGCTTAGGGTAATTTTGTAATTTGAGTGAACTATCCCTTTAACAGTTATGTCAATCAATCACTGTGGGTGGGATTGTCAGGTGTGGTGGCAGAATGTGTGTGAGTCACAGAGTTGGTACAGTTTCAGACCTGTCAATCAATCTCTGTGGGTGGGACTTTGAGGAAAGGCGGTGTATTAGTAATCTAGTAAGAAACACATTTGTCTAGTCTACTCTTTCAGTTGAGTTTATTGTGTCTAAACCAAAGAAAAAAGATTGTGTTCCCTGGATTCCACATGGATTCCCTGTGGAGAAACAATATACACTGAACAAGAATATAAACACAACATGTAAAGTGTTGGTCCCATGTTTCATGAGCTAAAATAAAAGATCCCAGAAATATTCCATATGCACAAAAACACATTTTGGGCACAAATTTGTTTACATTGCTGTTATGGAGAATTTCTCCTTCGCCAAAACCATCAATCCCCCTGACAGGTCTAATAAAAAAAAATTGGTCACATACACATGGTTTATGCGAGTGTAGCGAAATGCTTGTGCTTCTAGTTCCGACAGTGCAGTAATATCTAACAAGTAATCTAACAAATTCACGATGACCTTATACCTTATTCACACAATGTAAGGGGATGTAATAAGAATGTGTACATATAAATATATGTACACAGATGCAATAGATGGTATAAAGTACAGTATATACATATGAGATGAGTAATGTAGGATATGTAAACATTATTAAAGTGGTATTATTTAAAGTGACTAATGAGTGGAGTCTGTATGTTGGCAGCAGCCTCTCTATGTTCGTGATGGCTGTTTAACATTCTGATGGCCTTAAGATAGGAGCTGTTTTTCAGTCTGACCATATGACCTGACTAAAACAGGGTGTAGCCTCCAGACCCTAACTACAGTATGATAGATGGTGCCCCAAGCCAAGGTGTCTGTATTGTATGTACTGGACTCAACTGAACTGGTTGTCACATAGATTTCTCTCTCCCCCCTCCACAGAGCCCATGGTGAGGAACGGTCATGGTCTCCCCCCCTCAGCCCACAGTGTTAACTCCTTCCTGCACCAGTACACTGGTCCCTTTAAGAAGCCCCCGCTACGGAGACCTCAGAGTGTCATAGGAGGAGGAGGGCTAGGGTCTCTCATGGCCATGCCCCGCAACGGCAGCCGCCTCGGTGAGACACACACACACACACAGGCATGGACACAGAAACACACACAGTGTCATTTGAGTCAGGGGAGAGGGCAGGACAGTGGAAACTAACCAGGGAGTGGCTGCTATAGTTCCCAGCAGCAGCAGCAGCAGCTGTGGATGACATCAAGTTGAGTTGATGGAAAGAATAACCTCACTCATACATTTATGGGCCCCCTGGTCTTATCAACCACTGATCGAACAGTTATCCAGGACTTCATGTATAAAAAAAATCTGTGTCTCGCTGTCTCTGCCCCGCCTCCCCTTCTCTCCCCCTCTCTCAGACATTGTCCATGAGAACATGAAGATGAGTTCTGATGGAGAGAGTGACCAGGCGTCAGGGACGAGCTCAGACGAGGTGCAGTCTCCCACAGGGGTGTGTCTAAGGAACAGGGGCAACCGACGCATTTCCGCAGAGGTGAGTCTGACACTCCCTTCATCCCTCCATCACTGCTTCACCAACTCATACGGAGGAAAGGAAGTGTTGTTTGGGAGCGACTCATACTCTCTCGGAGGACAGGTTTTGAATCCTTTCAAATGTTTTTAACAGTAGCATTTCTTTAGTTAGGGGTTTGTTTTATCTATCAGTAGGATGAAAACATTTTTTCAACATTGACATTAACAACCACCACAGAACATTCCCCAAATGTTCTCATTAGGTTACCAGGTAATGTATCAAATCAAATTTTAGTTGTCACATACACATGGTTAGCAGATGTTAATGCGAGTGTAGTGAAATGCTTGTGCTTCTAGTTCCGGCCATGCAGTAATATCCAACGAGTAATCTAACCTAACAATTTCACAACAACTACCTTGTACACACAAGTGTAAAGGGATGAAGAATATGTACATGAAGATATATGAATGAGTGATGGTACAGAACGGCATAGGCAAGATGCAGTAGATGGTATAGAGTACAGTATATACATATGAGATGAGTAATGTAGGGTATGTAAACATTATATTAAGTAGCATTGTTTAAAGTGACTAGTGATACATTTATTACATCAATTTTTCCATTATTAAAGTGGCTGGAGTTGAATCAGTATGTTGGCAGCAGCCACTCAATGTTAGTGGTGGCTGTTTAACAGTCTGATGGCCCTGAGATAGAAGCTGTTTTTCAGTCTCTCGGTCCCAGCTTTGATGCACCTGTACTGACCTCGCCTTCTGGATGACAGCGAGGTGAACAGGCAGTGGCTCGGGTGGTTGTTCCCCTTGATGATCTTTATGGCCTTTCTGTGACATCGGGTGGTGTAGGTGTCCTGGAGGGCAGGTAGTTTGCCCCCGGTGATGCGTTGTGCAGACCTCACTACCCTCTGGAGAGCCTTACGGTTGTGGGCGGAGCAGTTGCCGTACCAGGCGGTGATACAGCCCGACAGGATGCTCTCGGTTGTGCATCTGTAAAAGTTTGTTTTTGGTGACAAACCTAATTTCTTCAGCCTCCTGAGGTTGAAGAGGCGCTGCTGCGCCTTCTTCACCACGCTGTCTGTGTGGGTGGACCATTTCAGTTTGGAAATAATAACACAATGGACCAGTAATGTTTTCCCAGCAAACTAAAATTTGTTCTGTGAAAGTTCTCAGAACATTTGTTCAGTGGCAGCAAATGGTCTCATAACACAAAAACTGTCCAGTCACGCTGATGATTAGACAATGTTTGTATACCTTTAAAGAACACGTTTAAATGTGTTCTAGGAACGTTCTTGCAACGTCAGGTGAGTGTTTTATACAAACATTTTATAAATCGTCATTACGACTGGACATTCTTTGTGTTATGAGAACATTTGCCGTGACCTAACGAATGTTCTGGGAACTTTTACAAAACCAATTATGGTTTGCTGGGACACCACACACAGGTCCTCATATGCCTCATGAAGCCATCTGTGTGACAGACCCGACTATTACTGTTGTTTATCATCAAACTATCCAGATGTTCTCACCTCAGCTTAACATGGGGTGGTTTCAAGTCTTCCTATTGCATGTGGATGTTTGGCTTTGAAAAACATTAGACTATAAAGTGCGTATGCTGAGGGATATCCACTAGGAAAAGAGAGTGGTGATTTTCCAGCCAAGTACATAGCAACAAGACCTGCCTTGGGAACAAACAAAAACTGAAAAGAAAAATCAGTGGGCATTCACACAACATCAAAAGCCTCGGGTGATTATTCTCATGACGTCAACACATGATGTATTGGCTTTCATACTGTAGCATATTGACAGAGAGCACATCTATTCTCTATTGATGTACTGTATGCATACAAAGAGGTTTGAGCCAGGACTAGACATTGGGTAATCAAATCTTCCCATCCCTGCTCAATTTGGCACTCCTCATGAACAGCTACAGCGGTATACACATTCACACAGCAAGTCTTATTATTAAACTGGGCTCGGTGATGGAACAACTGATTAACAACTGAGCTTGTGGTCGGATGATTATGGGAGTGTGTGTGTGTGTGTGTGTGTGTGTGTGTGTGTGTGTGTGGAAGGGGAGAGGTGTGCATATTAGAGGTCGACTCATTATGATTTTTCAATACCGATTATTGGAGGACCAAAAAAAGCCGATAACGATAATTTTTCAATTATTTTTTAATATATATATATATATATATGTAATAGTGACAATTACAACAATACTGAATGAACACTTATTTTAACTTAGTATAATACATAAATAAAATCTATTTAGTCTCAAATAAATAATGAAACATGCTCAATTTGGTTTAAATAATGCAAAAACAAAGTAAAAGTGCAATATGTGCCATGTAAAAAAGCTAACATTTCAGTTCCTTGCTCAGAACATATGAAAGCTGGTGGTTCAATATTCCCAGTTCTTCAATATTCCCAGTTAAGATGTTTTAGGTTGTAGTTATTATAGGAATTATGACGCGTCGACTATTTCTCTCTACCATTTGAATTTCATATACCTTTGACTATTGGATGTTCTAATAGGCACTTTAGTATTGCCAGCCTAATCTCAGGAGTTGATAGGTTTGATGTCATAAACAGCACTGTGATTCAAGCATTGCTAAGAACTGCTGTCAAACGCAGTAAAGTTTGAATGCTTACGAGCCTGCTGCTGCCTACCACCGCTCAGTCAGACTGCTCTATCAAATATCAAATCATAGACTTAATTATAATATAATAAACACAGAAATATGAGCCTTTGGTCATTAATATGGTAAAATCTGGAAACTATCATTTCGAAAACAAAATGTTTATTCTTTTAGTGAAATACGGAACCGTTCCGTATTTTAGCGAACGGGTGGCAACCCTAAGTCTAAATATTGCTTTTACATTGCACAACCTTCAATGTTATGTCATAATTATGTACAATTCTGGCAAATTAGTTCGCAAAGTTCCAGGCGGCCCAAACTGTTGCATATACCCTGACTCTGCATGCAATGAACGCAAGAGAAGTGACACAATTTCCCTAGTTTAATATTGCCTGCTAACAATTTCTTTTAACTAAATATGCGGGTTTAAAAAAATATACTTCTGTGTATTGATTTTGAGAAAGGCATTGATGTTTATGGTTAGGTACAGTCGTGCAACGATTGTGCTTCTTTCGCGAATGCACTTTTGTTAAAACATCACCCATTTGGCGAAGTAGGCTGTGATTCGATGATAAATTTACAGGCACCGCATTGATTATATGGAACGCAGGACAAGCTAGTTAACTACACATGGTTGATGATATTACTAGGTTAACGAGCAATTATGTAAAGATTTATTGTTTTTTATAAGATAAGTTTAATGCTAGCTAGCAACTTACTGCTCATTGCTGCACTGGCGTAACAGGTGGTCAGCCTGCCACGTAGTTTACTCGTGGAATGCAATGTAATCGGCCGATTGTTAAGAAAACATGAAATCGGCCCTAATTAATCGGATGAGCTAAACACCTTCTTCGCCTGCTTCGAGGAAAACAACATCCTTGGCCAACGTGAGTAAGTCATTGAAGTGTGTTTTTAAGTGTGCAAGACTTTCGGCCCAGACGTTATTCCAAGCCGCGTCCTCAGAGCATGTGCAGACCAGCTGGCTGGAGTGTTTACGGACATATTCAATCTCCATAACCCGGTCTGTTGTCCCCACAAGCTTCAAGATGTCCACCATTGTTCATATACCCAGAAAAGCGAAAGTAACTGAACTAAATGACTATCGCCCCATAGCACTCACCTTAACTAGAGGTTGGTGTAGTACCATATCACCTCCACCTTACCCGGCACCCTAGACCGACTACAATTCACATATTGCCCCAACAGATCCATGGACAACGCAATCAACTTTGCACTACACACTTCCCTATCCCACCTGGATAAGAGAAAAGACCTATGAATGCTGTTCATCGACTACAGCTCAGCCTTCAACACAGTAGTGCCCTCCAAGCTCATCACTAAGATCAGGGCCCTGGGTCTGAACCCCGCCCTGTGCAAATGGGTCCTGGACTTCCTGACGGGCCGACCCCAAGTGGTGAAGGAAGGCAACAACACCTCCGCCATGCTGATCTTCAACATGGTGGCCCCTACAGGTGTGCATGCTCAGCCCCCTCCTGTACTCCCTGTTTGTGGCCAAGCACGTCTCCAACTCGATCATCATGTTTGCTGACGACAGAGGCCTGATTGGTGGTAGGCCTGATTACCAACAACGAAGAGACCGCCTACATGGAGGAGGTGAGAACCCTGGCGGAGTGGTGCCAGGAAAATAACCTCTCCCTCAACGTCAACAAAGGTGCTGATCGTAGACTACAGAAGACCGCAGAGAGAGTACGCCCCCATTCACATGGACGGGGCCGCAGTGGAGAGGATCAAAAGCTTCAAGTTGCTTGGCGTGCACATCAGTGACAACCTGAAATGGTCCCTTCACACAGACAGTGAGATGAAGAAGGCGCATCAGACTGTTAAACAGTCACCACTAGCCGGCCTCTGCCCAATACCCTGCCTGAACCTTGTCACTGTTCTACCACCCAGTACTCTACCCTGCACTGTAGAGACTGCAGGCCTATGTACATAGTCATAGAACACTGATCACTTAAATAATGTTTACATACTGTTTCCACCACTTTATATGTGTATATACTGTATTCTCGTCATGGCTCATCCTATATAACTTATTTTGTTATTTTTCTGAATTGTGTGTATTGTTTTATTTCTTTTCTATTGCTAGGTATTACGGCACTGTTGGAACGAGAAACACAAGCATTTCTGATTTCTGAAAATCTGTGTGAGCGACTAGAAAACTTTGATAAGATGTATTTATTTGATTTTATATCAAAATAGTGTAGTATGACAGTACAGAGAGAGAGAGAGATTATATTCTGTCAATGTACTATATGACTGGTTTGAGTCTGGTTGTGCGGTGCACTGGTTAAACTCTGAGACAGGGAAACCCACCGTATGTTCTTTACAAATTGCTGGGCCATCACCAGGGAGAGGTCCGAGGGGGAGCGTCTTATTGGAGGTCCACTCCAGCTGTGTTTATTGGTTGTTTTGACCACAGGACCTCTGGAGATTTGTCAGGGGCTCCTGTCACCGAATTCCAAATGGCACCCTATTCCCTATAAAGTCCGCTATATGGCCCTGGTCAAAAGTGCTGCACAACATAATGGATTAGGGTGCCATTTGGGATGCAGGCCAAGTGTTCAGGCCATATTAAAAACGACCAAACCCTCCAAAAATGTTAAGCAGCTTATTTCAGCGGGGCTACACTGTAACGTGAAACACCACAGGCTCTACCACCTTTCTCTCCTTTCTGCCTCCTGTAGGTGATCCACAATAGATTAACTAGCTGATGTTTGAATATACTCACAGAGTCCTGCTTTTTGTGTGTTGGTTTGAGCCGTTCCGATTGGCTCCCTTCAGGCAGCACAGCTTCAGCCCAGAGCACCACAACACATCACATGCCTGGTGAGTGGCGCAAGTGTCATTAGGGAGAGAGGAAGGAGCCATACACACTAGGAGCCTTTCTGTCCCACTGCTCCATCAATAGCAGATCCTTACAGTTCACACTGCCGTGCTCCCTGGGGCCTATCACACAGCTCCTACCAGCACGCCTGGGTGACGTTGCCCGAAAGGCACAGAGGAGAAGAATAGAATATATTCTCCACCATACAGAATGTATAAAACATCATACACTAGCCTGAAATCCAGAAACTGTTTGGCTAACATTTCACTCCAAGGAGTGGCATGATGACTTAAACAGACTGGTACCCAGGCTGATCATATACACTTAGAACACGTAGCGTCCAAATAGCAGGAGGGGATTCCCTGTTCTCCGTGACTCGCCTCCGCTGTGTCTGTGGCAGAGTCTGTGAGTGGAGCTGGAGCGGAGCGAGGAGCGTGCCCAATTTGACTGGAGCACGGAGCGAGATTCCCAAAGGCTGGAACGTTGGCCTTCTCGGCCGCTCCAATTTCGCTCCAATAGCACCCCAGTAGTGCTCACTTCACAAGCTCAGGGTATGCCCGCCCCAGCATGTATTTGTAGGCTACTTGTGTGCTGCTAATAGCCCCTTGCTTTAGCTACTGTCATGGAGTTCGCTAAATATTTTCATAAAGAAACTGATAACACACACAGGTGCAAAACAAAGGATACCTACAAAGATGAGAACCAAGAGCCATTTCATGTGATGTAATGTCCAGACCTAAAGAATGATTGTGAAATCTGAAAAGACACATATCCCGAAAGCACGACGGTGGACTTACTACAGTACATGCTAAAAGACAGGAACGAGGTGGGGAGATAATTCACTGTCTCATTATAAACAAAACAAAATCTGATCTCTTAAAAGTTTCCTTCATTTTTGTTCTATTATCTATACAAAAGGACATAATTGATTTTGGCCCAATAGGCCTGGCATATTCCAACTTTCATGGAGTTTTATGTGTTGATTGGGTTATTTTGCCTAAAAAACCTTTATGGCTACATACAGTATATATATTAAAAAAAAGAACTCTGCATTCCTGACCAGCCTGGCAAGAGTGGCATAAAGGGTGTTTAGCATCCCCAGTGGCTCTGCAAGTGTGGAGAGGATATTCTCCGCTGCTGGCCTGATCTCCGTCGCATGAGCCTGAAACCACAGACTCTGGCAAAAGTTGTTTTTGAATCTAAGTCAATTCAAAGGCACTGTTTGTTTAATTTGTATTTCATTCTAAGTAAGTCACAGCCTATATGCACAATTTATAGACTATAATGATTTAATAAAATAAAATGTTGCGCTTAATACCCCTGACTCCCTACCAGCCTACTCGTAAATGCTTCACAATGTATTTCTTTGTAGGCTAAAGCCTTGAAATAATTGAGATAATGTAGCCTAAATAATTCATCTTCGTTCCTTCTTAGTCTCCCATGTCTGGCTCCTGACCTATTTAGAGTGTTTATATGCTGTTTAATATGACATGTAGCCTATTTGAAATGATGAGCACTTCTTACATTCACCTTTTCATGTTTGTTCAAGTACTTTTCTTTCAAATCACAAGGTTTGGTTTCAGTACTTCAAAACCAAATTTTAGGTCGAGGTGGTCACAAAAATGGATGGGTGTTGGTTAAATTGTGATTTTAATGAATGGAGTGAATTTGGAGCAGCAGTTTTTTTCCCCAGTGACTGTGGAACGGTTTTTAGCAGAGCGGTTGGAAAGGACTTTGAGCGCTGAGCGGGATTTCTTACCCTACTCATGTAGTGCTAGACTAGGGAGGAAGCATGGCTGTTTTGGGATTACATCACTGCCTGGGATTACAGACTGTAATACGTTCCAGATGGGCACCGTTGTACAGGATTAGGACCGGCTGATTGGACGACTGGAGGGGGGGGGGGGGGGGGGTTCAGAGGTCAACACCCCTTCCCCCAATATCGCCAATCCTGGCATTGGAGGGATCAAATTAGACCAATAGGATTCTGTCATTTAAACAAATGGAATAGCAGCAATAACACTTCCCTAAGGCATAAACATACTAATATTCTATTAACATATGGAGTATAAATCAACATCCCGCTAGTTACAACATACAACCAAAGGGCAGATACAGTCACGTTCAGTCAGACAAACACAAAGGGTCAAGTCAGTCAGTGTCTAAATAGTATATACAGGAGTCAACGCCAATAAATTGTAGATTATCTCAACACTAGGTTTATATGAGTCAACACTGGTCATTTGTTGAAAGTTTCAGTACTTATGGTGTTGCATACAGTAGATGTAGTTGAATGCTTCCCGGTGTGACTTCAGTGTTGCTTCAGAAGGGGTGGGAGTGGATTTTACACAGGCAAAGATATTAACATTCAGTAATCTAACAAATAGAGGAATTGCATTACGGGAAGTTATCCAGGTTGGATGTGTGTGTGTGTGTTTTAGTAGTTTTTATATAACACGTCATCAGGCTCATGTTTTGGGACAAGGCTCCTCTGGGGATAACATGATCCCATGTCTGTTACACAGCCTCAGGGGCCACCCTTCATTACACACACACACACACACACACAAACGAACCAGATTTTCCCAAATTCGGTCCTGGGCCCCCCTCTGGGTGCACGTTTTGTTTTTTTGCTGTAGAACTGCACAGCTGATTCAAATAACCAATCAAGCTTTGATGATTTGAATCAGCTGTGCAGTGCTGGGGCAAAAACTAAAACGTGTACCCAGAGGGGGGCCCAGGACCGAGTTTGGGAAGCCCTGGGCTAATGGAGTCTAAAGTAGGTTGTTCAATGAGGCTAGCAGCGGCTGTGTTGGTCCAAGGGTCTCGTCCACCATTTAGTTTAGGGTCCACAGTATTTGTTTGGAGCTTGCTCTGTTTATCTAAGGTTTAACACTGTGTGTTCAAGATTTACACTAGCATGTTTACTCACTGTTTTCACCATCTCTTTCTCTCTGGCTGTCTGTTGTTTTTTCTCTCTCTTTCTCTCTCTCTCTCTTTCTCTCTTTTTCTCTCTCTCTCTTTTTCTCTCTCTCTCTCTCTCTCTTTCCCTCTCCCTCTCTCTCTCTTTCCCCCTCTCTCTCTCTTTCTCTTTCCCCCTCTCTTTCTCTTTCCCCCTCTCTTTCTCTTTCCCTCCCCCTCTCTCTCTCTTTCCCTCCCCCTCTCTCTCTCTTTCCCTCCCCCTCTCTCTCTCTTTCCCTCCCCCTCTCTCTCTCTTTCCCTCCCCCTCTCTCTCTCTTTCCCTCCCCCTCTCTCTCTCTTTCCCTCCCCATCTCTCTCTCTCTCTCTTTCCCTCTCTCTCTCTCTCTTTCCCTCTCTCTCTTTCTCTCTCTTTCTCTCTCTCTCTCTTTCTTTCTCCCTCTCTCTCTCTCTCTCTCTCTCTCTCTCTCTCTTTGTGTGTGTAGGATCTGAACAAGCGTCTGTCCCTGCCTGCTGACATCCGTATCCCAGACGGTTACCTGGAGAAACTACAGCTGACGAGCCCCTCTTTTGACCAGCCCCTCAGCCGCCGCTCCCGAAGAGCATCACTGGTGAGAGACACACACACTGGGGAGATGTGAAGGATGGGGGAGATGGAGGGAAAGGAGAGACATATATATATATATATATATATAAGCCCCTCCTTCGACCAGCACCTGAGACGCCGCCTCTAGGAGAGAAACCGAGCAAAAGAGAGCGAGAAATAGACAGACAACATGTCGATAAAAACTGTGTGAGAGAAGACTAAGTCAATCAGGAGAAAAACAGATTGAGAGAGACTTTTGGGGAGAGCGAAAGAAAGACCAAGAGAGACTGAAAATGAGAGAGGGCTCACAGCTGGACTGTCTCTTCTACTCTGCCTGTTGTCATCTGTTTACATCTAGCCTCAGAGTGACCTGCGTCAGCACCGCTGCATAATTGTGCTCCATGTTAGTGTTTATGCTTGGGGCATCTGTCAGCGAGCACACTGCATAATTGTGTTCTGTGTGTGTGAGTGAGTGTATGTGTTAATGCTTTTGCCTCTGTCAGGATGAGAAGAGAGGAACAGTACGGTTCTCTGTTCTGTTGAGAGAATCACATGCTTCCACTCACATGTACCAAACGGCCTCTCCTCTGCTCCCTCTCGTGCCATAAAGGCTAATGGTCTGTCCAGTGTTAGATGGATTTAGCCCCAGTCTGTGGAGGAAGGGAAGGGATGGAAACATATAGAGCACGCACATACATGTGTACGCACTCACTCACTCACTCACACTCTCTCTCTGACACACACGCACACGTGAGGCCGTTAGAAGGATTTGTGAAGTGTGTGCCTGCCTGCGTGTGTGTGTGTGTGTGTGTGTGTGTGTGTGTGTGTGTGTGTGTGTGTGTGAACCCGTCACTGCTAACGAGGACATAAGCCTCATTTAATAATGTTGTTTACTCCTTTCTTTTTCTCTCTTAGTCAGAAATTGGATTCGGCAAGCTGGAGACCTACATCAAACTGGACAAATTAGGAGAGGTGTGTGTGTGTGTGTCTGTGTCTATATGTGTGTGTGTATGTCTGTGTCTATCTGTGTGTGTGTGTGTCTGTGTCTATCTGTGTGTGTGTGTGTATCTGTGTGTTTGTGTGTGTTTCCACTCCCAAATCTCACGCTATCTTAAAGGCCACACCTGCTAGTTTCCCATGGTCATTAATTAGACTTAGACACTCAGTCATTGCCCCTTTACCTGGTCATTGAATTAATAGAGACCTTGACCTCTCCTCTTAGCTGATAATCAGTGTGTGAGAGGATCCGTTTGAGCAAAGCACAGAAATCTCAAATGATCTTGACCCCAAAGTAAGTGAGGTCTCGCTTTAAAGTTTCTCACCCATCTCTCTATCCATCCCTCTCTCCCTCCAGGGGATGTATGCATGCTAACGGTGTTTAAGGGGGGGAGTAAACTGATAGACAACCTCTCTCTCCCCTCTCTCCCGCCAGGGCACGTATGCTACCGTGTTTAAAGGAAGGAGTAAACTGACAGACAACCTGGTGGCTCTGAAGGAGATCAGACTGGAGCACGAGGAGGGAGCACCTTGCACTGCTATCAGAGAGGTGTCCTTACTGAAGGACCTGAAACACGCCAACATAGTGACCCTGCACGACATCATCCACACCGACAAGTCCCTGACGCTAGTCTTCGAGTACCTGGTGAGAACAATATCCTCTTTCTGACGCCTCATATCACTGACGATAGAATATGATGTGACAGCACATGATAGTTTCAGGGACAGTACAGCCTGGTCCAATCAATCAAATCAAATGTTTTTTTTCTCACATGCTTTGTCAACAACAGGTGTCGACTAACAGGGAAATGCTTTCTTATGGGCCCTTCCCGACAATGCTGAGAGAAAAACAGAAAAAATTATAGAAATACGAGGAATAAATACACAATGAGTAAACGAAAACTTGGTTATACTCGCAGGGTACCTGTACCGAGTTGATGTGGAGGGTACGAGGTAATTGGGTTGTGGTGTTTCTGAGTTGCTGCTTCGTTCAGTGACTCATCTTGTCTTCTCTCCTGCAGGACAAGGACCTGAAGCAGTACATGGACGACTGTGGGAACATCCTGAGCATGCAGAACGTCAAGGTGAGTGTCTACAGTACACTACAGGCTTGCCTGCCAAGGCCTCCCTGTTTCCACAGAGACCAGGCTCCTTCTGTAGTAGAAAACATCCTCGCTCTGCTCTCTGCTGGTGACTAGCGCAACGTCAACTCGAAGAATTGAAATGTGTCACACCTCAAATGGAAGTTCTCTCTGTAAAAATAAAGTCATTGTTATCCAATGAAGATTTTTGGGAAACTACTACACTCTTTCCCCCAACTCACATAGCTTAAGATAAAAAAAAATAATTTTGCTGGTGTTTACACAGTTGCGTATCTGGCTGCCTTGAGAGAGCTGACATCTTGGTTGTTTTGGCTCAGATATTCTTGTTCCAGATCTTGCGAGGGCTGGCGTACTGTCACAAACGGAAGGTTCTTCACAGAGATCTGAAGCCTCAGAACCTGCTCATCAACGACCGAGGAGAGCTCAAACTGGCAGACTTCGGTGAGAGATCTGTTCTCATTCTACCCTGGGTTCTAGGGGTTGAAAACGCTGGTTGTTCCTCAAGTACGCTTTTCACACTATCGTGCTAACCTGAGCCGTACTGAGCTGGCTCGGATGTTTTTCTTTTCATATGGGTCTGGTTCCAGCAACTATGGTGGAGGCGGAACCAGGCCAGCGCAGTCCAGGTCAGCTTGGCATGATTGCTGACACTGAGCCTGTCTATTCAGTAAAGTCTGACTGAAATGTCCCTCGTTGTTATTTTGTTCCAGGTCTGGCCCGGGCCAAGTCAGTCCCCACTAAGACGTACTCCAACGAGGTGGTGACGCTCTGGTACCGGCCTCCTGACGTTCTACTGGGCTCCTCAGAGTACTCCACACCGATAGACATGTGGTGAGTGGGCTGAGGTGATCTAGAACCATGAGAGAACCAACATAGGAACCGTGAGCGTTGCTTGAGGGCGATAATGAGCCATTGATCTTTTAATCTAATCTGAATGATATATATGCAAAACTGAAAGCCATCTTGACTCCTATATCTATCACACTTTTGGTGGTCCTTATGTTACGCCCTGAATAATGAGAATAGCCATGCACCTAATTTACAGTGAAGGGCAGGGATAGTTAAGTGAAATAGACTCCCCTAATAAAGACATGCATTGACTTGTTTTACATCTATTTGAACCCTAACCTAATCCATCTGACCCCAGGGGTGTGGGGTGTATATTCTATGAGATGTCTGCCGGGAGGCCGCTGTTCCCTGGTTCGACTGTGGAGGACGAACTGCATCTCATCTTTAGACTGCTGGGTGAGTGCTGCCACCTGGTGGCGGGAACACAAATACCACATGACTTGCTACGATTGAATCAGTTTGCTCTCTGCTCTCTCTTGCATATGTAATTGAATGTTGTGCACTGTTGTGTGTTGTTAATCATTTTAGTTTGCTTGTATATGTCACAGCACCACACGTACAATTGTCTTTGGAAAAGTAGTTTATCTAAGTCGATTTTTAACCGAGGCAGTCATCTTTTATGATTAAAGCTCCAATGCAGCCGTTTGTTTTATCTCAATATCAAATAATTTGTGGGTAACAATTAAGTACCGTACTGTGATTGTTTAATTTAGCTAGCACTGTCTTGGACTGGTCTGAGTGAGGAGAGGAAAACAGAAAATTTGCTGTTATTGACAGAGGTTTGGAACTGCAAACTCCATCCCACCCAAACAGGCTGAAATTTCTGGCTGTCTTTTCAAGCGGCTCTTACACTAAAAGGGCATTATCATAATTCTCACAATTTCACAGTATTATTCCAACCTCATAGTGTTGGAATGGATATAAAGCACAGGAGAATCATGTTTTTGACTGCACTGGGTCTTTAAGCTCTCCTGCATGTCTGAAAATCTTCTCCCCCACCCCCCTGAACCAGGCACACCTACAGAGGACAGCTGGCCTGGGATCGCTTCCATGGACGAGTTCAAGTCCTACAAGTTCCCAAAGTACAAGACACAGCCCCTTATCAACCATGCACCCAGGTATGTAGGGCTGCCTGCCTGGGGTTGGAGCTAAGAGGGTTAATATGAATAAATATGGTCCTAACAACATCTCAAATTGTCATCAATGTATGACTAAGTGAACATTTGACTTGAATGTAAGTTAGGATTTTACCCCTTATCAGACGCCTTTTCCAACGCGATATCCACAGATTCCCACAAACAAGTGGCTACACCACGTCTCTTGTCAGCTCCCAAAGTAAATGGCTTATGTGTAAAATCCAGGTTTCTTTTTTAGTGAAGTACCTTGGCCGTTCTGCTTTCAAAAAAAGACTTTGTAAGAGAAACGTTTTCTAAAAGTGTGTGTGTGCTGTGCTTTTGTGCTGTGCTGCTTTCTTGTGTGTTTGTGCTTCACTTCCTGTGAAGTAAATCCTGTGGAATAGTCAACTCTGCTTCCTTCCTATAGTTTGCTACACCACTATGAGTCACTCCCACTGATCTAACACCCCTCCCTCAGTTCTCTACCCCCCCCCCCCCCACTCTCTCTGTCTCTCTGCCTCTCTTTCCCTCCCACTGATCTAACACCCCTCCCTCAGTTCTCTACCCCCCCCCCCCCCACTCTCTCTGTCTCTCTGCCTCTCTTTCCCTCCCACTGATCTAACACCCCTCCCTCAGTTCTCTACCCCCCCCCACTCTCTCTGTCTCTCTGCCTCTCTTTCCCTCCCACTGATCTAACACCCCTCCCTCAGTTCTCTACCCCCCCCCCCCACTATCTCTGTCTCTCTGCCTCTCTTTCCCTCCCACTGATCTAACACCCCTCCCTCAGTTCTCTACCCCCCCCCCCACTCTCTCTGTCTCTCTGCCTCTCTTTCCCTCCCACTGTCTTTCTCTCCCTCTGTTTCTCTCTCTCCTATCCCTCTGTTCTCTCCCTTGTCTCTTCCCCCTCTGTATTTCTCTCTCTCTCTCCCTGTTTCTCTCTGTCTCTCTCGCTCTCTCTCTCCCTGTTTCTCTCTGCCTCTCTCTCTCTAACTCTCTCTAACTCTCTCTCTCTCTCTGTGAATCTCTGTTCTCAGGTTGGACACTGACGGCATTGACCTGCTGCTTTCATTTCTAAAAGTGAGTTCCACTGTAGTTGATTAGGGACGGATAACAACAACAATCGTCTGAAGCGTTGCACCACTGTTCCAACATTCGTATCTGAAAAACAGCAACATGCTGTTGTTACATTGGGACAATGTACTTGCACAAAACTGATAGAATTGTAAGGGAAAACTTAGTGAACATAGGGTCTATCCTAACTTCACCCGAAGGCAGATGTGTACAGCACATGATTTAATTCATATTACTTAATATTTAGCTTCCTGTAGGCAGGAGTTGATTTGCAGAGTGGTGATGTTTGTCTGTCACATGTTCTCCAATAGAGGGGCACACACACACACACACACACTGTAATGTTTCTCTGTCGTTGCTTTTCCAGTACGAGTCCAAGAAGCGGATGTCTGCAGACGAGTCAATGAGACAGCCCTACTTCAGGAGCCTGGGGACGCAAGCATACACACTGCCAGAGAGTGAGTGATGAGATGGAAGCAGGGCTGGAGACTTGGCAGGCTCTGCTTACTGTTCTAGTGATATTAGTCTGCAGTCTGCACACTCAAGTAGTCAGCTGCAACTGTGTAACAAAGCCCGGAGTGTTCTAAATATGGAAATCTAATTGTTCTGGCTATGGTAATGCTGTTCTGCGGGGTGTGGGTTCCTTATCTTTTTTCCTTTTCTCTCTTTTTGTGTGTGTGTGCGTGACAGGCATATCCCTATTTACGCTGAAGGAGGTCCAATTGCAGAGAGATCCTGGCTATAGGAACTCTAACTATCCCGAGTCAGGTGAGTGGAGTCCACCAGGGATCAATATTAATACTTATTATGTTTCCATTTTTTCAAAAAACGATTTAAAAAAAAAAATATTTCAATACACATTAATACCTTGAAAAGGGTGTTTTATTTATTATCACCTAATAGTCTTCATTAACCTAGTGGTTAATGATAAAACCAGTCCCTTAAAATGATTAATTTGTGCTTTGCTTTTGTTTTATCTCTCAGGCAACGGCAAGAACAGAAGGCAGAGCCTGCTCTTCTAGGTTCCTGTTCAACAGCTAACTGTATAGTCATACAGACAGAGATAGTTCAGTCCCAGAGATGGATGTCTACTAGGGCCAGGGGGGTAGGATACCCCCCTCCTCCCTCTGTGTGGCCCCCCCTCCACCTGCCAGGGTCCCCTATCTACACTACAGTTTGGCCCCTGGGGTTCTGGCCCAGTGAAACTGGCCCCATATAAGAGACGTTTATACATTTATATTTATTGGGGAAGAGAGAATTTGCTGCTAAAAATCCAACTACTGTCTAGAAGATTCTAACTGGCTCAGTCACTTTAAAAAAACAAAAACATGCAATGTGTATAGATTTTTCATTATTTTGAAGTGGTGTTTTATTCGTTTTGTGATTTTGTCATCATTCATCTCTATTATTTCCACCTCAAAACTCCTCTGTGTGTGTGTGAGTGTAAGACAGACAGACGGACCCCGACGGACCCTGACCCGACCGACATCTTCGCTGTTGCAGTCTGACGTTTTGGATTTTCTCTCACCTGTTGACGTGCAACGGGGATGTATTCAAACGTCATCCATATTTCTGGACCTTTCATTTCACAAGATACTGTTGAGGCCAGTTCAGCCCTGACCATATCCACCTGCTGTCAACCTGAGATACTGTACCTCCATTTTGATAGAAGATATGGGAACAGTGATTGGCTTTGGTGAAAACAGGTTCACATAGTTGTTAGAACTGGAGCTTCCACTGTACTGTATTATTTAAATTTCAGATAATATATCAATATGACCTGACAATCTAATACCCTGCACAACGTGACTACAGTGTACCGTGGGCGATCTGGAACGCATGATGACAACTCTTCTCTCTTACTGCACCAAACTTCCTGTGTCTGTCATGAAGGGTGTGTGAGCGGAGCTGAAATCCCACTGCACTGTCCAGCCACTGTCATCCATCCATCCATCCATTCATTCCCGAACCCTCCTTCAACCATCTGTAAAATGGTTCCTTATTTTGAATTGCATTCATCATAATTGTGTTGCACGCATGCTCTGTATGGGAAAAGAAGCACACATACAGTCACTGAACTTCTCGGATGCTTCCGAAATAGCATCCTACTCCTTATATAGTGCACTTCTTTTGACCGGAGCCTATGTGCTTCTAGTCAAAGGTAGTAGAGTATAGGGTGCTATTTCGGATGGAACCTTCCAATTATATTCAGGGTGCTCTTAGTACTCGTCCACGGCCCATATTAATGAAGCCTCTCAGAATAGGAGTGCTGATCTAGGATCAGTTATACCATTTATGATCGTAATGAATAAGACTCTGGGTACTCGGCTCTGTGCGCTCCAGCGGCTCGGAGAAGAGACTGTGAGTAACATTTCATGGACAGGGAGGACCTGATCCTAGATCAGCACTCCTACTCAGAGACGCTTTATGAATACAGGCCCAGTTTTCCTAGTGAATACAGTACTGAGTTTGCGTACGGTCTACTTAACAGTGTTACCTGTTACCTTTTATGATACTATTCCGTTTAGGTTTATTTGTGGATCATTGTTATTGTTGGTGTGGCATATTGTTGGGATGCCCTCCTTATATTTGAGCTTGATTAAATAAAAAAAAATCTGAGAAAATACAATTAAACTGAAGATGAAAAACACTTCTCCTTCTGATGTGTTACTTCTGCTCCATCTGTTCCTCTAGTTAGCCTCTATCCCAGACAGACAGACACATACAGTGGGGCAAAAAAGTATTTAGTCAGCCACCAATTGTGCAAGTTCTCCCACTTAAAAAGATGAGAGAGGCCTGTAATGTTCATCATAGGTACACTTCAACTATGACAGACAAAGTGAGAAAAAAAATCCAGAAAATCACATTGTAGGATTTTTTTATGAATTTATTTGCAAATTATGGTGGAAAATAAGTATTTGGTCACCTACAAACAAGCAAGATTTCTGGCTCTCACAGACCTGTAAACTTCTTCTTTAAGAGGTTCCTCTGTCCTCCACTCGTTACCTGTATTAATGGCACCTGTTTGAACTTGTTATCAGTATAAAAGACACCTGTCCACAACCTCAAACAGTCACACTCCAAACCCCACTATGGCCAAGACCAAAGAGCTGTCAAAGGACACCAGAAACAAAATTGTAGACCTGCACCAGGCTGGGAAGACTGAATCTGCAATAAGTAAGCAGCTTGGTTTGAAGAAATCAACTGTGGGAGCAATTATTAGGAAATGGAAGACATACAAGACCACTGATAATCTCCCTCGATCTGGGGCTCCACACAAGATCTCACCCCGTGGGGTCAAAATGATCACAAGAACAGTGAGCAAAAATCCCAGAACCACACGGGGGGACCTAGTGAATGACCTGCAGAGAGCTGGGACCAAAGTAAAAAAGCCTACCATCAGTAACACACTACGCCGCCAGGGACTCAAATCCTGCAGTGCCAGACGTGTCCCCCTGCTTAAGCCAGTACATGTCCAGGCCCATCTGAAGTTTGCTAGAGAGCATTTGGATGATCCAGAAGAAGATTGGGAGAATGTCATATGGTCAGATGAAACCAAAATATAACTTTTTGGAGGACAAAGAATGCTGAATTGCATCCAAAGAACACCATACCTACTGTGAAGCATGGGGGTGGAAACATCATGCTTTGGGGCTGTTTTTCTGCAAAGGGACCAGGACGACTGATCCGTGTAAAGGAAAGAATGAATGGGGCCATGTATCGTGAGATTTTGAGTGAAAACCTCCTTCCATCAGCAAGGGCATTGAAGATGAAACGTGGCTGGGTCTTTCAGCATGACAATGATCCCAAACACACCGCCCGGGCAACGAAGGAGTGGCTTCGTAAGAAGCATTTCAAGGTCCTGGAGTGGCCTAGCCAGTCTCCAGATCTCAACCCCATAGAAAATCTTTGGAGGGAGTTGAAAGTCTGTGTTGCCCAGGAACAGCCCCAAAACATCACTGCTCTAGAGGAGATCTCCATGGAGGAATAGGCCAAAATACCAGCAACAGTGTGTGAAAACCTTGTGAAGACTTACAGAAAACGTTTGACCTCTGTCATTGCCAACAAAGGGTATATAACAAAGTATTGAGATTAACTTTTGTTATTGACCAAATACTTATTTTCCACCATAATTTGCAAATAAATTTATTAAAAAACCCTACAATGTGATTTTCTGGATTTTTTTTCTCACTTTGTCTGTCATAGTTGAAGTGTACCTATGATGAAAATTACAGGCCTCTCTCATCTTTTTAAGTGGGAGAACTTGCACAATTGGTGGCTGACTAAATACTTTTTTGCCCCACTGTACATACACACATGCATACACACCACACACACACATACACACATACATACATACTGTACATCGTATAATATTGAATTGTTAGTTAGATTACTTGTTGGTTATTACTGCATTGTCGGAACTAGAAGCACAAGCATTTCGCTACACTCGCATTAACATCTGCTAACCATGTGTATGTGACAAATAACATTTGATTTGATTTGATAATATGAAGACCAGAAGGCAGAGTTGCAGCATTCAATGCTTCAGGTTTATTCAAAACAACAAGACTTTTCACCAATATAAAATGATACAGAATATATACTGCATAACAAAAAAACATTACAAAGTGTTACAAATCTTTTGCAATTGATTTGGAATCTCCTCTTTATATAACTTTTTTTCTTTTTTTTTTTTTTAAGAAGGAAAAATCGAACATTTTGAAAAGGCACAGCCGGTACTATTTGAAAAGCACACTGCATATAATACAATTCAATTCAATGGAAACAATGTTTCACATTCTGTTATGAAAATCTTTAAAAAAGACGACAAGAAACAATTTTTTTACAAGATTAAAACAACCAAGCCCTGTGCATGGAGAGGGAAGTTGGTAGCTGACACGTGGATCCTGTCTTACATGTTGTTAAACATCGCTAAGCTATGCTTAACTAGCCTGGTCCTAGACCTGTTTGTGCTGTCTTGCCGTCATCTTCCTTGTCACACCATTTGTCAAGATGGAACAAACAGACCTAGAGACGGGCTAACCCCAACTACTGTCCACTTGGACAGGGTCCTGCTGTGGAAATGCACTTAATTATGACACGCCAGAGGTCTCACAGACCTCATGGTGTATGGCTTTAACCGAGTGCTTTCAACAACGCACCTGGAATTGTAACCAACTTAAGTGCAATAAAAAGTGAGGTCAACATGCCATGTAAATGTGGAGTCAATCATGAGTATTTACACCGTCAAATAATTTTGCAGAAACTGAAGGCTAATGATGAAGATGATGATAATACTACTACTTATAGATGTGGGTGATGTGGAGTTTTTGAGACCCCCAAAAATCAAAAGCAAGTTTGCCTGTAAAATAAACAGAGGAGGATGAGGATTTTATAGGCGATGAGAAGAGATGCTTGATGAAGATGGTCAAAGTAGAACCAACAGGCTGGTTTGGGTTTTGAGAGTCTGAATCAGGACTTGTGATTGGCAGGGGACAGGAGCAGGGGGGAGGGGGACCCATCCAGGTTTGGCAAGGGGACAGGGAGGTGTCCATTCATTAGACTGGGAAACTGTGGAGAGAGAGAGCGGGGGGGGGGGCGAGGTGGAGGTTCAGCCAATGCTACTGCAGTGTCAGTATGCTGTACATCCCAAACTTTCTAAAACTAGTGCTTGGCAAACAGAAGTGTGGATGAAGAAAAAAGAGGCGTGTACACTGTATTTAATGCTGCCCTCGAGTGCTTTATCCCTTCCAACAAATTCACCATTTTTTTCACTTCGCAGAAGCCTTTGCCAGGTCTCTCTGCCAATGCTCCTATCACGAGAGGAACTGTAGTGTTGTCACTGGCCCAGTTTCCCGCTTTCCTGTTGTTCTTATGTGCCTCTTCCTTCCTTCCCTTCCTTCTCACTCCTTTCTGATCGTTTCTACCACAACAGGCTGTATGGAGGGAGAAGTGAGTGCATTGTACATAAAGAGGCCACTTAGGCTTGTGTGCGTGCGTGTGTTGATGGGAGCAGAGGGGGCTAGCTAGCAGCCTAGATGCACAAATGAGGAGCAGGTCTACGTCCCAAACGGCACACTTCCCTACATAATGCACTACTTTTGTTCAAAAGTAGCATACTATACAGAGGATAGGGTTCCATTTTGGATGCAGTCCAGGATCCGCCCCCTCAGAAACCTGTCCACACTGTTCAGTCTGCCTCGGCTCCCTTGGGCTCAAACAGGAAGTATTCACAGGATATCCTCTCCCTCTCTGCATTTGCAGGGTCCTGAAACGGGACACCTCCGGAACCGCTGGACTGAGGTATACTGACTTGAGAGACGAGAAAACTTCTCCTAATGTAACAAACCTCGCCAGGTCAGACTCTGTTATTGCAGTCAAACTCAGTCAGTAACAAAGACCGCTCATGTCGCCTCATCTTGTTGTCTACTTTATACACACACTAAGTACCCCATAATAGAACATCTGAAAAATGACCTGGAATGTAGAGTAACAGGTAAGTGTACTTAAGATCAAATGGATAAAGAGGGACGTGGAAAACGTTTCGTGGCAACATTACCAGGGCAGGTCAAGGGTCTTGAGAAAGGGAGACATGGGGAGAAAAGCCAACATTTATTCTACCTGACACACATTTGCATACATTATGCTGTTGGATGGAGAATGTCAACAGATAGAGGAACAAGTCTTTGGGAGTAAACAAACAAGCTTTGGCAAACAAACGAACAGTCCACTCAGCACTTCTCTATTCTTTCCCCTAATGTCTCCCTCCCTCGCTCCTTCTCTTGCTTACCTGGAACAAGTGATCAATGCCCTTGCAGCCGGGCCGGGCTCCAGAGTGGCTACGGGGACACAGACTGCTCTCTCCCTTCCTTTATCTCTCTCCCTCTTTCCCTCTCCCTCCCTCCCCTCTTTCCCTTCTCTTGCTTACCTGGAACAGAGATCCGTGTCCTTGGAGCCGTGCAGGGCTCAGAGGGGCTATGGGACTAAGACTGCTCCAGAAGTGGATGCCTGATAACAGAGGGCTGTGAGCCAGCAGCAGGCCAGACGGAGTCTAGGGAGGGAGAAGGAAGAGGGGGAGGGGGGTGCAGAGATAGTAAAGAGTATGTGAGATTTGGATCAGTGATAATAACTGCAATGATGACTGTTTGAAATAAAACCACTTCTTCACTTGAGCTTTAATATATTTTGAAAGTATTATTCACTTTTTTATAAGGTGACTCAATGTGAAAACATCCTGAAACTTAAAATGGTAATTTCTCTCAGCTTGGTGTTATTATGAACAGCAAAAACAAATGTCTGTGGATGTTGTGGATTAGGGTTTCACTCCTTAGGCATCACAGCCCTTCCTTGGAACGCTTGTAGAGGCTAGAGAGCACCATATGTTCAAATCAATTCACCTCCAGAGAGAGAAATAAGCCTGTTTTGTTGGGGGAGCAGAGCGGAGGGACCCTGCCTGGTCTGCCTGCCTTTTCCTTCACTATTAATGGAATGATTGGAGCATATGGCATCAATTAGGGCCTCTTCCCCTCTTTTTCTGTCTTTCTCATTTTTTTTTCTCTTTCTCGCTCCCTCTCTCTCTAATGAGGACAGGATTTGTATAAATCTCAGGTTTTTCCTCTGATCTCACTTTGCACCCCAATAAACTGTTGGTGTTGTTCAGCTCTGTTGTTGCTGTATAGCAGGGTTCCCCAACTGGCGGCACGCGGGCTGAATTTGGCCCGTGGGCGTTTTTTATTTGCCCCCCCCCAATTCTTAATTTTTTAATTAAAATAAATAAATAATCATTGTTGGACAAAAACAATTGTAAGAACACCAGGAAATAATCTCCAAGTGACATTATTTTAAGAAATGGGTTACCAAGAATTCCCCACATAATAAAGAGACACGCGATTGTATACAAATTTTAGCAAGGTTTGAAATTATTACATTATATCTGTTTGAGCTTCAATTTGCAGTCTACAAATGATTTGTAATTGTTCTGGCCCACCCTCCATCCGCTCATGAGAAAATCGTCCCGCGGCTGAATCTAGTTGATGATCCCTGCAGTATAGGCTGTATCTCACTGTGTGCTGAAGTTTTCTGTTCTGGTGTAACGATGATGCAAATGTGGTCTAGCAGGGATAATGATATCTTTTTAACTAAAATAAATACATTGTAAAAAAATGTTTCTTGTGATGTGGATTTTCACTGCTGCTTGAGTTGGAAAGCAACTTTTTAACAGAGAGTATGCTCAATAAAATTGTACTGAAGAGTGGTCCATGATCTTCCATGGCCCATATCATCTATAAGTGTTTCCAGAGCCAGACTGTAACCAGTGGCAGAGCCTTGCTACTTTAGCTGGGCTTTGGGGAGACTTGATGACCTCAGGTCTGGATAAGATCCATGGCTCTTTCTCCTCTGTCTAAAAATCTGTCCTCTCCTCGTCTCCTTTCCTTAATCTACACTGATTGGAAAAGACTGAAAACAATCATATTGGGAAGTCATTATTAGAACAAAAGGTGATCCCTAGAACCTAAGCTGTTGGCTTCTACCTGGTCAGTTTTTTCAGTTATTTTTTTGACAATTGAGAAAATATATAGCCCATCCCCCCCATGACCAGGCAGGCAACAGTACAGATGAGATGGAAACAGAAAATCACTGCAACACTATACGCTTTAGATAAAAGCTTCTGCCAAGTAGCCTATAACATGCTATATAGCAGTAGCATTCACCTGTGCAGTGAAGAAGGCCGGGGTGAGGGACCCGGACGGCAGGGCGGGACTGTTAAGGGCTATGGAGCCAATGTCACTTCCTGTCAGGAGCAGGGAGGGGGCAGGAATCTCTAGGGCTTTGGGCTTCTTTGTTTTGGGTGGGAGTCCATGTTCCCTGTATCCATGACTACTACCACTACCCCTACTACCACCACTGGTCCTCTTCTCCGGAGGCTGCAGAGCCCTCTCTCTCTCTCTGTGCCCAGAGGAGAGATTCAAGGGCTGGGCCCCCTGGTCAGAGTCCTCCCCCTCCTCCTCTTCAGCCTCTGGGCTCCAGCCTCCTCGCCCTGGTCCCGGCTGGGGGTTAGGGCTGGGTGGGGAGGAGGACGGGGAGCGCCGGTGGTGATGGTGGTGGAGGGGGGAGGGTTTAGATGGACTGTGGATGCTGAAGGATTGTGATGAAGGCTTGATGTGGGAGGGTGAGGGTGGAGTTCTCTCTGTGGTACCAGCCCCGAAGCGGATGACTCCGGACCGGGCTTCATCCTGCTGTCTCTCCTGCCTCTCCCTCAAGGCTCTGAGCAGCTCCTCTGGAGGATGATGGAGGGAGCTGACGCTGAAGGAGGAGTAGAGACCAGAGCGGAGGTAGTCGTTACGACACGCAGCCTGCTGAGCCGCAGCAGCCGCCCCCAACGCTGCCCCCACGGCTCTTCTCTGCTGCTGTGCCTCCTCCTCTTCCTCCTCTACGTCTATGTCCTGGACGTCATCCTCATGGAGGGTCACCATGCCGGACGTCAAGCCCATCTCTACCACCGCAGGGTCCATCTTCAGGATCTCCGGGAACGAGACAAACTTGTAGACAAACTTCTGGCCGATCACTTTCTTGATGATGTTCTGGAACAGAGAGGAGGGTGGGATTAGTGTGCAGGTTGAACCTTAAAATGACCCCCTGATTTACCTAGTATTTTCTTCATACATCCTATTCCTTCGTTAATAATCAAAAGCTCTATTACACATTTATAAGCTGATAACAACAATATACATTTGAACTTCTCTTGTCAATGAATAACAGAACCCTGAATGTTCCGTGTTGATGGGGCCATTTTGATTTCACCACATTTCTGTCATAGAAATATTCTAGCAAAGCCACCCAAAAGGATTGCAAAATGGCCCTTACATGTGTTTGAGAGATGCATCACTGTATATGGCTGTGCTGTTGGTAAGGTGAGAAGAGGAAGTGGAACTATCTCCCAGTGTGGATCTTTGGGTTGAAAAAGAAGAACAACTAAGTGAGATTGTCCCCCATGTGAGAGTGTTTAACACTGGTGTGAATGGGCTCACTCAAGTAATGTTTTGAGAAAGGTCACATCGACCCAAATGTAAAAAATTTAAAATTAAAATAAAAACGTTTATAGATACTTGTGTGTACTTGAGAACAATGTCTGAAAGAAATAGGCTACTTAGAACCAAAAAATCATCTGGATGAAAGAACCTCTCCAAAGAAACCTTTTGAGAATCCTTTTTTTTTTAATATAAGAATGTATTGTGACATGATTGTAATCCACCTTGCCATAGTAGTATACGAGCGCTCTTGCTTAGTTTCTCATAGTTCATGTCGGCCTTGTTATGTATGTGTGGTACAGTTAGTGTAGTGTCTGGGTGGTGTTGTTATGTGTGTGTAGGCGTAACTCCAGCGAGAGTGTATTGCACCTTGTCATAGTAGTATCTCAGTGCTCTGCTCAGCTTGTCGTAGTTCATATTAGTCTTGTTCTTGCGGAGCCCCCACAGCTTGGCCACCTCCTCTGACTTGAGCAGTTTGAACTCCCCGTCAGTGGATGTCCAGCAGATCAGGTGCTTGTGGCTCTGGTCCAGGAGAAGTTGCAGCAGGAACTGCCACAACGTGATGGCGCTGTCCATACCTACAGCAAGGGTTAGAAGGGCTATGGTTAGAAGGACACACCCGACATCCTCTATAATGGGACTGCGACAACATCAACATCACGGCAGGGAAGCCTAGTGGTTAGAGCGTTGGACTAGTAACCGGAAGGTTGCAAGTTCAAATCCCCGAGCTGACAAGGTACAAATCTGTTGTTCTGCCCCTGAACAAAGCAGTTAACCCACTGTTCCTAGGCCATCATTTTTAAATCACCAACATCAACAATTGTTGGCAAGTTCAAGAACTGCCACAACCTTGATGGCACTGGTCATACCTAGAGGGACATGAACTATCTGCCAGTGGGGACCTTTCTCAAACACAACTGACATCATCAACATGGGACCAGGGTTATGGTACTGTTCATGGGCGGCGGTAAGCCGGCTAGCCACTGGAGAGTGACGAACAGCCACTGTAAGGTGTCTATGTATAACATACAATTTTCTGTTGTTTCTATAATGGATCAATAAACATTTACTGTATTGTACACCTAAAGTATTATCAAATATTTCTTTACAACTAAAACAAGATAGACCATAACCTGTTGTTTCCAATGGGAACAGTAGGCAGAGCCAAGCATGAGCTGGCGAGATCCTATTGGCGCATTATAACATGCGTCTGTATATTTCCGTTAGGGAACACCTCTTCTGTGAAGTCCGATTGTGCAATTCAATTCGCCTTTGCACTCCTTCTAAACAACGCGATTTTTTGCAAAGGGTAAAGTCTACAAAACTGAATCCATTCTGTTCATAACAGATTTTAGTTTTGGGAACAGATAACTGTATTGAGATCAAATGTTTCATCGATGAGAAAATTTGCAGAATGTCGGCCAACATCCATCTCGTTCCATCTTCTCCCACTGCCGGGGCACTGGGCTTCCTCTCACTACCATATTTGGTAGTGAGTGCAAAAGCCAAGCGGACGCTTCACATTTATACCTCCGGTGAAATATCTCTCTCATTGTTCTATCTGTGGTATTACATTGTAGTAGCCTGTACTGTGATATGTGTAATGTAAAGAAAAGTCATAGTGTGGAATATAGCAGTACTGATTAGCGTGGAGTGTAAAGTAACAGGCTAGCAGATGAGAGAGAAAAAAAGAAAAAGAAAAGCAGGAACAACAGCTCAAACCAGAAGTATGTGCGGTCCAACCTGGCTGAGGCTACAGGAAGTATGACGGGCCCAGAGAGAGAGAAAGAGAGAGAGAGACCAGGGTGGGTTTGTCGTTCAGTAAAGGAATGTGTATCCCTATGAGCTCCTGTCTGCCTGGTAGAACCGAGACTAGCACACAGACTAGTCTGATCAGAAGTAGTGCACTTCATAGGGAATTGGGTGCCATTTTGGATATTACCTGGGAAATTGGTCTCGTCTGTCTCTCTTTCAACATCTGAGACAGGCAAGCTCAATGACTGTTGTTGTGATGAGAAAAGTGAAATGCCAGTGACCCTGATCAATTAATGCCTTATCAACTAAACACACACATGCTGTACACCACACACGTACACATACACACCCAGACACATGTACGTACAAACAAACGTACTTACACATGAACATAGTACACACACACTTACTCACACACACATACGTACACACACGTTCATAGTACATACAGTGCCTTCAGAAAGTATTCATACCCTTTACTTATTCAACATTTTGTGGTGTTACAGCCTAAATTCAAAATGGATTAATTTGATTTTTTTTGTCACCCGTCTACACACAATGCCCCATAATGTCAAAGTGAAAACATGTTTTTATAAATGTTTGAAAATGTATGAAAATGTCATAAGTATTCACTCCCCACTCCCCTGAGTCAATACTTTGTAGAAGCACCTTTGGCAGCGATTACAGCTGTGAGCCTTTCTGGGTACATTTCTAAGAGCTTTCCACACCTGGACTGTGCAACATTTGGCCATTATTATTTCCAAAATTCTTCAAGCTCTGTCAAATTGGTTGTTGATCATTGCTAGGCAACCGTTTTCAGGTCTTGCCATAGATTTACAAGCAGATTTAAGTCAAATCTGTAACTCGGCCACTCAGGAACCTTTGCTGTCTTCTTGGTAAGCAACTCCAGTGTCGATTTGGCTTCGTGTTTTAGGTTTTTGTCCTGCTGAAAGGAGAATTGATCTCCCAGTGTCTAGTGGAAAGCAGACTGAACCAGGTTATCCTCTAGGACTTTTCCTGTGCTTAGCTCCATTCCGTTTCTTTTTTATCCTGAAAAACTCCCCAGTCCTTAACGATTTCAAGCATACGCTTAACATGATGCAGCCACCACTGTGCTTGAAAATATGGAGAGTGGTACTCAGTAATGTGTTGTATTGGATTTGCCCCAAACATAACACTTTGTATTCAGGACAAAAAGTGAATTGCTTTGCCACGTGTTTTGCAGTATTACTTTACAGGATACATGTTTGAGAATATTTTTATTAGGTACAAGTTTCCTTCTTTTCACTCTGTCAATTAGGTTAGTATTGTTGAGTAACTACAATATTGTTGATCGATCCTCAGTTTTCTTCTATCACTGCCATTAAACTCTGTAACTGTTTTAAAGTCAACATTGGCATCATGGTGAAACTCCTTAGCGGTTTCCTTCCTCTCCGACAACTGTGTTAGGAAGGACGTCTCTATCTTTGTAGTGACTGGGTGTATCAATACACCATTCAAAGTATAATAAACAACTTCACTATGCTCAAAGGGATATTCAGTGTCTGCTTTTTTCTTTTTTTACCCATCTACCAATAGGTGCCCTTCTTTGCAAGGCATTGGAATACCTTGGTTGAATCTGTTTGAAATTCACTGCTTGACTAAGGGACCTTACAGATAATTGTACGTGTGTTGTACAGAGATGAGGCAGTTATTCAAAAATCATGTTAAACACTATTATTGCACACAGAGTGAGTCCATACAAATGATTGTGTGTCTTGTTAACCACATTTTTACTCCTGAACATATTTAGGTTTGCCATACAAAGGGTTTGAATACTAATTGACTCAAGACAGTTCAGATTTTCATTTTGAATTCATTTGTAAAAATGTAGAAGAACAATATTCCACTTTGACATGATAGGGTATTGTGTGTTGGCCAGTTTCATTCAATTTGAATTCAGGCTGTAACACAACTAAATGTGGAAAAGGTCAAGGGTTTTGAATGCATTTTGAAGACACTGTACACACACACACACACACACACACACACACACACACACACACACACACACACACACACACACACACACACACACACACACACACACACACACACACACACACACACACACACACCAACCTGGTCTCAAAGCATTTTCGTATTATTCTGTACGTAAATCTGAGACACTCCAATTTAGTGAATATGTTACGTTTTGTATGGTTACATAAGACAAAAAAAGGTGGTTACTTAAGGCAAAAAAAAAGGTTGGGGTGGATAGATGGGCATATGACGCGAATGTCTAGTGAGTTCAAATCTCACCACGGACAACTTTTGCATTTTAGCTAATGGGCAACTTTTTAATTACTTACTAATTTTTAGCTACTTTGCAACTACTTAGCATGTTTCCCCAAACCCTAACAATTTTAGCTAACCCTTCACCTAACCCTAACCTTAACCCTTTTAGCTAACCATTCCCCTAACCTTAACCCTTTAACTTAACGCTTAAATTAAACCTTAACATTAACCCAAACTCAAAATCCTAACCCCTAGTCTAGCTAAAGTTACCACCTAGCTACAATTTGTAAAATATCATACGTTTTGCAAAATCGTGACATATCTTATGTTTCGCAAATTCGTAACATATTGTGCATTTTGCAAATTTGCAACATAATACGAATCGTAATTCGTAACATATCATACGAAATGGGTGATGGACATCCACAAATTAATACATACCATACCATACGAAACACAACATATCATACTAAATGGCATTTCTCAGATTTACATACAGAGTAATATGAAATGCTCTGAGACCAGGTTGAAACCGTCCTCCACACACACTGTCAAAGCTGATTCAACATGTTTCTGGCACAATCGATCCCTAGTGTTTTCTATCTGCCATGTGACACACACAAAACTGTCAAAGTCAGGACTTCCTCCTATTCTACTTTCAAGGGCATATGTATGGTAGGGAGGGGGGGATCCCGCACTATGAGGCACATTTCCCCAATCCTCTTCCACTTCCGACTCTGCCTGGGTCATGAGATCAAGTCAAACTGTCCTCCCACTCCACCCCTGGGACATATACTGGGACAACACATTACTGTTTGGTAGAGTGTTCTATGTTCAAGGTTATTTGAGTTGTACTATCCACATCACCTCAGCACTTATTACAACACATCTGACATCTTTGTAATAAGAATCATGCTCTTGCTGGTTAGTCAGAGTTCTTGTGTACTAAATTAATCTCTTTTATTTAACTTTTGACATTAATGGCATGTTCTAAAACGCCCCTGTCGCACCTCCCTTTCTTTCTCTATCTCCCTCCTGTCTCTCTCTCTCCCCTTCTCTGATGCGACAATTGCGACAGCCAGCCCCTGTCCCTTCACCCTAGCCCCCCCACACAAAGCTGTGAGTTGTGAATATCCTTTGCCTCTTTTGCAGATGCTCAGAGTGTCGCCTACGATTGAAAAGTCACACTGCTGGTGCGCCGCCGTACAAAGCCATCCAGTGTTTGGGGAACGGAAACTCCTAATGTGATTAGGTGCTGTGTGCAGACATTACTTAGCCATGACTAAATCTGCTCTCTTCCTGTTCACATTCACAGTCCGTCGCTGGAATATCCAACCAGACATCGCGAGCAAGCGCCGTAGTCTTTGCATGGCTTCAGAAGGCGAAGCACAAGCTGCTGTATGTTCAGTTGAATCTAGGTAGCGCTGTTGTACCTCATTTTTTAAATGATCTATTTATATGTCTGTCTGTCTGTCTCGTTCTCTTCCTTTAGAATAGACTATTCAAATATATTTCACAAGGGAGATAGGATTATACGGAGTAGAAATAAGCAGACTCTCCAAGACTGTCTATTTCTTTTTCGGCCTTACTGATTCATTTTCAAGATGTTCACTACCAGACAGATTCAAACCGGAAGCTCTTAGAAATGTGGTGTACTCCATACCAGACAAACCAGAAACTTTTCCTCTGGCATATTGAGTTTACAGTTGAATAAATAGGAATACACAGCAATGTGAATAAACAGCAACAATTACGTACAAGTTTATGTCCGTCGAACTTTGGTTAGGCTACAAACAAACTATGTCATTCTCCTGCTCACACCAAATATAGACTATCATCTACAATAACAGACCTAATACCTAATTCAACCACTCACATTCAAATGTATGTCCCCTTTTCTCTATCAAAGCCATCCATAAAAAAAACATAATAACCTAATAATAAACGCTAATCCCTTGTTTTCACATTACCTGCGATACCTTGTTTGCCTTTCCTTCCCCTCCTTGCAAAACTTTTATGATTAAATTGGTATGATCCCTTGTTTTTCCATGCTGACTGTCGTCTAGCTAGGCTACACAGCTCTGCTGGACTGAAATAAGATCCTGGCTTTTTTTTTTTTTTTTTTGCAGGAAGTTGGAGCAGGCAGACAGAGAGCCGGCCGACTTCCTCTCCCCTACGATTCCCCAGGCGGTTCACCGTCTGTGTAAATACGCTTTACTCCCCTCCTTTCTCTCTCTCTGTCTCTCTCTCTGTCTCTCTCTCTTGGCTCTCTCTTGGCTCTCTCGCTCTCTCTCTCTCTCTCTCTATCTCTCTCTCTCTCCATCTATCTACTCGCCGATGGCCATGGCAATATTGTAACTCTCCAACTACTCTACATTTGATGTGACGTCATGGCTAATTCTAACGCATATGAGTGTGTGAGAGAGAAAGTTATTGAGGTAAAATGGGATAGTCTGTAGTGAATAGATTGTTTAGTTAGGCTTTATTCTTTACTATTGGCACTGATTTAAAAGTAACACGTTAACACGATGTCCGCTGCTCCAGGTTGTGTGCGTAATGGTGCATAATTGTCAGGGCAGATACATTGATTTTGGAACTAGCTTAGACCAGAGTGGGCGCATAGGGCAAATGTCTAGTCATCCTCTGTGACAAACATCGATTTAATACGTGACAGCAAGCCTATTGAAAACCATAGCCAACATTTGAAGAAATCATGATTAATGGGGTTTGGAGTCAAACGCCTAACATATTCCCTGTAAGCCTGTTTTTCTTCTTCTCACAAACAGAACCTATGTGCAGATAAATGGAATAGGAATACCGGAAGATAACTGACAAATAAATAGGTGTCAATTAGACACCTACAAAACGAGAAAAATGGCTGCAATGCCTACAATTTCAACAGATTTGTTGATAAAATGACCATGGTGGTTTTTTGTTATTACATGTAAGCTTCAGCCATTGGCAGTAGGCTACCACGGAGCTATGGAAAATATACAGCACACCAAAACGTTTCTTTGAATCCAGTAAATTCCACCGCACCATGGAGAAAGGTAAACAATGAGGCGTGATTTGCTGTTGCCTTTGCTCCCTGAACCTGAACCTGGTACCTTGGATAGCGACGCTCGGGAATCATTTTACTACAGTAACGGAATCGTAAGTGACGCGCCTCGCTATGCTGTTCACATTCGGGACGAATGGCTGGCGATTCCCTGTCTGGGACCCGACCTAATCTATCCAATGGCTGGGGTATGAGGCGCTCAAACGCTACACCAAGAACATGCCGTGCAACGGGGGCATGAAGGCGGTGAAAGACATTCGCTTCCTCGCGAGGAGGTGCAAGGCCAGGGGCTGTTGGACGGTGATGACACCATCCATCAAATATGTCCTCTAATACAATGACTTTATCAAAATTGGTAAATAAACTAAAAACCCTTATCAAATAATTTGTTGCGTATCAATTACAGTAGTTGGGAAAATTACTAAAGAAGGTATAAACATGGAATAGAACAACTACTGTACATATCCCTAGGGGAAACGAAAACATGACCCTGTTCCACGTGTACTAATAAAATGAATGCGATATAGAAAAGTGTAGGGGATAGAGCCAATTAAGCCAGCCAGCAGGGTGTGTTTCTTTTGAATATTGTCTATGACTGATATTATCTGTTGTGCAGTTCATATTGTTATAATACAATTTATACAATCTATTTGTAGCCATCGAAAGGGATGACATGTTTCCAGACTTTGTTCCATACCAGCCTGGAGTTTCACACCTCTATCCTTATTGTGCTTGATCAACTGCTGATGTAAATAGTCATTTTGGATTGATATTAGATACAGTGCATTCGGGAAAGTATACAGACCTCTTGACTTTATATTACAGCTTAATTCTATTTTTATTTTTAATTTTTTAAGAAATCCTCAGCAATCTACACGCAATACCCCATAAGGACAAAGCGAAAACAGTTTTTTTTTTTTTATTTTGCAAATTTATACATATTTAAAACAGAAATACCTTATTTACATACAGTATATAATGAACCTTGCACTTATTTTAACATACTTTAGCATATTCAATACACTGATGGTAAACACCAGATTTGCCACGCCTTTTCCCGCTCCCCCTCCCTGGCGCTCGAGTGCGCCAGGCTGCCTATCATTACGCACATCTGTCCCCATCATTACACGCACCAGCGCATCTTTGGACTCACCTGGACCCCATTACTTTGTTGATTGCCACTCCTATATCTATCTGTTCCTCGGTTTGATCCCCGTGTCAGCATTAGTGTCGGTATGTTTCCCCTGTCCAGATGCTGTCCTTGTTTGTTTCTTGTCGGTTATTCATTAAATATCCACTCCCGGCCTCCCGGGTGGCGCAGTGGTTAAGGGCGCTGTACTGCAGCGCCAGCTGTGCCATCAGAGTCCCTGGGTTCGCGCCCAGGCTCTGTCGTAACCGGCCGCAACCGGGAGGTCCGTGGGGCGACGCACAATTGGTTAGGGAGGGCTTGGTCGGTAGGGGTGTCCTTGTCTCATCGCGCACCAGCGACTCCTGTGGCGGGCTGGGCGCAGTGTGCGCTAACCAAGGTGGCCAGGTGCACGGTGTTTCCTCCGGCGCATTGGATGCGTGCTGTGTTAAGAAGCAGTGCTGCTTGGTTGGGTTGTGTATCGGAGGACGCATGACTTTCAACCTTCGTCTCTCCCGAGCCCGTACGGGAGTTGTAGCGATGAGACAAGATAGTACAACAATTGGATACCATGAAATTGGGGAGAAAAAGGGGTAAAATTCAAAAAATAAATAAATAAATAAAAATATCCACTCCCTTGCTTCTCGTCTCCCAGCGTCTGTCCTCACAAGATTAAAGCTATCCTGGGTATAGAATAATCAGAGAATTAACCTATATGCAACCATCTTTCTGTCTCTCTGATTGTCTATGGAGCCACTAGGGTTTGGCATATTAACTCGGACTGTCATTCCTGTCCACAAGTACAGTACTCACAGTGTTCACTGAACATTTTCTGATGGTGCATTATTTGCTTACTATGTGGCCATGTGTTGTATTCCCATAGGGAGCTATAGGAGAATCTGGTGCGATCACACTCTGCAGGTTAGTGACCTAATATATAACATAGCTACAGTACATATATTGATATCTAACTGGCCCAAGTTTTCCACTAAGAAAGCACATAGCTCAAAAACCTGATTTCAAATCATGCAAATTATGTAGTTTTGTAATTCTTGAATATTCCCTATGCACATATCCATTCTTATATATTCACTTTTATTTTCATTGGTCTGGTCTATACCATGGACAGAACATCAGTGATTTTAAACTTCCCCATTCCACTCTGGTGTTTATGTGTGGGCAACCCACTTAATTAACCCAGAGAGGACCAGGATGTTGTTGAGGACCAGGATTGCCTTCCATGGGAACAGGTGGAGGCAGCTAGGAGAGCAGAGGCAGCCGGAGAGAGTAGCCGGCGATATGAGGGAACACGGCTGGCAAGGAAGCCCGAGAGGCAGCCCCAAAAAATTTTTTTGGGGGGGAACACAGGAAGTATGGCGAAGCCAGGTAGGAGCCCTGAACCAACTTCCTGTGCTTACCGGAGGGTGAGAGAGACCGGGCAGGCACCGTGTTATGCTGTGGAGCGCACGGTGTCCCCAGTGCGGGTGCATAGCCCGGTGCGGTACATACCAGCTCCTCGTATCGGCCGGGCTAGAGTGGGCATCAAGCCAAGTGCCATGAAGCCGGCTCTACGCATCTGGTCTCCAGTACGTCTCCTTGGGCCGGCTTACATGGCACCAGCCTTGTGCATGGTGTCCCCGGTTCGCCTGCATAGCCCAGTGCGGGCTATTCCACCTCGCAGCACTGGCAGGGCGACCGGGAGCATTCAACCAGGTAAGGTTGGGCAGGCTCGGTGCTCAAGAGCTCCAGTGCGCCTGCACGGTCCGGTCTATCCGGTACCACCTCCACGCACCAGCCCTCCGGTGGCAGCCCCCCGCACCAGGCTGTCTCTCTGTCTCATTCTTACAGGTGCTCCCGCCTGTCTAGCGCTGCCGGAGCCTTCCTCCTCTCCAGCGCTGCCGGAGTCTCCCGCCTCTCCAGCGCTGCCGGAGTCTCCCGCATCTCCAGCGCTGCCAGAGCTTTCCTCCTCTCCAGCGCTGCTGGAGTCTCCAGTCTGCCCAGCGCCGCCTGAGCTACCCGTCTGCCCAGCGCCATCAGAGTCGCCAGTCTGCCCAGCGCCGCCTGAGCTACCCGTCTGCCCAGCGCCATCAGAGTCGCCAGTCTGCCCAGGATCTGCCAGAGCCGCCAGTCAGCCAGGATCTGCCAGAGCCGCCAGTCAGCCAGGATCTGCCAGAACCGCCAGTCAGCCAGGATCTGCCAGAGCAGCCAGTCATCCAGTTTCTGCCAGAGCCGCCAGTCAGCCAGGATCTGCCAGAGTCGTCAGCCAGTACGGAGCTGCCCCTCTGTCCCGAGCTGCCCCTCTGTCCCGAGCTGCCCCTTTGTCCCGAGCTTCCCCTCTGTCCCGAGCTGCCCCTCTGTCCCGAGCTGCCCCTCAGTCCAGTGGGTTCATTTAGAAGGGTCACCGTGGTTAGGAGGCCACGGAAGCGGACAATGGGGTGGATTAAGACTATGGTGAAGTGGGGGCCACGTCCAGCACCAGAGCCGCCACCGCGGGCAGATGCCCACCCAGACCCTCCCCAATAGGTTCAGGTTTTGCGGCCGGAGTCCGCACCTTGAGAGGGGGGGGAGGGGGGGGGGGGGTACTGTCACACCCTGACCATAGTTTGCTTTGTATGTTCTATGTTTTGTTTGGCCAGGGTGTGATCTGAGTGGGCATTCTATGTTGGATGTCTTGTTTGTCTGTTTCTGTGTTTGGGCCTGATATGGTTCTCAGTCAGAGGCAGGTGTTAGTCATTGTCTCTGATTGGGAACCATATTTAGGTAGCCTGTTTGGTGTTGGGTTTTGTGGGTGATTGTTCCTGTCTTTGTGTTTGTTACACCAGAAAGGGCTGTTTTCGGTTTTTCACATTTCTTGTTTTGTATATTGTTCATTTATCATCTTCATTAAAGATGTATCACAATAACCACGCTGCGTTTTGGTCCGCCTCTCCTTCAACAGAAGAAAGCCAGTGCCAGTTATTTTGGTTCCATTACTTCCATTGTTTCTATTGGTACTGTTTGTTTCATTAGTTATTTGGGTTCCATTGGTTCTAATGGTTTCATTAATTATTTTGCTTCCATTGGTTCCATTGATTCTATTGGTTCCGCTGGTTCCGTTAGTTATTTTGGTTCCATTGCTTCCATTAAATGGGTCAGAGAAGGGTCTTTGTAGATTATGCCATTGAATAAAACAAACTTTGTTGAGTGGGGTCTGTCTCTAACATCTCTGATTGTTTGTCCTCGTAGTGTCCTGCCTGTCCTTCGTCCCTGAGAAGGGGACAGTTGGTGCCAGTGGAGATCTGCCCCCTCTCTTTCATTTGACTCTGGGAGAAGGCAAGATATGGTCACCCAAGTGTAGATGAGCCAACGCCACATACGTAAGCCACATCACTGTAAGATGGCGCCGAAGAAGAAGGCAGACTTTCACATGCCCCCAGCCGATTGTGTGGGTTTTTCTAGTTTATTTGCGTTGTTTGTAACTTACTTAAACTTAATTTGTACATAATATTGCCGCTACTGTCTCTTGTGACCAAAAATAACTTCTAGACATCATGACTGCAATTACTCACAAAGGACTAGCTAAATCCTTTTTTTCCCTTTCACGACTCTGACGAGCCCAATGCGAAGGATATACTGCTTCCTTGGGAACAGGCCCAGATCCCCGTTATCTGCGTGAAAAGGAGGCAGAGAAAGAGGGGCCGAAGGGCTGGCTGCCTTCTGAGAATTTGTAGGCGATCGAATAAACCCTTACTTCCCTCCATTCTGATAGCAAACGTGCAATCCTTGGAGAATAAAATCGGCAAGTTACGCGGAAGATTAAACTACCCACGAGACATTAAAAACTGTAACATCTTATGCTTCACAGAGTCGTGGCTGAACGACGACAATATCAACATATAGCTGGCTGGTTATACGATGTACAGACTGGATAGAACAGCGGCGTCTGGTAAGACAAGTGGCGGCGGACTATGTATTTTTGTAAATAACAGCTGGTGAACGATATCTAAGGAAGTCTTGAGCTATAGCTCGCCTGAGGTAGAGTATCTCATGATAAGCTGTAGACCACACTACCTACCGAGAAATTTTTTCATCTGTATTCTTTGTAGCTGTGTTACATACCACCACAGTCAGAGGCTGGCACCAAGACAGCAATGAATGAGCTGTATTCCGCCATAAGCAAACAAGAAAACGTTCCTAGTAGCCGGGGACTTTAATGTAGGGAAACTTAAATCCGTTTTGCCAAATTTCTATCAGCATGTTAAATGTGCAACCAGAGGGAAAGAAACTCTAGACCACCTTTACTCCACAAACAGAGACGCATAAAAAGCTCCCTCGCCCTACATTTGGCAAATCTGACCATAATTCTATCCTCCTGATTCCTGCTTTCAAGAAAAAATTAAAGCAGGAAGCACGCATAGTCACTTTAATAACTCTACCTACATGTACATATTTCCTCAATTACCTCGGCACCGGTGCCCCCGCACATTGACATTGACTCTGTACCGGCACACCCTGTATATAGCCCCGCTATTGTTATTTACTGCTGCTCTTTAATTATTTGTTATTCTAATCTCTTACTTTTTTTTGCATTTTCTTAAAACTGCATTGTTGGTTAGTGGCTTGTAAGTAAGCATGTGACAAATACAATTTGATTTGCTCCATTTATTAAAGTGGCCAGTGATTTCATGTCTATGTACAAAGCCAGCAGCCTCTAATGTGCTAGTGATGGCTATTTAACAGTCTGATGGCCCGGAGATAGAAGCTGTTTTTCGGTCTCTGTTTGGCTCTGTTCCATTTATTCCACTCCAGTCATTACAATGAGCCCGTCCTCCAATAGCTCCTCCCACCAGCCTCCTCTGTCTTTGATGCTCCCAAACATGGGTCTCCAACTCCGGCTTGGTTGGTTGATGGGATAATACACCAATGTTTGACTTGTCAATAGTACACAAGTGTGTCTTGTGTTGGATCAGTGTACTCTCTTCAAGTCAACTCTACCCATTCCCATGTTACTCTGTACAACATTCCCATGTTTTACAACATTCCCATGTCACTCTGTACAACATTCCCATGTTTTACAACATGTTACTCTGTATGTTACTCCCATGTTACTCTGTATTGAACTATGTGGTCCACTCACTGCTCCTTTCTTATGGCTCCACTCCTCTCTATCCCTCTTTATTCTTTGGATCGCCATTAGCTGATGGCTTATGACCACTAGGGGTCCACAAAAAGAGGCATTATAGTCACAACAGACATTAGAAATTACATGACAAACAATGTATATTACAGTTGTCACAATTGGCATTACAGAACAGGGGCAGTGGCACAAGAGGAATCAAAGAAACACAAGACTTGCTGGCCATCGCCAGGCAGGCGGACATCATCGCTGCTATCACCCTGGAAGTGCTCAAGGGGACCTCTAAGGCCTTCGACAGCGGTGAGCAGGGAGGGTTAGGGTTAAATCGAGAGTTATGGTTACAGTTAGCCCTGCTGAGATGCTAAATCGGACCAGTGAGTACAGTGAGTGAATACTACGGTTGAATATTTTCCATGTATTTTACAAATGTTCCATCCCGAGAATAGATCACTCTTCTCCTGGGTAACCCAGAATTTCCTGCCAAAAGCAGAAATGTCATTCCAAAGCATATAAATAGACCTATGTCTGGATTTGATTAGAGCTTTGATCGGACATTCAAGCCTGATGCTACCTGAGCCTGATGCATTAAATACATTTTATGAACCCTACATTAAAGACATTTTATGAGCACAAGCCCAAAAAAGCACAAACTGTGACTGTGCCTTTATCCAATACATACTGTGTGTTATATACTAGCCTTATAGGCTACTGCACATTACCCACGATAGAAAAACATAAAAGCCCATAGATTTAGCTAGCTCTATGCTCCCTTGGGTAAATAAATGAAACTAGCTCCAGTAGGCTAATCTTTTTGAGTGTGAACTGTATTAATGTAATGTATTGCATTATACTGTATTATATGAACTGGAATTATGCACCTTGTACAAACCATGATAAAGCTGAGAGAACATGTGATTCTGGTGCAGCACATGCGGCCTACAAAGCTACAAGTTTATGCTAGCAAATTACATTTGAATTTGAAATATTGGCCTATTTGTATAATTAATGTTATTAGCCTGCCTCCTTTCTCTATTGTTGCTCAATTCCTTCCTCGCTTTCAACAGTTAAATTATATACGTTTTGTTGTCCTTATCTTGATCATTCTAATGACATGCGTAAATAAAATATGACTAGAATGAGATGCAGACGGCTTTCACTTCTCTTCACAAAGATTGAATGGGTCTGAATAAATAACTGCTATAGCCTACTGCCATCGCATGTTCACTCTTCTTTCAAACTACCTTAAGTTCTGTTGGCTGCTGTCTTTAACATTCAGAAAACAAGAGCTTGTGTCCCTTTTCAAATAATCTATTGGTATAAGAAATGCTAAAAAAAAAAGAAGGGCCAGCAAGCTATTCTAGTCTAGCTTTTCCTGAATGGGACTCTAAGAGCTAAGGAGCGTTTTTTTTTAAAGAGAGAGGCCAGCAGATCACAGGTGCGTGCGTATTGCGCAAGAGACAGAGACTGTAAGTTAGAAGCTTATTATGCGTAACCCATCATTCATTAGCTAATTATAAGGCTAATACTGCATTGAATGTATTACCTGAAAGAGGTAGGCTAGGACATACATACAGTGGGGAGAACAAGTATTTGAAACACTGCCGATTTTGCAGGTTTCCCTACTTACAAAGCATGTAGAGGTCTGTCATTTTTATCATAGGTACACTTCAACTGTGAGAGACGGAATCTAAAACAAAAATCCAGAAAATCATATTGTATGATTTTTAGGTAATTCATTTGCATTTTATTGCATGACATAAGTATTTGATCACCTACCAACCAGTAAGAATTCCAGCTCTCACAGACCTGTTCGTTTTTCTGCAAGAAGCCCTCCTGTTCTCTACTCTTTACCTGTATTAACTGCACCTGTTTGAACTCGTTACCTGTATAAAAGACACCTGTCCACACACTCAATCAAACAGGCTCCAACCTCTCCACAATGGCCAATACTAGAGAGCTGTGTAAGGACATCAGGGATAAAATTGTAGACCTGCACATATTAGAAAATGGAAGAGTTCAAGATGACGGTCAATCACCCTCGGTCTGGGGCTCCATGCAAGATCTCACGTTCATGTCATGCTGTTGATATAAATAATTTATTATAATTTACTGGTTTCTCACAGTTACCCTGGGAAAAGGGTGTGGTTTTAGGTGGTAAATCTTGGTAAATATCAGTAATCGGGTTTCCACCATTCAACCCTAGTGCATACATTTTTAGACCACGAATCAATCAGAACCAACATTGGTCTACATCCGTATAGCGTATGTTTCGGCAGTGTTGAGGGTGTCACTGTGGTATGAGCTGTGAAATCGTTGAGAGTCTGCTCTTGTGTGTCACCACTCTCGTCCTTATTATCCCTACCTCGTTAGAGGTATTGATTAAATAATGCATATGTTTCCATGTTCATTTTAATGGGAGGATTTATATATCAGTCTAATCGAGGTGTAGACAATAGAACATCACACATTTTGGAACTTTTAATGCGGCTGCATTAAATTCTGACGTGGCTGCATGGGATTTGTTGGATATAAAGTTGGGTGTTGTTTCATTGCATCTAATAGCAGTGTCCGCGATAAGGTAATGCAAGGATTGTGGATTTGACAGCTCTAGTGCAGTTCCACCTCCGACACTGCCAAAACATCCGCTATGTGGTTGTCGGTTAGCATGGATCTATAGAATCTAGCCCTTAGTGTGTGTAAGTAATCACTGCGGGACATAAACCCATAACTTGGACATTTCTAACGCTATTAGCAACTGCCAACCACAACAGCCGATCTAAAACATCATGATAGAGACTTTCTTATGCTATGCTAACTCAGTCCTCCATCATTCCAGATATCCACGCCCTGTGGCGCCATCCAGGACAGATAGAAATGGCCAGGAGGTTCCACACCCTACTGGACTCAGACCACCACCCCTCAGAGATCGAAGGTGAGTGAATGGATTAGGGTGCTGTACTAAAGCAGACCCTCTGCTCCAACCTCTCCAATCTGTGTGTGTTTGTGTTTGTGCGTCCATGTGTGTGTCTTTTAGAGGAGTTGGGATAAAGTAATCATTGGACAATAAAGTCATATTTATTCGTCTTTCTCTATGCAGAGAGCCATCGGTTCTGGAGTCCAGGATGCCTACACTATACTCCTCAGGTGTCTTAATAACATGGGGTCAGAGTTCAACCAATAGAAATAGAATGACTAGAATGGACATATCCCATTTTATTTCAATGGTTCAACCATTCTCACTCAACTTTGTCTGTATTCTCTTCTTGCATCACAAGGTCCACGATATTGTCAACAACACAATAGACTTTGCCCAGAAAATTATCAATAGAAATCAACAGTGCCTCTGCCAACCCTGTGCCCTTCGCTGTGTGTGTGAGCTATTCACCAACTATTCCCCAAACCAAATTTGACAATTATTACCTTCAGTGCTAGTTTTAACCCTAATGTCTGAATCAAATAGTGTTTGCAGAGAGAGGGGAGACCATCTCTGGAGGGAACTTCCTTCCTTTACCCAGTAAAGGCATCAAAGGATTCTGGTGGACCTAGTTCTGAGTTTTTCTGCGTTTTAAAACTAAGTGAGACGATAGAGGACATGCAGTTGAAGTCGGAAGTTTACATACACTTAGGTTGGAGTCATTAAAACCCGTTTCTCAACCACTCTACACATTTCTTGTTAACAAACTATAGTTTTGGCAAGTCGGTTTTGTGCATGACACAAGTAATTTTTCTAACAATTGTTTACAGACAGATTATTTAACTTATAATTCACTGTATCACAATTCCAGTGGGTCAGAAGATTACATACACTAAGTCTGTGCCTTTAAACAGCTTGAAAAATTCCAGAAAATTATGTCATGGCTTTAGAAGCTTCTGATATGCTAATTGACATCATTTGAGTCAATTGGAGGTGTACCTGTGGATGTTTTCAAGGCCTACCTTCAAACTCAGTGCCTCTTTGCATGACATCATGGGAAAATCAAAAGAAAACAGCCAAGACCTCAGAAAACAAATTGTAGACCTCCACAAGTCTGGTTCATCCTTGGAAGAAAATTCCAAATGCCTGAAGGTACCCTGTTCATCTGTACAAACAATAGTATGCAAGTATAAACACCATGGGACCACGCAGCCATCATACCGCTCAGGAAGGAGATGCGTTCTGTCTCCTAGAGATGAACGTACTTTGGTGCGAAAAGTGCAAATCAATCCCAGAACAACAGCAAAGGACCTTGTGAAGATGCTGGAGGAAACAGGTACAAAAGTGTCTATATCCACAGTAAAACGAGTCCTATATCGACATAACCTGAAAGGCCGCTCAGAAAGGAAGCCACTGCTCCAAAACCGCCATAAAAATAGCCAGACTACGGACTAAGATTGTACATTTTGGAGAATTGTCCTCTGGTCTAATGAAACAAAAGTAGAACTGTTTGGCCATAATGACCATTGTTATGTTGAGGAAAAAGGGGGAAGCTTGCAAGCCGAAGAACACCATCCCAACCATGAAGCACGGGGACGGCAGCATCATGTTGTGGGGGTGCTTTGCTGCAGGAGGGACTGGTGCACTTCATAAGATGGCTTATGAGGAGGGAAAATTATGTGGATATATTGAAGCACTGAAAAAGCATGTGAGAGCAAGGAGGCCTACAAACCTTACTCAGTTACACCAGCTCTGTCAGGAGGAATGGGCCAAATTTCACCCAACTTATTGTGGGAAGCTTGTGGAAGGCTACCCAAATTCTTTTGACCCAAGTTAAACAATTTAAAGGCAATGCTACCAAATACTAATTGAGTGTATGTAAACTTCTGACCCACTGGGAATGTGATGAAAGAAATAAAAGCTGAAATAAATAATTCTCTCTACTATTATTCTGACATTTCACATTATTAACATAAAGTGGTGATCCTAACTGACCTAAGACAGGGAATTTTTACAACGATTAAATGTCAGGAATTGTGAAAAATCATGTTTTAGGGAAGACCCAGTAACAAATGTTTACCACTAGAACAGGTCAAGGGCAGGCAGTTGTTGGTAATCCAGATCAGAGTCCAAACGATAGAGAATGGCAGGCAGTCTCAGGGTCAGAGTAGGCAGAGGTCAATTATCCAGTGTGATGTGACAAGGTACAGGACAGGAGGCAGGCTCAGGGAAGACAGAATGCCCAAAACCAGGAAAACAGTAACTAGAAACAGACATGCACAAGGGGAAAACTGCTGGTAGGCTCGACGAACAAAACAAACTGGCAACAGACAAACAGAGAACACAGGTATAAATACACGGGGGAAGATGGGCGACACCTGGAGGGGGTGGAGACAAGCACAAAGACAGGTGAAACAAATCAGGGTGTGCCATATACAAGCAGCAAAAAAAAATAAGGACATATTTTAATTGGTTCTAGTCTGGGCTGGGGCATGTCTGCACAAGGTTTCAATTAATTGTTGAATAGTTTTCCCGCCACGAGCTGTGAGTATCAAATTGATCACCTATTCAAAACCAAAACATTATAGTGAGCAGCAAACAACTGGAAGCTAATGAGGCTCATACTGATGTTTACGTAGTTGAAGGGTTGCTCAGCTTAGTCTGAATTGGAAACATTGATCCAGTTACTTTGAAAATTTCCTAGGCTGACTTCTACTGACAGTGGATATTCTCAGTATGTAACTTTACAGTGACTCTGACAACAGCAGTAGCGGAGTTCATACAAACAGAAACAATTACGGAGTTAAAATACTTTTTTTTTGTTCTCTATTTTGGTATATTTCCAAAAATTTGGATATTTACTCATCCAGTCAGGAAAAAAAAGTCTTAATGTGAATTATGTGTTATTCTGTGATGAATGGTCCCTAAACTGTCCCTCTACCTCCCCCTACAGTTCTTGCTATGGAGCTGCTAGTGTAACAGTATAATTTTAGACCGTCCCCTCGCCCATACCCGGGCGCGAACTAGGGACCTTCTGCACACATCAACAACTGACACCCACGAAGCATCGTTACCCATCGCTCCACAAAAGCCGCGGCCCTTGCAGAGCAAGGGGAACTACTACTTCAAGGTCTCAGAGCAAGTGACGTCACTGATTGAAACGCTATTTAGCGCCCACGCTAACTAAGCTAGCCGTTTCACATCCGTTACACTCACCCCCCTTTTGACCTTCCTCCTTTTCCGCAGCAACCAGTAATCCGGGTCAACAGCATCAATGTAACAGTATAATTTTAAACCGTCCCCTCGCCCATACCCGGGCGCGAACCAGGGACCTTCTGCACACATCAACAACTGACACCCACGAAGCATCTTTACCCATCGCGCCACAAAAGCCGTGGCCCTTGCAGAGCAAGAGGAACTACTACTTCAAGGTCTCAGAGCAAGTGACGTCACCGATTGAAACGCTATTTAGCGCACACTGCTAACTAAGCTAGCCGTTTCACATCCGTTACACTAGCTGCCTGCCAGGGCATCGAGTTCTTCCACCCCCTGCTTACCACAACACCATTGGAGAAGGTCTATGACCTTGTACGCAGTGTAACCAAAGTAAGTCCAACAGATCGGGCCAGTGTGTACACACTGTAACACACATCTCAGTCCCCTGAAATGATTGAGCACATTGGTTAATATTTATCCAATGTCCCTCTTCTTCCTGTGACCCCTCTTCTCATCATTCTCTGCCTCCTACTCCCCTGAATCGCTCCCCCTCTTCTCCTACACCCTCTGCCTTCTGTCTCTTCTCCTCCCATCAATTATCCTCCCTCTTCTCCATCTCTTCTACTCCACCCTCTGTCTCCCACACCGTCTCCTCACCCTCTCTGTCTCTCCCCTCTTCTCAGGCCCTGGATCAAGGATAGGTTCATGTCACCAGACATTGATGCTGTCCATCATCTTCTTCTAGACCAGAAGGCAAGTGTGTGGTCATTATAGATGTCACTCTGAGCCTATATTTATTCATTCATTTAGCAGGACGCTTTTAACCAGGTTTGTGTATTTGATGTCATTTTCCAGGTGTGGAACGTGGCACAGCCATACATTGAGAGTTATAGTATAAACTGAGTGGTTCGAGCCCTGAATGCTAATTGCCTGAAAGCCGTGGTATACATTTATTTTTACTGCTCTAATTATGTTGGTAACCAGTAACCTCAGGGGTTTGTGATATATGGACAATTTACCACGGCTAAGGGCTGTGTCCTAGCACTCCGCGTTGTGCATAAGAACAGCCATTAGCCGTGGTATATTGGCCCTTTACCACACCCCCTCGGGCCTTATTGCTTAAGTATAAAATGGAGTTCCTACTGCCTTCTCATCACCATGGAAATGAGTCCGACTCGAGTGAAATCATCGTTAATATCATTCATATCAATATCATCTTTGTCTAAATGTATTTCAGATAAATGTTTTCTTCCTTCTGCAACCCCAGCCACTGCAATAATAATAATTTATTCTATATTAGTTTTGAATAAGGAGTTGTCGGATAACTCCTGCATTGATTGAGGCTAGACAGTAGACTTGTCATTTTTATCGTCACCAAAACTATACTGAACAAAAATCAGTATCTGGTGTGACCACCATTTGTCTTTATGTAGCGCGACACATCTCCTTTGCTTAGAGTTAATCCGGCTGTTGATTGTGGCCTGTGGAATGACATCCCTCTCCTCTTTTCAATGGCTGTGCGGGAACTGGAACATGCTGTCGTACACGTCGTTCCAGATCATCCCAAACGTGATCAATGGGTGACATGGTCTGGTGAGGCCATGGAAGAAATGGGACATTTTCAGCTTCCAGGAATTGTGTACAGATCCTTGCGACATGGGGCCGTGCATTATCATGCTGAAACATGAGGTGCCGGTGGATGAATGGCACGACAATGAGCCTCAGGATCTTCTCACACCAGATACGGATACTTTGTGCATTCAAATTGCCATCGCTAAAATGCAATTGTGTTCGTTGTCCGTAGGTTATGCCTGCCCATACCATAACCCTACTGCTACCATGGGGCACTCTGTTCACAACGTTGACATCAGCAAACTGCTCGCCCACACAATTCCATACATGCTTTCTGCCCGGTACAGTTGAAACCTGGATTCATTTGTGAGTAGCACACTTCTCCAGCGTGCCAGTGGCCATCGAAGGTGAGCATTTGTCCACTGAAGTTGGTTAGGTGAGGACGACGAGCACGCAGATGAGCTTCCCCAAGATGGTTTCTAACAGTTTGTGCAAACCCACAGTTTCATCAGTTGTCCGGGTGTGTAACAGCATTCTTCCTCCTCTTCTGAGGAGGTGTAACAGGGATCGGACCAATACGCAGCGTGGCAAGTGTCCATATCGTTTATTATAAAACATAAACTGAACACTAAGAAATACCAAACATAAATGTGACCATGAACAAAAACCGAAAGAGTACCGTGTGGTGACAAACACAGACACGGAAACAGACACCCAACCACCAACAGTGAAACCCAGGCTACCTAAATATGGTTCTCAATCAGGGACAACGATAAACAGCTGCCTCTGATTGAGAACCATATCAGGCCAAACACAGAACTAGAAAAAACATAGAAACACAAACATAGACTGCCCACGCCAACTCACGCCCTGACCATACTAAATAAAGACACCAATTACAAAAAAAGATTGCAGTTTTGAAACTGCATTAAAAGTGCAGTAACTGCAGTCGACTGTGGTTTTTTGAACACAGTAATTGCAGAATAACTCCAGTGTACTGCAGTTGAACTGCAGTTATACTGCAAAATTACTGTTGTAAAAAAAGGGTGTTCTTTTGGACACAGCATTTGCAGCATATTGCAGTTATAGTGCATTTCAACTGGAGTGATACTGCACTCTGACTGCAATCTTTTTTCATAAGGGACCCTCTCTCTCTCTCACACAGTACAGTATTTACAATCCACAGAGCAGCTATAAATGGGGAATGGAAGCACGTTAGGAAGTGAAGCTAAGCAAAGAGATGTATTCAAACATGTGCATTTATTAACATGAAAACATCTCTATATTTAGTATTTTGATCGTCAACAGGGTTTATTGAGCTGTGGTCAGCGCCACTTTGTGTGTCACCTCCAGCAACTAGCAAGCATCTCAACTGCAACTAAAATGGCAACACAGTTTCTAAGTGTAGCCCTGTTATTAGATAGCTAGCTAGCTAGCTTCCACCTCAGATAGTCAATTAATACATTTGGCTGAAAGATTTGTTTTTGCCATTGCTTTGTGATCTCCACCTCAGATAGCTAGACTGAAGTTGACATAGCTAATGTTTGCTGAAAAAATAAATACCCTTGTATTGTGCTGATATAGCATGGGGCAGCAGGTAGCCTAGTGGTTAGAGCATTGTGCCAGTAATTGAACGATTGCTGGATCGTATCCCAGAAATGACAAGATAAAAAATCTGTTGTTCTGCCCCTGATCAAGGCAGTTAACCCACTGTTCCTTGGTAGGCCATCAATGTAAATCAGATTTTGCTCATAACTGACTTGCCTAGTTAAATACAAGATAGGTAGCTTGTTAATACCAAATAATATATTTGGTTTCAGTTGTCTTAACAAAACAGTTGTTTGTTTTTAAGATGACATCTTAATCCCTGAAAATGTTTTCATCCTGTGTAGGAGGTACATGCAAACCCATGTTGTTTCTAAGACTATTGTTCATTTGAAGACACAATCTGTCATCCTCGAGGAGGAAGTGAGGAAGAGGAAGAGAGGCCCAACTCGGTGGGAAAATCTGTCTCCCTCCGGCAGGTGGCGTTTTGTTGTTGTTTCGCCCACCAGCAAGGAGTTTTGTATGGTCAATGAGAGATTGTCGAATTTGGTCAATAAAAATGTTATAGTTTATTTGATTTATGGTTTATTTGATCAAGGTTTATTTGATCGAATAGAAGTCCGTAATGCTTAAGTTGTTATGAGTGTACTGAAGTAAGTAGGACACGTAACATCCAGGCAACTTTGAGAAAAACACTTTGATGCCACTGCTGGTGGGAGTGTCCAGGTCCTGAAAGAAAAGTGGATCACTGTCACGCCCTGGTCGAAGTATTTTGTGTTTTCTTTATTATTTTGGTCAGGCCAGGGTGTGACATGGGTTTATTTTATGTGGTGTGTTTTGTCTTGGGGTTTTAGTAGGTATCGGGATTGTGGCTTAGTGGGGTTCTCTAGCAAAGTCTATGGCTGTCTGAATTGGTTCTCAATCAGAGGCAGGTGATTATCGTTGTCTCTGATTGGGAACCATATTTAGGCAGCCATATTCTTTGAGTGTTTTGTGGGTGATTGTTCCTGTTTTTGTTGTTATGAGATAGGCTGTATAGGTTTTCGCGTTACGTTTGTTGTTTTTGTATTGTTCGTTTTTTTCCTTCGTCATTAAACATGTTTCAAGAATACCACGCTGCGTTTTGGTCCGACTCTCTTTCACCTAAAGAAAACCGTAACAGAATCACCCACCACAACAGGACCAAGCGGCGTGGTGACAGGCAGCGGCAGCAGGAGCTACGAAGTCTGGAGTATACGACTTGGGAGGAAATAGACAGGTGGGCGATTGACCCAGGGAGAGTGCCGGAGCCCGCCTGGGATTCGCTGGAGCAGTGCGAGGAGCGTTATAGGAGAATGGATATGGAGAGACAAGCACGGCGGCGTGGAAGGAAGCCCGAGAGTCAGCCCCAAAAATGTCTTGGGGGGGGGGGGGCTCAGGGAGAGTGTGGCAGAGTCAGGGTTCAGACCTGAGCCAACTCCCCCTGTTTATCGTGAGGAGCCAAGGAGGAGACCAGAACCAGAGCCGGTGTTGGAGGTGAGCGAAGCAGAGACTGTGAAAGAGTTAATGGGGAAATTGGAGGAGAGAGTTATGAGGGAGTTGCTGTGTTGGTGCTTTAGGTACGATATTCGCCCGACGGAGCGTGTCGGGGATTTGATGGCACTTGGGTCAGTGCTCCATACTCGTCCTGAGGTGCGTGTTAGTCGGCTGGTGAAGATTGTGCCAGCCTCACGCACTAGGCCTCCTGTGCACCTCCCTAGCCTTACACGTCTTGTGCCAGCCCTGCTCTCAAGATCTCCAGTACGACTTCACGGTCCGGTCCATCCTGTGCCACCTCCACACACCAGCCCTCCGGTGGCAGCTCACCCGCACCAGGCTTCCTGTGCGTGTTCTCGGCCCAGTACCACCAGTGCCAGCACCACGCATCAGGCCTACAGTGCGCCTCGCCTGTCCAGCGCTGCCTAAGCCTTTCTCCTCTCTAGCGCTGCCGGAGTCTCCCGCCTATCTAGCGCTGTCAGAGCCTTCCTCCTCTACAGCGCTGCCGGAGTCTCCTGCCTGTTCAGCGCAGTTGGAACCTTCCTCCTCTCCAGCGCTGCCGGAGTCTCCCGCCTGTTTAGCGCTGTCAGAGCCTTCCTCCTCTACAGCGCTGCCGGAGTCTCCTGCCTGTTCAGCGCAGTTGGAACCTTCCTCCTCTCCAGCGCTGCCGGAGTCTCCCGCCTATCTAGCGCTGTCAGAGCCTTCCTCCTCTACAGCGCTGCCGGAGTCTCCTGCCTGTTCAGCGCAGTTGGAACCTTCCTCCTCTCCAGCGCTGCCGGAGTCTCCCGCCTGTTTAGCGCTGTCAGAGCCTTCCTCCTCTACAGCGCTGCCGGAGTCTCCTGCCTGTTCAGCGCAGTTGGAACCTTCCTCCTCTCCAGCGCTGCCGGAGTCTCCCGCCTATCTAGCGCTGTCAGAGCCTTCCTCCTCTACAGCGCTGCCGGAGTCTCCTGCCTGTTCAGCGCAGTTGGAACCTTCCTCCTCTCCAGCGCTGCCGGAGTCTCCCGCCTGTTTAGCGCTGCCAGAGCTCTCCTCTCCAGCGCTGCCGGAGTCTCCCGCCTGTTCAGCGCAGTCAGAGCCTTCCTCCTCTCCAGCGCTGCCGGAGTCTCCTGCCTGTTCAGCGCAGCCAGAGCTGCCTGTCTGCATGGAGCAGCCAGAGCTGCCAGTCTGCATGGAGCAGCCAGAGCTGCCAGTCTGCATGGAGCAGCCAGAGCTGCCAGTCTGCATGGAGCAGCCAGAGCTGCCAGTCTGCATGGAGCAGCCAGAGCTGCCAGTCTGCATGGAGCAGCCAGAGCTGCCAGTCTGCAAACTGTTGAGCATGAAAAACCCAGCAGCATTGCAGTTCTTCATACACTCAAACCATTTCGCCTGGCACATACCTATTCACCCTCTGAATGGCACACATACACAGTCCATGTCTCGATCCTTATTTAACCTGTCGCCCCCTTCATCTACACTGATTGAAGTGGATTTAACAAGTGACATCAATAACGGATCATAGCTTTCACCTGGATTTAACTGGTCAGTCTATGTCATGGAAAGAGCAGTCGTTCCTAATGTTTTGTACACTCAGTGTATATTTAAGCAATAAGGCCCGAGGAGGTGTGGTATATGGCCAATATAGCATGGCTAAGGGCTGTTCTTTTGCACGACGCAACGCAGGGTGCCTGGATAGAGCCCTTACTTGTGGTGTATTGACCACAAACCCTCAAGGTGCCTTATTGCTATTATAAACTGGTTGCAAACGTAATTGGACCAGTAAATAGTATTTCTTTATTTATTCCCATGATATACGGTCTGATACACCATGGCTTTCAGCCAATCAGCATTCAGGGCTCGAACCATCGGTTTATAATACACATTGTAACTTGGACTCCATGCTGTCGGGGCTATCCGTCTCATCCCTCATAGGCTTTACAGTGTTCACAGGAAGGGGTCGCAGCTCGGTCGCTGGCAGTCATTAACTTGGTTTTCTGGGTCGGCACTCTCATTAGAGTAACTGTCACTATTCTCGAGGGGAATTGTCCAGAAGACGAGGAGTAAAGGCCACTGTCAATGGCCGGCCCGGGCAGTGAGGTCTCTGTCGGGACTAGATTGTAGGCCTACTAGATTCCACCTGCAATGGTGTTTCGTCAGTCGAGGACAAGATGGCAGCTTTGCTGATGTGGTTCTTCGGTAATCAGATAAAGCTTTTTTTGTGGTGTTTATGTGCACCACTTGGTCTTGCCTTAATCCATCTTGAACAACACACCCACTCTCCACCTGATTCACTTAACTTGTTTGAACTCGATGGCCAAAATCGGTGAGAAGGCCTAGGCGGGCTGCCGCCGACAGCTCTGAGACAGGCTAATTAGATGCAACTACGCTACATGACCAGAAGTATGTGGAACCCTGCTCGTCGAACATCTCATTCCAAAATCATGGGCATTAATATGGAGTTGGTCCCCCTTTACTGCTATAACAGCCTCCACTCTTCTGGGAAGGCTTTCCACTCGATGTTGGAACATTGCTGAAGGGACTTGCTTCCATTCAGCCACAAGATCATTAGTGAGGTCGGGCAATGATGTTGGACGATTAGGCCTGGCTCAAGTTGGCGTTCCAATTCATCCCAAAGGTGTTCGATGAAGTTGAGGCCAGGGCTCTGTGCAAGCCAATGCAGTTCTTCCACACTGATCTCGACAAACCATTGTGCATGGACCTCTCATTGTGCATGGACCTCTCTTTGTGCATGGGGGCATTGTCATGTTGAAACAGGAAAGGGGCAAACTGTTGCCACAAAGTTCGAAGCACAGAATCGTCTAGAATGTCATTCTATGCTGTAGTTTTAAGATTTCCCGTCACTGGAACTACATGAAAAACAGCCCCAGACCATTATTCCTCCTCCACCAAACTTTACAGTTGGCACTATGCATTCGGGTCGATAGCGTTACCTGGCATCCGCCAAACCCAGATTTGTCCGTCGGACTGCCAGATGTTGAAGGGAACTTGTTTCCATTGCTCCAGTGTCCAATGGCGGCAAGCTTTACACCACTCCAGCTAACGCTTGGCATTGCGCATGGTGATCTTAGGCTGTGTGGCTGCTTGGCCATGGAAACCCATTTCAAGAAGCTCCCGAAGAATTGTTCTTGTGCTGATGTTGCTTCCAGAGGCAGTTTGGAACTCAGTGTGTTGCAACTGAGGATAGATGATTTTTACGGACTACGCGCATCAGCACTCGGCGGTCCCTTTCTGTGAGCTTGTGAGCTTCCACTTCGCGGATTAGCCGTTGTTGCTCCTAGATGTTTCCACTTCACAGTAACAGCACTTACAGTCGACCGGGGCAGCTCTAGCAGGGCAGAAATGTGATGAACTGACTTGTTGGAAAGGCCCTTCTACTGCCAATGTATGTCTATGGAGATTACATGGCTGTGTGCTCGATTTTATACACCTGTCAGCAAATTTGAAGGGGTGTCCACATACTTTTGTATATATAATGTAAACTCAGCAAAAAAAAAGAAATGTCCTCTCATTGTCAACTGCATTTATTTTCAGCAAACATAATGTGTAAATATTGGTATGAACATAACAAGATTCAACAACTGAGACATAAACTGAACAAGTTTCACAGACTCAAAAGTAACAGTCAGCATCTGGTGTGGCCACCAGCTGCATTAAGTACTGCAGTGCATCTTCTCCTCATGGATTGCACCAGATTTTCCAGTTCTTGCTGTGAGATGTTACCCCACTCTTCCACCAAGGCACTTGCAAGTTCCCGGACATTTTGGGGGGGGATGGCCCTAGCCCTCACCCTCCGACTCCAACGGGTCCCAGACATGCTCAATGGGATTGAGATCCAGGCTCTTCGCTGGCCATGGCAGAACACTGACATTCCTGTCTTGCAGGAAATTACGCACAGAACGAGCAGTGTAGCTGGTGGCATTGTCATGCTGGAGGGTTATGTCAGGATGAGCCTGCAGGAAGGGTCCAACATGAGGGAGGAGGATGTCTTCCCTGTAACGCACAGCACTGAGATTGCCTGCAATGACAACAAGCTCAGTCATGAAGGACCCTCCACCTCCAAATCGATCCCACTCCAGAGTACAGGCCTCATTCCTTCGACGATAAACGCGAATCCAATCATCACCCCTGCTGAGACAAAACCGCTACAGTGAAGACAACTTTTTGCCAGTCCTGTCTGGTCCAGCAACAGTGAGTTTGTGCCCATAGGCGATGTTGTTGCCGGTGATGACTGGTGAGGACCTGCCTTACAACAGGCCTACAAACCCTCAGTCCAGCCTCTCTCAGCCTATTGCGGACAGTCTGAGCACTGACGGAGGGATTGTGCGTTCCTGGTGTAACTCGGGCAGTTGTTGTTGCCATCCTGTACCTGTCCCGCTGGTGTGATGTTCGGATGTACCGAACCTGTGCAGGTGTTGTTACACGTGGTCTGCCACTGCGAGGATGATCAGCTGTCCGTCCAATTTATTGCCCTGGCCACGTCGGCAGTCCTCATGCCTCCTTGCAGCATGCCTAAGGCACATTCACACAGATGAGCAGGGACACTGGGCATCTTTCTTTTGGTGTTTTTCAAAGTCAGTAGAAAGGCCTCTTTAGTGTCCTAAGTTTTCATAACTGTGACCTTAATTGCCTACCGTCTCTAAGCTGTTAGTGTCTTAATGACCGTTCCACAGGTGCATGTTCATTAATCGTTTATGGTTCCTTGAACAAGCATGGGAAACAGTGTTTAAACCCTTTACAATGAAGATCCATGAAGTTATTTGAATTTTTACGAATTATCTTTGAAAGACAGGGTCCTGAAAAAGGGACGTTTCTTTTTTTTGCTGAGTTTATATTGTCTGTCTGACTCACCTACTATCCATGTAGATTGGACAACACAAACACTACGGTTGCTACATGTGGAAATTAAAAAGGGTGGTTGCTTTCAAAGGTATTTATAACAAAAAACAAACATTTTAACATAGGTATGAGATGACAGATCATGGGCCTCCAGATCTCGTGGGCCCCCCGCCTTGTGGAGGTTTCTGCTATGCTATTAGGGGAACTTGAGACATTGCTGCTGTTATCGAGCAAGTGGATAACAAAAAATGTCCATCCTATGCCCGACGCAATTCAAGAGTCACAAAAATTTCACAGCTGAGACGTCAGATTGGAAGGAAAGAGGATGGGGATCATGTTTTTTTTACCGGTCAATTTGATTATATTATCATAAGATCAATATATTAGTCAATCAATTGATTAGTTGTAAAATTGCAAATAGTTCAGTGCTACTGTGTGTATTTAATTGGACTCCTTCAGTGCAAAAGCAAGCATCATCCTCCACCAGGAGACAAGCGTCCGTCATCCCTGATGTGCCAGAGAATGCAGAGGCCTCAGTGACGAGGTTTGGATGTAAGTTTCCTGTTTTTATTGATGAACCATTTTTTTGTATTGGTGTTTGTTGACATATGTAACCAGGGTAGTGGTTAAAAAAGGTGGATGAACCTGAGGTAAATTTGAGTAAACCCCTTAATGCAAAAAAAGTAATAATGAACATATCTACCATAATAAATTCATAGCCCTATTCTCAAAATAAGACTGAAACTGGGTTTACCTTCCACTACATGACCATAGGAATTGACAAGACAGCACAAACAGATCTGGGACCAGACTAATATTTGTGTTATCATAAGCTCTTCCATTTTGTTTTCTCTGCGGTCTCCTCTCCTCCATGCAGTCAGAGTTGTGTTACTCAAAGTAAACCCCAGGGACAAGCTGAACGTACTGACTGACCTGGATGAGCAGAACCTGTCCTACATCCCGAACTTCCAGGAGGCGGCCACGGACGAGATCCACAAAACCGTCCAGCTGACACAGGAGAAAATGTAAGGAAGGGCAGTTGGGCATACAATTCGTATTGGACAAATCCAAGCAGTCCCTTTCTTCCGTTTCATGCCTAATGAACACGACCAAGGCCTTATCCTTTGCATATGTGACTGCTAACTAGCCTGATCCAAGATGTTCAGTGCATGGGAAAGTATTCAAACCCTTTGACTTTTTCCACAATTTGTTACATTAAAGCCTTATTCTAAAAGGGATTACATTTATTTTTTTAAACTATCATTAATATACACATAATGAGAAAGCAAAAACAGGTTTTTATAAATGTCTGCAAATGTATTAAAAATAAACAGAATTACCTTATTTACATAAGTATTCAGACCATTTGCTATGAGACTCGAAATTGAGATCAGGTGCATCCTGTTTTCATTGATCATCCTTGAGATGTTTCTACAACTTGATTGGAGTCCACCTGTGGTAAAGTAAATTGATTGAACATGATTTGGAAAGGCACACACCCGTCTATATAAGGTGCCACAGTTGACAGTGCATGTCAGAGCAAAAACCAAGCTATGAGGTCGAAGGAATTGGCCGTAGAGATCCGAGTCAGGATTCTGTCGGGGTAAAGATCTGGAGCATTGAAGGTGCTCCATCATAAGTGGCCTCCATCATACTTAAATGGAAGAAGTTAGGAACCACCAAGACTCTTCCTAGAGCTGGCACTCAGCTCCAGGGTTCCTCTATGGATGGGAGAACCTTCCAGAAGGACAACCATCCCTGCAGCACTCCACCAATCAGGCCTTTATGGACAGACGGAAGCCACCAAATACAGGTGTGCAAAACTTGTAGCGTCATACCCAAGAAGACTAGGGGCTGTAATCATTGCCAATGGTGCTTCAACAAAATACTGAGTAAAGGGTCTGAATACTTATGTAAATGTGATAGTTTATTTTGAATACATAATACAACTAACTACATTTGGAGTAGGCATATGAAAGCAGACTGGCACTCAGCGTAACTGCTAACACTGTCCATCTACTTGTGTAACATACAGGAAGAGTGAGACCCGCATACTGGTGCAGCAGATAGACATTGTGAAAAACACCATTCAGAGGGAGGAGGAAAATACCTCTGAATTGGAGCATAAGTTCAGGATCTTCTCCTTTGGAGAGTACAGGGCTGACATAAGGATGGGCACGGTTATTTGAATATCTGAACGGACATTAGTATTTGAATACCTGGGAGAGTATTCAGTGGTACCTGAAGTACAGTGCCTTGCGAAAGTATTCGGCCCCCTTGAACTTTGCGACCTTTTGCCACATTTCAGGCTTCAAACATAAAGATATAAAACTGTATTTTTTTGTGAAGAATCAACAACAAGTGGGACACAATCATGAAGTGGAACGACATTTATTGGATATTTCAAACTTTTTTAACAAATCAAAAACTGAAAAATTGGGCATGCAAAATTATTCAGCCCCCTTAAGTTAATACTTTGTAGCGCCACCTTTTGCTGCGATTACAGCTGTAAGTTGCTTGGGGTATGTCTCTATCAGTTTTGCACATCGAGAGACTGAAATTTTTTCCCATTCCTCCTTGCAAAATAGCTCGAGCTCAGTGAGGTTGGATGGAGAGCATTTGTGAACAGCAGTTTTCAGTTCTTTCCACAGATTCTCGATTGGATTCAGGTCTGGACTTTGACTTGGCCATTCTATCACCTGGATATGTTTATTATTGAACCATTCCATTGTAGATTTTGCTTTATGTTTTGGATCATTGTCTTGTTGGAAGACAAATCTCCGTCCCAGTCTCAGGTCTTTTGCAGACTCCATCAAGTTTTCTTCCAGAATTGTCCTGTATTTGGCTCCATCCATCTTCCCATCAATTTTAACCATCTTCCCTGTCCCTGCTGAAGAAAAGCAGGCCCAAACCATGATGCTAACACCACCATGTTTGACGGTGGGGATGGTGTATTCAGGGTGATGAGCTGTGTTGCTTTTACGCCAAACATAACGTTTTGCATTGTTGCCAAAAAGTTCAATTTTGGTTTCATCTGACCAGAGCACCTTCTTCCACATGTTTGGTGTGTCTCCCAGGTGGCTTGTGGCAAACTTTAAACGACACTTTTTATGGATATCTTTAAGAAATGGCTTTCTTCTTGCCACTCTTCCATAAAGGCCAGATTTGTGCAATATACGACTGATTGTTGTCCTATGGACAGAGTCTCCCACCTCAGCTGTAGATCTCTGCAGTTCATCCAGAGTGATCATGGGCCTCTTGGCTGCATCTCTGATCAGTCTTCTCCTTGTATGAGCTGAAAGTTTAGAGGGACGGCCAGGTCTTGGTAGATTTGCAGTGGTCTGATACTCCTTCCATTTCAATATTATTGCTTGCACAGATGTTTAAAGCTTGGGAAATCTTTTTGTATCCAAATCCGGCTTTAAACTTCTTCACAACAGTATCTCGGACCTGCCTGGTGTGTTCCTTGTTCTTCATGACGCTCTCTACGCTTTTAACAGACCTCTGAGACTATCACAGTGCAGGTGCATTTATACGGAGACTTGATTACACACAGGTGGATTGTATTTATCATCATTAGTCATTTAGGTCAACATTGGATCATTCAGAGATCCTCACTGAACTTCTGGAGAGAGTTTGCTGCACTGAAAGTAAAGGGGCTGAATAATTTTGCACGCCCAATTTTTCAGTTTTTGATTTGTTAAAAAAGTTTGAAATATCCCATAAATGTTGTTCCACTTCATGATTGTGTCCCACTTGTTGTTGATTCTTCACAAAAAAATACAGTTTTATATCTTTATGTTTGAAGCCTGAAATGTGGCAAAAGGTCGCAAAGTTCAAGGGGGCCGAATACTTTCGCAAGGCACTGTATAGTTTTAATTGTACCTAACGCTTCCCAAACAGCCCACCAGGCTAAGGAAAGCCACCCTGTGTGAAAAATTGAGAAACAGTGACATACACTCTGAATGATCATGACAGACCGCTCTTAATTTCAGTTCAGATCGAATTGCCATAAGGTTGGCGTCTGAAGACATTTACTGATTATAAATGAGCTTTTATGTTAGGTCTATATTTTAGCTAGCTTAAGCCAAAGAAGGATTTACAAAAATGCGCTACTCATAAATGTGTCATTGTCTGTTATTTCAGTTAGATCTATAATTAAATGTCCTGTATACCTTGATTATAAAATAGCTCAATTGTTTAATATTCTTGCCTCACCACAAAATATCATAAAGATGTTATTGAAAAGTGCAATATGCACAATTTTATTATCCTTGTGCCATGAGGGGCACAACAGCTTGGTTCATCATCATCATCATATAAAAAAATACATAACTGTTTTCACAACAAGATGTTTTTCATTAAAAAATGAGGACTAATCCAGTGAACAAGATTAGCGACCGGATGAAAAAAAATATAAACTAAAGAAAGTAGAAGAAGCCTGCTGAAGCATTCAGCTTTCAAGCATCTTTCATTTCCCCATCTTCTTCTTCCTCTTCTACTCCTCTTATGAACAAGACATTGTTGCATCTGTGTGGAGGGGAAACATGGAAACTGTTAGCTCAGTGCAGGCTGGTTCTATGACAGAGAGAAGGGCTAATTCTACAATCAGAGGAGATATGGATGTAGCCTGGTCCCAGGTCTGTTTGTGTTGTCTTGAAACTCCTATGGTCATTGTCACACCAAACTATGATGACCATAATAGCAGTTAACAAGGCAGCACAAACAGATCTGGGACCAGGCTAATGTGTGTGTAATCATAAGCTATGTGAAGTGCAAGTAAACCAATGAGCATTCCACTGAGCTTACCTGACAAGCACCTCTCCTAGGTGTCCAGCCAACGCTCCATCTACATACTCTTCAGTGTTGGCCAACTATAATCAGAGACAATAGATTTTATAGCTAGACTATAGATATTGACTATTATTATAGATATGTTACAGATGGCAATACAAAACCAGACGTGTACATTTGTATGGCTCTGGATGTAATTGTGTGCATCATTCCAGAACTTGCTGTACAATGGTGCATTTTACCATTTGAGGATGATAATGTTCACACATTTTAGACATCGTCTGGTCCACGTACCTGCATGTTCATGTAGCTGTCCACGGACACCAGGTATCCCTTGTATTCCATACCCCACTTCAGCTTCACCATCACGGGCTTACCAGTAAGACCATTCAGAAACGGTTTGGGATTCAGCGGTAAACTCTGAAATTATATCATTCACACGTGTTGTTGAGACTAGCTAGCATTAGTTTACATTTGATCACACTAGCTCCATCTCACAGCTTTCTACTTATATTCATAGCTAGTCAAACTAGCCTTTCACATACAGTGCAAAGCAAAAGCGGCTAACAAGTTAGCTAGCTAACTTAGCTGCTAACTAGCTAGCTATATGAATAATCCCAACAAAAGGGCACAATGCGAATTTATGATAGCTACTCAAATTCAATTTATGATAGCCTGACCCTTCACTACATATTATCAATACTCATCCAACACCTCATAGTATAGTCTATATTTACCATTTTGATTTTGTATGAGCTCCAACGAAAACTACACGCTGTTGTTGGTTGCAGGAAGTAATGGTGAACTCTTATGTTTAAAAAAAATGGCGGTTGGCAACCAAAAGGTGCACTACTGCCACCAACTGGACTGGAGTGTACATTCTTCTTCTTCATCTGATCCAACCCTAGGCCAACGATCTGAGAGGACGGGACACTACCACTCAATACACCCTGTAACTTTTCTCGTACCCCCAAGTACTTTTCTGCAGCTGCCACCACAACATCTATTTTCTGTGACTTACGTTCCATCTCTGCGGTACAGTTGATAACCATTTCTATGAACACTAAGAAGCCAACCTAACTGAAACATATATCACTCATTGGCCAATCCCTCTTTTCTGGCAAATATCTACTATTCAAATTAAATCAAATTGTATTGGTCACATACAAATTTAGAAATATTTGGGCGAGCAATGTCGTAGCAGCATAGAATAAAATACAGTAGAATAGAATATAATACAGTATATATATATGAGATGATTGGTGCAAAATATGTAAACATTACTAAAGTAACTAGTGGCCAGTGATTTCAAGTTTCATGTATTTAGGGCAGCAGCCTCTAAGGTGCCAGTGATGGCTATTTAACAGTCTGATGGCCTTGAGATAGAAGCTGTTTTTCAGTCTCTTGGTCCCAGCTTTGACGCACCTGTACTGACCTCGCCTTCTGGAAGATAGCAGGGTGAACAGGCAGTGGCTCGGGTGGTGGTTGTCCTCAATGATCTTTTTGGCCTTCCTGTGACATTGGGTGTTGTAGGTGTCCTGGAGAGCAGGTAGTTTGCCACCGGTGATGCGTTGTGCATACCACACCACCATCTGGAGAGCCCTGCGATTGCGGGCAATGCAGTTGCAGTACCAGGCAGTGATACAGCCCGACAGGATGCTCTAAATTGTGAATCTCTAAAAGTGCGTGAGGGTTTTAGGTGTCTTCAGTCACTTTCTTCAGAAGTGAGTGCTACAGTGCGATAGTTATTTAGTTCAGTTGCCTTTGCTTTCTTAGCTACAGGAACAATGGTGGACATGTTGAAGCATGTGGGGACAGCAGACTAGGATAGGGAGACGCATGCTCTGAAGACGCAGCTAGGGATGCCGTCTGTTCCGGCAGCCTTGCGAGGGTTAACACGCTTAAATGTCTTACTCACGTCAGCAACAGAGAAGGAGAGCCCACAGTCCTTGGTAGCTGGCCGTGTTGGGGGCACTGTGTTATCCTCAAAACGGGCGAAGAAGGTGTTTAGCTTATCCGGAAACAAGACGTCGGTGTCAGCGACGTGGCTGTGTTACGGTGCGTGAATGAGGACCCAAAAGCGAATTAACGTAAACAGAGCTTCTTTAATAACAAAACAAATGTAGGCTCAGATGGACCGGCAGATTCCGACAGGACAGGACAAGGTTGCAGCAAACATGACGATAGTCTGGTTCAGGCATGAACAACACAAACAAGAATCTGACAAAGACAGAAACAAAAACAGAGAGAGATATAGAGGACTAATCAGAGGGAAAAAGGGAACAGGTGGGAAAAGGGGTGACGAGGTAGTTAGGAGGAGACAAGGAACAGCTGGGGGGAAAGAGGGGGAGAAAAGGTAACCTAATAACGACCAGCAGAGGGAGACAGGGTGAAGGGAAAGGACAGAAACAAGACACAACATGACAATACATGACAGTACCCCCCCACTCACCGAGCGCCTCCTGGCGCACTCGAGGAGGAAACCTGGCGGCAACGGAGGAAATCCTCGATCAGCGCACGGTCCAGCACGTCCCGAGAGGGAACCCAACTCCTCTCCTCAGGACCGTACCCCTCCCAATCTACTAGGTACTGATGACCACGGCCCCGAGGACGCATGTCCAAAATCCTACGAACCCTGTAGATGGGTGCGCCCTCGACAAGGATGGGGGGGGGGGGGGGGGGGGAAGACGAGCGGGGGCGCGAAGAACGGGCTTGATACAGGAGACATGGAAGACCGGGTGGACGCGACGAAGATATCGCGGAAGAAGAAGTCGAACTGCGACAGGATTAATGATCTGAGAAATACGGAACGGACCAATGAACCGCGGGGTCAACTTGCGAGAAGCGGTCTTAAGGGGAAGGTTCTGAGTGGAGAGCCAAACTCTCTGACCGCGACAATATCTAGGACTCTTAGTTCTACGCTTATTAGCAGCCCTCACAGTCTGCGCCCTATAACGGCAAAGTGCAGACCTGACCCTCTTCCAGGTGCGCTCGCAACGTTGGACAAAAGCCTGAGCGGAGGGGACGCTGGACTCGGCGAACTGAGATGAGAACAGCGGAGGCTGGTACCCGAGGCTACTCTGAAAAGGAGATAGCCCGGTCGCAGACGAAGGAAGCGAGTTGTGGGCGTATTCTGCCCAGGGGAGCTGTTCTGACCAAGACGCAGGGTTGCGAAAAGAAAGACTGCGTAAGATGCGACCAATAGTCTGATTGGCCCGTTCTGCTTGACCGTTAGACTGGGGGTGAAAGCCGGAAGAGAGACTGACGGAAGCCCCAATCAAACGGCAAAACTCCCTCCAAAATTGAGACGTGAATTGCGGACCTCTGTCCGAAACGACGTCTGACGGAAGGCCATGAATTCTGAAAACATTCTCGATGATGATTTGTGCCGTCTCTTTAGCAGAAGGAAGCTTAGCAAGGGGAATAAAATGAGCCGCCTTAGAGAACCTGTCGACAACCGTAAGAATAACAGTCTTCCCCGCTGACGAAGGCAGTCCGGTGACAAAATCTAAGGCGATGTGAGACCACGGTCGAGAGGGAATGGGAAGCGGCCTGAGACGCCGGCAGGAGGGGAGTTACCGGACTTAGTCTGCGAGCAGACCGAACAAGCAGCCACGAAGCGACGCGTGTCATGCTCCCGGGTGGGCCACCAAAAACGCTGGCGAATGGAAGCAAGCGTACCCCGAACGCCAGGGTGGCCGGCTAACTTGGCAGAGTGAGCCCACTGAAGAACGGCCAGACGAGTAGGAACGGGAACGAAAAGAAGGTTCCTAGGACAAGCGCGCGGCGACGGAGTTTGAGTGAGTGCTTGCTTTACCTGCCTCTCAATTCCCCAGACAGTCAACCCGACAACACGCCCCTCAGGGAGAATCCCCTCGGGGTCAGTGGAGGCTACTGAAGAACTGAAGAGACGAGATAAAGCATCAGGCTTGGTGTTCTTAGAGCCCGGACGATAAGAAATCACGAACTCGAAACGAGCGAAAAACAGCGCTGAATCCTGGGGAGAGGACTACCATCCAGGGCGAACAAGGCCGTGGACTCCCTTAGCCTGACGCGCATTAAGTCGTTTGGCAGAACGGATGTACTCAAGGTTCCTATGGTCAGTCCAAACGACAAAAGGAACGGTCGCCCCCTCCAACCACTGTCGCCATTCGCCTAGGGCTAAGCGGATGGCGAGCAGTTCGCGGTTTCCCACATCATAGTTACGTTCCGACGGCGACAGGCGATGAGAAAAATACGCGCAAGGGTGGACCTTGTCGTCAGAGAGGGAGCGCTGAGAAAGAATGGCTCCCACGCCCACCTCTGACGGGTCAACCTCGACAACGAACTGTCTAGTGACGTCAGGTGTAACAAGGATAGGTGCGGATGTAAAACGATTCTTGAGGAGATCAAAAGCTCCCTGGGCGGAAACGGACCACTTAAAGCACGTCTTGACAGAAGTAAGGGCTGTGAGAGGGGCTGCCACCTGACCGAAATTACGGATGAAACGACGATAGAAGTTCGCGAAGCCGAGAAAGCGCTGCAGCTCGACGCGTGACCTAGGGACGGGCCAATCAATGACAGCTTGGACCTTAGCGGGATCCATCTTAATGCCTTCAGCGGAAATAACAGAACCGAGAAATGTGACGGAGGAGGCATGAAAAGAGCACTTCTCAGCCTTCACAAAAAGACAATTCTCTAAAAGGCGCTGGAGGACACGTCGAACGTGCTGAACATGAATCTGGAGTGACGGTGAAAAAATCAGGATATCGTCAAGGTAAACGAAAACAAAGATGTTCAGCATGTCTCTCAGGACATCATTGACTAATGCCTGAAAGACAGCTGGAGCGTTAGCGAGGCCGAAAGGAAGAACCCGGTATTCAAAGTGCCCTAACGGAGTGTTAAACGCCGTCTTCCACTCGTCCCCCTCCCTGATGCGCACGAGATGGTAAGCGTTACGAAGGTCCAACTTAGTGAAAAACCTGGCTCCCTGCAGGATCTCGAAGGCTGAAGACATAAGAGGAAGCGGATAACGATTCTTCACTGTTATGTCATTCAGCCCTCGATAATCTATGCAGGGGCGCAGGGACCCGTCCTTCTTCTTAACAAAAAAAAAACCCCGCTCCGGCGGGAGAGGAGGAGGGGACTATGGTACCGGCGGCAAGAGCTACAGACAAATAATCTTCGAGAGCCTTACGTTCGGGAGCCGACAGAGAGTATAGTCTACCCCGGGGGGGAGTGGTTCCCGGAAGGAGATCAATACTACAATCATACGATGTGTGGAGGAAGAGAGGTGGCCCTGGACCGACTGAACACCGTGCGCAGATCGTGATATTCCTCCGGCACCCCTGTCAAATCACCAGGCTCCTCCTGTGAAGAAGAGACAGAGGAAACAGGAGGGATAGCAGACATTAAACATTTCACATGACAAGAGACGTTCCAGGAGAGGATAGAATTACTAGACCAATTAATGGAAGGATTATGACAAACTAGCCAGGGATGGCCCAAAACAACAGGTGTAAAAGGTGAACGAAAAATTAAAAAAGAAATGGTTTCGCTATGATTACCAGAAACAGTGAGGGTTAAAGGTAGCGTCTCACGCTGAATCCTGGGGAGAGGACTACCATCCAGGGCGAACAAGGCCGTGGACTCCCTTAACTGTCTGAGAGGAATGTCATGTTCCTGAGCCCAGGTCTCGTCCATAAAACAGCCCTCCGCCCCAGAGTCTATTAAGGCACTGCAGGAAGCTGACGAACCGGTCCAGCGTAGATGGACCGACAAGGTAGTGCAGGATCTTGAAGGAGAGACAGGAGTAGTAGCGCTCACCAGTAGCCCTCCGCTTACTGATGAGCTCTGGCTTTTACTGGACATGAAGTGACAAAATGACCAGCGGAACCGCAATAGAGACAGAGGCGGTTGGTGATTCTCCGTTCCCTCTCCTTAGTCGAGATGCGGATACCTCCCAGCTGCATAGGCTCAGCACCCGAGCCGGCAGAGGAAGATGGTAGTGATGCGGAGAGGGGGGCAACGGAGAACGCGAGCTCCTTTCCACGAGCTCGGTGACGAAGATCAACCCGTCGCTCAATGCGAATAGCGAGTTCAATCAAGGAATCCACGCTGGAAGGAACCTCCCGGGAGAGAATCTCATCCTTTACCTCTGCGCGGAGACCCTCCAGAAAACGAGCGAGCAAAGCCGGCTCGTTCCAGCCACTGGAGGCAGCAAGAGTGCGAAACTCAATAGAGTAGTCTGTTATGGATCGATTACCTTGACATAGGGAAGACAGGACCCTGGAAGCCTCCTCCCCAAAAACAGATCGATCAAAAACCCGTATCATCTCCTCCTTAAAGTCCTGATACTGGTTAGTACACTCAGCCCTTGCCTCCCAGATTGCCGTGCCCCACTCACGAGCCCGTCCAATAAGGAGAGATATGACGTAGGCGACACGAGCAGTGCTCCTGGAGTAAGTGTTGGGCTGGAGAGAAAACACAATATCACACTGGGTGAGGAACGAGCGGAATTCAGTGGGCTCCCCAGAGTAACACGGCGGGTTATTGATTCTGGGCTCCGGAGATTCGAAAGCCCTGGAAGTGGCCGGTGGATCGAGGCGGAGATGGTGAACCTGTTCTGTGAGGTTGGAGACTTGGGTGGCCAGGGTCTCAACGGCATGTCGAGCAGCAGACAATTCCTGCTCGTGTCTGCCTAGCATCGCTCCCTGGATCTCGACGGCTGAGTGGAGAGGATCCGAAGTCGCTGGGTCCATTCTTGGTCAGATTCTTCTGTTACGGTGCGTGAATGAGGACCCAAAAGCGAATTAACGTAAACAGAGCTTCTTTAATAACAAAACAAATGTAGGCTCAGATGGACCGGCAGATTCCGACAGGACAGGACAAGGTTGCAGCAAACATGACGATAGTCTGGTTCAGGCATGAACAACACAAACAAGAATCTGACAAAGACAGAAACAAAAACAGAGAGAGATATAGAGGACTAATCAGAGGGAAAAAGGGAACAGGTGGGAAAAGGGGTGACGAGGTAGTTAGGAGGAGACAAGGAACAGCTGGGGGGAAAGAGGGGGAGAAAAGGTAACCTAATAACGACCAGCAGAGGGAGACAGGGTGAAGGGAAAGGACAGAAACAAGACACAACATGACAATACATGACAGGCTGGTTTTCCCTTTGTAGTCTTTGATTGCCTGTAGACCCTGCCACATAGGTCTTGTGTCTGAGCCATTGAATTGCAACTCCACTTTGTCTCTGTACTGATGTTTTGCCTGTTTGATTGCCTTACGGAGGGAATAACTACACTGTTTGTATTCGGCCATATTCCCAGTCACCTTTCCATGGTTAAATGCTGTGGTTCGTGCTTTCAGTTTTGCGCAAATGCTGCCATCTATCCCGGTTTGGGTAGGTTTTAATAGTCACCGTGGGTACAACATCTCCTATACATTTCCTGATAAACTCAGTCACCGTATCCATGTATTCGTCGATATTATTGTCATAGGCTACCCGGAAAACTTATCCCAGTCCGCGTGCTCAAAACAATCTTGAAGCATGGATTCCGAATGGTCAGACCAGCGTTAAATAGTTCGTAGCACAGGTACTTCCTGTTTGAGGTTCCACCTATGGGAAGGGAGGAGCAAAATGGAGTCGTGATTTGCCAAAGGGAGGGCGGGGGATGGTCTTGTAGGCATTTCGAAAAGCTGTGTAACAGTGGTCCAATGTTTTCTCAGAGCGAGTGCTACAGTCAATGTGTTGGTAGAACTTTGGAAGCGTTTTCCTCAGATTAGCTTTGTTAAAATTCCTGTCTTCAATAAATGCGGCCTCAGAATGTGTCGTTTCCAGTTTGCATAGAGTTTCGAGTGTCGTTCTTTGAGGGTCGTCGTGGTATCGGCTTGAGGGGGAATATTCACGGGTGTGACTATAACCCGAAGAGAATTCTCTTGGTAGGTAACACGGATGACATTTGATCGTGAGGTATTCTAGTTCGGGTGAACCAAAGGACTTGAGTTTCTGTATGTTATCACAATCACACCATAAGTAGTTCATCATGAAACATACTCTTCTTCTTCCCGGAGAGATCTTTATTCCCGCAATGAACTGAGAACCCAACTGGCTGTATGAACTCAGACAGCATAACCCGAGAGGCCCATGTTTCTGTGAAACAGTGTCACGGTCGTCCTCCTCTTCGTCTGAAGAGGAGAGGCGAAAAGGATCAGAGGACCAATATGCGGCGTGGTAAGTGTCCATGGTAAATCTTTAATAACGAAAGACTGAACACTATACAAGAGAGTAACAAAAACAATAAACCAAATTCGACCGTGAAGCTACAAAATGAGACCTGTGCTGAAACAAGCCACTAACATAGACAATCACCCACAAACAAACAGTGCAACCCAGGCTACCTAAGTATGATTCTCAATCAGAGACAACTAATGACACCTGCCTCTGATTGAGAACCATACTAGGCCGAAAACATAGAACTGCCCCAAAACATAGAAAAACAAACATAGACTGCCCACCCAACTCACGCCCTGACCATACTAAATAAATACAAAACAACAGAAATAAAGGTCAGAGCGTGACAGTACCCCCCCCCCCAAAGGTGCGGACTCCGGCCGCAAAACCTTGACCTATAGGGGAGGGTCTGGGTGGGCGTCTGTCCGTGGTGGCGGCTCTGGCGCGGGACGCAGACCCCACCTCATCATTGTCTTAGTCCGCCTTATTGTCCGCCTCCGTGGCTTTCTCAGCATGACCACCCCTCTCAATGACCCCACTGGACAGAGGGGCAGCTCGGGACAGAGGGACAGCTGCTCGGGACAGAGGGGCAGCTGCTCGGGACAGAGGGGCAGCTGCTCGGGACAGAGGGGCAGCTGCTCGGGACAGAGGGGCAGCTGCTCGGGACAGAGGGGCGGCAGCAGCTCTGGGCAGAGGGGCTCCGGCAGCGGCGCCGGACAGGCGGGGGGCTCCGGCAGCGGCGCCGGGCAGGCGGGGGGCTCCGGCAGCGGCGCCGGGCAGGCGGGGGGCTCCGGCAGCGGCGCCGGGCAGGCGGGAGGCTCCGGCAGCGGCGCCGGACAGGCGGGAGGCTCCGGCAGAGGCGCCGGACAGGCGGGAGGCTCCGGCAGAGGCGCCGGACAGGCGGGAGGCTCCGGCAGAGGCGCCGGACAGGCGGGAGGCTCCGGCAGAGGCGCCGGACAGACAGGACCACCTGCAGGGAGGAGACAGAGAGACAGCCTGGTGCGTGGGGCTGCCACAGGAACCACCAGGCTGGGAAGACCTTCAGGAGGCTTGGGGTTAAGAGGAGGCACCTGAAAGACCGGGCTGTGGGGGAGCACTGGAGCTCTGGTGCGCAACCTTGGCACCACTTCCCCAGGCTGGATAACCACTCTAGCCCGGACCATCCAGAGTGCAGGCACAGGTTGAACCGGGCTGTGGGTAAGCACGGGAGATCTAGTGCTTACTACACGCACCTCTCCCTTCGGCTCCATTCCCACATTCGCCCGGCACGAGCGGAGCGCGGGCAGAGGACACACTGCACCCTCCCAGCGCCCCGGAGACACAGCACGCAGAGCCGGCACAGGATACCCTGGGCCAAAACTGCGTACCGGCGACCAGACCCGCTGAGCAGGCACCATACGCCCTGGCTCGATGCCCGCACTCGCATGACACTCTCGGGGGGCTGTCCCATAGCGCACCGGGCTATGGACACGTACTGGCGACACCGTGCGCTTAACCGCATAACACGGTGCCTGCCCAGTATCGCGCTGCTTATAATAAGCACGAGGGGTGAGCGCAGGTCTGCTACCTGGCTTAGCTCCACCCCTCGTGTGCCCCCCCCCAAAAAAAATTTGGGGCTGTCTCTCGTACCTGTCGCACTGCCGTGCTGCCTCCTCATATCGCCGCCGCTCAGCTTTCGCTGCCTCCAGCTCTGCTTTGGGGCGGCGATATTCCCCAGCCTGTGCCCAGGGTCCCTCTCCGTTCAGTATCTCCTCCCATGTCCAGGAGTCCTGTGATACCGGCCGCTGTTGTTGTTGCTGCTGCTGCTGCTGTCGTCGCTGTTTTCTACCACGCCGCTTGGTCCTTGGTTGGTGGGTGATTCTGTCACGGTCGTCCTCCTCTTCGTCTGAAGAGGAGAGGCGAAAAGGATCAGAGGACCAATATGCGGCGTGGTAAGTGTCCATGGTAAATCTTTAATAACGAAAGACTGAACACTATACAAGAGAGTAACAAAAACAATAAACCAAATTCGACCGTGAAGCTACAAAATGAGACCTGTGCTGAAACAAGCCACTAACATAGACAATCACCCACAAACAAACAGTGCAACCCAGGCTACCTAAGTATGATTCTCAATCAGAGACAACTAATGACACCTGCCTCTGATTGAGAACCATACTAGGCCGAAAACATAGAACTGCCCCAAAACATAGAAAAACAAACATAGACTGCCCACCCAACTCATGCCCTGACCATACTAAATAAATACAAAACAACAGAAATAAAGGTCAGAACGTGACAAACAGAGTATTTTACAATCCCTGATGTCTCTCTGGAAGGAAATCCTCGCCCTGAGCTCGTCAACTTTATTATCCAGAGACTGAACATTAGCAAGTTATAATCTCAGAAGTGGTGGGTGGTGTGCGCGCCTCCTGAGTCGGACTAGGAGTCCACACTGAGTACCTCTTCTCTGCCGGTGGTGTTTTGGATCAGCCTCTGGAATCAGTTCAATTGCCCTGGGAACAAAGCATCCATTTCGGAAAATCGTATTCCTGGTCGTAATGCTGGTAATGCTGGTGAGTTACAGAACGCCAGAAGTATACAGAATGGTGTCGTCTGCATAGAGGTGGATCAGGGAATCGCCCGCAGCAAAAGCAACATCATTGATATATACAGAGAAAATAGTCGGCCTGAGAATTGAACCCTGTGGCACCCCCATAGAGACTGCCAGAGGACCGGACAACATGCCCTCCGATTTGACACACAGAACTCTGTCTGCAAAGTAGTTGGTGAACCAGGCAAGGCAGTCATTAGAAAAACCGAGGCTACTGAGACAGACAGACAGACAGACCAGACCAGACCAGACCAGACCAGACCAGACCAGACCAGACCAGACATGGGCATTACCAGATTATCCTCCTGTTTGGTCCTCAGTGCTCCTTGCAGGGTCCAGGAGAGGTCCTGATTACCCTCTGGAGGGTGAGGGGGGGGGGGGAGAACAGCATCCATAAAACAAACAGATGTCCTCACCTAGCTACAGCAGGCTACAGTTACTTCAGAACAGCTTGAGTTATCCATCTGTCACTTCAACAGACAACAAAACACTTCAATACCACCCAACACCCCAAAGAAACAAACTCATAGGTTATTATTGTGCAATTATAATTTTACCATGTAATATCTAAGTAAACACCTGTTTTTTGGTTGCTGGTATTCTACTGTTTTCACATTACCTGACAGCTGCAAATAATATTCAATCACTACATAAATAATATCAGGTTCTTTCAGTAACGTGAATTTGTGATGCTTTTAACACCATGGTCATAAGGTTGGCGGTATCCATCACGTCTTCATGCTGTGCATGGCCTTGACCCGTAGAAACAGGAACAACATCCACCCAGTGTTGTGCTGGGCACATATCCGCTACTGAAAGCACAAGGAAAACAAAGCCCATGCACTTTGCTTTTTCTACACGCTGGCTATGTCTGAAAATGTTAGCTGTTAAACTTTGGAGGAGGAGGAGGTCTGAGGTTGGAATGGAATTATCAAGGATGGAGGAAGCAAGGATTTGATGGCTAGTGATGTTTTCAGTCACAGCCCATCTGCAATCTTGTCTCTCATCATGTGACCCTTTCACCTTGTAATTGGTTCTTAATACAGTGACACTTTGTCATCCACCCTGTCATCAAGTTCCCTTATTAACAATCAATACTGCCCTTTAACCTGCAGTACTCCTTCTATGATGTTAGTAATGATTTATCTCCTCATTGAGAAACACTACAGACACGGTCTAGGGAGGAAGAAGGTGGCTGAAACCTGGACTTGGACTGTGGGTCTTGAGGTGTGGAGGCAGGAATCTAATGAACTGTGCCATAATAGGCCGGGCCACACACGCCATGTTACATTAGAAACCTGCTTCAACCTTACCCATTCTAACAGAGGAGAATATAGAAGGGGTCATTTCAAGTGCCCTATAGCATTCCACATATAGCATTATACAAGGCTTTACATTTCACCCTAGCTGTCTAGCATGCCTGGTTGATTGTCTGACTTTTACAGGGACGTAGACGGATTCCCTCCAAGGGTCTCTCCAGTTCAGTAAGCATGGGTCACTAGGTGACAGGAAGTACTGGGGGCAGGGAGGAGAGAGAGGCAGGGAGTATCCTTTTAAAGTCTGGAAATAAAGCACGGCAGTAGTAGAGGAACAGGCTGCCTGTGTCTGTCTGCCCGCCGTCCTTCCGTCTGTCTGTCTATTCACCAGCGTTTCGTCACTAAGCTCCCTTCACCTTTTTCCTCGGTTTTCCTTTGTCGTATTAACACATACACAAGTTCAGCATAGTAGAAGGACAACAGAATACAAACAATTGGGATGAACAAGAATAGAGGCCTTTCTCTTTGTTCTGTATTTCTTTCATCCTGCTGCCAATGAGGGAGAGCAGAAAAGACAGACGAAGATTAGACATCCTTCCAGAAACAGTTTTCCATGCTTTGGGATTTTTTTTGTGTGGATTGAAAACACGTTGCTGATGCTTAGTCAACGGCTAAAGGTGCATCAACCCAGCCCTGACCCATCTAATCATTAGAGGACTCTGAACATAACCCATGAAAATGCAAACATGCAGACATGAACCCCGTTCCCCAGAGACATAAAGCAGAATCCCGTCAGTCAGAGTGACGAGAGAGAGTCACAATCATTCGAAGAATGTCCTGAACCTGATCCGCTAGGATTGGGACACCTGGGGGGAAAAACAGAATGCTTCTCTCTTCTCCCTCCAACACAAAACACACGCACGCACACACACTGAAACATGAACACAAACCTTACAACATAGGACACACAACATTGTTGAATGCTTTCGTAAACAAAACAAATTGTGCATGGAGACGAGCACACGCTCGAGTCAGGCCAAAGTAAGAAAAACAGAAAGAGAATGATTCAGTGAGCCAGTGACAGGTCGGGCTCAAAGAAATAATGATTCACTCACACACATACACACACACACACTCCTCCCTCCAACATTATATGAACTCACACAGGGGTGTCAAACTCATTCCATGGAGGCCCTGGTGTCTGCAGGTTTTTTTCTCTCCTTTCAATTAAGCCCTAGACAACCAGACGTGGGGAGTTCCTTACTAATTGGTGACCTTAATTCATCAATCAAGTACAAGGGAGGAGTGAAAACACACAGAGACTCGGGCCTCCATGGAATGAGTTTGACCCCTGTGTACTAAGTACACACGACAAAGAGTCAGGCCAAAGTGAGAAAACGTAGAGAGTGCGGATGATTCAGTGAGACAGTGGCGAGTCGTGTTCAGAGTGAGAAGCAATTACTCCTGACCTCATGTATTTACAGCCATGACCTGAACTCTGACACCCTCACCTATTTATCTTAGCCCATCAGTCCCTCGTCCTTTCGCACTCTCTCTGACTCACTCTCATCATCAATCATCTACGGTGCCTTCAGAAAGTATTCCCACCCCTTGACTTTTCCCACATTTTGTTGTGTTACAGCCTGAATTTAAAATGGATTAAATTGAGATTTTGTCACGGGCATAAACACAGTACCCCATAATGTCAAAGTGGAATCACGTTTTTTGTCATTTTTACACATTTAATTAAATTAAAAGCTGAAATGTCTTGAGTCAATAAGTATTCCTTTGTTAGGGTAAGCCTAAATAAGTTCAGGAGTAAAAATGTGACTTGTTTCAGGAATCTAGGCGTATGAAGTGGGTCACTACTTCACAGGAGCCATTTGAACATAAACTTTTTTGATTGATCAAAATGTGTTTTTTTGGCAGAAATGCCTTCTGGAACATGTGAACTTTCATGTGCTTTAATAACACACTTGTATGCCATGTGTAAATACGAACAAAATTGTTAAATTAGAGCCTAGTTGGTTAAGCCACAGACAAAGTCAGCAACCTTCCCACTAGCCATGATTGGCTGAGATAATGAGTGGGCTGGACATGCCGAGAGAAGAGTTCAGATTGTTCTGCCACATAGAGGACTTCTGTCTATTTGAACTGGTTAGTCTGTGTTGGTATTTTTTTTAAATGTATTATCGTGTAGTGGAACTGCATAAGTGTTGATCTCCACTTTCTGGAGGGTTGAGTTTTGAAATCAGTGGAATTAGAGTATGATAACTAAAGAGATGGAGAAAACACCTGTCTCTGGATTTCATCTTCAAACTAAGGGCAACCATGGCATGGCATCCGTGATAGTCAAGCTAGCTACATTTTCAGATATTACATGTTTCTAATTTTGACAAAGTGGTTTAATTTCAAGTTAAAGTGTACTGTTAGCAAGCTAGCTGGCTGGCTCACTAGCTAACGTTACATGTATGGTGTTATTATTCGTATCTCAGAGCCATTTTCTTTGAACCTGGTTGGTTAACTCCCAGCAGATTCATGCAGGGTAGTAATGACATGATTTGGTACTATGTTCATTGTTGTTTAACTAGCTAAAGTTAGCTGGCTGGCTCACTAGCTAACGTATGATCTTACACATTGTATGGTCTTACACACTGTTTACTTAGCTAGGTTCATTGTTTACCTAGCTAGCTACATGTCTTAACGAAAGACTCCACTATGCAAGAAACCAGTAAGTAAACGTTGGCAAAAAAAGCTAAATGAAATTGTTGCTGGTTAGGCTGTTTTCCTGTTATACAGAGGTAAACAAAACATCGGCCAGAGCATCAAGTGTGCGCTCTGAATGCTCCAAGAGCGAACGGAGATGGTGGGGCTAAAGCTTAAGAGGGTGTGAATGGTGCTAAATGGTTGTAGACAAAGAAGAGCTCTTCACCAGGTACCAAAACATTTAAAGACCATTTTCTCAAAAGTGAGTTTACAAGTTGATCAACTTTCAAAGCAGAATTACTTTCCCATTGTTCCTCAAAAATTCCTATTGTTCCTTTCCCATTGTTCCTCAGTGTATTATATACCATTTTGTAGCTCTGGGTCTCTACTTTTATCCAATGTGAAAAACACAATTTCAAATTTTGCTACATAAGAATTGAGCCGGTCGGTCACAAATGTGCTTAACAAGTCACATAATAACTTGCATGGACTCACTCTGTGTGCAATAATAGGTTAATGATTTTTTTCTGACTACCTCATCTCTGTATCCCACACATACAATTATCTGTAAGGTACCTCAGTCGAGCAGTGCATTTCAAACACAGATTCAACCACAAAGATCAGGGAGGTTTTCCAAACTGCTTAGGGATGTCACAATGAGGCCAATGGTGACTTTAAAACAGTTACAACGTTTAATGGCTGTAATAGGAGAAGTGAGGATTGGTCACCAACATTGTAGTTACTCCACAATAGTCACCTAAATGACAGAGTGGCAAAGAAATTATCTTTCTGTCCTGAATAGAAAGCGTTATGTTTGTGGCAAATTCAACACAACACATCACTGAGTACCACTCTTCATATTTTTAAGCATGGTGGTGGCTGCATCATGTTATGGCTATGCTTGTCATCGGCAAGGAGGGAGTTTTTTGGGGATAAAAATAAACGGAATAAAGCTAAGCCCAGGAAAAACCCTAGAGACAAACCTGGTTCAGTCTGTTGCTTACCAAGACGGCATTGAATGTTTCTGAGTGGCCTAGTTACAGTTTTGACTTAAATCGGCTTGAAAATCTATGGCAAGACTTGAAATTGGTATAGATGTCTAGAAATGTATAAAAATGATCAACAATCAACTTAACAGAGCTTGAAGAATTTAAAAAAGAATCAAGTGAAAATATTGTACAATCCAGGTGTGGAAAGCTCTTAGAGACTTACCTAGAACGACTCAAAGCTGTAATCTCTGCCAAAGGTGATTCTAACATGTATTGACTCAGGGGTGGTGAATACGTATGTAAATGTGATATTTCATTTTCAAAGAAATCAAAAAACATATTTGCACATTGTCATTTTTGGGTATTGTGTGTAGATGAGTGAGAAAAACATATACTTAATCCATTTTGAATTCAGGCTGTAACACAACAAAATGTGGAATAAGTCAAGGGGTATGAATATGTTCTGAAGGCACTGTTGTGATATATCAAAGTAGTAACCTATTCATGACAATGCAGTTGAACTTAAGCAAACACACCTGCACACATCCAAACACGCACATACAGTGTATCACCTCTTGTTGAAAGCTCTCTTTTTCTCTCTTTCTTCCCCCTTTACTCTGGTGATATTATCATGACTTAGACAACTGGCTCACAAATGGCTGATTATTGTGGTCAAGGGTCAGATAACCCCAGGTCCAGGGTAGTCTGGCTGACAACTGTCAAGTGATGTTTGTGTGTGTGTGTGTGTGTGTGTGTGTGTGTGTGTATACTGAACAAAAATATAAATGCAACATGCAACAATTTCTAAGATTTTACTGAGTTACAGTTCATGACTGGGAATACAGATATGCATCTGTAACAGATACCTTAAAAAAGGTAGGGGCATAGATTAGAAAACCAGTGTAGTATCTGGTGTGACCACCATTTGCCTCATGCAGCGCGACACATATCCTTTGCATAGTTAATCAGGCTGTTGATTGTGGCCTGTGCAATGTTGTCCCACTCCTCTTCAATGGCTGTGCAAAGTTGCTGGATATTGGCGGAAACTGAAACACGCTGTCGTACAGGTCGAGCCAGATCATCCCAAACATGCTCAATGGGTGACATTGGTCTGGTGAGGCCATGGAAGAACTGGGACATTTTCAGCTTGCAGGAATTGTGTACAGATCCTTGCGACATGGAGCTGTGCATTATCATGCTGAAACATGAGGTGATTGTGGCAGATGAATGGCACAACAAATTCTCTAAAACAGCGTTGGAGGAAGATTGGTGGACAGGTGGACATTCCTGTAGTCAGCATGCCAATTGCACGCTCCCTCAACTTGAAACATCTGTGACACTGTGTTGTGTGACAAAACTGCACATTTTAGAGGGGCCTTTTATTGTCCCCAGCACAGGGTGCACCTATGTAATGGTCATGCTGTTTAATCAGCTTCTTGATATGCCACATCTGTCAGGTGGATGGATCATCTTGGCAAAGGAGAAATGCTCAATAACAGGGATGTAAACAAAGTTGTGCACAAAACTTTAGATAAATAAGCTTTTTGTGCATATGGAACATTTCTCAGAACTTTGTTTCAGCTCATGAAACATGGGCCCAACAATTAACATATTGCGTTCATATTTTTGTTCAGTGTAGGTGTGATAATAAGTGACAGTTGGTAATAAGCAGTGGTATGCAGCAGGAATGCACCAGAATGACACACTGGCCTTCAAACAAAAGTCCAGCTGACTTACTGGGTGGATGCACCTTTACAGAGGTTAGCATACAGAAAACTTGTATTTTTTTATTTTTCTTGTAGGAATATATCAAAGACTTGTAGGAGTATTTTATCAAGGGAAATAATTATTGTATTGTCATACACTTATTAATATACACATTTAATAAAACAAACATCTTATCAATAATTTATTACTTTAATTTCAGAATTTTCATAATGAGATAATATTCTGCTCTAATTTCTACTTCTGATACAATCTACTCAGTCATGTGTAGAGTGTTGGGAATGACCAAGATACATGTTTAGTCCCAAATGGCACCCTATTCCCTTCAATGCACTACTTCGACCAGAGCCCTACGAACCCTGGTCAAAGTAGTGCACCAGGGAATAGGGTGCCATTTGAGATTGTATCATATTAATAAAAGGGCTGAGGGAGGATGGAGAGCCAGCCAGCAGTGGAGAGCCAGCAGTGGAGAGCCAGCCAGCAGTGGAGAGCCAGCCAGCAGTGGAGAGCCAGCAGTGGAGAGCCAGCAGTGGAGAGCCAGCAGTAGAGAGCCAGCAGTAGAGAGCCAGCAGTGGAGAGCCAGCAGTGGAGAGCCAGCAGTGGAGAGCCAGCAGTGGAGAGCCAGCAGTGGAGAGCCAGCAGTGGAGAGCCAGCAGTGGAGAGCTGTGCTGGCAGGGCCTGTAACCCTCGCATGGGGAACCTAGCCTTGGGTTCGAGGACTACTCACCCAGTCTGTGTGTGGATCCAACTCCACAGAGTCCTACTGCTCCTACCAACAGACTTCTAGTTCTCCCCACAAGGAGTCTTCCTGCCCAGCAGTACCCAAATGCAGCAAGTGCAACGCAGCCCTCCCCCACCAGGCCCACCTAGCCACTGCCATGACCTACTCGTCCTTTGAATACCCAGATACATGGTGGCAGTCTGCAGAGAGGGTGGAGACCGAGACCCTCCAACTAGACCTGGAGACAGAGTTCTACTTCACCCACCTGATCCTGGTGTTCCGTTCCCCCCGCCTCTCTGCCATGCTGCTGGAACGTTCCCAGGGCCACGGACAGACCTGGAAGACCCTCAGGCACCATCGAGGACCACTTTGGAAATAAGTGTTTTAATTCATACTTTGATGTGTTATGCTCTGGGGTCAAAATACACCTATTTTCTTTTAACCCAGGTACTTTGCCAGGGACTGTGAGGGCACCTTCGGCCTGGCCGAGGATGGGGGAGAGTGTGGCAGCCTGTACCTCCAAGTTCTCAGGAGCGTTCCCCTGTGAACACTGTTTTCTGTCTCCCTCTTTTACTCCTGTGGCAGATCCACAGGGGGTGTGCGTGTAGCTGTGTGTATCTGTCTGTAACAGTAATCCAGTAATACATATGTAAGACACTGCTCCCTCCCTCCCTTGTGGCAGGTCCACGGGAGGTGTGTGTGCAGACACAAAACAGCCGGCGACCACTGTGAGCGCTGTGCTCCCCTCTACAACGAACAGCCTTGGCAAGTTGCCAATGGTATCATAGGAGCACCGCATGAATGCAAGAGGGAGTCTTACAGGTCCAGGAAGGTCAACAGGCAAAACCACGTACATTGCACAATATAGACAGCCACAGCCAGACATCTTCACTAGTACATGTATGATTCAATAGGTACAGTACATTTTATTTTTGTTAGTCAGGATGCCATTGATTTATCGATGCAAATATTAGTGAAACCTATTATCTGTACCTTTGAGAAAACAGATTGAACCCGAATCACACTGGATTAGAACGCTGTCAAACATCTTGTTATTTTTCCTGTGCGGATCAACATATTTTCACGTCGATCATTGTCGCAGTGTGAATAAGGTCTATAGGAAAACAGAAATGTGTTTACTCTTTCTTTTTAGAGTGTAAGTGTGCAGACATGCAGACAGCTGTCACTTTGACCAGGGTGTGTGGCTGGCATCAGGATGGCATAGTGGGTGGGTGTGTGACTCCTGCCGCCACAATACAGAGGGCAGGCAGTGCCAGATCTGTAAGAGAGGGTTCTACAGACACCCCAACAGACCCAGCTCTGCCCCCGACTGCTGCACATGCAAGAGAACATACAGTGCATTTGGAAGGTATTCAGACCCCTTGACTTTTTCCGCATTTTGTTACGTTACAGCCTTATTCTGAAATTGATTAAATTGTTTTCCCCCCTCATCAATCTACACACAGTACCCGATAATGTGGGTTACTGTGTGTAGATAGATTTTTTTTTATTGCAAATGTATTAAAAATTAAACACTGAAATATCACAGTTACATAAGTATTCAGACCCTTTACCCAGTACTTTGTTGAAGCATCTTTGGCAGCGATTATAGCCTCAAGTCTTCTTGGGTATGACACTAGTTTGGCACACCTGTATTTGGGGAGTTTCTACCATTCTTCTCTGCATATCCTCTCAACCTCTGTCAGGTTGGATGGGGAGTGTCGCTGCACAGGGAGAATGATTTACTGAATACTTATGTAAATAAGGTATTTCTGTTTTTTATTTTTAATAAATGTGCAAACATTTCTAAAAGCCTATTTTCGCCTTGTCATTATGGGGTATTGTGTGTAGATTGAGGAAAAACATTTATTTAATCTATTTTAGAATAAGGCTGTAACGTAACAAAATGTGGAAAAAAGGGAAGGGGTCTGAGAACTTTCCGAAAGCACTGTACTTCTGCCTGCATCTCTCTGTCCCTGTTATAGCTTCTTTGTTACTATGTTGTAACCCAGCTCTGTCCATGTAAGAGTACACACTTATCCCTCTCTGTCCCTGTTATATCTTCTTTGTTACTATGTTGTAACCCAGCTCTGTCCATGTAAGAGTACACACTTATCCCTCTCTGTCCCTGTTATATTTTCTTTGTTACTATGTTGTAACCCAGCTTTGTCCATGTAAGAGTACACACTTATCCCTCTATGACCCTGTTATATCTTCTTTGTTACTATGTTGTAACCCAGCTCTGTCTATGTAAGAGTACACACTTATCCCTCTGTCTGTCCCTGTTATGATTTGTTACTTGTTTTTTAACCCTAACCCTCAGCCTCTGACTCTTGCACAAGTAAGAGAGAAAGGGAATTATTTGTTTTATTTGTTATTACTTTGGCCTGACATGGGCAACTATCTCCATGGTGATGACAATGGTGTCCATTGTGGTGGTATCCACGTCTCCCTCCCTTTTATGTCTGACTTGTTACTATGTTGTTACTATTGCCTGGTATGGGTTGCCATGGTCAACATAACAGCAGTGATTGTCAATCGTGGTCTTGAGTAGGTTTTATTTGTGTGAACGTTTTTTTCTCCAGCTCAGCAATGAAACACTTGATTTAGCTCATCAAGGTGTTGAATATCAGTTGAATCAGGTGTGATGAAGTCACTAAGCTGTAACAAAAACATTCAGTAGTAGAAGGTTAGTTATGCCCATTGTCAGCTCTGACATTATGTTAAGATATATATGATCTTATCTAACCCATGGGTCATTACACACACACGCAAGCAAGCAGACACACATACACACACAGACATGAACATATTCTCTCTTTCTTCCCAGAAAAATGTGAGTGTAAGGAGATGACTATTGGCAAACCCAAACTCTTCTGTGCCAAGGAGTATGACTATGGTAGGTGGGATTAAGAAAGATGCGCGTGGGAAAAGTGGGAAAGGTTCCTGGGAAAAGCCTTCACAACTACATAATCTTAGCATTAGCCATGAATGATGTCATACATTGTCTCCTGTGGCTCCACCTGGCATTGTACTCCTCTTTCTCTGAGAATTTACTGTAAAAAGAGATTAAAATAATCTCAGACAATGCATATGTAAAGATAACACTGTAGATTAAAATTGAAATCTAATACATTGCATGTTTGAGGTTAGCCAACTACTATTTTATGGTTGGTGGTATGCATAACAACAACCCTAGGAGTTAGCTATAGAGTACAAACAGATCTGGGACCAGTCTGTAGTGAATGATGCCAACAGAGTTGAAAAGGAAATGCTAGTACACTGCATGTTTGAGGCAGTAGTAGATGGTGCCAGCAGAATTTAAAAGGGATTGATACCAACAGTATTGAACAGAGATCGATTGATCTCTTCTCCATAGTGCTGAAGGTGAGGATTGTGGCGGCCCATGATCAGGGCTCCCATGCTGAGGTGGAGGTCAAGGTAAAGAAGGTCCTGTACTACAGCAGCCAGGCGAGGATCCAGAGAGGTCACATCACCCTTTTCCCAGAGACCTGGACCAACCATGGGTGCATCTGCCCCCTCAACCCAGGTGAACGCTTGCATTTTGCACAGGTAGTTGGTCAGGCAACTGGACCTTGACTGCTTCCTACCCAATCATTATTAACTCCGGATGCATGCCTGCCTTGTTTGGCCCTCGCACGCTAGACTTATTTACATTAGATGACTCACCGCAACCTTAATCTGGTTCATCAGAGCATTCTATAATTTATATATATACACACAGTATCAGTCAAAAGTTTGTACACACCTACTCATCTAAAGGTTTTTATTTATTTTGACTTGTTTCTACATTGTAGAATAGTACTGAAGACATTAAAACTATTAAATAACAGATATGGAATCATGTAGTAACCAAAAAAGAGTTAAACAAATAAAAATATATTTTATTTTTGTGTTTCTTCAAAGTAGCCACCCTTTCCCTTGATGACAGCTTTGCACACTCTTGGCATTCTCTCAACCAGCTTCACCTGGAATGCTTTTCCAACAGTCTTGAAGTAGTTCCCACATATTCTGAGTACTTGTTGGCTTCTTTTCCTTCACTCTGCGGTCCAACTCCTCCCAAACCATCTCAATTGGGTTGAGGTTCAGGGATTGTGGAGGCCAGGTCATCTGATGCATCGCTCCATCACTCTCCTTCTTAGTCAAATAGCCCTTACACAGCCTGGAGGAGTGTTGTCCTGTTGAAAAACAAATTATAGTCCCACTAAGCGCAAACCAGATGGGATGGCGTATGCTGGAATGCTATGGCAGCCATGATGGTTAAGTCTGCCTTAAATTCTAAATGACACTGACAGTGCCACCAGTAAAGCACCCCCACACCATCACACTTCCTCCTCCATGCTTCATGGTGGGAAACACACATAATCCGTTCATCTACGCTGCGTCTCACAAAGACACGGTGGTTGGAACCAAAAATCTCATTTGACCAAAGGACATATTTCCACCGGTCTAATGTCCATTGCTAGTGCTTCTTGGCCCAAGCAAGTCTCTTCTTCTTATGTCTATCCTTTAGTAGTGGTTTCTTTGCAGCAATTCGACACTGAAGGCCTGATTCACGCAGTCTCCTCCACCAAACTTTACAGTTGGCACCATGCATTCAAGCCGGTAGTGTTCTCCTGGCATCCGCCAAACCCAGATTCGTCTGTTGGACTGCCAGATGGTGAAGCGTGATTCATCACTCCAGAGAATGTGTTTCCATTGCTCCAGAGTAAAATGACGTGATTTTTACACCACTCCAGCCGGCGCTTGGCATTGAACATGATGATCTTAGGATTGTGTGCGGCTGCTTGGCCATGGAAACCCATTTCATGAAGCTCCCGACGAACAGTTATTGTGCTGACGTTGCTTCCAGAGGCAGTTTGAAACTGCCTCTGTGTATATGTATGTATTGTATATGTATGTACTGTATGTATGTGTGTGTATATATATATATATATATATATATATATATATATATATATATATATATATATATATATATAGAAACTCAGCAAAAAAAGAAACGTTCTCTCACTGTCAACTGCATTTATTTTCAGCACAATTAACATGTGTAAATATTTGTATGAACATAACAAGATTCAACAACTGAGACATAAACTGAACAAGTTCCACAGACATGTGAGAGGACGGGGGTCAAAATCAAAAGTAACAATCAGTATCTGGTGTGGCCACCAGCTGCATTAAGTACTGCAGTGCATCTCCTCTTCACTGCACCAAATTTGCCAGTTCTTGCTGTGAGATGTTACCTCACTCTTCCACCAAGGCACCTGCAAGTTCCCGGACATTTCTGGGGGAATGTCCCTAGCCCTCACCCTCCGATCCAGCAGGTCCCAGACGTGCTCAATGGGATTGAGATCTGGGCTCTTCGCTGGCCATGGCAGAACACTGTCTTGCAGGAAATCACGCACAGAACGAGCAGTATGGCTGGTGGCATTGTCATGCTGGAGGGTCATGTCTGAATGAGCCTGCAGGAAGGGTACCACATGAGGGAGGAGTATGTCTTCCCTGTAATGCACAGTGATGAGATTGCCTGCAATGACAACAAGCTCAGTCCGATGATGCTGTAACACACCGCCCCAGAACATGATGGACCCTCCACCTCCAAATCGATCCCGCTCCAGAGTACAGGCCTCAGTGTGACGCTCATTCCTTCGACGATAAATGCGAATCCGACCATCACCCTTGGTGAGACAAAACCGCGACTCGTCAATGAAGAGCACTTTTTTCCAGGCCTGTCTGGTCTAGCAACGGTGGGTTTGTGCCCATAGGTGATGTTGTTGCCGGTGATGTCTGGTGAGGACCTGCCTTACAATATGCCTACAAGACCTCAGTCCAGCCTCTCTCAGCCTATTGCGGACCGTCTGAGCACTGATGGAGGGATTGTGCGTTCCTGGTGTAACTCGGGCAGTTGTGGTTGCCATCCTGTACCTGTCCCGCAGGTGTGATGTTCAGATGTACCAATCCTGTACAGGTGTTGTTACACATAATCTGCCACTGCAAGGACGATCAGCTGTCCGTCCTGTCTCCCTGTAGCGCTGTCTTAGGCGTCTCACAGTATGGACATTGCAATTTATTGCCCTGGCCACATCTGAAGTCCTCATGCCTCCTTGCAGCATGCCTAAGGCACATTCACGCAGATGAGCAGGGACCCTGGGCATCTTTCTTTTGGTGATTTTCAGAGTCAGTAGGAAGACCTCTTTAGTGTCCTAAGTTTTCATAACTGTCTGTAAGCTGTTAGTGTCTTAATGACCGTTCCACAGGTGCATGTTCATGAATTGTTTATGGCTCATTGAACAGACAGTGTTTAAACCCTTTACGATGAAGATCTGTGAAGTTATTTGGATTATCTTTGTAAGACAGGGTCCTGAAAAAGGGACGTTTATTTTATATATATGGACACACCTACTCATTCAGGAGTTTTTATTTATTTGTACTATTTTCTACATTGTAGAATAATATTGAAGATGTCAAAACTATGAAATAACATATGGAATCATGTAGTAACCAGAAAAGTGTTAAACAAATCAAAATATATTTTAGATTCTTTGAAGTAGCCCCCCTTTGCCTTGACAGCTCTGCACACTCTTGCCATTCTCTCAACCAGCTTCAACTAGAATGCAACAGTCTTGAATGATATGCTCTGCACTTGTTGGCTGCTTTGTTGCTTTGTTGCTCTGCTTTGTTGGCTCCTTTTCCTTCGCTCTGCGGTCCAACTCATCCCAAAACCATCTCAATTGGGTTGATTGGGTCGGGTGATTGTGGAGGCCAGGTCATCTGATGCAGCACTCTATCACTCTCATTCTTGGTAAAATAACCCTTACACAGCCTGGAGGTGTGTTGGGTCATTGTCCTGTTGAAAAACAAATGATTGTCCCGCTAAGCGCAAACCAGATAGCAGGGCGTATCGCTGCAGAATGCTGTGGTAGCCATGCTGGTTAAGTGTGCCTTAAATTCTAAATAAATGACTAACAGTGTCACAATCAAAGCACCCCCATACCATCACACCTCCTCCTCCATGCTTCATGGTGGGAAACACACATGCGGAGATCATTCGTTCACCTACTTTGTGTCTGACAAAGACACGGCGGTTGGAAACAAAAATCTCAAATTTGGACTCATCAGACCAAAGGACAGATTTCCACCGATCTAATGTCCATTGCTCGTGTTTCTTGGCCCAAACAAATATCTTCTTCTTATTGCTGTCCTTTAGTAGTGGTTTCTTTCCAGCAATTCGACCATGAAGGCCTGATTCACGCAGTCTCCTCTCAACAGTTGATGTTGAGATGTGTCTTACTTGAACTCTGTGAAGCATTTATTTTGGCTACCATTTCGGAGGCTCATAACTCTCATGAACTTACCCTCTGCAGCAGAGGTAACTCAGTGTCTTCCTTTCCTGGGGCGGTCCTCATGAGAGCCAGTTTCATCATAACACTTGATGGTTTTTGCGACTACAATTGAAGAAACTTTCAAAGTTCTTGAAATTTTCCGTATTGACTGACCTTCATGTCTTGAATAAATGATGGACAGTCATTTCTCTTTGCTTATTTGCGCTGTTCTTGCCATAATATGGACTTGGTCTTTTACCAAATAGGTCTATCTTCTGTATACCACCCCTACCTTGTCACTACACAACTGATTGGCTCAAATGCATTAAGGAAAGGAATTCCACAAATGAACTTTTAACAAGGAACACCTGTTAATTGAAATGTATTCCAGGTGACTGACTACCTCATGAAGCTGGTTGAGAGAGTGTGCAAAGCTGTCATAAAGGCCAAGGGTGGCTTCTTTGAAGAATCTCAAATATATTTTGATTAGGTTAACACTTTTGTGGTTATTACATTATTCCATATGTGTTATTTCATAGTTTTGATGTCTTCACTATCATTCTACAACGTAGAAAATACTACAAATAAAGAAAAACCCTTGAATGAAAAGGTGTGTCCAAACCTTTGAGTGGTACTGTGTATACAGTTGAAGTCGGAAGTTTACATACACTTAGGTTGGGAGTCATTAAAACTCATTTTTCAACCACTCCATACATTTCTTCTTAACAAACAATTCCAGTGGGCCAGAAGTTTACATACACTAAGTTGACTGTGCCTTTAAACAGGTAGGAAAATTCTAGAAAATGATGTCATTGCTTTAGAAGCTTCTGATAGACTAATTGACATAATTTGAGTCAATTGGAGGTGGACCTGTGGATGTATTTCAAAGCCGACCTGCAAACTCAGTGCCTCTTTGCTTGACATCATGGGAAAATCAAAAGAAATCAGCTAAAAAAAATGGTAGACCTCCACAAGTCTGGTTTATTCTTGGGAGATGCTTGCAAGCCAAGGAACACCATCCCAACCATTACGCACGGGGATGGCAGCATCATGTTGTGGGGGTGCTTTGCTGCAGGAGGGACTGGTGCACTTCACAAAATAGATGGCAACATGAGGCAGGAAAATTATGTGGATATATTGAAGCAACATCTCAAGACATCAGTAAAGAAAGTCAAAGCTTGGTCGCAAATGGGTCTTCCAAATGGACAATGACCCCAAGCATACTTCCAAAGTTGTGGCAAAATGGCATAAGGACAACAAAGTCAGGTACTGGAGTGGCCATTACAAAGCCCTGATCTCAATGCTATAGAACATTTGTGGGCAGACCTGAAAAAGCATGTGCGAGCAAGGAGGCCTACAAACCTGACTCAGTTACACCAGCTCTGTCAGGGGGAATGGGCCAAAATTCACCCAACTTATTGTGGGAAGCTTGTGGAAGGCTTCCTGAAACGTTTGACCCAAGTTAAACAATTGAAATGCAATGCTACCAAATACTAATTGAGTGTATGTAAACTTCTGACCCACTGGGAATGTGATGAAAGAAGTAAAGACTGAAATAAATAATTCTCTCTACTATTATTCTGACATTTCACATTCTTAAAATATAGTGGTGATCCTAACTGACCTAAGAGAGGGAACTGAGTTTAAATGTAAAAATGGAGTTTAATGTATTTGGCTAAGGGGTATGTAAACGTTCAACTTAAACTGTACATATATATATTGAACAGGATTATCTATTTTGGATGCAATTTGAATGGAATTGATGTCACGCATGCTCTGATTTAAAGCAACAATTTTCAAGTGAGAGGCTGTTTTACAATAAAAAAATCTTTACAATAAAAGCCAGAAGGAGATGTGTAAATTAGACGCGCATTCGGTCCTTACAGTATATACAGTGCCTTGCGAAAGTATTCGGCCCCCTTGAACTTTGCGACCTTTTGCCACATTTCAGGCTTCAAACATAAAGATATAAAACTGTATTTTTTTTGTGAAGAATCAACAACAAGTGGGACACAATCATGAAGTGGAACGACATTTATTGGATATTTCAAACTTTTTTAACAAATCAAAAAATGAAAAATTGGGCGTGCAAAATTATTCAGCCCCTTTACTTTCAGTGCAGCAAACTCTCTCCAGAAGTTCAGTGAGGATCTCTGAATGATCCAATGTTGACCTAAATGACTAATGATGATAAATACAATCCACCTGTGTGTAATCAAGTCTCCGTATAAATGCACCTGCACTGTGATAGTCTCAGAGGTCCGTTAAAAGCGCAGAGAGCATCATGAAGAACAAGGAACACACCAGGCAGGTCCGAGATACTGTTGTGAAGAAGTTTAAAGCCGGATTTGGATACAAAAAGATTTCCCAAGCTTTAAACATCCCAAGGAGCACTGTGCAAGCGATAATATTGAAATGGAAGGAGTATCAGACCACTGCAAATCTACCAAGACCTGGCCATCCCTCTAAACTTTCAGCTCATACAAGGAGAAGACTGATCAGAGATGCAGCCAAGAGGCCCATGATCACTCTGGATGAACTGCAGAGATCTACAGCTGAGGTGGGAGACTGTCCATAGGACAACAATCAGTCGTATATTGCACAAATCTGGCCTTTATGGAAGAGTGGCAAGAAGAAAGCCATTTCTTAAAGATATCCATAAAAAGTGTTGTTTAAAGTTTGCCACAAGCCACCTGGGAGACACACCAAACATGTGGAAGAAGGTGCTCTGGTCAGATGAAACCAAAATTGAACTTTTTGGCAACAATGCAAAACGTTATGTTTGGCGTAAAAGCAACACAGCTGAACACACCATCCCCACTGTCAAACATGGTGGTGGCAGCATCATGGTTTGGGCCTGCTTTTCTTCAGCAGGGACAGGGAAGATGGTTAAAATTGATGGGAAGATGGATGGAGCCAAATACAGGACCATTCTGGAAGAAAACCTGATGGAGTCTGCAAAAGACCTGAGACTGGGACGGAGATTTGTCTTCCAACAAGACAATGATCCAAAACATAAAGCAAAATCTACAATGGAATGGTTCAAAAATAAACATATCCAGGTTAGAATGGCCAAGTCAAAGTCCAGACCTGAATCCAATCGAGAATCTGTGGAAAGAACTGAAAACTGCTGTTCACAAATGCTCTCCATCCAACCTCACTGAGCTCGAGCTGTTTTGCAAGGAGGAATGGGAAAAAATTTCAGTCTCTCGATGTGCAAAACTGATAGACATATCCCAAGCGACTTACAGCTGTAATCGCAGCAAAAGGTGGTGCTACAAGTATTAACTTAAGGGGGCTGAATAATTTTGCACTGACAATTTTTCTGTTTTTGACTTGTTAAAAAAGTTTGAAATATCTATGATGTGTCCCAAAAAAATACAGTTTTATATATTTATGTTTGAAGCCTGAAATGTGGCAAAAGGTCGCAAAGTTCAAGGGGGCCGAATACTTTCGCAAGGCACTGTAACTGTGGCATAGTCTATGCTGCAGCAAATGTAGGCATACCTGTCACAATAAAAAAAGTTACCATGGTGAGATGATAGGTCTGCATGCATTGCTAACTGCACCCCATACTGAGATGGTCTGCCTGTCCCCAACATGAGCATTGATGATTGATCATGCAGAGAGCAGAGAGAAAAGACTGTAGAGAAGGCATATTTAGACATTGCATAGAATTTAACATTTCCATTTCACATCATGTTGTTGATATAAATCATTTATTATAATTGACTGGTTTTTCAGTTATTTATCCTGGGGAAAGGAAGTGGTTTTGGAAGGTAGATCTCGGAAAATCTCGGGAACCGAGTTCCGACTGGAACTTAGTAGGCCCAAACAGGTAGAAGAGAGAGAACAGAAGAGAGAATAAAAAAACAACATTAAAGGGATAAATTGGCTAATCTCTTCAGTTCCCTGAGCTCTCCCTCTTGCCTGTGTGTGTGTGTGTGTGTGCTCCCCCAGTCCCCTGTCTGCCTGACAGAGGGAACACACATCCAGCGCTGAATCTGCCCTCTGGACTGGACTCTAGAGCGCCAAACTTACAAACACGCTCCCAGTTTAGAAATGAACTGACTCCACTCATGTCCTCTATCAACCATTGCATCTGATGGATCTTTGTCAGGTTCAATATCGAAATATGACATAACGAGGGACACTTACTTTCATGGTGGTATATCTCCATAAGGCCCACTTCTATTTCTTTCAGGGATGTAGTGGTAGATAACTGGTGGATAAACACAGTGCCTAAAAATAGGGGTAAACCCTAATTCAATACTTCAATAATACTATTTTATTGGGTGCAATTGTGGCCAAATCATATGATTCATTGCAGAAGAAGGACTCTGGCCAAGTTGGGAGATGACCATGTACTCAGCATTTGAACGGTGCACTGAGTTTACCTGAGTTTTACCCTCCAGCTCTCAACACCGATTCCACTCCATACCAGGTTGTTGTGGGAGACTTAAGTTTGCTTACAGAAACTGACCCCCATGTGATTCTCTCATTAGTAAACAACCCAACAACCCCTCATTCATCTCCAAATAAACAATGAGCCACTTAAAGTAAGGGATGAATTGACGTGACTGTGCGTCTGATCTAGATAGTGTTACGGTGAGTGAATGAGGACCCAAAAGCGAACTAACTTAAACAGAGCTTCTTTAATAACCAAACATAGGTAGGCTCAGATAGACCGGCAGATTCCGACAGGACAGGACAAGGTTACAGCAAACATGACGATAGTCTGGCTCAGGCATGAAACACAACAAACAAGAATCCGACAAGGACAGGAACAAAAACAGAGAGAGATATAGGGGACTAATCAGAGGGAAAAAGGGAACAGGTGGGAAACGGGGTGACGAGGTAGTCAGGAGGAGACAAGGAACAGCTGGGGGAAAGCAGGGGAGAAAAGGTAACCTAATACGACCAGCAGAGGGAGACAGGGTGAAAGGAAAGGGCAGAAAGACACAACATGACAATACATGACAGTACCCCCCCACTCACCGAGCGCCTCCTGGCGCACTCGAGGAGGAAACCTGGCGGCAACGGAGGAAATCCTCGATCAGCGCACGGTCCAGCACGTCCCGAGAGGGAACCCAACTCCTCTCCTCAGGACCGTACCCCTCCCAATCAACGAGGTACTGGTGACCACGGCCCCGAGGACGCATGTCCAAAATCCTGCGGACCCTGTAGATGGGTGCGCCCTCGACAAGGATGGGGGGGGGGGGGGGAAGACGAGCGGGGGCGCGAAGAACGGGCTTAATACAGGAGACATGGAAGACCGGGTGGACGCGACGAAGGTATCGCGGAAGAAGAAGTCGAACTGCGACAGGATTAATGACCCGAGAAATGCGGAACGGACCAATGAACCGCGGGGTCAACTTGCGAGAAGCCGTCTTAAGGGGAAGGTTCTGAGTGGAGAGCCAAACTCTCTGACCGCGACAATATCTAGGACTCTTAGTTCTACGCTTATTAGCAGCCCTCACAGTCTGCGTCCTATAACGGCAAAGTGCAGACCTGACCCTCTTCCAGGTGCGCTCGCAACGTTGGACAAAAGCCTGAGCGGAGGGGACGCTGGACTCGGCGAACTGAGATGAGAACAGCGGAGGCTGGTACCCGAGGCTACTCTGAAAAGGAGATAGCCCGGTCGCAGACGAAGGAAGCGAGTTGTGGGCGTATTCTGCCCAGGGGAGCTGCTCTGACCAAGACGCAGGGTTGCGAAAAGAAAGACTGCGTAAGATGCGACCAATAGTCTGATTGGCCCGTTCTGCTTGACCGTTAGACTGGGGGTGAAAGCCGGAAGAGAGACTGACGGAAGCCCCAATCAAACGGCAAAACTCCCTCCAAAATTGAGACGTGAATTGCGGACCTCTGTCCGAAACGACGTCTGACGGAAGGCCATGAATTCTGAAAACATTCTCGATGATGATTTGTGCAGTCTCTTTAGCAGAAGGAAGCTTAGCAAGGGGAATGAAATGAGCCGCCTTAGAGAACCTATCGACAACCGTAAGAATAACAGTCTTCCCCGCTGACGAAGGCAGTCCGGTGACAAAATCTAAGGCGATGTGAGACCACGGTCGAGAGGGAATGGGAAGCGGCCTGAGACGGCCGGCAGGAGGGGAGTTACCGGACTTAGTCTGCGCGCAGACCGAACAAGCAGCCACGAAACGACGCGTGTCATGCTCCCGGGTGGACCACCAAAAACGCTGGCGAATGGAAGCAAGCGTACCCCGAACGCCAGGGTGGCCGGCTAACTTGGCAGAGTGAGCCCACTGAAGAACGGCCAGACGAGTAGGAACGGGAACGAAAAGAAGGTTCCTAGGACAAGCGCGCGGCGACGGAGTGTGAGTGAGCGCTTGCTTTACCTGCCTCTCAATTCCCCAGACAGTCAACCCGACAACACGCCCCTCAGGGAGAATCCCCTCGGGGTCAGTGGAGGCTACTGAAGAACTGAAGAGACGAGATAAAGCATCAGGCTTGGTGTTCTTAGAGCCCGGACGATAAGAAATCACAAACTCGAAACGAGCGAAAAACAGCGCCCAACGCGCCTGACGCGCATTAAGTCGTTTGGCAGAACGGATGTACTCAAGGTTCCTATGGTCAGTCCAAACGACAAAAGGAACGGTCGCCCCCTCCAACCACTGTCGCCATTCGCCTAGGGCTAACCGGATGGCGAGCAGTTCGCGGTTTCCCACATCATAGTTACGTTCCGACGGGGACAGGCGATGAGAAAAATACGCGCATGGGTGGACCTTGTCGTCAGAGAGGGAGCGCTGAGAAAGAATGGCTCCCACGCCCACCTCTGACGCGTCAACCTCGACAACGAACTGTCTAGAGACGTCAGGTGTAACAAGGATAGGAGCGGATGTAAAACGATTCTTGAGGAGATCAAAAGCTCCCTGGGCGGAAACGGACCACTTAAAGCACGTCTTGACAGAAGTAAGGGCTGTGAGAGGAGCTGCCACCTGACCGAAATTACGGATGAAACGACGATAGAAGTTCGCGAAGCCGAGAAAGCGCTGCAGCTCGACGCGTGACTTAGGGGCGGGCCAATCAATGACAGCTTGGACCTTAGCGGGATCCATCTTAATGCCTTCAGCGGAAATAACAGAACCGAGAAATGTGACGGAGGAGGCATGAAAAGTGCACTTCTCAGCCTTCACAAAAAGACAATTCTCTAAAAGGCGCTGGAGGACACGTCGAACGTGCTGAAGATGAATCTGGAGTGACGGTGAAAAAATCAGGATATCGTCAAGGTAAACGAAAACAAAGATGTTCAGCATGTCTCTCAGGACATCATTGACTAATGCCTGAAAGACAGCTGGAGCGTTAGCGAGGCCGAAAGGAAGAACCCGGTATTCAAAGTGCCCTAACGGAGTGTTAAACGCCGTCTTCCACTCGTCCCCCTCCCTGATGCGCACGAGATGGTAAGCGTTACGAAGGTCCAACTTAGTGAAAAACCTGGCTCCCTGCAGGATCTCGAAGGCTGAAGACATAAGAGGAAGCGGATAACGATTCTTAACTGTTATGTCATTCAGCCCTCGATAATCTATGCAGGGGCGCAGAGACCCGTCCTTCTTCTTGACAAAAAAAAAACCCCGCTCCGGCGGGAGAGGAGGAGGGGACTATGGTACCGGCGTCAAGAGCTACAGACAAATAATCCTCGAGAGCCTTACGTTCGGGAGCCGACAGAGAGTATAGTCTACCCCGGGGGGGAGTGGTTCCCGGAAGGAGATCAATACTACAATCATACGACCGGTGTGGAGGAAGAGAGGTGGCCCTGGACCGACTGAACACCGTGCGCAGATCGTGATATTCCTCCGGCACCCCTGTCAAATCACCAGGCTCCTCCTGTGAAGAAGAGACAGAGGAAACAGGAGGGATAGCAGACATTAAACATTTCACATGACAAGAGACGTTCCAGGAGAGGATAGAATTACTAGACCAATTAATGGAAGGATTATGACAAACTAGCCAGGGATGGCCCAAAACAACAGGTGTAAAAGGTGAACGAAAAATCAAAAAAGAAATGGTTTCGCTATGATTACCAGAAACAGTGAGGGTTAAAGGTAGCGTCTCACGCTGAATCCTGGGGAGAGGACTACCATCCAGGGCGAACAAGGCCGTGGACTCCCTTAACTGTCTGAGAGGAATGTCATGTTCCCGAGCCCAGGTCTCGTCCATAAAACAGCCCTCCGCCCCAGAGTCTATTAAGGCACTGCAGGAAGCTGACGAACCGGTCCAGCGTAGATGGACCGACAAGGTAGTGCAGGATCTTGAAGGAGAGACAGGAGTAGTAGCGCTCACCAGTAGCCCTCCGCTTACTGATGAGCTCTGGCTTTTACTGGACATGAAGTGACAAAATGACCAGCAGAACCGCAATAGAGACAGAGGCGGTTGGTGATTCTCCGTTCCCTCTCCTTAGTCGAGATGCGGATACCTCCCAGCTGCATAGGCTCAGCTCCCGAGCCGGCAGAGGAAGATGGTAGTGATGCGGAGAGGGGGGCAACGGAGAACGCGAGCTCGGTGACGAAGATCAACCCGTCGCTCAATGCGAATAGCGAGTTCAATCAAGGAATCCACGCTGGAAGGAACCTCCCGGGAGAGAATCTCATCCTTTACCTCTGCGCGGAGACCCTCCAGAAGACGAGCGAGCAAAGCCGGCTCGTTCCAGCCACTGGAGGCAGCAAGAGTGCGAAACTCAATAGAGTAGTCTGTTATGGATCGATTGCCTTGACATAGGGAAGCCAGGGCCCTGGAAGCCTCCTCCCCAAAAACAGATCGATCAAAAACCCGTATCATCTCCTCCTTAAAGTCCTGATACTGGTTAGTACACTCAGCCCTTGCCTCCCAGATTGCCGTGCCCCACTCACGAGCCCGTCCAGTAAGGAGAGATATGACGTAGGCGACACGAGCAGTGCTCCTGGCGTAAGTGTTGGGCTGGAGAGAAAACACAATATCACACTGGGTGAGGAACGAGCGGCATTCAGTGGGCTCCCCAGAGTAACACGGCGGGTTATTGATTCTGGGCTCCGGAGATTCGAAAGCCCTGGAAGTGGCCGGTGGATCGAGGCGGAGATGGTGAACCTGTTCTGTGAGGTTAGAGACTTGGGTGGCCAGGGTCTCAACGGCATGTCGAGCAGCAGACAATTCCTGCTCGTGTCTGCCTAGCATCGCTCCCTGGATCTCGACGGCTGAGTGGAGAGGATCCGAAGTCGCTGGGTCCATTCTTGGTCGGATTCTTCTGTTACGGTGAGTGAATGAGGACCCAAAAGCGAACTAACTTAAACAGAGCTTCTTTAATAACCAAACATAGGTAGGCTCAGATAGACCGGCAGATTCCGACAGGACAGGACAAGGTTACAGCAAACATGACGATAGTCTGGCTCAGGCATGAAACACAACAAACAAGAATCCGACAAGGACAGGAACAAAAACAGAGAGAGATATAGGGGACTAATCAGAGGGAAAAAGGGAACAGGTGGGAAACGGGGTGACGAGGTAGTCAGGAGGAGACAAGGAACAGCTGGGGGAAAGCGGGGGAGAAAAGGTAACCTAATACGACCAGCAGAGGGAGACAGGGTGAAAGGAAAGGGCAGAAAGACACAACATGACAATACATGACAGATAGTATTAGATCTAGATAGACACAATGCCATAGTATTTGACACAGACAACAGGCATAAGGAGTCCTGTGTTGCTGCCTCGAAGGAGTAAGCTAGGTCTGTAGCTGCTGGCCTGTTCTGACTGGAGAGACATGGTGCAACCCTTTAACCCAGTTAGACTATGTCCTTATACCAGACTATTAACGGGAGGGAGTTTTGACATACATGGGCTAGAATTTGCATGTGGTGGATAAAGTTGTGAAGGGATACATGAATGAATTCAGTGTCCCAATCATATCAGCTGTATGTCTTGTATATAAAATGTGATGCCTTATACTGTAACTGTATGCATTAAGTGTCATGCTCATGGCCTATGTCCTATATTTTTGTATTAAATGGACATAAATGGGTTGGAATTTGCATGCTGTTTACTCGTGCACAGCTAGCCCAATGGGATCCAATGGTTATGAATGCCATTATCATAGCATAAGTTTTCTCCACATACTTTCTTGCGTACTACTGTATATGCATTAAGTTTCATAGTGAGTAACAAGTCTGTCTCTTTGAAGCGCAATTGTGTAACGCGAAATTCTGTTAGTTCTCTCGCCTGTGAGCCCGAGTACATGTAAGAATATCGCCCTCCTTTGGTTCAAAATGAGGATACAATATTTCTATGACACAATGTGAACCATTTGAAACTCTTCTCTTCCACAGTGGCTGTCTGATGACGCAGTCAAATGTGAAGACCATAGAAACAAAGACCAATATAAGATTTGTAACAATACAATTTATTTGTAAAAAAAAAAAATGGCCTCAAAATAAAAATACAGCAGATAAACAAAATATAGAAATATAAATACTTTCATAGCAGGTATATATATTTTCCTCAGGTTCTTTCCAAGGCATTGAAGCTTTGCACTATTAAGTCATATATTGAGGTGTCCACCCAAAACAGAGGGAGCAATTTTGCATATTTCATTTTATTCTAAATAAGCAATATAGCAATCAACTAAGTATGATAAAGAAAATGTCAAGATTATATTTCTTGCTTTTTATATGCCCTTATTTATTGGCTTGATCCTTTGAAATAATACATGTCATAAGTTAGCTACTTCCTTGACACCAGTCTCATGCTCTTGCTAAAACTCTTGAAGCTACTGAAGGTTTGGATTTAGGCAACTTAAAATTACGTCACAACAACGTTGAATAAATGTCTAGTGAGGATTCCTGTCTGTGTTTTACTGGGTTGTGTTCATTAGGCACCAAACGGAAGAAGAAGAAAAAACAACACAGAGGGACTAACTGGACTTGTCCAATAAGAAACACTCAATATCATTTTCTGTTGCAAAACATTTACAAAAGTTCTGTGCCCTAATGAACAGGACCCTGATTTATCTTCTCTCATTCTTTCTCTTCCCGTTCTCCCTGGTTTGAGGTCAGCCGGCCTACGGAAAATGCTCAGTAGTCATCCCCGCGGCTCACCACTTCCTTACAAGTGGGCCTGAGCAGGATGGTGTGTTCGTACTGAGCGGTGTAGGAGCCCTTTGTGTCGCAGAGCGGCGGGTACGGGTCTATGATACCCAGGTCACACAGGTTCTTCAGGGCCATCAAGTACTTGCTCTCTCCCTGCCGGTCCAACCAGCGGCGGCAGAACGCCAATGTCCCGAAGTTCTCATTGATCACGTTTAGCAGATGCTTGGCCCTGGGAAGTCTTGACGCAGAACAGGGAGAGAGGAGAGGGAACACACAGGAAAGGCGTGACAGTAACCCTTCAGCAACGCTTGAAGTAGAATGAAAAAGGTGCCAGTACTCATTTTAATTTAGTTTAATAGTACTCATTTTAATGTAATATTCCGGTACTCAAGCAGTAGAAAATGTGAGGCGTGCACCAATGCCCTTCAGTGATAAGTATGTTTTTTTAAATAACAGGTCAGTACAGTCCTAACACCCTGACTACATCGGCCACATTGTATGCGTGAGTGTTGCAAAAATGAATGTATACATACATGTTAGTCAATCATTTCATCTACACTACTCGTACATGCCAATGAGCTTATGCTATGACAAATGCTAAAATAGAACTTGGTTCTATTTGAGACCACCCTCAGCGGGAATGATACAAGTCGGAAACATCTGGCTTTTAGGGATACAGTATCTTCAACCTAGCTTTTTTTTTTCCTGAAAACTGGATGTGTACCCCGTTCAGGCATTCCTTATTTTGCCTGCTACGTTAGGTTAATTTGAGACGCTTGACACGCTGCAAGTCCTGCCTCTCCCATCTCCTTATTGGTTTTCACGAAGATACAACCTCACTCGTTTGCTTGAAAGACGAACGAGGAGATATTAATCAGAGACAACTAACAACTAACTAGGTTCCTTTTTTTATTGATGAGAAACACACCATTTTTGTATGATCCGGGTCAAAATTCTACAAAGAACCTGATAAAAAGGGGAACATGTGCATGATCAGGTAAAATAACAACCCAATGTTCATCTGCCAGGACAAACTGCTAGCAACAGCTATCCACCTAAATGTCCATGCATGTTTCATGTGTGTTTCGACCTGTCCCCAAGTGAATACAGTTGGTTCACAGTTGGTTTTGGTATTTTAAGCTGAGTGTCAAGATCATGTCTGGTGGGGATAAACAAAATCAACACACGCTCAGGGCCCGGTGTAGTCATAGTGTAAGAATAATTCACAAATCTTGATCGCAATAATGAGTAGTTATTTGGTAAGCTGTCATTCTGCACAGTGTCAATGCCCTTGAGTGCCATGAGTGTCTCTGATGTCTTTAACAGAGTCAAGACCAAATTAAATCTACAGAGTATACAAAACATTAGGAACACCTTCCTAATATTGAGTTGCACACCCTTTTGCCCTCAGAACAGCCTCAATTCATCGGGGCATGGACTCTACAATGTGTTGAAAGCGTTCCACAGGGATGATGGCCCATGTTGACTCCAATGCTTTCTACATTTGTGTCAAGTTGGCTGGATGTCCTTTGGGTGGTGGACCATTCGGGGCGGCAGGGTAGCCTAGTGGTTAGAGCTTTGGACTAGTAACCAGAAGGTTACAAGTTCAAACCCCCCGAGCTGGCAAAGTGCAAATCTGTCGTTCTGCCCCTCAACAGGCCGTCATTGAAAATAAGAATTTGTTCTTAAAGGTAAATAAAGGTACATTTAAAACATTCTTGATACACATGGGAAACTGTTGAGCGTGAAAAACCCAGCAGCGTTGCAGTTCTTAATACTCAAACTGGTGCGCCTGGCACCTACTACCATAACCCATTCAAAGGTTTTGTCTTGACCATTCACCATCTGAATGGCAAGATTACACAATCCATGTCTCAAGGATTGTGTATACCTGTCTCCTCCCTCATCTACACTGATTGAAGTGGATTTAACAGGTGACATCAATAAGGGATAGCTTTCACCTGGTCAGTCTATGCCTGTGTTGGTAATGTTTTGTACACTCAGTGTAGCATTCTACTTAGCATTGATGTTCCGTATCATCAATCAGCATTAAAATCAGGTGAGGCTCTCACTCAGCGAGCACCGACCGAACCGAGCGACCAACCTTATTGGCACGTGTCCAACATTGAAGTTCTTCATGTAATGTGAGCACTCCATGTCATCGTGAACCGCTCCCCTTCCTGTGCTGCCAAATGTCTCGATTGCGTACACCTCACCTTCCTGTGGAGCATAAGGGTAGAAGAGGACACAGTAAACTCAGCAGATTAGAAACAACTGATTGACCGTAATCCATCTGCAATTTACATAAGACCAAAGTTCTTCAAACTGAAAGCCACTACTGGCAATTGGGAACAGCCACAAGGAAACAGGGAGAGATACCATTGATAACCTTTTTTTTACAAGAATCAACATGATAGATGAGCAAACATTTTTCTCAATGTCATTACAGTTACTCCATCATCTCTTAAAGTGTTCTCACACACACAATCTGGGTGTGATCTATTGAAGAGGTCTTTATCACACACACACACACACACACTACCTCCTCTTTCCCCGCTCAAACACACAGAGCTCATCAGCTCTCTATCAGGTCTTTGTGGTTGTTCAAGGCCCTGTGGTATTAGCTGATAACATTGCGACACCCTCCCTCCCTCTCTGTCTGCTCAGATAATCACTCAAAATGAGAGCAGCCCCGTGGCACGCCCCGCTGACACCAATACACTCCACATAGAGAGACAAGCACACACCACCATGTAAGCAAGCACACCACACACACACACACACCCTCACACAAAGAGGGTAATGGCCCTAACGCACCAACACTCACTCCGGCTAAAAATATAACCCTCAAACATGCCACATCAGCAACTCATTGCCTCTCTCCCTGGCTTCCGTTGGAAACATCAGCAAAACGCACCACTCAGCAGCTTGCCAATTAAAAAGGTTCAATTCTGTCCAAACTGAGTTAAGCATTGCAGCTGTCTTGGCGGGGGTGGGTGGGGTGGGGGGGTCCACTAGCCTAGATTTGTGACCTTAGGCTAGTGCACCTCAACCAACAATGACCACAGGAATACTAGACAGCACACACAGGTCTGGGACCAAGGTACGTTTCCTGGGGCAGGTATCTATGCAGGTATCTAGGCGATATCTTCTCCTTTAGTGAGGTAAATGGTCATTAATTGACTTTGAGTGGTGAAAACGCAATGTGCTTCGAGATGCAATGAGGAGTTTCAACAAGTGGCGCTACTCATTACTTGATGCTTCTGGCTGGTAATGTGATTAAAGGTGTAATTAAAGCCCCGAAGAGGGTGCCTAAGGAGGTGTTGGAGTGTGTGTGTATGTGTGTGTGTGTGAGAGAGAGAGAGATGTGAATCCGAGCTCATCTCGCCACTGTGTTGTAACTCTACATAGTCTAGAGATGTTCTTTCAATAACACTTAATCAAGGGTTTTAATTATATGCTACGTTTTTAAAAGATAGACATTCTGAACTGATCAAACTTGCAAGAGAGGAGATGTGTACCTTGAGTTTGTTGTTGCAAACATGGCAGGGAAAAAATAAGAAGTTTTACTAAATTGTACCCGAAGTAACATCTCAAAAAACCTTCTGTTCAAATGAATAACATCCAGTCCCTATTTAACATCCAGTCCCTATTACATTTGGTGGCAGTAGTGTAATTTGAACCCACGCCTCTGAAAAGACTGTTTGATTAAATTGTACTGAAGTATCTGAAAAACCTTCAGTACAAATGAGCATTAGAGGATTAAGGTTACCTCCATCCTGGTAGCTTCTCCTCCCTTGACGATGGGAACAGTCTTGCCTGCGTGTATCCTGTACTGTCCGATGGAGTGGCCATTGAGGTTCCTGATTGGCTTTACTACATAGGGGAAAAAAAAATATATAGAAAGATTTTTTTAAAGCAATCATTTATATGTATTAATATACCTGCAGTATTTCTATAGTTCTCATATTTATATATCTTTATATATAAATATATCTTTATATATCTGTCATTGTAATTTCCCAAATCAAACCAGCAAACGTAAAAAGAGGCAAACAGTTTCCTATATAAACAAACCAACAAACAGAGAGACAGACAAACAGAAGGAGCCTGATACCTTGGTATGTTTTCCCATCTATCTCCACCTCATAAGACTCCATGACCTCCTGGATGGTTTCACCCACGTCACATAGACGCACATCTATCCCTGCACACTGGGAAAATGCTTTAAACTTAAACGAGCTCTCTCCACAGGGATCACAAATGGACAAGAGTTGACACGTACACAAGCATTCATCAACCATCTCCACAGAGCTTATTATCAGACGAGTGATGAGTGAGAGTTACATCGCACATCCTCTTATGTTAGCTAGTATCCAAGATGTGGTCATTTAGCAGAAGCTTTTATCCATGCGGCTTACAGACGTGTCAACATTAACGGTGACAGAATACAGTATATTCAGTATTTGTGGCCCATGTGGGAATCAAACCCAAATAGTGTTGCCAGCATCATGCTCTAACCCACTGAGCCATTGGAACCAAAGTCATGGATGAATGGGCTGAGTTACCTTGATGCCTGTGTTGGTAGCATCTCTCACAGCCTCCAGTAGTCTGTCATACTTTGGGTTGAAGGTCACGGTAAAGGCACAGTCAATGATTCGACCTAAAACACCAACAACATGAACATAAAGGACATGAGGAGGTAATGCTTTTTCTGACGGCTTGTTTCAGCTGTTATTCTGATATTCAAGGAGTGTAATTACTAGCTAATTATCATGCAACTACCGTACCATTTTACCATTTTATACTTAAACAAGTGTATCAGGCAAGGCAAGGCAGACAGTAAAAGAGGGATCCTCAATCCTGCTTTTGGAGAGACTGCAGTACTCCAGGTTTATGTACCAGCTCAGCAGTGGAACGAACACCCGATTCAGCTAATCAAGGTGTTGAAGATCAGTTGATTAGTTGAATCAGATGTGATGGGATTCAATTGCTGGAACAAAAACCTGCAGTATTGCGGATGGACTATTATTGCTTTAAAATGCAAGTGCAACCAGATACATACATTAGGCCGGGTATCTGTAAAGCACTTTGTGACAACTGCTGATGCAATTTTACCTCAACTCACCGGTGCCCCCGCACACGGACTCTGTACCGTTACCCCCTGTATATAGCCTTGCTTGTTATTTTACTGCTGCAGTTTAATTATTTGTCACTTTAATTTTCTATTTTCAACTTTTTACACTTATTTGTTCTTTTTTTCTTAGCATGCTTGGTTAAGGGCTCATAAGTAAGCATTTCACCGAAATGTTGTATTTGGCACATGTGAAAAATAACATTTGATTTGAAACAAGCTTTCTAAAAACATTTTATTGAGAGATTGACAGAACTCAGTGCCAGTGCTGACCATTTAGGTGTGTGACAAAGTTTATTTCTATAAATAAATGTGATTGATTGATTGATTGAAGTAACACAAAACAAAACTACAGACTGAACAGAAACTGAGTGTCAGCGTGTTAACTGACCGTTGATGTGCGTGCCAAAGTCTATCTTGCAGACGTCGTCATACTGCAGTACTGTGGGGTCTCCAGCGTTGGGTGTGTAGTGGGCAGCAACGTGGTTGATGGAGCAGCCAGTGGGGAATGCCAGGCCAGCCTTCAGACCATTCTCCTTGATTAGCCTCCTACTACAACCCTCCAACCGCTCACTGTTGACACAAGAGGTCAGGTTTAACATACAGGATATGTTCACTTCAGCAACATACAGGTGACTGCCACAACAAAGGAAACACCTAACATAAAGTGTTAGGCCACCACGAGCCAGAACAACTTCAAAGCACTTTGCCATATATTCTACAAGTGTCGACACCACTGTTCCACGAGCAATTCCATCATTTGGTGTTTTGGTGATGGTGGTGGAAAATTGTCTCAGGCACCGCTCCAGAATCTCTCATAAGTGTTCAATTGGGTTACGATCTGGTGACTGAGACGGCCATGGCATATGGTTTACATAGTATTCATGCTCATCAAACAATAAAGTGACCACTAGTGCCCTGTGGATGGAATAATTGTTATCCTATGGGGGCATAGCCATGGTAGGCAAAATAATGACCTGCCCTACATTTTTATACATGACCCTAAGCATGATGGAATGTTAATTGCTTAATTAGCTCAGGAACCACACCTGTGTGGAATCACCTGCTTTCAATGTAATTTGTATCCCTCATTTCCTCAAGTGTTTCCATTATTTAGTATTTTTTTAGGTTAACTGTACAATTGAATAAAGTCTCACTTATAGAACAGTCCGCCAACCGCTCACTGACAGACAGGGACCACGGCAGACATGGACAGGTGTCACATTCAGGATATTTTCACTTCAGCAACACAGGTTAACCATGCAGGTTAATAAAGTCTCACTCAATGATCTTCAATGCTGCCCCTGTAGTGCTCCAGAACCAGCTCAGCAGTGAAACACCTGATTTAGCTAATCAAGGTGTTAAAGATCCGTTGATGAACGAAATCAGGTGTTTCACTGCTGATCTAGGACAGAAAACCTACAGTTACGACGACTCTCAGGGTGCAGGACTGAGAATCACTCAAGAATCTCAAATGCATCAATAAACAATATGACTGAAGTGAATAACAGGCAAGTAGTATAACATGACAGTTTGTAAAGTTCCAAGGCCTATATGATTTGTGAATGAACCTCACCAGATGTCAATCATGGTCATCCCAGGTTTGATCCAGGTATTGACGTAGTTTCGGACCTGTCTGTGGGCCTCGGCAGCCTGACGGAAGTCATTCCACATCTCCTCGTTAGCCTTGTCTAGGACCCTCTTCTCCTCGTGGGTGGTCCTCCACGCTGCACTGCGCCTGGTGGTGAGGAACACACACTCCATGTGCGTTTTCGTATGTGTGTGTGTGTGCGTGTGTGTGTGTGCGCACACGCCGGTGTCACATGGAGTCACACGGAGACATACACACACACAGACATGTATGAACAGTCACAAATGCACACACACACACACTTTCTGTACACACACCCCACAGACAGCACATTCTTTATCATCTCATTATGCAAATGTTTTCTAATGGGATTATGATATCAAACAAAACGTTCAGGAAATGATGCAGCATACACTGCAGTTTATAATGCAGGTATAGATGAACATACCGGTAGTGTGTGTACATTTTAATGCAGTGTATGCAGCTATAGATGAGTTTGTGTCTAATTCGTTATTATATTTAACCTTGATCAAACCAATAAAGTGGATAAAGACAGAATTGAGGCACATCCAATATTTTTATTAGGTATCAGAGTATGAAGTATGATGGAGTGTAAACCACAGAGGCCTCGATAGGATCTATGACCACCGCACTGCATAAAGCCAATGCACTTGGTAGAGGTGACATACCCGTCTTTAGATGGGGGATATTCACACTCCTCTCCTTTTGGGAAGTCTCCACTGGGATACAGCTCACAAATAGGGATGGAGGGAGGGTCAGTCTGTCCCTTCACTGTGGCCCAGATAGGAGAGGGAAGGAGGGAGAGGAAGGAGGGAGGGGAGGACGAGAAGAGAAGAGGACAGGGGAAGAGAAGTAGAGAGAGGTTAGCCTCTGCAGATGTCCAACCCATTGTTGCTATTAGCAACACATGGTAACATATTGTCACAGTACATGCTTTTTTCTTCTTTTTTTTCTGAGGTCTTGGCTGATTTATTTTCATTTTCCCATGATGTCAAGCAAAGAGGCACTGAGTTTGAAGGTAGGCCTTGAAATACATCCACAGGTACACCTCCAATTGACTCAAATGATGTCAATTAGCCTATCAGAAGCTTCTAAAGCCATGACATCATTTTCTGGAATTTTCCAAGCTGTTTAGAGGCACAGTCAACTTAGTGTATGTAAACTTCTGACCCACTGGAATTGTGATACAGTGAATTATAAGTGAAATAATCTGTCTGTAAACAATTGTTGGAAAAATTACTTGTGTCATGCACAAAGTAGATGTCCTACCCGACTTGCCAAAACTGTAGTTTGTTAACAAAAAATTTGTGGAATGGTTGAAAAACAAGTTTTAATGACTCCAACCAAAGTGTATGTAAACTTCCGACTTCAACTATATCTGATCGTATCCTAATGTAATGCAGGATTGAAATGATTCTGTTTATGTCAAATATTATGTCTGTTTGGGATTCTTGAGGCCAATTTGCAATGTACAAATTATTTAGAACTATGTTCCGGCCCCCTGGCCATCAGCTGAAGGAAAAATCATCCTACGGCTGAATGTAATTAGGGATCCCTGTTATACAAGCAGTATGACAGTATATGCTTACAAGGTAAAATAACGTATAATGTCATGTGTATAACATTACAGGTGTACAAACAGTGTTCTAGAGGCAATCTCTTCTCAAGAAACAAACCTCCTCGGGTCAAACAAATGCCAATATGTTTTTTTATGCCATCTGTGAGCCATCAAAGGTTGTCTGTGTATCCACTGATGTAACAGAAGGAACTCAAACCATGCAGCGGAGGAAAAAATGCCAACGTCAATGGCAAGAACAAACTCACCTCCTTTCTTCTTCTTCTTCTTCTTCTTCTTTTTCCCTGCTGAGTTCTCAACATCTTCTCCATCTGTTGAAAACACATGGCTTATTCTCTTAGCAAACATGACGTGTTCAGTCACAATTCACAGTGCCTGCAGTTAACTGTTTACGCTTAAGAAGTTACATTAATGCACCACCACAGCAGATGCAAACTCATGTCACGTCAAATTCGGAGTTTGTAGGATTAAAGGAGCAAATCGGGCCTTCAAGATCCGTATGAGAATGATAACGACAATGATGATGGTGATAATGACGTTAAAGAGGTCTTGAGAAGTGGTTCAGTCACAATACCCAGTGCCGTTCTTGCAGTTGATGTAGTTTGTTAATGCACCACACTAAATGACACCAAGCCCGTGTCACATGAGTTTGAGTATGAGAATGATGATAGTGAATGATGATAGTGAATGATGATAGTGAATGAGGATGATGAAGTTGAAGTCAAAGAGTCGTTACCATCCACTCCATCGTCCTCCTTCTCTTTGTCCTCCAGCAGAGCTTGCTGCTCCAACTGTTTCGTCACATCACCAACACCTCCTCCGGTATCTCCATCCCCCTCAGCCTCATTTGTCCCTGCTGCAAAGTCATACACACATACACACATGTGCGCGCACACACACACTCATTGAGTAAATTGTTCATGGTTCTGAGTCATTTTGAGAAAGTGCATAGACTGTGATCAGAACTTGGCAGGAGCCATGCATAATTTCAATCTATACCTTAGGAATCAATATCCCAAGGGCATATGTAGGTACCTTGCAGGATTATGCCATGCCATTTAGCCCTTCTGAAACGGGACTTCTCTAGTCTATAGAGAAATAGTTAAACGTGCTCCAGAAAATAAGTCCACATGTGTTTTGACAAGATAAGATAGCCTTTGCTTGTCACATAGTTTTGTCAGCAATTAATGTAATGCTAGAGCATGCTTTATTTTTTAGCCCTAGTGGAGCTCTTTTATAAGGCAAGGCAAGTGCTGAAAACTCCTGGAATATCACGGTCACGCACAGACAATTGATCTGGTATCTGCCTATTACTGTTGAAAGCAACATCCTTCAATATTCGAATTGGACAACACTCCATCAAACCAATAGAAGAAGAGACATGTCAAGCCTCGAGAGAGGCATTGCCCAGTTTCCAGATGTGCATCTGCCAGTTTGCCCTCATAACGGGACAGGGACCAGGTTTTCCCTCACAGGTACGGGACAACTGTGCTTTACTGCTTTTTTACGCTATGGCACAAATGGGAGCCCTCAATAATTGGCTATTTTCAAAACGGCATTTATCCACAATGTCATGCGTCTTACCTGGAGCAGCAGTCTTATTCTTTTTCTTTTTTCTTCTCTTTTTCTTCCCTGATTCCGAGGGCTCCTCGTACTCTTTCTCATCGTTCTCGCCGGCGTCCCCATTGAGAACTTCGGGCGCCTCCAGTTCAGACTGCATTGTCTCGAGCTCCGCCATGATCAGCGGCAGGAATGAAGTGACGCATGAACTGCTGGGAGCCTCCAGTGGACATATTCTGAAACAGTCATCAGCTGCAGCCTGTGGCTGGCTGTGCTCAAGGGATAGCCTGCCTGCCCCGGTAGAGGCAGCTGAGCCATTAATGATTCAGACTTCCCAAACCGCATTTATATACTAGCCTACACTCTTTTCTTGTCACTAAGATAGGACGTGTTTAGTTTTCTCTTTTGAGGTCAAGAAGTTGCACTACTTCTTGACCTCAAAAGAGAAAACTAAACACGTCCGATCTTAATGACAAGAAAGGAGTGTAGGCTAGTGCATAAATGCTGTTTGGAGAGTCTGAGTTTGCGATTCTATATTAACTTTGTTGACCCATTTCAATATATAGTATGAAATGGAATATGATGTATTATCAAAGTCAAATAGATGATCAAATGTGCATACACATTATCACTATGACACTAGTCGTTTAAATGAGTAACAAATACATAATAAAGAGAGCCCTTGATCTAAACTATCATCCAAATATGTGCTAGCGCGTCCATCTCAAGTTGCTGGGCTCTCTCTGTGCACTGGGGGACAGGGACCACTTTGTTTCGCATAACTTGTGTTTGCAAGTTATCACGTGCTCGAGCCACATTCTACTTGTAGAAGAGGAGTGATCCGGTGGTTTGTAATTGTCGATGTTGTTTTTTCAGATTGTTTACAGGATTTTTATCATTTCTGGTGCGTGAACACATTTATAGACCGCCCTGTGCAGTGTATCCAGGCAACACGTTTCCGCAAAATCAAACTAAAAGGATGAAGGTTACATTTACACTAATAGCTAGATGAAAAGGGAGGTTTGTCCAATGTTATTCTGACGGACACCTGCACTCGCTTCTCTTCTTCTACTTGGGTTCAAATGTGTGTATTTGGCACCAGATCTAGACAATATGTTGAGTTTGTAATTGAGTGGAATTATTAATAATGACAGATTTAAGACCCCGACCACTGTATTTCTTTGACCAGGTGAGGTAACCAATGGACATTATTATTGTTCTGTAATTCTGCAATATAGAGGAAACATGGGATAATTAGGCGTATCATAACTTTACACATCTCTTGCGAACAGGACACGGATGCAGGAGGCCTTGAGAATGTACATGAATGGACCATTCCTTTGATTTGGCAAATGAACAGTGGTGTAAAGTAGTTCTACTTAACAGTGGTTCTAAAGTAGTACTACTTAATAACCATTTACTGCAGAGGGGTAAATCAGGGTGTTTCTTGGTAATCTTAAACAAATCTAGTGTGAAACAAAAGTATACACCTCACACACATGGTTATGGGTTTAAAGGAAATAAGTCACCTTTACCATGTCAGATAAAGAGTTGAATGAAATGCATTCAATTTTGAGTTTGCGTTCCAATATTACACTTTATATACATCATAGAAGACTGAAATATAGCAAAACCGTTTGGCATAGAAACACTGGATTTTTGGCAGGTTTTTTGAAATAATGTTTATTAATTATGAAATAATAAAAATATGAATAACATTCCACCCATGAGGTAATTTGACTGTAGAAAAGGGCTACATGTTATTTATTTTTGTACTTTACTTTATTTAGTATTTCTATTTGGGACAACTTTTACTTTTACTCCACTACATTCCTAATGAAAATAATGTACTTTCTACTCCATAACATTTTCCCTGACACCTAAAAGTACTTGTTGCATTTTGCCCCGTACAAAAAAATATTGCAGTTTTGAAACTGCAGATAAAGTGCAGTACCTGCAGTCGACTTTGATATTTTGGATGCAGTGATTACAGAATAACTACAGTGTACTGCAGTTGAAAAAAAGGTGTTATTTTGAACACAGTATTTGCAGCATACTACAGCTATACTGCACTCTAACTGACTGCAATCTTTTTTTGTAAGGGGAATGCAGAGCAAGACAGGTCCAATTCATGCACTCCCTGGTCATCTCACTTAACGAAAATGCTTTGTTTGTAAATTATGTCTGAGTTTTTGAGTGTGCCCCTGGCTATCTGTAAATAAAATAAAAACAGAAAATCCTGCTGCCTCGTTTGCTTAAAATAACGAATTTGAAATTATTTATACTTGTTCTTTTACTTTGGATACTTAAGAATATTTGAGCAATTACATTTACTGTTGATACTTAATTATATTTAAAACCAGGTTAATGGATTACTTTAAATTTTACTTGAGTCATTTTCTATTTACTTTTAACCAAGTATGAAAATTGGGTAAGCCTACTTTTTCCACCACTGCAAATGCTGGTGCACTTTTGGCAACAAACAAAGGTATGTCCTTTATCCAAAGTAGGTCTTTATTGGTAACGCATTTAGAGCATTAAGTCTGTGTTTTTTGTTGTTGTTGCTTAGTGGTTAATAATATTGTTGTTATTTTTTTGCATTTCTATATTTTCTATTATTTTCATGTATTGATAGCCTTTGCACGCACAGTGAGTGTGTTGAGGACAAGGATGAGTTATCAAAAGTTTTTTAAAAACAACGATAATGCACACAAAGTGCAAAATAAAACCTTCATAAGTGATAAACCTCATATCTCCCCACTGTTAACGGACTAATGAACATGGGTGGTGGGAGGAGTCTGGACTGGCTGGATGACATGATCCCAATGTATGTGTACAAGCATGTGGCCCCTCAGTTGTTGAGCGAGTTGGGGGAGTTTGCTTCTACAGTACCAGAGGAGCGAGGAGGTATTGTATTCCAGACTGGCTCGTATTCTATTATATTCAATTCTACTCTATTTGATCTATTTCTATACCTTTGCCTGCAACACAAGATATCCATATTTCCCATTGTTGCTGTTTCAATTACTTGAGTGTGTCAATTTATCAATATGTGTGTGACCTCTCACTTCACTCTGAGTTAGGTGGGGCTCTTTCTCACAAACTATGACTTCATTTAATACAGAAAATTGCAGACAACCAAGCAAGTAGAGAATGGCCTAAACAAACCACCCATCCTCCGCCCCTAAGGAGACGTCAAGCCACAAGTAAGGAGGAGGAGAAGGAGGGGGAGGAGGAGGAGCAGAAGGAGGAGGAGGGATGTCCTGGCGTTCATGGTGGAATGGAATGCCTCAAATACCAAAGATGAACCAGAAGGACCAAATCAAATCAAACGTTATTTGTCACATGCACCGAATACAACAGGTGCAGACCTTACAGGGAAATGCTTACTTTCAAGCCTTTAACCAACAATGCAGTTTTAAGAAAAATACGTGTTAAGTAAAAAAATAGATGAGTAAAAAAACAAGAAACAAAAGTAACAAATAATAATAATTATAGAGCAGTAGTAAAATAACAATGGCGAGGCTACATACAGGGGGTACCAGTACAGAGTCAATGTGTGGGGGCACCGGTTATTTGAGGTAATTGAGGTAATATGTACATGTAGGTAGAGTTAAAGTGACTATGAATAAATAATAAACAGAGAATAGCAGTAGCGTACAATAGGGAGTGAGGGATGGGGCAATGCAAGTAGTCTGGGTAGCAATTTGATTAGCTGTTCAGGAGTCTTATGGCGTGGGGGTAGAAACTGTTGAGAAGCCTCTTGGACCTAGACTTGGCGCTCCGGTACCACTTGTCGTCTATGACTAGGGTGGCTGGAGTCTTTGACAATTTCTAGGTCCTTCCTCTGACACCGCCTGGTATAGAGATGCTGGATGGCAGGAAGCTTGGCCCCAGTGATGTACTGGGCCATACGCACTACCCTCTGTAGTGCCTTGCGGTCGGAGGCTGGACAGTTGCCATACCAGGCAGTGATGCAACAAGTCAGGATGCTCTCGATGGTGCAGCTGTAGAACCTTTTGAGGATCTGAGGACCCATGCCAAATCTTTTCAGTGTCCTGAGGGGGAATAGGTTTTGTCGCGCCCTCTTCACGACTGTCTTGGTGTACTTGGACCATGCTAATTTTGTGGGTGATGTGAACACCAAGGAACTTGAAGCTCTCTCCCTGCTCAAATGCAGCCCCATCGATGAGAATGGGGGCATGCTCAGTCCTCTTTTTCCTGTAGTCCACAATCATCTCCTTTGTCTTGATCATGTTGAGGGAGAGGTTGTTGTCCTAGCACCACACGGCCAGGTCTGTGACCTCCTCCCTATAGGCTGTCTCGTTGTTGTCTGTGATCAAGCCTACCACTGTTGTGTCACCACTGGTGATTTTTTTTATTTTATCACAGTGATGTATTCTTACTGAACTTTTGCACTTCATCATGTACGTAACTTAGTGGATGCTACTATATTTCTGTTAGCAAATAAAGACGGCGTCAATGTTCAAAAGGGAAAGAACCAAGAGGGATCATCTGTCTGTAATCTCCTTGTTATTTTACTGTATCCGTGTATTCCAAAGATAATAGTATCACAGATAGAACAATGAGACAGATATTTCACTGGAGGTATTAATGTGAAGCATCCGCTTGGCGTTTCCACTCACTACCAAATATGGTAGGTAAACATCAGCTGAGAGAGACACTTCCTGATTCTGACTAAGTGACTCAGTGAGGGAGTTAGGTGCACTGGGCTATGGCCTGAACACACCCAGGTCCTACAACTGCACTGCTCCTCCATCATTGAGAGGGATAAATTCCCAGAGCTGGAAAGAGACATGGTGGAGCTCAGAGAGCTGGTCCAAACAATCCAGACAGAACAAACACACAAAACAGACCAGAACAACAACACCCCCTCACAAGACCCGGGGGGCAGAAGGTGGAGATGGACGGCTGTCTGAGAGAGCTGGCTGCTCTACGGACTGAGGTGAGAGAACTTAAAGAGGCACACGTGTCACTGAAGGAGGAGGTTATAAAGCTGAGGTGTGACAGAGAGCAGAACACTCCCCCAGACAAGCCAGCAGAACAGCCCACCTCAGACCCGGACCACAACCTCAACACCACAATGTGACAGACAACACAGGACCCACCAACCCAACAGACCCCACCCCTCCTAACAGCCCCCGTGTCAGCTCCCCCGATAGCCCCTCCTGACGACCCCCCCACATCCACTGAGAACACACAAAATCCAGAGATTGTGCTTCTCATTGACTCAAATGGCAAATACATTCAAGAGGATGAACTTTTTCCCAAACACAAAGTGGCTAAACTCTGGTGCACAAACACTAGGCATGCCCTGGAGCTGTTGTCAGAGGACAGACTAGGGTCTCCCAGCCACATCATAATTCACATGGGCACAAATTACCTGAGGGCCCAGCAGGAAAGGGTGGCCACAGCAGTCAAGGGAGTGATTGAAAAAGCTTATTCCACTTTCCCCAACGCACAAGTGGTTATCTCTGCCCTGCTACCACGAAAATACTTTCACCCTGCCACCATACAGTGGGTGAAAGCAAGCATTTCGCGAGACTGTGTCTCAAAACCTAATGTCAACCTGGTCCACCTCTACAAAGCAGCAATCCCAATTTTTTCCAGGACCCTGAAGAACATCACCCTCAACTGTAGCCCCAGCATCTCACATAGGAGCAACAGAGCAATGGACACCCCTCCCAGACCAGCAAGACCACCTCCTAAAGGACCTGCACAGAGAGAACCCACGTCAAAAGGACCTACACCCAGACCACAGCATCACCAGCCACAACCTATATAGGTCCCCCCATATCAGACCTATGCCCCTTTTGCCCACCCCATGACCCCCGCCCGTGCGAAAAGGACCTCAACATGACAGCAGGACATATGCCAGGTCGTGAGCAGAGCAACAGGCCCAACCCCCACTATTACACATGTATCAGATGCTCAACATGCTCTGCTCACACCTACTGTGATGGTCCGTGCCTAAACCACACCATAACAAATCTAGACACTATGGAACACAAAGCTTTTACTATCTCTTCCTGGAATATACAAGGTCATCTGCCTTCGGCCTAAAGAGCAGGAACCCAGGCTTCATCAAATAAATTAGAAATACAGACATTGTCATCCTACAAGAAACATGGTATAAAGGAGACGGATCCACTGGTTGCCCTCTAGGTTACAGAGAGCTGGTAGTCTCATCCACCAAACTACCAGGTGTGAAACAGGGAAGAGACTCAGGGTGTATGCTCATTTGAAATAGAGCAGACCTAACCCACTCTGTTAAATTAGTCAAAACATGAACATTTGACATCTGGCTAGAAATTAATAAGGAAATGATCAAAACAAAGAAAAATGTCCTTATGTGTGCTACCTATATCCTCCCAATAGAATCCCCATACTTTAACGATGACAGCTTCTCTATACTATAGGGGAGATCAACAATTTCCAGGCCCAGTCTGTGGCAATCTAAATGCCAGAACTGGACAATAACCTGACACCCTCAGCACACAGGGGTACAAACACCTACCTGGAGGTGACAGCATTTCCTCCCCCATATGCCCCCTTAGACACAACCACGACAACATAACCAATAAAAATGGGTCACAACTCCTACAGCTATGTTGGACGCTGGGTATGTACATAGTCAATGGTAGGCTGGGAGGGGACTCCTACGGTAGCTCATCTCTTGGCAGTAGTACTGTAGACTACTTTATCACTGACCTCAACCCAGAGTCTCTTAGAGTGTTCACAGTCAGTCCACTGACACCCCTATCAGATCACAGCAAAATCACAATCTACTTGAACAGTGCTATACCATTCATGAGGCATCAAAGCCAAAGGAACTGATTAATATTAAGAAATGCAATAGATGGAAGGAAAGTAGTGTGGAAATTTACTAAAAAACAATTAGGCAACAGCAAATTTAGTCCCTTTTAGACAATTTCCTGGACAAAATGTCTCACTGTAATAGTGAAGTCTTAAACTTAGCAGAGGAAACCTAAACAGTATATTTGACCTCTCAGCATCCCTATCAAATCTAAAAAATGTAAAGCAGACAACCTAAGAAAATTAACAACAATGACAAATGGTTTGATGAAGAATAAAAAAAAACTAAGAAATAATTTGAGAAACCTATCCAACCAAAAACATAGAGACCTAGAAAACCTGAGCCTGCACCTTCACTATGGTGAATCGCTAAAACAATACAGAAATACACTACAGAAAAAGACGGAACAGCACGTCAGAAATCAGCTCAATGTAATTGAAGAATCCATAGAATCTAACCACTTCTGTGAAAACTGGAAAACGCCAAACAAACAACAACACGAAGAGTTATCTTTTTGGCTCTTTAACAAAGGACAAACAGCAAAAACATATACATGATTAAATATAAATCTTAGTATCAGCTATTAAAGACTATCAGAACCCACTGGATTCTCCAATTACATTGACTGAACTACAGGACAAAATACAAACCCTCCAACCCAAAAAGGCTTGTGGGATAGCTAAATGAAATGATAAAATATACAGACCACAAATTTAAATTGGCTATACTTAAACTCGTTAACATAATCTTCAGCTCTGGCATATTCCCCAATATTTAGAACCAATATTTAGAACCAAGACTGATCACCCCAGTCCACAAAAGTGGAGACTTAAAAGTGGAGCTTAAGCCTCACCCTATTCAACATATATAACAACGAACTGGCGAGGGAACAAGAACAGTCTGCAGCACCTGGCCTCCCCCTACTAGAATCTGAAGTCAAATGTTTACTGTTTGCTGATGATATGGTGCTTCTGTCCCCAACCAAGGAGGGTCTACAGCAGCACCTAGATCTTCTGCACAGATTCTGTCAGACCTGGGCCCTGACAGTAAAACTCAGTAAGACTAAAATAATGGTGTTCCAAAAAATGTCCAGTTGCCAGGACCACGAATACAAATTCCATATAGACACAGTTGCCCTAGAGCACACAAAAAACTATACATACCTTGGCCTAAACATCAGCTCCACAGGTAACTTCCACAAAGCTGTGAATGATCTGAGAGACTTTGCAAGAAGGGCCTTCTATGCCACCAAAAGGAGCATAAATTTTGACATACCAATTAGGATCTGGCTAAAAATAATTGGAAGTTATAGAACCCATTGCCCTTTATGGTTGTGAGGTCTGGCGTCCGCTTACCAACCAATAATTCCCAAAATGGGACAAACACCTAATTGAGACTGCAAAAATATCCTCTGTGTACAATGTAAAACATCAAATAATGCACGCAGAGTAGAATTAGGCCGATACCAGCTAATGATAAAAATCCAGAAAAGAGCTGTTAAATTCTACAACCACCTAAAAGGAAGCAATTCCCAAACCTTCCATAACAAAGCCACCACCTACAGAGAAATGAACCTGGAGAAGAGCCCCCTAAGCAAGGTGGTCCTGGGGCTTTGTTCAAGAACACAAACCGACCCCACAGAGCCCCAGGACAGCAACAAAATTAGACCCAACCAAATCTTGAGAAAACAAAAAGAAAATTACTTGACACATTGGAAAGAATTTACAAAAAAACAGAGCAAACTAGAATGCTATTTGGCTGTAAACAGAAAGTATGCAGTGGCAGAATTCCTGACCAATGTGACTGACCTAAAATTAAGGAAATTTTCGACTATGTACAGACTCAGTGAGCTTAGCCTTGCTATTGAGAAAGGCCGCCAAAGGCAGACCTGGCTCTCAAGAGAAGACAGGCTATGTGCACACTGCCCACAAAATGAGGTGGAAACTGAGCTGTACTTCCTAACCTCCTGCCAAATATATGACCATATTAGAGACACATATTTCCCTCAGATTACACAGACCCACAAAGAATTAGAAAAAACAAATCCAATTTTGATAAACTCCCTTATCTATTGGGTGAAAATATCACAGTGTGCCATCACAGCAGCAAGATTTGTGGCCTGTTGCCACAAGAAAAGGGCAACCAGTGAAGAACAAACAATACTGTGAATACATCCTATATTTTATGTTTATTTTCCCTTTTGTACTTTAACTATTTGCACATCATTACAACACTGTATATAGACATAATATGACATTTGAAATGTCTTTATTCTTTTGGAACGTTTCTGAATGTAATGTTCACTGTTCATTTTGTATTGTTTGTTTCACTTTTCTTTATTATCTATTTCACTTGTTTTGGCAATGTAAACATATGTTAGCCATGCCAATAAAGCCCTTAAATTGAAATTGAATTGAGAGAGAGGGATGGAGAGAGTTACTTCCTCACTGAGTGATTCACTAACTGATATCGTGACAATGTAGTGTCAGTGTGTAGAGCAATAATGGTTTTAGAATAGCCTATTCTGTGGAATGTTCACAGTGATAAAGATACTGAAGATATGAATGAAGACTTTAGTTCCTTACATATTTCCTGACACAAATCTCTTAACTTGCATACTGAACTCCAGCGTATTCATTTTTCCACACAACTCTGTTGCTTAGTTGCTGTTATTAGCACTGATGACGGAGAATTATATTCAACTTCAGCACACAATATGTGATGGTACATACAATATTCAGCAAACAAATATATAGGCCTATTACTACCATTGTTGAGCACAGGCAATTTTTTTGTGAAGCTTTTTTTATTAAACATATGAATAAATACTGGGATTGACAAATACAATAGGCTTTACAGACATCCGATTGGAAACGTAAACACTGACAGCGATTGCATACAAATAAAACAAAAATTAATAAAAAAAAATACATGTAAAAACATATGCAAGGCATCCACTGCAACTCTCTGACCATATCAGTAATGAATGTCCACGACCTGAGCACATCCTTAAAGTCCCTGTGAAGTTCCTGTATAGATAGTTCTTCATTGAAATAGTAGCTTGTAACGTTTTGTTAAATGTTAATTAAATGTTTGTATGTGAGGTTTTTGAGCTTGCCCCAAATCATAGCACTCAATCTACCCTACAGATGTATATTTGATTTGTGGAGTTGTGTGCCCCCTAGTGGATATGTTGTGAATAAACTCCTTTATACATCGGTGCTCACAGCGTAGACTTCACAGGCAGAGTTGATAACATCGGAGCGGATCAGTGCAGCGCAACCATTGCCTGTTCAGGATCAAAAGAAGAAACGTTACCAAATCTAACCGGTGGATAGCAAGATTACTTACAAAGTTTTGACACCACACTCGAGTCTTGACAATGCACCTGAAAGAAGAAAGCGGGCGGTTTCCATTGGAAGAAAATATTTTAAAAGTCAGCCGGAGGAATGTGTGTGCGACATGAATCATCATCATGACCGCAGGGGAATTGACAGGCTGTAGTTGATGAGACGTATTAATGGATTTCGATTGGGGTAGAGATTAGGCATTACACAAACCTTAAACAATGATACATTTGGGATTATATATATATATATATATATTTTTTTTTTTTATTAAGTAAAACATATGAATCACCACATTGTTGGAGCGATTTGGTGGCCCTAGTGCATAGGCCTACACTACAGTGTAGGCTAGTTTTGATTGTCCCAATACTGCAGGCACAACGACGAAGTTAAATTCAAACAACTACAGAGCAGGTAGTTTAGGGGTTAACTCCCAAATGTCTGTGATGAGTAAAAATTAATTAACCAAGAGATTCTTAATATAATGTCCATTCATCACAGCATACTCTTTGTTTTTGGCGTTGCATTCAAAGAAAAGGAAACTGTTCTCTTTGCTTTCAGTTGACTGTATTACATTGCATTGTTTTGTTCAGAAAAGTGGCACACCGATCAGGCCAAACTGAGTGGGAATAAATAATGCACAATAGCAGTTTGGTTTTCAGACAGTGCTGATTTTGCTGAAGGACAAGCCAAACCACTGCCCCTCTCCCTTTGTATGCCTATCTCTATTCCTGTCAGCAGTTAAGATCTATACTGAACAAAAATTTAAATGCAACAATGTAAAAGTTTTTACTGAGCTACAGTTCATATAAGGAAATAAATGAGGCCCTAATCTATGGATTTCACATGACTGGGCCTTGGAGGACATAGGCCCACCCACTTGGGAGCCAGCTTCTCAGTACCCCCACAGAAACCCTCCATAGAAACCTATTGAAATATAGATAATAGAATACACATGACCTTTGAAGTTGACATTCGACGGTGGGTGGACCAGCGGTCATCTTTGTGGTAGTAATTATACGTAAACATTTTCAATTTATATGTCAATGGTAAATTGCAGTGGTCCGAATGGATGGGTTCATTCTATGAATTATATTGGGGTGGCAGGGTAGCCTAGTGGTGAGAGCGTTGGACTAGTAACCGGAAGGTTTCAAGTTCAAACCACCGAGCTGACAAGCTACAAATCTGTCGTTCTGCCCCTGAACAGGCCGTCATTGAAAATAAGAATTTGTTCTTAACTGACTTGCCTAGTTAAATAAAGGTAATTTAAAAAAAATTATATGATTGAAATGAGACCCACCCTGTAGTCAAGAGCATGTTGTGTCTCAACTGATGGCGGGGGATGGCGGGGGACAACACAAACAACTCAGAAGATGTAAAACAAGGCTGCAACATGTAAAAACACGGAGTATGTGTGCTGTTAGATAATTGATGTTTAAAGGATTTTACAAAAAGCAAAGTCGACCGTTTCTATTTTCCAGTGTTGAAGACATGGATGTCTCATGGTATGGTGGGGTATGCAAATGGGTTCACTTTTATCCCCTGAGTGTTTTGGCATTCAGGTCTAAAAAGTCACTTTTTGAACACTTCTTTCACGGCCAAATGTATAAAGAGTTTTGTTTTAAAATCAAAAGGGATCCTCTCAAAAAGTGATTGAATTCAAATGGATTTACCCATATGTCAACCCTCTGAGCGGAGGCACACACACACACCCCTTTCTCCTTGTTAACCCAGCACCTGTTAGCTTTTACAGAGCATTTAACTGTCATTTGTATTCTAGAGTTCCAGGATTTTCTTATACTAGAATGATCAATAAAAATGTCATCTTTAGAACTCTAACTTTTACTTTCAGTTAGGACTGTTTGACATGTATGAGGGTGATGGTGTCACTTTTCCTATGTTTTTAATGCCTGTTCTCTCTCTCTCTCTCTCTAGGCATGCAGAAGCCACCGGTGGCCACCAAACCAAAGATCACTCAGCCCCAGAAGCCATTGCCCTCTCCATCCTCGGCTGTAGCCCCCAAACCACCATGCTTCCCCAAACCATGCCTCACCACAGCATTGGAGTCCAAACCACTCTCATCAAAGACTGTAAGTCACAATCAGACCACAGTGAACGATGGTCAGAGACCATCGGAAATGTCCAGAAGTATAGGTCTTCTGAACTGCAGAAATGGAATACAGCATCAAGAGAACAAAAAAACAGATTGTGATTATTCCAATTTGTCAGTGTAGCCAGAAGAACTGTCTGTGTGTGGGGAACGGTAACACACCGGATGTAGAGATTGACAAAATTGAAAAAGACTTGAAAACGTTGCATAACAATAGCAAAATGGAGGAATCCAGAATAGAGCTTGTTCCCAAATCTCGATCTCGAGAGAACAAAGGAGACGACAACAACAAGAGCCAAGCACTAAACAACACTTTACCAGATGTTTGTGTACAGGCTGTGTTGCTGTCCACTAATAACCACCTCTTAAACACAAATCAGAACGTCAAATCAGACATTGTGACGTCAGTACACCCTGACATAGTGCCCTCTTCCTCAGGAGAGCACCCAGAGCAATGACGCCAATGGTGGTGGTGACACCATCCCCTCCTCTTGTTCTATTGGTAGAGACACTGGCAAGCCCAATCAAAACCCAGCTGTACCTAGGAAGCCTCTCCCCCTCTCTGTACCACGGAAACCCAGGAAGTCTGCCCTGGTTAGACAGGAAGACCCAGAGGAGGGGAGGGGTCAGACGGAGGGGAGGGAGTGGAGGGAAACAATGGTCAGAAAGGTGAAGGTGTCACTGGAGAGGAAGAACACCCCGTCTCTGTCTGCCAACGCACACCTGCTTGTCACGCACACAACATTCCTGCCAGGACCAGTGAAAGCTGGGAGGGTCTTCCATCGTCCAGTACACCCTGCCCTCCACCTGCAGCCCCTTCCAGAAAGAAACCGTGGCAAAAAACACCGTGGCAACCAGCAAGATGGCCGTTGTCCCCAAGAAACCACAGGGACACAGCTCCCCGTCAGCATTGGTACTGAAGAAGGGACTGTCAGAAGAGGGAAAAGTGGAGAAAGGAAAGACCTCAGACAGTGATGATGATGGACGTGTACTCGCTAAGGGCAGTCAAGATGGCAGGGCTCTAAATATGAAAGCTATGAGAGCGCTAGCTGCAACCCCTGGGGAGTGACCAGGAAGGAGCATCCTGCAGATGCTGGTATCACCTATCACCAGTAAGAACAGCATTGGTGAAACACTGATGCTGTCCAAGCCACCTCGCTCCACCCGGGGGAAAGGGAGAACCAAGTCCTTCTCCTCTGCCAACTTCACCCGCTCCGATGGACAGAAACTTAATTCCTTCCGGCCCCTGGAGCTGAAGCTCTCTGTCAAGACGCTGCCCAAGCTGCTAGCCAAGGCAGGCCAGTCTTTAGACTGCACTGCAGCTGACGCAGAAGCTGAGCAGTATGTCAATGGTGGCGGCCAAGATATACATTTTCAAGATCACTTGGGGATGTCGGGCTCACGCAAGTTCTCCTGTCCCCAGCTTGGGGTGATTGAGGTGGGGGTGGAGCATAGCGTGGATAAGTTCCGTTACCTCGGAGCGGCACAGGCTCCGGAGATGGTGCATGAGAATGTGTGGTATTACGAGGAGATGCCAGACTATGTCATCCTACCTCTGGGACTGGGGAGTGGGGGGCCGGTGGGTACACCTCCGGACCAGTCGGACTGGCACAACCACCTGTATTATGATAATATATACGAGGAACGGGAGCCGTACCATCCCCTGGAGAAACACACTGAACATCAACAGCGGGAAGCATAGTGTGTAACGGTATTCGTCTTCTGAAGAAGAGGAATCATCGGACCAAAGCACAGCGTGGTAAGTGTTCATGCTTTCTTTATTAAAACTGAACACAATAACAAAATAACAAAGAGAATAACCGAAACAGTCCTGAAAGGTGCAAAACACTAAACAGAAATTAACTACCCACAAAAACCATGTGGGGAAAGTATGGTTCCCAATCAGAGACAACGATAGACAGCTGTCCCTGATTGAGAACCATACACAAAAGGAACATAGAACGCCCACCCAAATCACACCCTGACCAAACCAAAATAGAGACATAAAAAGCTCTAAGGTCACGGCGTGACATAGTGAGAGGTTTTTCTTGCTCTTTTTGTCATTTTTTTCCCCTTCTATGTAAAGGGACCCATACGCTTTAAAAAATATATATATATACATTTAAAGGATTAAACAAATTTGTGTGTTTCATTGGAGAGAGATACTGTAGTGGGAAAGATAGATGGAGAGTGAAAGTGTCACAAAGGCAATTGGTCTAATTCAAACCCACAGCAATAACTCTATTTGAGCTATTCCACGCAAGTGTGGACGGGAAATATTTCTGGTATCTCAGATTATTTTTACCCCTTTTTCTCCCCAATTTCGTGGTATCCAATTGTTGTAGTAGTTACTATCTTGTCTCATCGCTACAACTCCCGTACGGGCTCGGGAGAGAGTTTTGTTCTTAACTGACTTGCCTAGTTAAAGGTTCAATTAAAAATTGAAATGAAGTTTAAAAGTTCATATTCATATCCAAATAATGGTGTTGACTCATCCTATACTCGTATTGGTGGCCAAAGAATACATTTGAGAAACGTTTTTTTTTTTTTTTTTACAAAACCCCACCTCAAACAAATCACTTGCATTTCCTCCTGAGGAGGAGCTGGCCAATCAGCGGTCTACTTGCATGAACGTTTTAAAGACGGGTATACTCCCACACCATTCCAACATAGAAAAGCTTTATTTTTTATTAAACATACTTAATTCCAGGAAAACTATTTAAGTCATATTGTAGTTAATTATAGGCCATACATCTGGAAACACTGGACAGTTACTGTAAACACAGTTGACCAACAGCAGGGGATGAAATAATATAAGAAATTGTGTAACAGCAGGTGACACACTACGGAATTAGCTACATTGTCATTAATTGCAAAACTCGAATGACATGGTTGAACTGAGGATACACCAGGACTCAAAACAAAAAGTCATGCGGATCACGGAAAGGCCACAACTTCGGTTTAAAAGCCTTCAGTTGTGATATTCAACAGAATACGCTACATTTTGCAAGCCTTCCGACTCGCGATGCCCGGGTGTTTGAGCTAATGCGCAGAAGCATCACAACGTGTTTTGAGGAAAAAGGTCACGAACTCTGACCCTGCCTGAAGCAGGAGCAAAAGACAGAAAAATAACATTAATGTATTACCTATACAAACAGCGTACAACAAGCAGAGCAGGTAAGACAACTGAATTGTGCGCGAAAGCTGCCATGAAAAAACACGTCATGCATCACATAATGAAGAATACATTTGCCAAGCCAGCAGCCCGAGGGGAAGCTGCCATTAGCTAACGTAGCTAGTTCGTAGACTTTGCTATTGATTCCGGACCAAGAGTGCACCAAAACCGGCAAGTAATGAGATATCAAAACCATACGGATACTCGGTGTTATTTGGCACTAAACTACAGTGTAGTTAGCTAACTCAAACAAATCGGTTATTAGCTAAATTAGCTAAATAACAAATCAGTTATTAGCTAAAACGTGTATGCTAGCAAGCGGGCTAGCTGTGAATCCTGTACGAGAATGCTAACTAAAATTACCTAGCGCGAAGAAATTGGTTCGATTTCCGAAGCTGATGTTCAAATATGAACACCTAGCTAAATGTTCGTTTGTATTGGACCAACAACAATTTGAAACGGTTCCAAATTGATTTTCAATTCCTAGCTACCGTTACATTTGTGCGTTCTTATTCCTTGTTGTTAACCGCGAAGTCCCGCCACTCGCTGGCTGCGTTTTGGTATGGGCCTTGAACCCTAGCGTGCTTTAACCCTTCAATGTTGACCTTTCACCTACAGGAAAAGAAATACCTTTATCTTCCGTATCGATTTTAAATAGTTAGCTACTAGACCAGAGCGTGTTTGTTGTACTTACAACCATCGATATTAATGTAAGGCTAGTTAACGAACTACATGTTGTGTATTTCTCAGCTTGGTGAAGACGGCCACAAATGCAGATACCAAGCATGCTAGGCCGTGCAATTATACCACGGTGTGTCCCATAGTTAGCTACTCGGCTAGCATGCACATTCCGAGTTGATCAACCCCTAACGTCGTTACTCTCACGAAGTTAAGTCAAAACAAAAATAGTCTGTACTAGATTGACTAACCCTCCTGTTTTCTCACATTAGTAGCAACGAACGACCTAGCTAGCTTCCTGCATAGGACATGGGCAGGCATTTCAAAAACATGTTGCTTGCTAGCTAGTAAAACGGACCCATATTCACTAACAAATGTAACGTTTGTTATTGGCAGGGCAAACCCGATTTGGTGATGTCTGTTATGATCCAAATAAATCACAGCTCGTTTTTGGACTCGTTTTACCGGATTAAGTAGAATGCCATTGGAAATGAATGTTCAAAGTTCAATGTCTATATCTAAAATGTAAGTTGACAAGACATTTTGATAAATATCCTAATGTCAAACCGCAGTTTGTGTCCAAATCTATGACCAATATGCAGAAACAGATTTCATGTTTAGGTTTCAGAATATCAATCTACACATGTGCCACAATAATAACAATATTACTTGCATTTTTTTTGTTTAAAAATGAAGACCTTATAAACTGCACACACACCGAAAACCCAGTTTTGACAAATGGCAATAAATCACTCAGAAATGTGCTCAAAAAAACATACGGAAACTGGAGATGTTTTTTTTTTATACATCAACTGGTTAGAGGACAACCTTCAGAACACTGTCATCATGTAATTTAGTTTTTTAAATTCAAGTGGGTCTCCAACGCGGTAGGCTAAGTGTAACTCAACACTTTTGTTAATCCATCGATGTGAGGTTGAAATCAATAGGACAGGAGGCAAACGTTTGGGGTGTAGCACTGTTTAAACTAACACTATTCAAAGGCCACAATGAAACTTGGAATAACATCTACTTGGTTGTTTAGAGGAGACCTTTAGGGGGCTTATCTATACTGAACAAAAATTTTACTGCAACAATTTCAAAGATTTTACTGAGTTATAGTTCATATAAGGAAATCAGTCAATTGAAATAAATTTGTTAGGCCCTCATCTATGGATTTCACATGACTGGGAATACAGATATGCATCTGTTGGTCAGAGATACCTTTAAAAAATAGGTAGGGGTGTGGATCAGAAAACCAGTCATTATCTGTCTGACCACCATTTGCCTCATGCAGCGCGACCCGTCTTCTTCCCTTAGAGTTGATCAGACTGTTGATTGTGGCCTGTGGAATGTTGTCCCACTCCTCTTCAATGGCTGTACGAAGTTGCTGGATATTGGTGGGAAATGGAACACACTGGTGTACACGTCTATCCAGAGCATCCCAAACAGGCTCAATGGTATGCAGGCCATGGAAGAACTGTGACATTTTCAGCTTCTAGGAATTGTGTACAGATCCTTGCGACATTATCATACTGAAGCATGAGGTGATGGAGGCGGATGAATTGCACAAAAATGGGCCTCAGGATCTCGTCACAGGATCTCTGTTCATTCAAATTGTCATCCATAAAATGCAATTGTGTTTGTTGTCTGTAGCTTATGCCTGCCCATACCATAACCCCACCAAGGGGCATTCTGTTCACAATGTTGGCATCAGTAAACTGCTCTCCCACACAATGCCATACACATGGTCTGCGGTTGTGAGGCCGGTTGGACATACTGCCAAATTCTCTAAAACGAAGTTGGAGGCAGCTTATGGTAAAGGAATGAATATTAAATTATCTGGCAACAGCTCTTGATGAACATTCCTGTAGTCAGCATGCCACTTACACGCTCCCTCAAAACTTGAGACATCTGTGGCATTGTGTTGTGACAAAACGACACATTTAGAGTGGCCTTTTATTGTCCCCAGCACAAGGTGCACCTGTGTAATGATAGTGCTGTTTAATCAGCTTCTTGAAATGCTACACCTGACAGGTGGATGGCAACCAACTTTAAGGTGCATTACTGCCACCAACTGGACTGGAGTGTGTAGATCTTGTTCATCGTTCAATCACCAACGTGATGCTTGTAAAAACCAATGAGTCGATGGGAGAGGCAGGACTTGCAGCACACCAAGCGTCTAAAATAGAACCAAGTTCTCAAGTGACTGTTGACGCATGTGTAGGGCTGTTACAGTGACCCTATTACCGCCACACCAGCGGTCAAGAGTCATGACTCCAGTCAAATTCCACATGCTCAAGCTTTGATGCTCATTAGCAGCCTACCAAACTTGCTAACTGTCTGGTACTCAGCACTCTATTGTCCCGCTAATCACTCTCACTGCAATGCAAATCCCATCAACTTTCTATAGGCTAGACCTACTTTATTTATTTCTCAACTTTCCTAATATTAAGCACATTCCTTTGCTTTACAACAGGTACAACTGACTAGTTATCCCCTTCTCTTTCTGCTGTTCCGAGACAAAATGGTCCATTCTAAATTGAAACTAATTTCACAAATATAGTATATGTAAAGGCAAGCTCTGACGCTTGCTGGATCTGGCAGAGCTTGAAACTATTACGGACTACAAAGGGAAACCCAGACGCAAGCTGCCCAGTGACGTGAGCCTACCAGATGAGCTAAATGCCTTTTATGCTCGCTTCGAGGCAAGCAACACTGAAGCATGCACGAGAGCACCTGCTGTCCATACAGATTACTCTGTGTACTCAAAGCATGCGCGGACCAACTGGCAAGTGTTTTCGCTGACATTTTCAACCTCTCCCTGACCAAGTCTGTAATACCGACATGTTTCAGACCACCATAGTCGCTGTGCCCAAGGAAGTCTGTCTAAATGATTACTGCCCCGTGGCACTCACGTTGGTAGCCATGAAGTGCTTTGAAAGGCTGGTCATGGCTCACATCAACACCACCCTCCTGGACACCCTAGACCCACTCCAATTCGCATACCGCCCCAGCAGATCCACAGATGACGCAATCTCAATCGCACTCCACACTGCCCTGTCTCATCTGGACAAAAGGAACACCTATGTGAGAATGCTGTTCATTGACTACAGCTCAGCGTTCAACACCAAAGTGCCCATGAAGCTCATCACTAAGCTAAGAACTCTGGGACAAAACACCTCCCTCTGCAACTTGGACTTCCTAAGAGTCGGTAACAACACATCTGCCACACTGATCCTTAACACTGGGGCCCCACAGGGGTGTGTACTCCTGTATTCCCTGTTCACCCACGACTGTGTGCCCAAACACGACTCCAACACCATCATTACTTTTGCTGATGACACAAAAGTGGTAGGCCTGATCACCGACAGCGATGAGACGACTTGTAGGGAGGAGGTCAAAGAACTGGCAGTGTGGTGCCAGGACAACAACCTCTTCCTCAGTGTGATCTAGACAAAGGAGCTGATCGTAGACTACAGGAAAAGGCGAGCCGAACAGGCCCCCAAAAATCCAGAGTTTAAAGAGTTTAAAGTTCCAAACTATTATGGTCCAAACATCACAAAACAGCTGTGAGGAGGACACAACAAAACCTTTTCCCCCTCAGGAGACTGAAAATATTTGGCATGGGTCCCCAGATCCTCAAAAGGTTCTACAGCTGCACCATCGAGAGCATCCTGACCAGTTGCATCATCGCCTGGTATGGCAACTGCGCGGCATCTGACCATAAGGCGCTACAGAGAGTAGTGAGAACGGCCCAGCACATAACTGGGGCCAACCTCCCTGCCATCTAGGACCTATACAAGGTGTCAAAAGAAAGCCCATAAAATTGTCAGAGAGTCCAGTCACCCAAGTTATAGACTGTTTTCTCTGCTACCACACAGTAAGTGGTACCGGAGCGCCACGTCTATGACCAAAAGGCTCCTCAACAGCTTCTACCCCCGAGCCACAAGACTGCTGAACAATAAATAAAATCACCACCGGACAATTTACATTGAGTATCCCAGCACACTGACTCGGTACCGGTGCCCCCTGTATATAGCCTCGTTATTGTTATTAATTTTTTATTGTAGTCTGCTTGGTAAATGTTTTTCTTGAATATTAAATGAATACTCTTCTTGAACTGCACTGTTGGTTAAGGGCTTGTAAAGTAAGCACTTTTCACAGTAAAGTCTACAGTTGTTGTATTCATTTTCAATACAAATAAAGTTTGTTTTGAAGTTAAGAATAGTCTGATGGGTGACTATTAGCCTATCAGTTGTGAATGATTCCCAGCGTGTGCAGTAAGGCAAGAAACAGTGCATGCCTTTTTTATTTTTTACAACTTTTCCAAATCATAGTCGCACACCTCATGTAGCCTAGCCCATAGACCTATATGCTGATACGGTTTGTATCACAACTAAAGTGGTCAAATAACTTAAGCACATTTAATTTGCTTTACAGCCGGTGTAGAGCCTAACTGGTATGCAATTTAGGGAAGATAATTTTTACCACGTTCACCTTTCGCCTTTCGCATAATCGCATTTGCAGTCACTTTTAAGAAAAGTGTTTTCCTGCTAATTGCTTCTTGGAACGTTCACGCTTGTGTGCACATTGCTGCTCTTATAATGTGAAGAAATGGCCCAGTAGTTTATCAACATTAAGCTAAATGTTCTGATCTGTTTATTAGCCTCATTGCCTTCATTTGGAATCTATCACATCCCAGAGTATGTTTGGAGTATTTATTTCTTGCACAAGTTGACCAATAGAATAGGTCGACTTTTGTACTAGCAGATTTTTTTTAACTAGGCAAGTCAGTATAGAACAACTTCTTATTTTCAATGATGGCCTAGGAAGGATATTTACCTTTGTCAGCTCGGGGATTCGATCTCGCATCCTTTTGGTTACAAGTCCAACGCTCTAACCACAAGGCTACCTGCCACCCCATAGGCTAGTGTTTTTGCTGTTCGTTAGGCCTACACATCTTGTTAGCTGACAAAGTAAATGTGGACAGTTCTAACATCTTCAATATGCACCTCGGAATTCGATAAGAAGGACGCACGCAGTTGCGTCCCTAATGTGTCTGTCTTCACTTGTAGCCTACTTCGGAGTTGATATGCCTGTGAGAAGGAACCGATCACGTGACGGGTATCGGCTAATCAAAATTGAGATATCTGAGCGGTGCTTCGGAGCACGGTGATTGGCAGCCGGGCGAAGGGGATTATAATTATTATATTCAGCCCAAGGGCACAACGGCCACTTTCGCTGCAAAAGGCATTAAAAATGTTGTTTTTTTAGGGGGCATTACGGCCACAAGGGGATTTGTATCTACTGTAGCCCACAGCCACATGTCATAGCCAGATCAGGGCCTAACATAAGCGCAACTCACAGTATGCTATTCTGTTCTTCTGAAATAGACTGCATTTTCTTCATAGCGTGTTTCTTCAGACCTGTCTAAAATAAATAATACATTTATTGTAATGGTGTAGGCTATATTACATGTATTTATTAGACTTTTTAAAATGTAGATGTTCCAAAGGTCTGCATCAGCGGCTTGTAGCTTTTGTGTGGAAGCCAAGAGCTGCTAAACATGTTTGTTAATTAAAGGTAAATTTACCGTGAGACCAGCAGTTACTGTTAGCTTGACAATCACAGGCTGACAATTTCATGACCGTCACAGTCCTACGCGCGCGAGCAGTTTGGATGAAATGATTGAATAACATTTATTCTGCAACATTCGTGTACGCTATGTGGCCGGTTTGGTCAGCATGCAAGTCCTGCGCACCCCAGCATGTGACAAAATTAACGGTACAACACCAAAGATATTGATATATTTTTTTAAAGTAATCGATCTTATGTTATCGTGATGACTAAACTTTTATTCTAACATCACCAATCTGAAGCAAAATAGGATGTCATTCCACAAAATTTTATGGGGTGAAAATGCAAGTTTGTGTAAGGTAGTAACACAAACGGTCCACATTAGGGAAATTAGCGCAATTCAAAATACGTTTATATGGCAAAATAATTCAACATGTCAATTAAGATGATAGTATATGTTGCCCAATCACAAACCATTGCAACAATGACGTGGTTTTCTCACTAATTTAACCATTTAGAGAGTTTAAAAAGGCTCTCAAACAACGTTTTACCGGGCGCTCTACACTAGAGCCATAGTGTCTGTGCAGCAGCCTGAACATTTGACGTCCATAATTATGGTATGTTAGAATGTAGGCCTATGTTTGTCCTCTCATTGTATAGACCTGTTACTGGCCCATCTGTATGGCCTAGTACTAACTATATTTTGTCTATTTTGTGTTTTGCTATGATATTAATAAGCCCATTTGCTACACATCTCACTCTCTGAGAACTTGTTCTGATGCAAATATGTTTATCATCGATTTTCAATGCATACCCAGTAACTGAAACATTCCTTCCTTCCTACACAGTTTGATGTGCCTCCTGGGGCTTTGATGTGAGCAGCAGCAGAAGGAAACAGAATCAGCGTCATGGACAGACAGACTCAGAGGATTCAGCTGGTGTCAGCTGATGGTGGCATGATGGGACACCGTATCCAGGTAGTGTAACGGACAGGTCATTTCCTGCCCTGAGACATGGCTGTGACCTCCACGTCTCAGGTTATCCCTTACCCCTAAACTATTGGTCAAGGCTATTATTAGTCAACATCCGCATGACTAGTACCTTCATATGACTTCAAGGTTAAACAATAGCAGAACGTACAGCATCAGGGTTAGATTCCAGACAGTATACTAACCCAACATAATTTGGCTGAAGTATTTCTGTTATTTTCATATATATTGAATATTCTCCTTTCCTTCCAGATTGTGACAGACCAGTCCACGGGCCAGAAGATCCAGATCGTCACTGCATTGGAGCAGGGTTCTGGTGGGAAGCAGCAGTTCATCCTGGCTAACGCAGACTACTCCACGGCAGGCAAGGTAATCCTAGCCAAACAAGAGGCCTCGTCCCTGGGCAAGGTGATCCTGGCGGCCCCAGACGGTTCAGGGGTAAATCAGCTGCTGTTTGCCTCCCCTGACCTGGCTGGCCAGCAGATCCAGGTAGAGGCCTCGGCCTGCACCACCAATATTCTAGTCTCTTACTACCTTCTATTCAGAATATTGCTATCCACAAAATTCTGGTTCCCCTAGCATAGATTAAAGCTACGATCTCTGATCAGTTTTTCAGTCAAACAACCGCCCGCCATTTGTTTTGGTATACAGCTGAGGGATGGGGTTAGGGAAATGTAACCCCTCTCAAATTCATATTAGACAGCACTCTATATGCAAGGATTGACAGTCCATTTAGTCCAGTACAATGCTTAATCTGTGAGGGAAACAGGCCCCTAGAAGTATCTTTGACATCTGATATGAATGCCTCTTTTGCTTTTTGTGTGCGTTGTATTTCCAGTTTGTGACGGAAGGGTCAGACCAGGCCCTTTCCAAGCCCGTGGTGGAGTACTGTGTGGTGTGTGGAGACAAGGCCTCAGGTAGGAATGAAATGCACTTGAACTGGTCTGACCCTTCTTGAACCCTCTCTTCTCGTTGTGTGACTGATCCTGTCGCCCTCCCTTCTCCTTGCCCAGGTCGTCACTATGGGGCAGTGAGCTGTGAGGGCTGTAAGGGTTTCTTCAAGCGCAGCATCAGGAAGAACCTGGTTTATACATGCAGGGGGTCCGGAGAGTGTGTCATCAACAAGCACCACAGGAACCGCTGCCAGTACTGCAGACTTCAGCGCTGCATGGTCCTGGGCATGAAACAGGACTGTGAGTACCTGCCCCAATCACTTACTGACGTTCACATAGGTATATAATGTTAAACAAACATGCTTCTCTAACATGTCATTTAAGAAAGGGTGTCAGTTTGTCAACATCTGCAATGTTCCACAATACCCCGTGTTGTTACTAGTTCGTATGTTTGAGTGGATCAGTTTGAGCAAAGTGGAGGTATTGATCACATAAAGGCTGTTTTACACACCCACTCTAAGAACCCAAATCATCTTATTTCATTTGTATATTCCAATATTTCTTTCTGACTGTCCACATAGTAGCACACAGTTGCAATGCTAAAATCCTGTCACTTTTACATTTTGGGATGGTTTTCATGATAACGGCATGTCATGTGCAAAAAAGACACTTCCGAGCAATTATTTTTCGATCTGAGCGTTCAAGGCAGAGGAATGGAGGAATGGTTTTGTATCAGGATTCGGATCTACTAAAGCCTTGTTCACATTGGCAGTTTGAAGTGACTCAAAACATTTATTTTGCATATCTGATTTAAAATCTATTCTTTTTTCTGCGGTCTGAACAGCCAAAAAGCACATGGAATTAGATATTTCAAGCCACATTTCAAACCACATTTGTAGGTAGTTTGAAATCGGATACAAATCAGATTACTGGCCACGCGGCTTGTCTGAACAGTCAAGTCTGATTTATTTGACTGTTATTTGGCATATCTTGTTGCTTCCTAGCTATGTTGTTGACAGTTTTGACAAAAACGTGTGGTAGTTAACTAGGATGTTAATTGTTTACAAACAAATGAGTGAATGTGCTAAACAGCTAGGCCTACCTAGCTAGCTAGTTGACTGCTGTGGCTAGCCAAAAAGTTGGATCATCTTATCCTTTGAAACTTTAAAAGCGTTCTTACACTATGATTTTTAACATTCAAAGCAACTGGGAAATGTCCATGGCTGGCATTGTTGTCACCTTAGCTTGATAACTTCTGAGTGATAGGAAGCACGAGCACCACCACCAATCAGCCTACACCACTGCGCACACATCCATTGTTGCTATGACAACTTGCGTAGACATGTCCGCAAATGACTGCTGTCTGAACACACCCAAATCCTGTTTGGTCACTTGTAACTTGCTGTTTGGATAGTCAGTATTCAAAAATTGATTTGTAAAACAAAACTTATTTGAGCATTATGGCCTGCAGTGTGACCAAAGCTTTAGACTATTTTTACACAGATTACTCAGATTCCATGTGTTTTTTTTGTTTGTTTGCTGTTTACACATTAAGAAAATTTCAAATATGCAAATGAATTGTTGGAAGATCTGAATTTAGCTGCCTGTGTAAACACAGCCATAATTAGTAGTTATTTGGGATGGAAGGTGACTTGTAAATCATTGGTTCTGTGTAGTCTGACTGCAATGTAGTCGATCACAAAATGCACATAAGCATGGCGGATTAAAGTTAACTGTTCTCTTCCTCTCTCTCAGCCGTTCAGTGTGAAAGGAAGCCGGTGGAGGTATCCAGAGAGAAGTCTATCAATTGTGCTGCATCTACGGAGAAGATCTACATCAGGAAGAATCTGTGTAGTCCTCTGGCTGCCACGCCCACCTTCGTCACCGACAAGGAAACCGCCAGGTACTACAAGGAGACAGCCAGGTACTGCAGCTGGCTTAAGGGCCCCATCGCATTGAGCAACGCAGCATACAATTATAAAACCAACTCTTATGTATTTCATTGGGGAAGTTGGTTTGGAGTGGTGGAATATAGGCGCATGAGGTCACACCAAACACAGCCTCAAAAGGCACAGGGTACATACGCCACCGTAAGCTCTGTGTGGGATGCGTTACCAGTGTGTGTGAGCCCTAATTAATTAGTTGATGTTACTGATTAGCTGGAGTGGACACACCTGTGTTCCCATGTAGAAATCAGTCCATAGAGTCCACTCAGAGAGAAAGAGGTGAAGTCAAGAGGGATAACTGGTCCCAAAATCTGTCTTCTCCAGCAGGTGGCTTTTAAAAATATTTTTTTCCACTCACCGAGCAAGGAGTTTTTGTATGAAGGTTAGTAAGTAAGAGGGTTGAATTTGGTTAACAAAAAAATATAATTGCTTATTTGCTACGTGTGGCTTATTTGATCAAATAGAAGTTCCGTAATGCTTAGGTTGCACATATAAGTAGGAAACGTGACAACCCGGCAACTTCGACAAAAAAAAAAACACTTTATATCGGAGTTGTTCCTGTTCACGTGTATCTGCCCTCCGACTACCCTCCATTTTTTTTAAATACATTTATTTTTGTTGTTAGAGTGGACACTTGAGTATCTGATAAGACTAACCACTGTTTCACAGTCTCAATCGTTCCTAATTGGACCTCCAATTCATCTGCACCGATTGGAAAATACTTCACAGGTGAAAACAATAGGGTGGAAGCTCAACATTGGCTGAGTTTAGACAGGCAGCCCAGTTCTGATATTTTTTCACTAATTGGTCTTTTGACTAATCAGATCAGCTCTGAAAAAGATCTGATGTGAACAGATCTGATGTGATTGGTCAAAAGACTTGGGGTGCCTGTCTAAACGCATCCAAAATAGGCTAGCCTTCAACCTTTTTTCCAGATTAGTGTAAATGAAGAGGATGGTTAGGGTAAACGGAATGACTGTATAGCCATTTGGCTGCATTTATACAGGCAGCCCAATTCTGATAGTGGAAAAATAACTGGTCTTTTGACCGATCAGCTCTTTTGCTATTAATTGGGCAAAATATCCGAATTAGGCTGCCTGTGTAAACGCATCCTTCGAGATCTCTGTGGGATTAGATGGTAGAATTGAAGTGTTTGTGTTCGCAGATCAACCAGTTTGCTGGAGTCGAGCATGCTCCTCAACATCCAGCAGCCATTCCCCAAGCTGGAGAACACCATCCTGCTCCCGACATCCCCTGAATCGGTTAGTAACTGCAGCACATGTGGGGGGCACAATATACAAATTAATTTAATTTCATAGTTAGCTCGCATCCACCCGTGGACTTAAACTCATCTTTTTGAGTTTTAAAATGTGTACTTTTTAAGTACACATACAAATCATACAGACCACAGAGCCAAAAAGTTAAATGTAGTATGTAAAATAAAATAAAAAACACCCTCCCATTGCCTTCAGAAATGATTCATACCCCTTGACTTATTCCACATTTTGTTGGGTTACTGCTTAAATTCTAAATGGGTGAAATAGATTTCAGATATTTCTGTATTTCATTTTCAATAAATTTGCAAAGCTGTTTAAAAACATGTTTTCACTTTGTTATTATGGGGTATTGTGTGTAGAAAAAAAATTATATAATGCATTTTGAGTTCAGGCTGTAACACAACAAAATGTGGAATAAGTCAAGGGGTATGAATACTTTCTGGAGGCACACTATAAGTGAAGACCATCTCTTCCAGGGCAATAGGAGACACCGTATTTATATTTATACTCAGCCGCGGGCCGGAAGAATCATGTCCAAACCAATTTACGATTGGACAAATTGCGGGTGCATAGAAATACTATTTTAAAGTTCGGTATGGGTAGTCTTCCTATATCTTTCCCTCTATGTAATTGTTAATTTTATCAGTGGAAACTGCAGTTTTATTGAAACCGCACTATGGATTTGTTCCCGATAGCCAGAAAGGAAATTCAGTTGTGGCAATAGATTAATTTTGACAATAGATATTCTGCCGGTTAAAGCAACTGGGATGTTAGTCTGTGATGAGGTCTGATTGAACCGATTTGAGCATCCTGTTAAAGTTTCAGGCAATGGTTTTTATCTAAGGAAGGAAATAATTCACAAATATTTAAAATGAGAAACGATTGGGACTCCATTATTAATAGTGGTGCTGATTCTCCCTTGTGCCTCTCCATAGAATGACCAATGTCAGGGTGACCTGAGCACCCTGGCCAACGTGGTGACATCACTGGCTCACCTGAACAAGGCCCGGGAGATGAGCGACATTACAGACGGCAATGACCTAATGGGTGTGGACGACACCCTTAGCAACGGAGACAGCTCAATGACGGATCTCCAAGGAGACGAACAGACCGCCAGTGACATTACGCGGTGAGGAGATTTCTTATACAGGATTTTAAAGCTACTTTCTAGAATTTTGTTTTATTCTCAGATCCCAGATTGTATATATTTTTAACCCCCTGGAGTCGCTTAAATCGACGTTACATAACAACAACAAAACATTTTTTTAAAAATTGGCTGCATCTCAAATCTATCGCATCCGCCAGTGTTGCACTTCCGCATCTGGTGTGAAAGGTGGCAGAGCTCGAGTGGTGTTTGTCAGACCACGATACATCCCTAAAATCGGCCTTATGTAAATGTCTACAGTGTCCGTATGGTTTGACCTACGGGGGAGACTCACGAACACGATGGTGTTCTCCGTTTTTCTCTACGAGGAGACCCGTCCGAAGTCGGTACCGTTAATGTGCCGACTTCTGTTTGGTACTGTCTGAATCGTTTGGGCTATAAACTAATGGGACCCCACTGTGGAAAGGGGAGATTCTCACAAACACAATGGTGCTCTGTTTTGCTCAAGGACCACCACAAGTGTTACTGGACTCGTCTGAAGGTACCGTTTTAAAAAAAACGAATGGAAGTATGAAGGTAGTTTTGTTCTTACTCAAAAAAGGGGTTCAATATGTATAATATATAATTATACAAAATATTTCCTGTTTTTTTTAATTTTATTTTGTTTTTACATCTCCATTTAAGACTGACACTTAAACCTTGTTTCTAATTTATTTTGACTGTCCTTTTGCCATTTATGAATGTGTTATTCAATGTGTTTCTATGGGCTTCAGTAGTAAAGTCCAAAATCTACCTAAAATTCCAAATCAAATAGCTAAATTATCCGTATTATGACCATCTTAAAACAATTCCATATGTCAGCTTAGCATCCCCCTCTCCCAACATCTTTAAAGAATTTTAATAGGTAAAATGTAATCTGCTTGGATTGACTATCAGCAGTGCTGATTTTAGAGCTGATAAATGTTCTGAGTGTATCAGAAGGAACTTAGGGGTTGTGTTTTCTGTATATCATGGGGCTCAAATTGATTTTTTTCCAGTCAAGGGCCATGTGGTTCCTGTGTTCCTGCCTCGGTTAATTAGGTTTCGTGCTGGTTAGATATTTCCTATCCCAAGATCTGTCAAGCTTGAAGCTTGTTTTCCTTTCTGCAGTCTATTTCTGTTTCACTTTCTGAACCTCAACACTAATAGACATTTTTACCTCTAAGAAAGTAAAGACAATATAAGTACTTTTAGAGATGAATACAGTGCCTTCAGAAAGTATTCACACCCCTTGATTTTTTTCTACATTATGTTGTTAAAGCCTGAATTTTAAAATGGATTACATTGAGATTAATTGGTCACTTGCCTACACACAATACCCCATAATGTCAAAGTGGAATTATGTTTTAATTTTTTTAAACAAAAGAATAAAAAATTAAAAGCTGAAATGTCATGAGACAATAAATACGTATTCAGGGCCTTTCTTTTGGCAAGCTTAAATAAATTCAGGAGTAAAACTGTGCTTTAACAAGTCGCATAGTAAGTTGCATGGACTCATTTTGTGTGCAATAATAGTGTTTAACATGATTTTTGAAGGACTACCTCATCTCTATACCCCACACATACAATATCTGTAGGATGCCTCAGTCAAACAGTGAATTTCAAATAGATTCAACCACAAATACCAAGGACATTTTCCAATGCCTTGCAAAGAAGGGCATCTATTGGTAGATGGGTAAATTACACTTTGGATGGTGTCTCAATAAACCCAGTCACCACAAAGATACAGGTGTCCTTTCTAACTCAGTTGCCGGAGAGGAAGGAAACTGCTCAGGTATTCCACAATGAGGCCAATGGTAAAACAATTAGGATTTAATGACTGTGGTAGAATAAAACTGAGGATTAATCAACATTGTAGTTACTAACTTAATTGACAGTGAAAATAAGGAAGCCTGTACAGAATAATTTTGTTTCCAAAACATGCATTCTGATTGCAATAAAGTAAATATAAATAAAGTATTACTAAAGTAATACTGCAAAAAATGTGGCAAAGCAATTAACTTTTTGTCCTGAATACAGTGTAATGTTTGGGGCAAATACAACACATTACTGAGTACCACTCTCCATATTTTCAAGCATAGTGGTGTCTGCATCATGTTATGGCTATGCTTGTAATCACTAAGGACTGGGGAGTTTTTCAGGATAAAAAATAAACGAAATGGAGCTAAGCACAGGCATAATCCTAGTGGAAAATCTGGTTGTCTGCTTACCCAGACACTGGATGATTAATTCACCTTTCAGCAGGACAATAACCTAAAACACAAGGCCAAATCTGCACTGGAGTTGCTTACCAAGAAGACAGTGAATGTTCCTGAGTAGCCGAGGTAGATTTAGGTCAAAACTATGGCAAGACCTGAAAATGGTTGTCTAGTAATGATCAACAACCAATTCGACAGATCTTAAATCATTTTTTGGAAGAATAATAGGCAAATGTTGCATAATCCAGGTGTTGAAAGCTCTGATTTACGCTGAAATACTTTATGTAAATTAGATTTCTGTATTGAATTTTTACTAAATGTGTAAATATGTTTAAACATGTTTACACTTTGTCGTTGAGGTATTGTGTGTAGAGAGCTTGATATAGAACATATATTTTAATCATGTTCCGGCTGTAACACAACAAAATGTGGAATAAGTCATGCGGTTTGAGTAATTTCTGAAGGCACTAAGTGTACTAGTTTGAACTGACTTGTGTTTGTGTGTGTGGGTAAAGGGCTTCTACACTACAGAGCCAAAACAGATGTACTGAGCTGGCCTGATTACGCATCCACCATAATTGATGGAACCGTGCTGGAAAGGACAATGAGAAAATAAAACATCAGAGCCAGAAGAGTTCGGGTTTAAGTCGGCACTATAGTGTGAATCGAGCACTAATTTGTTGATTGACTTGTTTTGTTGTCTCGCTCTCCCACCTCCCCAGAGCGTTTGACACCCTGGCCAAGGCCTTGAATCCTGGTGATGGCTCAGCGGGAGACACTCTGGAGGCCACGTTGCAGTTGATGTCAGGGGACCAGTCCGGCCCTGTGGTGGAGCTGGAGGGGCCCCTTCTCTCAGACAGCCACGTCCCCTTCAAGGTGAGGCCCAGGGGCCATGCTCAAAAGTAGTCCACTATAAAGGGAAAAGGGTGCCACTTGGGATGCTACCCCACTCAAAGGCCCAGGGGCTGACCATGACTTTAATCCATTTTTAAATCAGGTGTTATCTTAAAATGGAAATTTATTCTCAGTACGTCATAGAGTGCTTAAAGAATCAAGAGGCCCTGAACTCACTTGCTATGGCAACTTCATTTCCCTGCAGGGATTAATAAATATAATTCATCAATAACTTTTTTTTTTTTTTAATTTAAAAGTCTAATGTCTAGGCCCATTCTTTCTCAATAATGATGTCTCTCTTGCTCACGCTCTTTAGTTGATGATGCCTTTGCCCATGCCTGAGTACCTAAACGTGAACTACATCTGTGAGTCGGCCTCAAGGCTCCTCTTCCTGTCCATGCACTGGGCGCGCTCCATACCTGCCTTTCAAGCCTTGGGGTGAGTCCCTACCTACCTACTGCTCTCATTCTGTCTCTCTAATTCTCTTCCACTGAATTGGAAGATGTAAGTAAATGGAAGATGTAAGTATTCAGACCCCTTTACCCTTTTCACATTTTGTTACATTACAGCCTTATTCTAAAATGGATTAAATAAATGTTTTACCTCAACAATCTGCACACAATACCCCATAATGACGACGCGTAAACAGGTTTTTAGAAGTCTTTGCAAAACAAAACGAAATACCTTATTTACATAAGTATTCAGACCATTTGATATGAAACGTTTTAAATTGAGCTCAGGGTGCATCCTGTTTCCATTGATCATCCTTAATGTTTCTACAATTTGATAGGAGTCCATCTGATGTAAATTCAATTGATTGGACATGATTTGGAAAGCCCCACACCTGTCTATATAAGGTCCCACAGTTGACAGTGCATGCCAGAGCAAAAAGCAAGCCGTGAGGTCGAAGGAGTTGTCCGTAGATCTCCGAGACAGGATTGTGTCGAGGCACAGATTTGGATAAGGGTACCAAAACACTTCTGTAGCATTGAAGGTCCCCAATAACACAGTGGCCTCCATAATTCTATTTCTTAAATGGAAGATGTTTGGAACCACCAAGACTCTTCCTAGAGCTATCTGCCTGGCCGAACAGAGCAATTGGGGGAGAAGGGCCTTGGTCAGGGAGTTAACCAAGAACCTGATGGTCAGGTGTTCATGATGGTCACGCTCTGGAGTTCCTCAGTGGAGATGGGAGAACCTTGCAGAAAGACAACCATCTCTGCAGCACTCCGCCAATCAGGTCTTTATGGTAGAGGGGCCAGATGGAAGCCACATGACAGCCCATTTGGAGTTTGCCAAAAGGCATCTAAAGGACTCTGACCATGAGAAACAAGATTCTCTGGTCTGATGAAACCAAGATTGAACTCTTTGGCCTGAATGCCAAGCGTCACGTCTGGAGGAAACCTGGCACCATCCCTACGGTGAAGCATGGTGGTGGCAGCATCATGCTATGAGGATGTTTTTCAGCAGGAAGGACTGGGAGACTAGTCAGGATCGAGGCAAAGATGAACAGAGCAAAGTACAGAGAAATCCTTGATGAAAACCTGCTCAGGACCTCAACAGGACAATGACCCTAACCACACAGCCAAGTCAACGCAGAAGTGGCTTTGAGACAAGTCTCTTAATGTCCTGGAGTTCCCCAGCCAGATCCCGGACTTGAACCCAATCAAACATCTCTGGAGAGACCTGAACATAGCTGTGCAACAATGCTCCCCATCCAACCTGACAGAACTTGAGAGGATTTGCAGAGAAGAATGAGAGAAACTCCCCAAATACAGGTGTGCCAAGCTTGTAGCGTCATACCCAAGATGACTCGAGGCTGTAATCACTGCGTCAACAGGCAAGTTAATCAATTTTAGAATAAGGCTGTGACGTAACAAAATGTGGAAAAAGTCAAGGGGTCTGAATACTTTCCGCCGGCACTGTATATGCAAACTGCCGTTTTCTGCCTACTGGCCAGAGCACCAAAATGGAAATATTTGTGTGTCATCCTCTATGATTTTAAATGCAGTGTATATTAATATATTCTCCATGCATGCATTTTAATAAATTAAATGCATCCTGTATTTCCCAGTGATATTGACACTAACCTGGTGAAGTCCTGTTGGAACAAACCGTTTGCCCTGTGCCTGGCTCGATGCGCCAACATTTCGAATGTTGTCTTTTCTCCATAGTGGTCTCGATAATGACATTAACCTGATGAAGGCTTGTTGGAACGAGCTGTTTGCTCTGGGCCTGGCTCAGTGCGCCAACGTTATGAATGTCGCCACCATCCTGGCTGCCATCATCAACCACCTGCAAACCAGCCTACAAGAAGGTACAGGAGGTGGATTGTACAAATAAATACATATTTATCAGTGTTTACAATAATTGCCAGCAGATTTTTATCCAAAGCGCCTTCCAGTATGGAGAGTGTGATTTATGCAGCAAACATATTTCCAGGCTCTATCTCAATTGATAAAAATCTGTCCTCCTCGTTGTCTCCTCTTTATCATAATCTGGACTGATTCGAAAAGACTTGACTGGGAAAAACAATATGGTGGAAGAGAAGCTCATCATTAGGCTAGCTTTCACCTGGTCATTTTTTTTTTGAAAGATCGGTGGATATGAAGGAGAGGAAGGATTTTAGACAAAGAGCCCCAGTGTCCTTCTCCAGTCTTCCTCTTGTTCACCCCCCCCCCCTCCCCTGCAGAGAAGCATCTGCTGAGTCAGAGCCACAGTAGGCTTTTTGTTGTGGGAGAACATGGGGGCGTTTTATAGTATTTTAAATGATTTACGCTCCCCTGTTTCCCCCCCTATAGAGAAGCTGTCCCCAGAGCGAGTGAAGCTGGTGATGGAACACATCTGGAGGATGCAGGAGTTCTGTAACAGCATGGCCAAACTGTCCCCTGACTCGTATGAATACGCCTACCTCAAAGCCATCGTCCTCTTTAGCCCTGGTGAGTGGTGGCTGGAGAGAGTGATAAAGAGGGACTGATGCATAATGTAACTCGGTGTTGCAAAGAGTAATTGGTCACATTCAAGACAGTGCAAAGCATCCATGAAGAGAGTGGGAAAAGATAGGAACTAGCGTTTTATGTGTTAGTTTTGAAATTAGTGCTGATACACTATATGGCCAAAAGTATATCGATACCCCTTTCAAATGAGTGGATTTGGCCATTTCCGCCACACCCATTGCTGACAGATGTATCGTTATAGGATGCAACCTTTCCAACAAGTCAGTTTGTTAAATTTCTGGCCTGCTACAGCTCACCCGGTCAAATGTATGTCCTGTTATTGTGAAGTGGAAATGTCTAAGAGCAACAACGGCTCAGCTGAGAGGTGATGGGCCACACAAGCTCACAGAATGGGAACACTGAGTGCTGAAGCGCATAGCACGTAAAAATCACTCACTGCCGAGTTCCATACTGCCTCTGGATGCAGCGTCAGCACAAGAACTGTTAGTCAGGAGCTTCATGAAATGGGTTTACATGGCCAAGCAGCCGCCCAAGATTTTATTTATTTTATTTTTTTATTTCACCTTTTATTTAACCAGGTAGGCAAGTTGAGAACAAGTTCTCATTTACAATTGCGACCTGGCCAAGATAAAGCAAAGCAGTTCGACACATACAACGACACAGAGTTACACATGGAGTAAAACAAACATACAGTCAATAATACAGTATAAACAAGTCTATATACGATGTGAGCAAATGAGGTGAGATAAGGGAGGTAAAGGCAAAAAGGCCATGGTGGCAAAGTAACTACAATATAGCAAGTAAAACACTGGAATGGTAGATTTGCAATGGGAGAATGTGCAAAGTAGAAATAAAAATAATGGGGTGCAAAGGAGCAAAATAAATAAATAAAATACAGTAGGGAAAGAGGTAGTTGTTTGGGCTAAGTTATAGGTGGGCTATGTACAGGTCACCATGCGCAATACCAAGCGTCTGCTGGAGTGACGTAAAGCTTGCTGCCATTGGACTCTAGAGCAGTGGAGACGCATTCTCTGGAGTGATGAATCTTGCTTCACTATTTGGCAGTCCGACGAACAAATCTGAGTCTGGCAGATGCCAGGAGAATCCTACCTGCCCGACTGCATATTGCCAACTAAGGTTTGGTGGAGGAGGAATAATGGCCTGGGCTGTTTTATAGTTTGAGCTAGGCCCGTTTGTTCCAGTGAAGAGAGATCTTAACGCTACAGCATACAATGACATTCTAGACGATTCTGTGCTTCCTATATCGACATGACAATGCCCCTGTGCTCAAAGCGTCAAGAAAAACTTGACTGGCCTGCACAGAGCCCTGACCTCAACCTCCATCTAACACCTTTGGGATGAATTGGAATGCTGACTGCAAGCCAGGCCTAATCGCCCAACCTAAGTGCCCCAACCTCACTAATGCTCTTGTCGCTGAATGGAAGCAAGTCCCCTCAGCAATTTTCCAACATCTATTGGATGGCCTTCCCATAAGAGTTATAGCAGCAAAAAGGGGAACCAACTCCAAATTAATGCCCAGAATTTTGGAATGAGATGTTCGACAAGCATACTTTTGGCAATGTAGCGTAAATGAGAAACTGTTGCATGACTCAACTCACTTCCGTGAAAAATGTTGTCACATGATTACGTTCATTGGGCCAACCTCCTGGACACAGATTATGCCTATATATTTATTTTGAATTTAAACAAAATATTTTTATACATATATTATTTTTTACTATTAAGCTTGTTCAATGGTGAGTCTGTCCCATGCAGTAACACGGCGAATTGTCCCTGGCCCCTTCTTAGTGTAGTTAGGTGCTGCCCTTCAGACAACAGTTCCCAGATCCTCAGCAAACTATTTAAACAAAAGAAAGTACACTGGACCATGACTCCCCATGGATTTGCTGTGTACATGAAAGGGAGAGTTATTATAAATGCGGAGTTGCACCCTTTCCTTTTGCTTAATCTACTTGTTCTGCGTCTTTGCCAAGAACTATACTGAACAAAAATATAAACGTAACCATTTCAATGATTTTACAGAGTTCATATGTGGAAATCAGTCAATTTAAATAATGAATTAGGCCCTTATCTATGGATTTCACATGACTGGGAATAAAGATTTGCATCCCGTTACCTATACCTTAAAAGAAATGTGCCTTACATTGGGCTTTAGGATCTCGTCACGGTATTTCTGTGCATTCAAATTGCCATCGATTTTAAAATGCAATTGTGTTCATTGTCTGTAGTTTATGCCTGCTTATACCACAACCCCAATGCCACTATGTTGACATCAGCAAAACGCTCGCCCACATGACGCAATACATGTGGTCTGCAGTTGAGGCCGGTTGAACGTACTGCCAAATTCTCTAAAACGACGTTGGAGGCGGCTTATGGTAGAGAAATGAACATTCAATTATATGGCAACATTCTTGCAGTCAGCATGCCAATTGCATGCTCCCTCAAAGCTTGAGACATCTGTAGAATTGTGTTGTGGCAACTGCACATTTTTAGATTGGCCTTTTATTTTCCCCCAGCACAAGGTGCACCTGTGTAATGATTGTGCTGTTTAATCAGCTTCCCGATATGCCACAGCTGTCAGGTGGATGGGTTATCTTGGCAAAGGGGGGGTGTAAACAAATTTATGCACACCATTTGAGAGAAATATTTTTTCTGTGCGTATAAAGAATTTCTGGGATCATTTATTTGAGTTCAAGAAACATAGGACCAACACTTTACATGTGTTTTTTTATATTTTTGTTCAGTGTATAAAAGACAGCAGTGAAATAGAAACATGTAGATAGTCAGTGAAGGTTGTTTGGTACCATGGTGATTGTCTGATGCGGTACCGTTCCTTTTGTTTAATGAACTTGTTCTCTGTGTGTGTGCACATGCTATAGACCACCCAGGCATTGACAACACCTTACAGATCGAGCGGTTCCAGGAGAAGGCTTACATGGAGCTACAGGACTATGTTACCAGGACCTACCCAGAAGACTCCTATCGGTCAGTAACTCGCTACATTCTACCACTAAATCCAACTGTAACATCATTTCCTCGATCATTCATCTTCCAATTCTGTTTCTCGACCACTGTTTTTGCCTCCCTCAATTAAATTGTCAAATTCGAATGCTTTCCTGCCTTCAATTATAAATGATTTATTGGCATGACATTCACATGAATATTATTGCCAAAGCAAAGATCCATAACATTCTAAAATGTACCTGTCAGGTTATCCAAGCTGCTGCTGCGTCTCCCGGCCCTGCGGCTGATGAGTGCAGCGGTGACAGAGGAGCTGTTCTTCGCTGGCCTCATCGGCAACGTGCAGATAGACAGCATCATCCCGTACATCCTCAAGATGGAGTCCACCGACTACAACAGCCAGGTGGCCACTGGAGTCTGACCTTTTGACCTGACCCACTCCGACCTGGTCGCCACAGCAGCCTAAAGCGTCTCCTGGTCACCATGGCAACTTCACCTGCAGGCCAACTGTAGGGCTGTAGGCGAGCTTCCAAGGTAAAAATGCAGGGTCATGTTCATTAGGGCACACTATTAGCAAAAAAAAACATCTGTGGGAAGTTCAGATCGTGCCTCCATGTTTTCTTTTTTTTTCGCTCCATTTTGGACGTTTTTTCTTTCCGTTTCGTACCTACTGAACACAACCCAGGTTGGCTGCATTGCTGTGTGTCCACCTCCCTAAACAGAATCTGAAGGTTTTCTCAATGGAATCAGATGACCTTCAATGCTGAAACAATCCTTTTCTTTGACAACCTGATTATAGCTCAAGAAGGAAGACTATGTAGTCCACACACACACACACACACACACACACACACATCCACATACAGCCGCCACGCCTAATGTTATCCTCAGCTTCAACAAATGAACTTTGAGTGAGTCAATCAAGCTTCGTAAATTGTGCTCTTTAGTAATGTACAGTACATTTACATATGTAGGATAAATGTTGTTGCTGAGAATTTTCCTGCACAACAGGAAATGCAAACTTGTGTATTCAGGGTTTAAAAAGGCTTCTGAAGTTTGTACTTTCCGCTTTAAAATGTCTGACTTGATTTGCCTTGACAGCATTGTTTTTTAATCAACCCCTACAGATTTATTTGTCCACATTATTCACATTTCCTGTTTCAACCGGATTATTTTCCTGCTGTTGCAAACTGGCTCAAATTAAGATCCTTCATCTGTGTTCTTTATATCCCTTCATTTTGTGCTTCTGATCTCGTTTGTATTTTGATGAACGGACAGAGGAGCTGTTTTACTTTTTCAGAGTGCCCGCCTCATCTGGTTTCAACATGCACTTGTATTATTTTCCCCCCCAAAATTGAAGAAACTTTTTTGTCAATGTTGGTTTGCTATGATGTGATCAGTTAAGGCTATAACCTTTATGGTATTTGTTTGCTAATCCGAAGGAAAAGGCTTGTATCATGAGTCAACTCTTGTCTAACTTGGAACTCAAAGCATCATGTATGTATGTGTAAATATGTATATAGAAATATGTGGAGAAAAAGCTATCATGGACAAAAGATGCTTATTACAAGAATTTGCAGCTTTTTGACATGTAAATGTAGTTGCTAAAACAATTGTCAAGTCATTTAAAAAATAAAATGACATTTTCAATGGTCAATCAAATGTATTATAGAATTATTCATACTTTTCAATGATGGGGTGACCTTTTTTGATGACCACTTCAGTTGTAGCCTGGTTCCAGATCCATTTAAGCTATTGTTACGAAACCAATAACTAGCCTGCTAATATTGTTGCACTTGCTTTGTCTAGTGATCTTAGGCCTAGTTTGTAACCTGAATGTGTGCATTTGTGAGAAGTCAGCGTATGTGCCTTGGTGTTGAATGTACCCTACATGTGCCCAGGGCAGTACTTCATTTGTAAATCGGGAGGTGCCAGAACAAAAAGTGAGCGTGATGGGGGGGGGGGGGGCTGTGAATGCATGAAAAAATATACAAATGTATTCGGCACAGACATTGCGAGTGTAGCATAATGCTTGTGTTCCTAGTTCCAACAGTGCAGTAATACTTAACAATACACATCTAAAAAGTAGAATAATGGAATGAATAAATATTAGGTAGAGCAATGTCTGGAGTATAAATTAATTATATAGTCAAAAGTTTGGACACCTTCTCTTTCAAGGGTTTTTATTTGTACTATTTTCTACATGTAGAATAATAGTGAAGACATCAAAACTATTAAATAACACACATGGAATCATGTAGAAACCAAAGTGTTAAACAAATAAAAATATATTTTGAATTTGAGATTCTTCGAAGTAGCCACTCTTTGCCTTTGACAGCTTCGCACACTCTTGGCATTCACTCAACCAGCTTCATGAGGTCACCTGGAATGCATTTCAATTAACAGGTGTGCATTTTTAAAAGTTCATTTGTGGAATTTCTTAATGCGTTTGAGCCAATCAGTTGTGTTGTGACAAGGTAGGGGTGGTATACAGAAGATGGCCCTATTTGGTAAAAGACCAAGTCCATATTATGGCTTAACAGCTCAACTAAGCAAAGAGAAACGACAGTCCATTACTTTAAGACATGAAGGTCAGTCAATGCGGAAAATTTCAAGAACTTTGAAAGTTTCTTCAAGTGCAGTAGCAAAAACCATCAAGCACTGTAATGAAACTGGATCTCATGAGGACCGTCACAAGAAGGAAGACCCGGAGTTACCACATTCCACTTATCCTGCTGCAGAGGATAAGTTCATTAGAGTTACCAGCCTCAGAAATTGCAGCCCAAATAAATGCTTCAAAGAGTTCAAGTAACAGACATATCTTAAGATCAACTGTGTGAATCGGGCTGCGTGAATCGGGCCTTCATGGTCGAATTGCTGCAAAGAAACCACTACTAAAGGACACCAATAAGAAGAAGAGACTTGCTTGGGCCAAGAAACACGAGCGATGGACATTAGACCGGTAGAAATCTGTCATTTTTGGTCTGATGAGTCCAGATTTGAGATTTTTGGTTCCAACCGCTGTGTCTTTGTGAGATGCAGAGTAGTTCAACGGATGATCTCCGCATTGTGGTTCCCACCATAAAGCATGGAGGAGGAGGTGTAATTGTGTGGGAGTGCTTTGCTGGTGACACTGTCAGTGATTTATTTAGAACTCAAGGCACACTTAACCAGCATGGCTACCACAGCATTCTGCAGAGATACACCACCCCATCTGGTTTGCGCTTAGTGGGACTATAATTTGTTTTTTAACAGGACAATGACCCAACACACCTTTAGGCTGTGTAAGGGCTATTTGACCAAGGAGAGTGATGGATTGCTGCATCAGATGACCTGGCCTCCACAATCACCCAACCTCAACCCAATTGAGATGGTTTGGGATGAGTTGGACCGCAGAGTGAAGGAAAGCAGCCAACAAGTGCTCAGCATATGTGGGAACTCCTTCAAGACTATTGGAAAAGCATTCCAAGTGAAGCTGGTTGAGAGAATGCCAAGAGTATGCAAAATTGTCATCAAGGCAAAGTGTGGCAATTTTTTTCCACATTTTGTTACGATACAACCTTATTCTAAAATTGATTTAAAAAAAATAATTCATCAATCTACACAATACCCCATAATGACAAAGCAAAAACAGGTTAAACAAAAATTGTTGCTACTCTATTAAAAATAAAAAACTATTCACATTTACATAAGTATTCAGACCCTTTACTCAGTACTTGAAGCACCTTTGGCAGTGATTACAGCCTCCTAGTCTTTTTGAGTATGACGCTACAAGCTTGGCACACCTGTATTTGGTGAGTTTCTCCCATTCTTCTCTGCAGATCCTCTCAAGCTCTGTCAGGTTTGATGGGTAACTTCGCTGCACAGCTATTTTCAGGTCTCTCCAGAGATGTTTGATTGTGCTCTGGTTGGGCAACTCAAGGACTCCTGAAGCCACTCCTGCATTGTCTTGGCTGTGTGCTTAGGGTGGTCTTCCTGTTGGAAGGTGAACCTTCGCCCCAGTCTGAGGCCCAGAGTGCTCTGGAGCAGGATTTCATAAAGGATCTCTCTGTACTTTGCGCCGTTCATCTTTGCCTCGATTCTGACTAGTCTCCCTGTCGCTGAAAAACATCCCCACAGCATGATGCTGCCACCACCATGCTTCACCGTAGGGATGGTGCTAGGTTTTTTCCAGATGTGACGCTTGGCATTCAGGCCAAAGAGTTCAATCTTGGTTTCATCAGACCAGAGAATCTTGTTTCTCATGATCTGAGAGTCCTTTAGGTGCCTTTTGGCAAACTCCAAGTGGGCTGTCATGTGCCTTCCATCTGGCCACTCTACCATAAAGGCCTGATGGGGAGCATCACACATCAGCGGAGAAGGTGAAAAGCTTAAAGTTCCTTGGCGTACAATCTTGACAATCTAAAATGGTCCACCCATAGAGACAGTGTGGTGAAGAAGTTGCAGCAGCGACTTCAGGAGACTGAAGAAATTCAGCTTGGCCCGTAAGACCCTCACAAACTTTTACAGATGCTCCATTGAGAGAGTCCTGTTCGGCTGTATCACCGCTTGGTACGGCAACTGCACCATCTGCAACCGCAGGGCTCTCCAGAGGGTGGTGCGGCCTGCCCAAACATCATCTGGGGTACACTGCCTGCCCTCCAGGACATCTATAGCACCCGGTGTCACAGCAAGGCCAAGAAGATCATCAAGGACCTCAGCCACATTCTGACTGATGGCAGCCCATTCTTGCATAATCAATGCTTGGATTTTGTCAGAATTTGTGGGTTTTTGTTTGTCCACACGCTTCTTGAGGATTGACCACAAGTTCTCAATGGGATTAAGGTCTGGGGAGTTCCTGGCCGTGGACCCAAAATATCTGTTTTGTTCCCCGAGCCACTTAGTTATTACTTTTGCCTTATGGCAAGGTGCTCCATCATGCTGGAAAAGGCATTGTTCGTCACCAAACTGTTCCTGGATGGTTGGGAGAAGTTGCTCTCGGAGGATGTGATGGTACCATTCTTTATTCGTGGCTGTGTTCTTAGGCAAAATTGTGAGTGAGCCCACTCCCTTGGCTGAGAAGCAACCCCGCACATGAATGGTCTCAGGATGCTTTACTGTTGGCATGACACAGGACTGATGGTAGCGCTCACCTTGTCTTCTCCGGACAAGCTTTTTTTCTGGATCCTCCAAACAATCAGAAAGGGGATTCATCAGAGAAAATTACTTTACCTCAGTCCTCAGCAGTCCAATCCCTGTACCTTTTGCAGAATATCAGTCTGTTCCTGATGTTTTTTCCTGGAGAGAAGTGGCGGCTTTGCTGCCCTTCTTGACACCAGGCCATCCCCCAAAAGTCTTCGCCACACTGTGCGTGCAGATGCACTCACATCTGCCTGCTGCCATTCCTGAGCAAGCTCTGTAATGGTGGTGCCCCAATCCCGCAGCTGAATCAACTTTAGGAGACGGTCCTGGCGCTTGCTGGACTTTCTTGGGCGCCCTGAAGCCTTCTTCACAACAATTGAACCGCTCTCCTTGAAGTTTTTGATGATCCGATAAATGGTTGATTTAGGTGCATTCTTACTGGCAGCAATATCCTTGCCTGTGAAGCCCTTTTTGTGCAAAGCAATGATGACGGCACATGTTTCCTTGCAGGTAATCATGGTTGACAGAGGAAGAACAATGATTCCAAGCACCACCCTCCTTTTTGAAGCTAGTTATTCGAACTCAATCAGCATGACAGAGTGATCTCCAGCCTTGTCCTCATCAACACTCACACCTGTGTTAACGAGAGAATCACTGACATGTTGTCAGCTGGTCCTTTTGTGGCAGGGCTGAAATACAGCGGGAATGTTTTTGGGGGGATTCAGTTCATTTGCATGGCAAAGAGGGACTTTGCAATTAATTGCAATTCATCTGATCACTCTCCATAACATTCTGGAGTATATGCAAATTGCCATCATACAAACTGAGGCAGCAGACTTAAAAAATGAATATGTGTCAATCTGAAAACCTTTCGCCACGACTGTACAGAGCATTCGGAATATATTCAGACCACTTTTCTTTTTTTCACATTTTGTTACGTTACAGCTTATTTTAAAATCGATTAAATCATTTTCCTTATCTTCACACAATACAATACAATAAAATTGACTAAGTGAAAACAGTTCATTTGTAATTTTTGCAAATGTATAAAAAATGGAAATATCTTATTTACATAAGTTTTTCAGAGCTCAGGTGCATCCTGTTTCCATTGCTTATCATTGATGTTTCTACAACTTGATTGGAGTCCACCTGTGGTCAATTCAATTGATTGGAAATTATTTGGAAAGGCACACACCTGTCCATATAAAAAGGCCCCACAGTTGACAGTGCATGTCAGAACAAAAACCAAGCCATGAGGTCGAAGGAATTGTCCGTAGGTCTCCGAGACAGGATTATGATGAGGGACAGACCTGGGGAAGGGTACCAAAAAATGTATTCAGCGTTGAAGGTCCCCAAGAACACAGTGGCCTCCATCATTCTTAAATGGATGAAGTTCGGAACAACCAAGACTTTTCCTAGAGTTGGCCATCCAGCCAAACTGAGCAATCTGGGGTGAAGGGACTTCGTCATGGAAATGACCAAGAACCTGATGGTCACTCGGACAGAGCTCCAGAGTTCCTCTGTGGAGATGGAAGAACCTTCCAGAAGAGCAACCATCTCTTGAGCACTCCACCAGACGCCTCACAAGCCCTCCAATGGCAGCTTCATTAAATAGTACTCGCAAAACACCAGTCTCAACGTCAACAATGAAGAGGCGACTCCGGGATGCTGGCCTTCTAGGCACAGTTGCAATGAAAAAGCCGTATCTTAGACTGGCCAATAAAAATAAAACCTTAAGATGGGCAAAAGAACACAGACACTGGACAGATGAACTCTGCCTAGAATGCCAGCATCCCAGAGTCTCCTCTTCACTGTTGACATTGAGACTGGTGTCTTGTGGGTACTATTTAATGAATGTGCCAGTTGAGGACGTGTGAGGCGTCTTTCTCAAACTAGACACTAATTTACTTGTCCTCTTGCTCAGTTGTGCACCGGGGCCTCCCACTCCTCTTTCTATTCTGTTTTGGGCCAGTTTGCGCTATTCTGTGAAGGGAGTAGTACACAGCGTTGTATCTTCAGTTTCTTGGCAATTTCTCGCATGGAATAGCCTTAATTTCTCAGAACAAGAATGGACTGACGAGTTTCAGAACAAAGTTATTTGTTTCTGGACATTTTGAGCCTGTAATCGAACCCACAAATGCTGATGCTCCAGATACTCAACTAGTCTAAAGAAGGCCAGTTTTATTTCTTCTTTAATCAGGACAACAGTTTTCAGCTGTGCTAACATAATTGCAAAGTGGTTTACTAATGATCAATTAGCCTTTTAAAATGATAAACTTGGATTAGCTAACACTACGTGCCATTAGAACACAGGAGTGATGGTTACGGATAATGGGCCTATGTAGATATGCCATAAAAATCTGCTGTTTCCAGCTACAATAGTCATTTACAACGTTAACAATGTTTACACTGTATTTCTGATCAATTTGATGTCATTTTTATCTGCTAAAAAATTTGCTTTTCTTTCAAAAACAAGGACATTTCTAAGTGACCCCAAACTTTTGAACGGTAGTGTAGGTCCAGATGGCAGTGTGCAGTGCAATGGCGAATTGCGTCATCCGTGGATCTATTTGGGCGGTATGTAAATTGCAGTGGCTTTAGGATGTTGGGTAAGGTGGAGGTGACATGATCCTTGACTAGTCTCTCAAAGCACTTCATGATGGCAGAAGTGAGTCCTACGGGCGATAGTCATTTAGTTCAGTTACCTCTCGCTTTCTTGGTTACAGGGACAATGGTGGACATCTTGAAGCAAGTGGGGACAACAGACTGGGATAGGGAAAGATTGAATATGTCCGTAAACACTCCAGCCAGCTGGTCTAGGACGCGGCTAGGGATGCCATCAGGGCTGGCAGCCTTGCGAGGATTAACACGCTTAAATGTCTTACGTCGGCGGTGGTGGCACTATGTTTCCCTTGAAGCAGGTGAAGAAGGTGTTTAGCTTGTCCGGGAACAAGATGTCAGTGTCCACGGCGTGGCTTGTTTTTGCTTTATAATCCATGATTGTCTGGAATCCCTGCTACATACATCTCGTGTCTGAGTCATTGAATTGCGACTCCACTTTGTCTCCATACTGAATAATAAAGTATTGCATGCATTATCATTACTTTTGCGTAGTGGCACAGAGCAGTAGAGCATAAGACCTTGCAGAAGTTGCGCACTCATCACAGGAGGCCGGTGGCACCTTAATTGGGGAGAACGGGCTCATAGTAATGTCTGGAACAGAATAAATGGAATGGTATCATACTCATCAAACACATGGTTTCCATTCCATTTTAGCCATTTATTATGAGCCATCCTACCCTCAGCAGCATCCTATGACAGACATACAGTGGGGCAAAAAAGTATTTAGTCAGCCACCAATTGTGCAAGTTCTCCCACTTAGAAAGATGAGAGAGGCCTGTAATGTTCATCATACTATGACAGACAAAATGAGAAAAACAATCCAGAAAATCACATTGTAGGATTTTTAATGAATTTATTTGCAAATTATGGTGGAAAATAAGTATTTGGTCAATAACAACATTTTATCTCAATACTTTGTTATATACCCTTTGTTGGCAATGACAGAGGTCAAACGTTTTCTGTAAGTCTTCACAAGGTTTTCACACACTGTTGCTGGTATTTTGGCCCATTGCTCCATGCAGATCTCCTCTAGAGCATTGATGTTTTGGGGCTGTTGCTGGGCAACACGGACTTTCAACTCCCTGCAAAGATTTTCTATGGGGTTGAGATCTGGAGACTGGCTAGGCCACTCCAGGACCTTGAAATGTTTCTTACGAAGCCACTCCTTCGTTGCCTGGGCGGTGTGTTTGGGATCATTGTCATGCTGAAAGACCCAGCCACGTTTCATCCTTCATGGAAGGAGGTTGTCACTCAAAATTTCAAGATACATGGCCCCATTTATTCTTTCCTTACACGGATCAGTTGTCCTGGTCCCTTAGCAGAAAAACAGCCCTAAAGCATGATGTTTCCTCCCCCATGCTTCACAGTAGGTATGGTGTTCTTTGGATGCAACTCAGCATTCTTTGTCCTCCAAACACGACGAGTTGAGTTTTTACCAAAAAGTTCTATTTTGTTTTCATCTGACCATATGACATTCTCCCAATCTTCTTCTGGATCATCCAAATGCTCTCTAGCAAACTTCAGATGGGCCTGGACATGTACTGGCACTGCAGGATTTGAGTCCCTGGCGGCGTAGTGTGTTACTGATGGTAGGCTTTGTTACTTTGGTCCCAGCTCTCTGCAGGTCATCCACTAGGTCCCCCTGTGTGGTTCTGGGATTTTTGCTCACTGTTCTTGTGATCATTTTGACCCCACGGGGTGAGATCTTGCGTGGTGCCCCAGATCGAGGGAGATTATCAGTGGTCTTGTATGTTTTCCATTTCCTAATAATTGCTCCCACAGTTGATTTCTTCAAACAGATTTGCAGATTCAGTCTTCCCAGCCTGGTGCAAGTCTACAATTTTGTTTCTGGTGTCCTTTGACAGCTCTTTGGTTTTGGCCATAGTAGACATTTGAGTGTGACTGTTTGAGGTTGTGGACAGGTGTCTTTTATACTGATAACAAGTTCAAACAGGTGCCATTAATACAGGTAACGAGTGGTGGACAGAGGAGCCTCTTAAAGAAGAAGTTACAGGTCTGTGAGAGCCAGAAATCTTGCTTGTTTGTAGGTGACCAGATACTTATTTTCCACCATAATTTGCAAATAAATTCATTAAAAATCCTACAATGTGATTTTCTGGATTTTTTTTCTCATTTTGTCTGTCATAGTTGAAGTGTACCTATGATGAAAATGACAGGGCTCTCTCATCTTTTGAAGTGGGAGAACTTGCACAGTTGGTGGCTGACTAAATACATTTTTGCCCCACTGTAGCTGAGGGAAGTAAGGGTGCAGAGGATGCTGCAGCACCCCTTGAAACCATGTTTGATACCATTTCACTGATTCTGCTCCAGCCATTACCAGGAGCCCATCCTCCCCAATTAAGGTGCCACCAACCTCTTGTGGATCATTCTGATCCAGATGTCACTATCAACATCCTACAATCTGGATTTTCAGTGCTTTGAAAAATCACCACCTCATTCTAAATACATATTATCATCTGAAAACACAACTTGGGCATCTTTCAAGTGTGCTTGGAGTAAGCGAATGCACAGATTTGTCTCTTTGTTGGAGCATGACAACTTGATCTTCAGCCAACAAGTCTGCTTTTCTGCCCTTTCATAGGCATTATCACTGGTGTCTTTCTCAATATGCATTTTATCCTAATCACTACCTTAGAGCTTTGAAAAATGTAAAAACAACATTTAATCCTGATTTAAAGGTGAGATTGGATGACCCAATCCTTATCCATATCCAGATGATCAGAATCACATTTTTCAGTTTTGAAAACCCAATTCTAACATTTAATCCTATCCGATTGGAGAAATCCTAGCAGATCATTTTTGAAAGATTGGCCCCTGGTCTGTACAGGCTAATTTAAATGAATGAATTGCAGTAATTCCAGGTCAATTCAATGTAAATCTGTAGAAAATGAGGCAGAGGAATGGGGAGATTCCAGAGTTAAATTGCTTTACATATGGAGCTGGTTTCCCAAACACAGATGAAATCTAGTCCAGATTAAGCCTGGACTAAAAATCCAGGACTATGCTTAAGTCTGTGTTGAGAGAACCTGCATGTAGGATTTATTGATGGTGACCCCAAGATTTTATTCATATTCAAAAAGGTATAGTATGTAATGTCTTAATGGAGTCCCTGGAGTCAAGTGTACTTTCATTGTTGCTGATATTGATCTCTACATGAGGTGAATTGGAGTTAACCACATGCTCTCAGCTAAATGGTAATACCAAGTGTCCCATTAACCCATACACTCACTTGTATTATGAGAGGCTTTAGCTAAGAATGTATATAAGCAGCTTTAGGCGTATATAGGCAATAAGAGTATAGCTAAAAAGCTATACGCATGTGATTTGCTGCAGAATTTGAGAGAATTGATATTGCTGAATATCACAAAAATAATTTGTCATTCAATACGGTTTGAGTAGGTGAGACACAGAATGCAGAATGAGAAATTGCCATTTCTATGGATCATGCTGCTGGACTGATGTTGCGTACCCACTGTTTCAATAAATTGAGAAGGTCAACAATCTGCATCATAAAGGTTTCTCTGTGAGTATCAGAAAAGGGGCAGTTATCTACCCACAATGCAGTCAAGGTGACTTGGACCCAGGGTCCAAGAGGCTATTTCTGACCTGGATTACCATATTTCCCAATAATATTGACTGACTTTTCTGGGGGGGTTTTCTGTTCAGATTGCATTGCTTACCATTCAAAACAATAAGAATCTATAGTATAATTGCTTATTATACTGTGTGTAGATAATCTTGACCTTCTTATGACTATGCGGCTTATCCTGTTGTGACGTTGTTCTTGCAGCGGACTATGCCAGAGGTATGAATATCTATTATTGTTTTTGCAAAGAGGTGATAAATGGTGACCAATTTGATAAAAATAGGCAAGTCTCCCCAGATCCAGATTACGTTACAGCTCTTGGTCTGTGTTCACACAGGCAGACCGTCATTTTCTTTCACGAATGAAATCTGTTGACCAATCAGATCAGCTCTGAAAAGGATCTGATGTGAAAGATCTATTGTGATTGGACAAAATACCAATTATTTGAGAAAAAAAAAAGAGTTGGTCTGCCTGTCTAAACTCAGCATTATTATGTTGGTACCATAATGAGCAGCAGTAAATGTTATTCACATAGGCCTAGATGATTTACATGTCTTTACATGTCAATTTAGCAAAATCTGTATATTGAGGTCCTAACAGCTTTGTGTTATCCGAGTCAAATGTCTTAAAGTGGAAGTTAGTCCTATTGGTTGATCAATATTTTATCAGGCTGATACAAATGGGGTAGTAGTGACACAAGCACAGACATATGTCAGCCCTGTTTTGCTGTTGTCACCTGGTGAATGTCTCCTAAAAATGGAACTCTCATTAAAACTTGATGACCTAGTGAATACATTGCTGGCTTCTGTTTTTAGATTCCATTGTCACGTAACCAGGGATCTAATATCCTCATATCTGATTCTACCGCTTCTGCACGGCCCCGATCATATTATCTTTTATTTATTTATTTTATTAAATGTTTTAAAATAAATTTTACCCCCTTTTTCTCCCCAATTTCGTGGTATCCAATTGTTAGTAGCTACTATCTTGTCTCTTCGCTACACCTCCCGTACGGGCTCGGGAGAGACGAAGGTTGAAAGTCATGCGTCCTCCGATACACAACCCAACCAAGCCGAAACTGCTTCTTAACACAGCGCGCATCCAACCCGGAAGCCAGCCACACCAATGTGTCGGAGGAAACACCGTGCACCTGGCAACCTTGGTTAGCGCGCACCGCGCCCGGACCGCCACATGAGTCGCTGGTGCGTGATGAGACAAGGATATCCCTACCGGTACATTGGTGTGAAAAGGATATCCCTATTATCAATCAACTTCCCTTTTGCCCCTTTTGGCATTGGAACTATTATTTTACTGCACTGGGCACGAAGCATCTCCGAGTAAGATCACATCCTCTCTGTCCATATAATCAATCATATTCATTATGATTGTAGTGGAATTTGAATGTGTCTCTTTCTGCTTACTGTGTCTCACACTTGTCATACATGTTTGACCTGTTGCATACTTAACTGATCCTATATCAGCACTCCGACTCTTTGTGAGTACGGGCCCTGTTCTCTTTCTGTGTCCATACTGGTGACCACTCACTCATAAGAAGTTTTGCATTTCAGACACAACCCAAGCCTCGCCAACAGAACAGGAGACGTCGTAACAACAGCATGTCTGTTTGAACTCCAGATAAGGTATCCTATTCAGGTAGTAAGCCTTCAAACACCTTCAAATCTAAGAACAGTAACAATTGTTTGTAAAGAAAAGGAACAAAGTTAAGCAATTTATGATGCAAGATAAACTAGTCTGGAATGGCTGGCCTTTTCCCAATCCCATGGACTCTGGTCCTGGTAGGGTGGGTCTCTGAGCAAAGAGTTAACACTCAAGCCAATGTCCTGATAAATCCTTAATCCTTAATTGCTTTGAGGGCTCTGTTTGGTGTTTGGTTGATACTGGCTTCGGGGGGAATAGGCTATGGGTGTGGAGGTTTAGATAATGAGTGGATAAGTGAGTGTGAAATGTGTACGTGTGTGTGTATGTATGTGTTTTTGTGTATGCGAGCGAGCGACAGATAGAGATTGAGTGTCAGTCTGCTTTTGTCCTTTCAGATGTTCAGAAATTTACCATGGTGTCATCCCTTTCTGTTGTTGCACATTTGTTACGGTTGGAGTAGTGATAAGCTGAGCCATTTGTCAGACACTTGTTAATGTTTGTAAACTGCTCAAGAGTCTCACAGATGCAGTCTGACAATATTCAGAACTGTTCTTGCGCTCTCGCTTTTTCTCTCTAGGCTTCACAACAATGCTGCTCGTATTCCATGAGATGAAATGATTGAACGACCGCAACAGGTTCCAAACACGTCGAGAGTAGAGCGATAACACAGGCAAACTACCTTTTATAATCTAAATACGCCAATACTGAGTTGCATAGACATTGTCAGCGCAGCAGTTTTCAGAGAGCTCACACACAGGTAGGATAGCTGTATTACTTCTGCCTTCCTGACAGCGGGTGCACACTTAGTGGCAACGCACGGTGAAGGCTCTGTGCAGGATTTCGCCACACTCCTCCCCCGCATTAAAAAACCAAGCCTGTAGAAACCGAGACAATGCAGGCTTTGGCAGGTGAGGTTCATACTACTCAAAACCAGGGAAGTTCTCATCATCAGAGTCCTCCAAAAGAGTTCCTGCAGGCGATATCTGGGCATCAGTCCAATTTGTGTTATTATGCAGTTAGTACAAGCCACTGTCCGTAACATTAGCATAGCAAGGAATGATTGGACTGGTGTGTAGATATCTCTGATGCTACATGAGTCACAGAGGGCAGTACAGACTTACTTTTGTAAGTATTAATTGAGGACCAGGTGAGGAGGGACACGATCGTGTTGGCTGCCAGGTCCTCTGCAGCCAGTTCCTGCACCCTGATGGACACAGTGTTGTGGTAGAGCTTGAAGAACCTGTCAAGAACCTGTTGGGAAGCACTGCACCAACTTCCCTGCTCACTGTGGCCTCCAGCCTTGCCCATGGTGTGCTGCAGCACTATACACAATTGCTTGGCCAGGTCGTCCGACAGGCCCTGCACTTTGCTAAAGTTTCGAATGAGGTTCATGTTGTGCGTGTTCTTGATGCCCATGCAGTGCTGATCGTACATGAGGTCATTCCATGAGCCCTCTGGGTTCATGAGCTTGCGGTGGCCCTACATTAGCTCTGCCGCTAACTCAGGCACTGCACAGGAAGGGATGAGCGGTATTAATACACAAATACATTGTAGCTGTACAGTATCACATCAAATGCAATGCAAGACAACCATAATAGTTCCCAATCAAGTGGCATGTAACTGGTGGAGTTAAAACACACCTGAAAATATATTATTCAGGTTCCCCACGGCTGAGGCAAGCTGACTGTGTTGCAGGATCCGTCCCAGCATATTCTATGTCCTTCACGTTTGATTTGATTTAGTAATATCCTCATTAGCCGACACCAATTGCCATAGCTATTCTTACCGGGGTCCGACAGGTAACAGAAAATACATTACAGGCAAAAAAGACTTTACAATTGACATACATTGAAAAACATGAACGTGTAGTGTGCGTGTGTGTGCATCTATCAGTTACACATACATCTCAGTACATACACACAAGTAGATCACATGGGGGAGAGTCGTTGTGCTGAAAGGTGGTGCTTTAAAAAAATTAAAAAAATCAACCAGCTTTGCTGATCACTTGCACTTTATGAGATGGAATGGAGTTCCATGCACTCATGGTTTTGTATTATACTGTACGTTTCTTTGAATTTGTTCTGGACCTGGGGACTGTGAAAACACCCCTGGTGGCATCTCTGATTGGGTAAGTGTGTGTGTCTGTGCTGAGTGTAAATTGACTTTTCAAACAACACGTTTTTTTTTTACAAAAACGAGAAGTGACGCCGTCAGTCTCTCCTCAACTCTTAGCCAAGAGAGACTGGGATGCATAGCATTAGTATTAGCCCTCTGATTACAATGAAGAGCAAGATGTGCCGCTCAGTTCCAGGCCAACTGCAGCTAATCCAGGTCTTTGCAACGCTTGACCATGTGACAATGATCAAGATAAGATCAAACTAAAGCCTGCAGGACTTGCTTCGTGGAGTGTGGGGTCAAAATAACTAAGCGTATCTTTATTACAAACAAACTTCTCCCCATCTTTACAATCATTGAATCTACTAAATAATATGACATCCTACGGGATTGGTGTCCCTAAACCAGGACGGTTGTGCGCTAATGTGACTAGAATGTCGTAAGTAACAGCCAACTTTCCAGGACATAGACATGTCTTATATGAGCAGAAAGCTTAAATTATTGTTAATCTAACTGCACTATCCAATTTACAGTAGTCACTACTGTGAAAAAATAACATGCTATTGTTTGAGGAGAGTGCACAACAACAAAACACTTATCACTGCAACTGGTTTGATACATTCACCTCTGAAGGTAAATAATGTACTTGCATTCAGTAATCTTGCTCTGATTTGTGATCCTGAGGGTCCCAGAGATAAAAGGTAGGTAGCATAGTTTTGTTTGATAAAATCCCCTTTTAGATTCAAATGTAGTAACTGGGTTCTACAGTTTGAACACCTGCTGTCTCAGGCCCTAAACATCCACCCCTCCCGGCCATCTAGATGTGCAAAGGTTAGTTAGTGTCTTTTCTGTAGGGAGGTTAATTATCCATCATGTATGACATTCCCGGGAGTGTGTGGACTTCCATTTTTTTTATCACTATAGCATTTTCGTATGTTCTATATAGTTATTTAGTCATGCTTCACTGGATCAGTCTGAAACTTTGCACACACACTGCTGCCATCTGGTGGCCAACAGCCAAAAGACACCTACAACTATAAATATGGCCTTTTCTCTTGCATTTCAAAGATGCTGCATTTTTGAAAACGCATGTTTTTGATCTAATGTGTTATATTCTCCTACATCCATTTCAAGTTTCCACAAACTTCGAAGTGTTTCCTTTCAAATGGTATCAAGAATATGCATATCCTTGCATCAGGTACTGAGCTACAGGCAGTTAGATTTGGGTATGTCATTTTAGGCAGAAATTGAAAAAAAAGGGTGGTAACTAGTTGAGACCACTCTGCAGAGGCTAGGACTAGGTGGACTAGAGTTGAACTCATCACCCTCGTGTTCCGCAGACCTTAAAGTGGGCGGTGTCGGAGTGCACGTTGTTTTCTTGTATTTTAGGTCTTGGAAAGGAGAAACGAGAGTGGTCAGATCAATGTGTGAAGGGTTGGTCGACATGGTGGGAGAGTACAGATGATGAAACATTGAGAACGGAACTCTAGACCGATCATAGTTCCTAAAACGGACCGCGAGACGAACACGGTGATTATGCCCAGCGCAGCAGTGAGACGTTTATCACAAGTCGAAAAATACCTCAACAGCCGGAACGATATGGTAACTTGACGACTTTTTTGTTTTCCCTTTCTTCTACTCAGCATAGTTTATGAGCTAGGCTTCTCAAACATTGGAGGCATTGTACTGAATCGTCATCATAACGGATCGAATGCCTCCGTATGTGAACATCTGTTGTCCTACTTCTCGCTCATATCTGATCATTCACTGGGTTATGGGCTATGCGACTATTGCCCTGAATAGGGTTTAGTTGCGTTTTAAGTAACGTTACGCGATTGTATGCTACACTGTGTACACTATAGTTTGTGTTTCATATAAATGTTGAGGGGGGATTGGAGGAGTCTATTCTTTATAACCGTGTTAATATTTTCAACAGATTTTAATAACACACTCATGCCGTTCAGTATTGCCTAACATAAGTTTGGATTATTATTTGAGCATTTCAAATAACACAATTGTATTGAATTGGTCTTTCAAAAAATAAATGTTTACCGTTTTTAAAAGTTGAAAGAACACAATAGCATATAAAGGGTTAGCAGCTCACCACGACAACCACTCACTTGGTTTTGGTCCAATATGACTTCCTAGTGTCCAAAGCAATGTTCTGTTCTCTATTCTCTGTTCTGTTCTCTTACTGTTGTTGCTGTTCCGATTAACAGCTGGATAGACCTGTTATCACTCAGATAAAAATGTTAAATATGGCTCACAGTGGGATACAGTTAGCTATTCCATGTTATTACAATGTTGCAGCTGTACAAGCATTATCGAAACCCCAGTGTACTATTGAATAACATGGACGTGTGCACATCATCTAAATGACTGGAGTACTTGATCATTTATTGATAGTTTACCCCTTATTTCAAATTAGAGTATAAAACAACCTTATGTTTTGGCTTATGATGGGGTTAGACACTTTACAAGGATGGAAATATCACAGAGTGGCCCTTTAAGGAAATAGTTGTGTCACTGTTGAAAATTGTCCCTAATACTAGTCCACTGTACAAATTAAAAACAGATTGGTCTTCGCGTAGGCCTAATGACACACACACACACACCGAGTGTACTAGTACAGTGACACACACACATTGGAATGCCCGGTCCCTCGAGCCTGGAGCACGGTGTGTCCCATGGTTATGTGTGAACACTCAGTGAAAACCAAAAAAATCACTCAACTGTCAAAGAGAGAGCATGCTGTTTCTCTTTATCCTGGGGGATATCATGCCTGCCGGCCAAATAACCACAAGCCTTTGAGGATTAGCCAGTTTGTCTGTTGACTGACTGTTTGGCTGACTGGTTATTTCCAAGCTGTTTATCATGTTTGAACATGAGGTGGATGTCATCTTGAGCCGGTTGTTAAAGTGTCAAGTACACGTTCCTTGATTGCTGCACTCAATGCCTCACCTCTCCTTCGCAATATACACTACCGGTCAAAAGTTTTAGAGCACCTACTCATTCAAGGGTTTTTCTTTATTTTTTTTACTATTTTCTACATTATAGAATAATAATGAAGACATCAAAACTATGAAAAAACACATATTGATTTATGTAGTAACCAAACAAGTGTTAAACCAATCAAAATATATTTTATGTTTGAGATTCTTCAAATAGCCACCCTTTGCCTTGATGATCAATGGATACAGCATGCACCTGAGCTCAATTTCCAGTATCATAGCAAAAGGGTCTGAATACTTATGTAAATAAGGTATTTCTGCTTTTCACTTTGTCGTTATGGTATTGTGTGAAGATGGGTAATAAAACATTGTTTTTTAATCCATTTTAATTCAGTCTGTAACACAACAAAATGTGGAATCAGTCAAGGATTATGAATACATTGTAACACCAATGTACTTAATGCTTTGCACTGGGATGCATTCAGATATGTAGACGTTTTAATATGTAGTTATGTTCGTGCCAATCTGACAACTTTTAATCAGGGTGCAATACGACTGAACATTGTGAAAGGTTATGGCTGTAACTCACACTGCAGTTATGCCACTTGATAATCCCCCACTGATTAAAAGTTTCACATTCACAAGCTGTTGAACCTTTTCATACTTCTTCCTTACAGGGCATTGTGCCATACAGCTCAACATTTTAAAAAGTTAAAGCTCTACCAGCCGTTATACCACTTGATAATGCCACTAATTGAAGAGGTTCACATTCGTAAACTGTCTTGACTGGGTCATACTTCTTCATCTTACGTTCTTAGCTGCTTCTTTACCCTCCATTCATGCTTTCCTTCCTTCTTTCTGCAGCTAATGAATTGACTGCACTTAATCTCCAATAGTCAGGGTTACGCAACACTTTAAAATGCACTGGGCCTAGGCTATACCTGCCTAGTCAAGGTTTTGTCTGTCTGATTGGTTCTCAGACAGATGCTGCTTCTACCTTACCTTGCATTCATGCTTTCCTTCTTTCCATTTTTCCTTCTTTCTGCAGATAATGACTGTGCACTTTTTCCTGAAACAAACTAGATGCATAAGGGGATCAGGGGCCCTCTGTTATGCAACACTGCTCTAGCTGTAGGCTAACTGCAGTGCTGCTTAATTTACTTGCCAGCAGCATATCACTACTTTCAGTCTCTTCACAGATTTTTACAGCTTTTTAAATTTTTTACTAACGACATGCCACTAACTTTGAGTAAAGCCAGTGTCTATGTATGCGGATGACTCAACACTATACACGTCAGCTACTACAGCGACTGAATTGACTGCAACACTCAGCAAAGAGCTGCAGTTAGTTTCAGAGTGGGTGGCAAGGAATATGTTAGCCCTAAATATTTCTAAAAGTATTGTATTTGGAACAAAACGCTCACTATACCCTAAACCTCAACTAAATCTTTAAATAAATCATGTGGAAATTGAGCAACTTGAGATGACTAAACTGCTTTGAGTAACCCTAGATTGTAAACTGTCATGGTCAAAACATATTGATACAGTAGTAGCTAAGATGGGGAGAAGTCTGTCTATAATAAAGCGATGCTCTGCCTTCTTAACAACACTATCAACAAGGCAGGTCCTACAGGCCCTAGTTTTGTCTCACCTTGACTACTGTTCAGTCATGTGGTCAGGTGCCACAAAGAAGGATTTAGGAAAATTGTAATTTGCTCAGAACAGGGCAGCACGGCTGGCCCTTGGATGTACACAAAGAGCTAATATTAATAATATGCATGTCAAACTCTCCTGGCTGAAAGTGGAGGAGAGATCTTCATTATTTTACATTATGAAGCTTACCGTAGTTCCCCAGAACAGTGTAGCCAGTAACGTGTTTGTTTGTAAATAGCACAACGGGAGAAAGTGAGAGCAGGTGAGTCCAGCAGTGTCCAGCCAGGGGTTGCATTTTATATTGAAAGTGGTTTTTTATTTTGCTTCAATAGAGTAATGAGGGACATGCAACTATAGTTTCCCTTCACAGAAAATACATTAGTGAAACATTCTGTTTTTTTGCAAAAACGATGCATCACCATCATATCTCTAATGTTTATCATAGAGAGAATGTAACCAGCTACATTTCCTAATGTTTTGCTTAAAGTTAATCTTGCATTTTTCTGGAGAAGTGAACCTGAAGCACAACATTTGTTTGATGCTGAGCAAAAATTACAGTAAGAAGCATTTTAGGTCTGTGTTTTGTCCTTTTCTCGGTATAGCCAGCCTACTTTTCTCAGATAAAATGCGAGGTTAGCTTTTTCACACATGAGTTCCAAAAATATCTAACGGTCGCCCCAGCGTGAGTTGCTTTCTGCACGTGATGTCAGAATGCACTCATTGTTCCAAAATGTGATTGGACAGTTAACGCTGCCTGCTAATCAAATCTAGTTTTATTTGTTTAGCAGATGTTATTTACGGGTGTAGCGAAATGCTTGTGCTTCTAGTTCCGACAATGCAGCAATATCTAACAAGTAATATCTAACAATTTCACAGTAAATACCTAATATACACACATTTAAGTAAAGGAATGGAATTAAGAAAATATAAATATATGGACGAGCAAAGTCAGAACGGCATAGACTATGAGACAGTAGATAGTATAGTTTCAGTATATACATATGAGATGAGTAATGCAAGTTATGTAAACATTATTAAAGTGACATTTTTAAAGTGTCTCTTGTTCCATTTATTAAAGTGGCCAATGATTTCAAGTCTGTATGTAGGCTGCAGCATCTGTACTGTACTTTTTTGGTTACTACATGATTCCACATGTGTTATTTCATAGTGTTGATGTCTTCACTATAATTCTACAATGCATAAAATAGTACCAATAAAGATAAACCCTTGAATGAGTAGATGTGTCCAAACTTTTGACCGATACTATATGTGTATGAGCTGGATAGCCTGTCTTTGCAATTAGTTTATTTTTGTTTGCGCTCGTGAGCATATTTAGCTAGCAGCCTCCATGGAAATCCACTATTACTTGTGCTACTTTTGTTATCATTTGCCAATGTTTTTTTGTCACCCCCTTGTGTCCTATGCCAGTAATACCATAATACCACAAATCCCGGGATGAAAGAAGGACGGTATGACTATCCTTACTTGAATTCAGTTTTTTCATGACGTTTAGACTTAGCCATAATATAGCATTCACTCACCATATTTTGGCCATTTGACAGTGTAAACATTTGCATAACTTGTTAATAAGATATGTAATAGGTTGTTGTCCCTGTTTCCATCATTGAATCCTACAGACGAAGAACCATATGTGACAATTTTTCAATTTTAAGATAGTCAGTTATTTTTACATTATTAATTGTCTGTACCACATTAGGTGTTTTATGGTTGACAAATAATTCACCATACCCATATCTTCCAACAACAATTTAGACTTTTTTGTTATTTCAAAAAATACTTTTTTTATTGCCATTTTAATTTTTAGAATGTGGAAGAACAGTATATCTCCAGTGATGATTTCAGTTTGTGGAAGAACAGTATATCTCCAGGGATGATTTCAGTTTGTGGAAGAACAGTATATGTGACATTTTGCATGACTCTTGTAAGATGTCCTTTTTTAACACCTGATATGATGTTTTAAGTACTTTCAAGTACAGATGCCCTTCATGTAAATAACTTAAATGCAATATGTAGTTAATTCATTTGTATGGAGATTTATTTAAAGGTGGTCTATCAACTTTAGCACTGATGACTTTTCTTAAAAGTTGAGTCATGAAATCTTAGTCTCATTTTAAAATGAAGCCCTCAATGTGAACATACCATAGAATAACTACAAACATAGAATACAATTAAATTAATTAAATCAAAACAAGCACAACTTGTAAATATCAAATATGGATCAATGTGATGTACCAATATGCATGTCCCTAAGGTCAATATTACAAAACGTTCAGAAAACCATTCTCTTGGTGTTTAACACTATGATCAGCAATTCAGTTTTGAATTGCGTTAAACCCATGCTAAAGGCAAGAAATGTCCTTCTGTACTGAGGTGGCAGCAGTAAATAAGTAACTTGTGACCTTGCACACATTCAATCTCTGGCCTGCTTGCTGTACATGGTATTTGAAGGTTTGTTTCCGTCGTTTGTTCTCCTTTGTATCCTCAGGTTTACGTCTCAGTTTCACCTCATGCTGCAATAAAAATTAACAATGATAAATTCAGAATTGAATATACTGTAGTGCATTCAGGGTATTGCTAGATCAGGACCTCCATCTTTCACACACTCCCAACCTATACACAGAATGAGTTTGTATTGCACCATTGTGTAACACTGCACTTTTAGAGTTAACGTTAATGGACGTATCATTACTGTCAAAGTTAAACTATGCAAGTGTTCAATATAGCTATTATAATAATAGGCGTTTTGTCTTATTTCTAACCTGTTCTAACCTGTTCTAAGCCGGAGAGAATCACGCTCTTCCCTGCAGGATACAGTGTAACGTTACATATAACTAGCTAGCTAACTAGCTAGCTACTGTAGCCACGTCGAATCATCCGGTGGATGGAGAAAAAGTAGCTAGCTATGCTTCTTCTATAATCTAGCAATAACATTTGTAACGATAAAGTATAAGTTAGTAGCCAACGAACTTTAGCTAATATGTTTTCTCTATAGTTACAAATTAGACAACTCAGAACATACATGTTAGTTACTGTACTCTATAGCTAGCTAGCTTGATTGTTTGATATACGGTTCTTCCACATACCTCTTTTGGTTTTTTCTTGACCCTTATGATTTGTATAGGGTTTTCCCGCATCCTGTAAGATCTTCCTTTGCCTGTCTTTCCATTCTTTTAGTTTTGTTTTACGTTTCTTTCCCACATTTCTGTGATTTTCATCAGCAACAGAAAAGTTGTGCGCTTGTCCGTCCATTCTGAGTGGTGCACATAAACGGTTATTCTATCTTTAAATTTAAAATGATTGTTAATTAGCGCGTGGAAAGCTTGTGAAACCGGTTCACTATAGAAAAAGGGTGTCCAATAATGATTTTTCATGTATATCTCTTTTTATTTTTTTATTTTAAATGTCACATATATGGTTCTTCGTCTGTAGGATTCAATTAGTCTTCTGCTCAGAAGCTGTACTTTCTGTGAACAAGCCGACAACGAACATCTTTGTGTCATGACTGTATTCATCTGAGTGTTATTCTGATGAAGGCCACTGTAGGCCAAAACATTGATCTTTTAACCTTGCTTGAATAAAACAAAGATTTTTCAATGGTGAGCGAACGTTGTGCCTTTTTCGCCTTTATATTTTTGGGTTACCTCGACTCACGTAGGTTGATACTCCCTCCTCTTCTTTCCTTAATCTGAGCTCCGCACATTCTTTACATGCATGTAAGCCTACATGTATGTACATTTTTGTGGAAGCTCTTCGTCCCATGACAGGCCCTGTTGCCACATTTCTTGGAATAGACACTTGATCCCAATGCAAATCTGATAGGATCAAATATTCGTTCAGCAGAAGTACTCCTCGTTTTGCTTTTTTCTTGTCTTTCAGGAATTCAATCAAATCTTTCATTTCAAACACTAATTTGTCAGTGCCTGTTCTCCATGTTAATCCTAGTACTTTCGAAGGAGTTTGAATTTTCGCTTACATTTTTTTCCATTACTTTCTCCTTTTGTCCGTTCAGTTTGCATCTTGTGTGAATTTGTTTTGCATTTGCATAGTTTCAAGCTTGTGCTGTCCATGCTCTCTTTAGCCTTTGTGGTTATATCAGAGGCTGTTTCTTTGTCCTCTGTTCTGCAGATGAGGTCGTCAACATGCACGCATTCCATCAGTAAAGTTACCATGTCTGTATAGACCCCCTCATACTTGTTCAGATTGTGGCTGCTAAAAGCAATGGGCTTGCAGGTGCTCTAAATGGAACTCTCGTCAAGAGTGTACATCTTGATTTCTTCATTTAACATGGGGATTTCACTTGTCCATAAGAATCTCAAAACGTATCTGTCCATTTCGTTTTGTGAGATTTACAGAAATGCTTTCGTGGTGTCTGCCATTAGCACTACTCTGTTCTGCCTGAAGTTAATTAGGATACTCAACAGGTCAGCGTTTAGATTTGAACCTGTTAGTAAGCAGTCATTTAACTAACGATGCTCATCAAACATCTTATTACAAAATCATGAGCATTAATATGGAGTTGGTCACCCTATAACAGCCTCCACTCTTCTGGGAAGGCTTTCCGCTAGATGTTGTAACATTGCTGTGGGGACTTGCATACATTCAGCCACGAGCATTAGCGAGGTCGGGCACAGATGTTGAGCGATGAGGGCTGGCTCGCAGTCTGCATTCCAATTCATCCCAAAGGTGTTTGATGGGGTTGAGGTCAGGGCTTTGTGCTAACAGGTAGCATTCTCCTGGCATCCTCCAAACCTAGATTAGTTCGTCGGACTGACAGATGGTAAAGTCTGATTCATCACTCAAGGCAGTGCGTTTCCACTGCTCCTGAGTCCAATGGCGGCGAGCTTTACACCACTCCAGCAGACGCTTGGTATTGCGCATGGTGATCTTAGGCTTCTGTGCGGCTGCTCGGACATGGAAACCCATTTCATGAAGCTCCCGACGAACAGTTCTTATGCTGATGTTGCTTCCAGAAGCAGTTTAGAACTCGATAGTTAATGTTGCAACCGAGGACAGACAATTTTTATGCGCTACGCGCTTCAGCACTCGGTTGTCCCGATCTGTGAGCTTGTGTGGCCTACTACTTCGCGGAGTCGTTGTTTCTCCTAGACATTTCCACTTCACAATAACAGCACTTACAGTTGACCAGGGCAGGTCTAACAGGGCAGAAATTTGACAAACTGACTTGTTGGACAGGTGGAATCCTATGACGGCGCCACGTTGAAAGTCACTGAGCTCAGTAAGGCCATTCTACTGCCAATGTTTGTCTATGGGGATTGCATGGCTGTGTGCTCGATTTTTACACACCTGTCAGCAACGGTTGTGGCTGAAATAGACTAATCCACAAATTTGAAGGGGTGTCCACATACTTTTGTATATAAAGTGTATCTCTCTCATGCGAGGATGCATCAAACACTACTCTGAGGGATATCTGAATGATCACTAAGCACCTGCTCTACAATGCCTTGGCTTATATAGTCTTGAATCACATCTGTAATGCAGAGTAACATCTTTCTCATCAGATGGTGTAATCTGTTTTCTACAGTTACATAATTGGATTGAAGCCTCATTTGATATCTCCTGTGGATGTACATCACATTCTCTTCAAACTTCTATAGTGTGTCTTGATTCAACTGTGTTGCACTCTGTTCTTTTTCCATGTGAATAACCGATAGATTCCGTTTCCCAAAATGTGCGCTATTGCTCAGAAGCGCTTGCTCTTCTCCCCCACTCATGTGCATTAGGGAAAGGAAATGGAAAGGGGGATCCCTAGTTTTAGTTTAGTTCAGTTTATTAATTCAACCATTTTTAAAAACAAGCACACACAAAACTTGAAAAAGCCAAACATGCACATGGGTAAAATCATAGAGGATAACACACAAAGTCTGGGACTTATTTCCATTGTGGTCCTCTTGGAACAAGATGACTTGGCAAGATCGAACACAGTTAAACACAGTATGGCATTGAGATAATAAAACATAGTTAGTTGTACAACTGAATGCATTCAACTGAAATGTTTCTTCCACATTTAACTTACTCCAATGTCTTGAGGTTCATATGTGACTGATAACGCGGATGTTTCTGTGCCTTGCACTAGCCATCCAATTGTGCTCTCCAGAGCCACTAGTCCTTCGTTCAGTCTCTCAATTCTTCCTGTCGCAATTTTTCAATAACGATCACCTCCTATTAGAATAGACAACTCTTCTGTGTTCATACCTCTGATCGGGATGTTGGGTCCCATGCAGTCCTCTCTCTTCGAAGATTTCTTCTCATCTTTTCACTTTCCAATTTCATATTTGACTTGCGCACTTGGGGTGTCTCCAATAGCTTGGCTATTTTTCAGATTTCTCAAACGCTACTTTCCTGTAGATTATTTTCTTGGGTGTAACTGAGCCGAACATATGCATATTCAAGACTTCCTGTCCTACTACAAGTAATTTAAGTGCTCGTGAAATGTCTTTTAATGCAACTGTGTTGGCCGCCCCCGTCTAGAAAACACCTGGCTACTTGACTCTGTTTAGGCACTTGTATAAACACTGTAGCTGTTTGCAGTAATACTGTGCTACCTTCACTGTTTCCTGGTGAAATAGAAACTACAGCATCTGATGTGTCCATGTGCTCTCTATGGCATGTCTCTGTGCGCAATTGGCCTGTGCGTTCTTGGCGAGTCTCTGCGCATTGTGTACTCTGGGCGCTGATTGGCTGATTGAGTGCAGATTGTTCGGTGATGTATATCTTGTACCTAGACACACAACACTTGCCTGGTCTCCTCAGCTTTTCTCATTTCCACCATTAACTCATTACAGTATTTGGATTTGTGATCCATTCTGTCACAGAATATACATTGTAACTCCTCCTTCGCACTTGTGGGAAAAGTTGCTGTCAAGGATGTGTTGGGATTTCTTCTCACGAATGTTCTCCTCTCCCATGTCCTGTCTCCCGTTCCTTCTCTCTCTCGTGGAACGTTCTCCTGCTTTTGTGTCGGTGTCAGATTAGCCGTCCCCTCTCGGCTCTCGACCTCATTCATGAGATCTTTAACACTGAGAACTAGAGGTCAACCAATTATCATTTTTCATCTCCAATACCGATTATTGGAGGACCAAAAAAAAGCCGATATCGATTAATCTGCTGATTTTTATATATATATATATATATATTTGTAATAATGACAATTACAACAAACACTTTTATTTTAACTTAATACATAAATAAAATCTACTTTGTCTCAAATAAATACTGAAACATGCTCAATTTGGTTTAAATAATGCAAAAACACAGTGTTGTCTCAAAAAAAGTAAAAGTGCAATATGTGCCATGTAAAAAAGCTAACGTTTAAGTTCCTTGCTCAGAACATATGAAAGCTGGTGGTTCAATATTCCCAGTTCTTCAATATTCCCAGTTAAGATGTTTTAGGTTGTAGTTATTATAGGAATTATGACCCGTCGACTATTTCTCTCTATACTATTTGTTTTTTATATATCTTTGACTATTGGTTGTTCTAATAGGCACTTTAGTATTGCCAGCCTAATCTCAGGAGTTGGTAGGCTTGAAGTCATAAACAGCACTGAATCATGCATTGCTAAGAGCTGCTGGCAAACGCAGTAAAGTTTGAATGAATGCTTACGAGCCTGCTGCTGCCTACCACCTCTGTCAGACTGCTATATCAAATCATAGACTTAATTATAATATAATAAACACAGAAATACGAGCCTTTGGTCATTGATATGGTAAAATCCGGAAACTATCATTTCGAAAAACAAAACGTTTATTCTTTCAGTGAAATACGGAACCATTCTCTATTTTATCGAACGGGTGGCAACCCTGAGTCTAAATATTGCTGTTACATTGCACAACCTTCATTATAATGTCATAATTATGTAAAATTCTGGCAAATTAGTTCGCATCGAGCCAGGTGGCCCAAACTGTTGCATATACTCTGACTCTGTGTGCAATGAACGCAAGAGAAGTGACACAATTACCCTAGTTAATATTGCTTGCTAACTAAATATGCAGGTTTAAAAAATATATACTTCTGTGTATTGATTTTAAGAAAGGCATTGATGTTTATGGTTGGGTACATTCGTGCAACGATAATATTTCCCCGAATGCGCTTCTGTTAAATCATCCCCCGTTCGGCGAAGTGGGATGTGATTCGATGAGAAATTAACAGGCACCTTATTGATTATATGCAACGCAGGACAAGCTAGTTAACCTAGTAATATCATCAACTATGTGTAGTTAAGTTGTGAAGATTGATTGTTTTTTATAAGATAAGTTTAATGCTAGCTAGCAACTTACCTTGGCTTCTTGCTGCACTCGCGTAACAGGTGGTCAGCCTGCCACGTAGTTTACTCGTGGAATGCAATGTAATCGGCCATAATCGGCGTCCAAAAATGCGGATTACCGATTGTTATGAAAACTTGAAATCGGCCCATATTAATCGGCCATGCCGATCTTGTGAACAAGTGGTCTCTTCAGGGATAATTTCTATTAGTATTGGAAATAGTAAATTACCTCTACAACCCCCATTGAGTCTAGATTATGTTTTTGGATTTCAATGTTTGTTGCTTTCTTTGCTGAAGTCAAGTTTAAGAGCTTGTTCAATAATGACTAGATTTGTATGTCCAAATCGATTCATTAGAATTTTTTTTAACCCCCCTTTTTCCCCCAATTTTTGATCGTCTCATCTCTGCAACTTGGGCTTGGGAGATGCAAATGTGGAGTCATGCGTCCTCTGAAACATGACTCACCTAACCACGCTCCTTAACACCCGCCAGCTTAACCCAGAAGCCAGCTGCACCAATGTGTCAGAGGAAAACTGTTCAACTGGCGACGGGGTCAGCCTTCAGGCACCCGGCCCGCCACAAGGAGTTGCTAGGGCGAGATGAGCCAAGTAAAGCCCCCCCGGCCAAATCCTCCTCTAACCCGGACGGTGCTGGGCCAATTGTGCGCCGGCCTATGGGACTCCCGGCCAATGCCGGTTGCGGCTCAGCCCAGGAAGGAACCCGGATCTGTAGTAACGCCTCTAGCACTGCGATGCAGTGCCTTAGACCGCTGCGCCACTCGGGAGGCCCCCGATTCATTAGCATTCTGATTGCATTGTCTTAGTTCTCATCAGATAATGCTAGGCCCACAACTACATTTGCAGCCTACCAGTTAGAAATGACTTGAGATGGGTAAACTTATCTGACTTACTGAGATTTGGGTTCTTTTCAATTTCCGTGTCATATTGACTCCAAAGCGTTTTCCATTGGCTAATGTCTTCCAATAACGTTTCACTGACCAGTTTGGGTAGTTTCACTGTGTGATTTTGCACATTGTCCAAACGATGGGAAGTAGCACTTGCATTGTCCTCAAACTGTTTGATACATGTTTTCCTTACAATTATTTTGTCCATATTGCACTGTTCACCTCTTAATTCAATTTGTCAATGTCTTGGTCATAGTCATTCAATGTCTTCTCCACGTACCTGATTAATTCTGATTAACAGGCGTGTCGTAGCCGTCCTAGTCATTCCTCAAATCCATTTCAATTGTGCAAGTTGCTCGGCTATGGTTTCTCCTGGTTAACTCCACGTTTCCAATATAATCCTCATTATCCCTTTTGTCATTTTCTTTGAGGAATCCTTTCATTCCCTTCCTCTTTGGTTATGGCACCAATTTGTGGTGTATAGTCAGGAGGTATTGATTCAGTGGTTGCAGTTTAATTAAATACAGGATTCTAAAACTTTGGGGAAAGGGCAATGGGAACAAAATCAAATCATAATGGCATTGACTCGTCCTGCCGATCATCAAACATTTCGGTAGCCCCACATTCCTCCTTCCCAGGTGTGCATAATCACTCGTTATGAGCACTGCTGTGGTGCAACACAGCTAAAGAGTGGTCGGAAATAGAGGTCTTCACGGTTTCAACAGAGTGGGTCCTGGGGTACACACAATACCTCATAAGGCAACGCTAAAACAGGTTTTTAGAAATGTTTGCAAATGTATAAATAAATAAAAACTGAAATAAAACATTTCCATTAGTATTCAGACCCTACTCAGTACTTTGTTGAAGCACCTTTGTCAGAGATTACAACCTCAAGTCTTCTTGGGTATGACGCTACAACCATGGCACACCTGTATTTGGGGAATTTCTCTCATTCTTGAGAGCATCTGCAATCCTCTCAAGCTCTGTCAGGTCTGATGGGGAGCGTTGCTGCACAGCTATTTTCAGGTCTCTCCAGAGATGTTCGATTGGGTTCAACTCAAAGACATTCAGAGACTTGCCCCGAAGCCACTCCTGCGTTGTCTTAGCTGTGTGCTTAGGGTCGTTGTCCTGACGGAAGGTGAACCTTCACCCCAGTCTGAGGTCCTCAGCACTCTGGAGCAGGTTATCCTCAAGGATCTCACTGTACTGTGCTCCGTTCATCTTTCCCTCAATCCTGACTAGTCTCCCAGTCCCTGCTGCTGAAAAACATCTCAACAGCATGATGCTTCACCGTAGGGATGGTGACAGGTTTCCTTCGGATGTGACGTTTGGAAATCAGGCCAAAGAGTTCAATCTTGGTTTCATCAAACTAGAGAATCTGATTTCTCATGGTCAGAGTCCTTTAGGTGCCTTTTGGCAAACTCCAAGTGGGCTGTCATAGGCCTTTTACTGAGGCGTGGCTTCCGTCTGGCCACTCTACCATTAAGGCCTGATTGAGTGCTGCAGAGATGGGAGAACCTTCCAGAAGGACAACCATGTCCACAGAGGAACTCTGGAGCTCTGTCAGAGTGACCATCAGGTTATTGGTCACCTCCCTGACCAATGAACTTCTCCCCCGTTTGCTCACTTTGGCCGGGTGGCCAGCTCTAGCAAGAGTGTTGGTGGTTCCAAACTTATTCCATTTAAGAATGTGATGGAGACCACTGTGTTATTGGAGACCTTCAATGCTGCAGACATTTTTGGTACCCTTCCCCAGATCTGTGCCTCGACACAATCCTGTCTGAGTTCTATGGACAATTCCTTCGACCTCACGGTTTGCTTTTTGCTCTGAAAGGCACTGTCAACTGTGGGACCTTATATAGACAGGTGTGCCTTTCCAAATCATGTCCAATCAATCATGTCCACCTCAGGTGTACTCCAATCAAGTTGTAGAAACATCTCAAGGATGATCAATGGAAACAGGATTCCCCATGAGCTAAATTTCGAGTCTCATAGCAAAGGGTCTTAATACTTTAAAAACCAGTTATGCATTAGAGGGCGCTATTAAAATTTTGGGATGAAAAACGTTCCCGTTTTAAACAAGATATTTTGTCACGAAAAGATGCTCGACTATGCATATAATTGACAGCTTTGGAAAGAAAACACTGACGTTTCCAAAACTGCAAAGATATTGTCTGTGAGTGCCACAGAACTGATGTTACAGGCGAAACCCAGATAAAAATCCAACCAGGAAGTGACGCATTTTTTGAAACCGCCTCATGCCAATGACTCCTTATCGACCGCATTTTCCGGTCGATTTCTCAGCCAAGCATGATGAACAAACGGGAGCTATTTCGCCTACAAAAATAATATTTTTGGAAAAAGAACATTTGCTATCTAACTGGGAGTCTCCTGAGTGAAAGCATCCGAAGTTCTTCAAAGGTAAATTATTTAATTTGGTTGCTTTTCTTATTTTGGTGAAAATGTTGCCTGCTGCCAGCAGAGCCTAGCATAGCATTATGCCATGATAAACTTACACAAATGCTTGTCTAGCGTTGGCTGTAATGCATATTTTGAAAATCTGAGATGACAGTGTTGTTAACAAAAGGCTAAGCTTGTGTTTGAATATATTTCATTTGCGATTTTCATGAATAGGAAAAGTTTCTAGGGGTAATTTATGTCCACTGCGTTATGCTAATAAAAATGGCTCTTCACCAAAATCATTTTCAGTGTTGTAACCAAATCATTTCTCATAATTTGTTTTACAAATGAAACTTATGTTTCGAGAAAGTAGATAATTTACATCAAATGTAACTATAATTTCAGTGAAGTGCAGTGACATAAACTTCAGACTTCAGCTTGCAGGCAGATCACGCTCCCCACAGCAAGCACTGCAGGTGGCGTCTTTAAATTTTTTTTTTTTTTTTTTTTTTAAACTATCAAATTCATTAACATGGTTTGCAAATGTAGAAGTACTATAGCAACAATAGTAATTCATGCAACTGAGAGAGCGAAAAACAGATTATGAAGTACCCGAGGGTGGTGCCATGGGTGGCGAGACAGAGGTGGCCGGTGGAGCTTTTCTCTTCCTTTTCTGTGCTGCAGTTGAGAGAAAAGGCAGACAGAGCATGGTTCATGAAAACCATTTATAACTTTTGGAGGAAGCTGAAGAAGTTTTGGAGGAGGTGGACATGCCTTGTTGCTGGTGCTATGGACTGTAGTTATGTAAAGAGAGAAAAAAACTGCAGTTTTATAAAACACATAACAAAAAGTACCCATGGAGGTGGCTGTATTCAAATTGCTGGGGGCAGGTACACCAGTGCTTAGACCCGGTAGAGACGGCATTAAACGGGGGCCCTTCAATAACTGAAAGTCAAAAGGGAAGAGGCTACACTTCTTAAACCCTTCCACCACATAGCACATTTCCTTGTAGAGCTAGTAGGGGTAGCGGAATTCTCTGGCAAAATTGTGATTTGTTTACCATGTAGGAGTGGTCAAAATAGCTACAGTTCCTTGGATAATTCAGCCTTTAAAGGGCCAAGGTATGCAACGTCCAGCTGCTGCAGGACATGGGTGCTGTGTGGTGGAAGACAAAGAAGGATAACCCCTTCCCTTAGTGTAGCCGTGAGTACCTCTGGGTCCATGTGGCTCTTGTGCCCATCAAAGAGGAGAAGGAGAGTGCGCTCCTTCACTGCATGCTTAACGAAGTGCTGAAACTACTTCCTGAACAAGTCCCTGTCAATGTAGCCACTGTTGGACCGTCCATACAAGGCTTGGGGGGGGGGTGCCCCCCAGTGTGTAGTGGCCGCCGGGGAAACAGTTGGGGTAGATGATAAATGGGGGGCCGTCTTACCCAGCTGCATTGAAGAAGGCCAGTACTGTTATGTGCTCCTTGGTCCCCGGAGCCTGCTGGTACACTTGTTTTGCACCCCGGGAAGCCAGCAGTTTGTGCCTGCTATGGCCTCTACGAAACCCAGACTCATCACAGTTTTAGATTTGTCTGGGTTTCTTCCTCAACCCGCTCTCCTCCAAGTGCTTCTTATAAGAAGTGAAGAAGGTGTCCATTGCCAAATCATAGACTTAATTAGACTTAAGAAGGTGTCCACATTTCCCACCACCTCTTCCCCAGTGGTGGAATTGTCTCCCCTGAGTGCCGAAACCTAGAATAAAATAGAATATAAATGGTTGATCCAGGATTAAAATGTTTATTTTGGCATCACCATAAACATCCACATTTACATCACACACATTGAGAACAGTCAGTCCAGCATTCTACATACACAAACACATGCGTATTTTTGTCAGCGTATTTCATCAGCCTCTGTCTGGTGAAGGGTAACCCTTGGCTGGCGCAGTAGATACAGTACTGCACCAGATCATTTTTATCCTCTGGTGCAAGCAATATGGGTGGTCCACTGCGTCAACCGTGGGTCACCTGGCCGCTCAGCCTGTCTGCCAGGGTCTGCCGAGGTACACCATGCACCTTGGTAGATAAGAAAAGAAAACTGTTACTAACAGATGAAATTCACATACAGGTGATAATCTCCGAAAAACAAAAGAAGACTGTTACTCACGCCTCTTGGGAGGAGGGAACGCAACACCCTGCTACACTCAACTCCCCATGGAGTGAAAGAGGTATGTGATTGTAGGTGGGGTGTTGCGTTCCCTCCTCCAAGAGGCGTCCGTAACATAATGGGGGCTCATCCAGGATAATTAAACCAACCAGACCCCGCTGCTCTGAGCTCTCTGATTGGTGATTGAGGTGTGGTGGTAGGTTGTGAGTTTGGGTGACTTGTTTAGTTTGTGTGTTCAGTAGGCTGCTTTGTACAAAATGGCTGCCTCAGCCGTCTCCAAGTTTATTGAAGCGCCCTCTGTTGATCGGTTGGTGGGGTTGCGTAAAGTAGACCTTTGCGCCACAGCTGACCATTATGGACTCTTCGTCCCTGAGAAAGCCCTAAAGGCTGAGCTTTTGGTGCTAGTCAGGGAGGGTTTAGTGAGAAAATAAATGTTCTCGTTGAAAGATGAGAGGGAGGCTTCAGGAGAGGAGACGGGTAGACCTTCTGATGCCAAGTCGGAGGACGGCGCGGAGGAAGGGGTTGCTCGTACCCCCTTTATATTCCCCCAATTCGACACTTTATCTTCTGCTTCGGGTCGTTCAGACGGGACCGGTAGGCTAAAGGTGAGGCTGGCCCATTTGGAAATGGAACAAAAAGATAGTGTGTTAGACAGATGGAGTTTGATTTAGAAATGAGGAAAATGGAAATAGAAGCCGACAAGGAGGTTAGGATCCGACAACTGGAGCTAGACGCTGACTCCACAACCTGCTCATCATCAAGCCCACTTCGATGTAAGTTAAACATATTGTGTTAGTCCCTCCATTTCGGGAGTCGAAAGTTGATTCCTATTTCTCTGCATTTGAACTTATGGCCGCTGCGCTGCATTGGCCACTTGAGGTTTGGCAGCTCCTGTTGCATTGTAAATCCAACAATTGTTTACAGACAGATTATTTCACTTATAATTCACTGAATCACAATTCCAGTGGGTCAGAAGTTTACATACATTAAGTTGACTGTGCCTTTAAACAGCTTGGAAAATTCCAGAAATTGACGTCATGGCTTTAGAAGCTTCTGATAGGCTAATTGACATCATTTGAGTCAATTGGACGTGTACCTGTGGATGTATTTCAAGGCCTACCTTCAAAATCAGTGCCTCTTTGCTTGACATCATGAGAGAATTAAAAGAAATCAGCCAAGACCTCAAAGAAAAATTGTAGACCTCCAAGTCTGATCCATCGTTGGGAGCAATTTCCAAACGCCTGAAGATACCACGTTCATCTGTACAAACAATAGTACGCAAGTATAAACACCATGGGACCACGCAGCCGTCATACTGCTAAGGAAGGAGATGCGTTCTGTCTCCTAGAGATGAACATACTTTGATGCGAACGGTGCAAATCAATCCTAGAACAACAGCAAAGGACCTTGTGAAGATGCTGGAGGAAACGGGTACGAAAGTATCTATATCCACAGTAAAATGCGTCCTATGTTGACATAACCTGAAAGGTCGCTCAGGAAGAAAGAGCCACTGCTCCAAAACCGCCATAAAAAAGCCAGACTACGGTTTGCAACTGCTCAAAGGAATAAAATATCTTATCTTTTGGATGTCCTCTGGTCTGATGAAACAAAAATAGAACTGTTTGGCCATAATGACCATCGTTATGTTTGGAGGAAAAAGGGAGAGGCTTGCAAGCTGAAGAACACCATCCTAACAGTGAAGCACGGGTGTGACAGCATCATGATGTGGGGGTGCTTTGCTGCAGGATGGACTGGTGCACTTCCCAAAATAGATGGCATCATGAAGAGGGGAAAATTACATCTCAAGACATCAGTTAAAGCTTGGTTGCAAATGGCTCTTCCGAATGGACAATGACCCCAAGCATACTTCCAATGTTGTGGCAAAATGGCTAATTAAGGACAACAAAGTCAAGGTATTGGAGTGGCCATCACAAAGCCCTGACCTCAATCCTATACAACATTGTGGACAGACCTGAAAAAGCATGTGCGAGCAAGGAGGCCTACAAACTTGACTCACTTACACCTGCTCTGTCAGGAGGAATGGGCCAAAATTCACCCAACTTATTGTGGGAAGCTTGTGGATGGCTACCCGAAAATGTTTGACCCAAGTTAAACAATTTAAAGGCAATGCTACCAAATACTAATTGAGTGTTTGTGAACTTCTGACCCACTGAGAATGTGATGAAGGGAAAAAAAGCAGAAATAAATCACTCTACTATTATTCATTTGCACGAAATCCGTGAATGTTTTTGCTGTCACGAAAAGGGTCACGTGATTGCGGACTGCCCGTTTAAAAATAAATAAACTGCAACAGTCCCTGTCACCATCCCCTAAATTAAAAAGTGTGGGTTTAGTCCAGTCTTTGGCTGTAGTAGACAACCCAGAAATCAAAACTGCAGATGATAAATTGGTTCAAGCATTTCCCCATGTTTGTGTGTTAACAAGGGCACAATCTCACAAGCTGGGAAATGTGGTGGATTGTCTAGTTCCATTTTTGAGAATGTTGAGGTAGAAGACAATGCACTGAGTATTCCTTCAAAATCTTGCCGCTGGGTGCGAGTGGACAATCCATTTATGTACTACAAAATTCTCCAGACTTCCAAGGGAGGCGTGACCACGACATGATTGTGGACGTATGGCAACGCAAGACTAGTCTAGGCCTAGCCTATATTCTGACTCTTCATTTTCTGCTGTCTCAATGCAGCATTCATCCCCCTTTTTCCAGCTTTTGTTTAAAGACGTGGAATCAGTATTTCACTCATATTCAAATTTTGACATAGACAGTGTGGAAACAGAGGATTATAAACATTTAGAGTAGAGCATTTAAACTTTGAAGTGGCACTCACCCCTTTTAAAAAGTGTTTTACTTTAATTGAGTCTATTAGAGATAGCAGCGGCATATTTAACTAGCCTAAATTTTTTTTATTTTTTTATTTTATTTTACCAGGCAAGTCAGTTAAGAACAAATTCTTATTTTCAATGACGGCCTGGGAACAGTGGGTTAACTGCCTGTTCAGGGGCAGAACGACAGATTTGTACCTTGTCAGCTCGGGGGTTTGAACTCGCAACCTTCCAGTTACTAGTCCAACGCTCTAACCACTAGGCTACCCTGCCGCCCCCATAAATAAATAAATTTCCACTCTGGGAAAAGTGCTTAGGTTATTCAGAATTAGTCTGTCATTAGGTGTTAGGAAACTTCTACATTTCAACTGATGTCTCCCACTTTCTCTGCATCCCTTAGTTAGTCTAAGTCAAATGTGTGTTGCACAAGTGCAGTTTTGTTCTTTTTTTATTTTGTGGTGTTAGTTATTCATGTTTGTTCTCTACACTATACAAGGTGTTTTATAATGAGTATGACACTGGAAAGGACAGCTGTGGGATGAGGAAGAGTGGGAAAGAGAGGGGACGGGGGATGAATAGTCACAGATACAGCACAGATGCAGTCTGACTACATTTAGAAATGTTTTTGTGAACGAGTTTTTGAAAATCTTGTTCACATTAAAAAATCTGTCTCGGCAACATTCCGTTGAAACCAGGAAATTGCCCCACTCTCGTTCCGCTGCTTGCTCGCTGCACCATGTGCTGAGGAGGCTAGCCCATATTTGTCTCCTCTCTCTTGTTCTGTCTTTCTCTCGCTCTCGCTAGCGGGATGGCTCTGTCTCTGGTGGGGGAGTGTGTGTGTCTGTTTCTCGCTTCTCTCCTTCTCTTGTCTTCCACTGAGACTAGCAGGATGGCTCTAGCGGCGGGGGGAGTGTGGTGTGTCTGTCACCATGAGGATCAGCACTGGCCAGCTGCCTGGTAGCAATACCAATAAAGCACCACAGGATCCTTCCTCTCTCTCTCCCCCCCGTGTGTGTGTGTGTGTCTCTCTGAGAGATGCCAGCTTCGTGTGTTTGTGTTTTACTGAAACGTCCCCCTGGTGAGGAGCAATGGATTCACTATGCAGCTTCTCACATTCAGCATCGAACCACACGCTACTCAATATTTATCACACAGCTCAATATGTTACCACACCCCTAGTATATGGCTTTTTCACACCATTTTTTTGCATTACTCAATATTTGTTCCATAACTCTATCTATTACGCCCTCTGCTCAATTGACTGGTATTTTTGCTTCAATTGATAGAATCAAGTATTTTTATGCTGCTCAACTCAATAGCATAGTCATTAAACACATTTTTTGAAGGTGTAGGGTTGGGAAAGCATATGAATTATGAACTGCAAGTTTTTCTTCAATTCAGACAGATTCTGTGCTCTAATAGCATCAAAACGAAGTAAATAGCCGATTATGACAGCAGTATAACTGGCCCCTCTCAATGCTCCATTGTTGTGTGCATATGAGCGAAAGGTTTGTTATTGCATGAAATTGGATTATAACTCAGATCATTGATCCAAGAAGGGATTCATTGTAGCACAAGATATTACAGCAATATCTTCTAGTGCTATACTGGCCCTGACCATACCCGAACAGGTTGTCTGTCAATGGACTTGAGTTGTTGTTTTTCCCCAGACCACAAAAGTGGTCCCTGATGTGTTTTTCTATTCGAGTTAAAATGACACAAAAACACACACAGACACACTCGCTACAATCTTCAGTTCAGAGTGTCAGTCAAGACTAGTGCTAGGAAGGTTGTGTAGTGCTGGGTTTGGTCTGATTGACACAGCCTTGATTACAGTCACCGGATTACAATCATCACTCATAAAAAGCAGGAGCTGAGGCAAAACATTGGTTGACTTGACAAACAAGACGAACTGGCAACAGACAAACAGAGAACGCAGGTATAAGTACCCAGGGGATAATGGGGAAGATGGGTGACACCTGGAGGGGGGTGGAGACAAGCACAAGGACAGGTGAAACAGATGTGACATCTCTACTACTGACTGACACACTGAACTGAAGATTGTAGTGAGTGTGTATCTGTGTGTGTTTTTGTGTGTGTTTGTGCGTGTGTGTGTTTTGTTCAGGCAGGTAGATGTAACCTTGCCTGAAACTAAGAAACCTCACCTTCGTTGAACTGTGTGTGATTCAATGTGAATCACTATAATTGACTAGGTAAACACTGTGTGGAGCAGGGCCTCTTGTGCTAGAGAAGAGACTGCTAGCTAGTGGACAGAAGAGCAGGCAGATACTCCTTTACAGCTGAGGCAGGCTCCCTCCCCTGAAAGTCCTCAATCTTGGTAACGATACCAGTATCACGATACCATGATACTTGCTTTTCAATGGCAAAGAAGAAATTACAAAGCAGACTTACCTCTATGTTCCTTTAAAAACCTGCTGTATGTAAAATATTGTGTGATATAGCTTGGAAAAATACAAATGTGACACGTGACAGAAGGCGGTGTATAATGTTAATGTATAATGTTCTTTCTCAGGTAAATAAGTCTGCTTCATGTTTTGTTTCCTTGCCACAATATTTCCATGTATTGCGATACTGCTATTGTGATAACCCTATTGGTTAGAGTAGGGCCATGCATGGCCGGCCCCGGGCAATTCCACCCCCCCCTGTTTCAGCCATGATGGAAACACAAACGTCTGAGTCTTTTTAAACCAAGCACAGGTTTAAATCCCTCCAGTGGAAATGGCCCACAAGACTCTGGACCCAGTGAGGCCCCCACATCCCTCGCCTATCGTTGTCTCCTACATTAGTAGAATCCTCTCCCTTTCTCTTTTTCATTTCTATAAGTCCTTACCCAGGGACCTCCACTCGCCTCCCCAACTTCCCTCCTCACCAATAGTATACCTCTGCGCAGGCTTCAGAAAAAACTTAAGTGAAAATGAGAGTAGCTCCAAGGCAGATTGGGAGTACAGTCAGTACACTTTCTTATTAGCTGTAATTCATTTCTAAGAGTCTTTCATCCAAAGAGAAGTACAGATTGAGAAGCAGTTTGAGAGTCAGTTGTGTAGAAACGCGAGACGAACGGCAGTGTAAGTTATAGCGCGACAAGGAGCAGGTGTGCAGTAAATGTGAATGTAGCCTACTAGTTTTGTTTTTCTGATGAGTACTATTCTTTCCAAGATCACCAACTCATGTCAGGTTTTGCCCCAGCTGCAAGCCAAGAGTCATCAATATAGAAGTCATCCGAGCACCAAACCTCTCCCTACGTTCCACATCATGGCACCGTTCAGTACTATAACTGCAATGGCAGCTTCACGCTTCAATCTAAACCAGAAATAGCCTAAACGGGTTGTCCTCAAACTGAAGGCATAGAATCAAAGAGCTGTTGCCTCAAGCATTTTCCAGTGGTTCCAGAGCCAGACTAACATGCCGTGCATTCTGGGTAACTCTGGGGCAGAAACAGACAGGTCTTTGTGTCTGTCTCTGAACTCAAAAACACCACTGGTAATCGGACCAGACACACACGCACACACTTCTCTGCACTTCCTCATCAAAGAGGACATGTAACCAGCTTCTCTCTCGGAGTCTGACAGAGTGTACCATTTTGAGTTTTCGAAGGATTAAAATACAGCGTTGTATTGGGGCACCCTCTTAGATATTAAAATAAGATTACACTTGTCCCACCCAGGGCCCATATGTCAGAAGACAATGATTGAGTCAGGACAGAGGATCCATATGCATTAGCTGGGCCATTGGACCACAGTCCTGGACAGAGGCTGGACAAGGAATTGTTCTCTGCAAAGAATGAGGCCTCTGTTCTGTCTGCTTGACACGCAGTGAGAGGGAGAGAGGCTGGAGAAAGAGAGGGAGGCAGGGATGTGGTTGTAAAGAGAGTGTTCTGTTCGGTCTCTTGTTCTACAGTATTTATACATATACAGGAACCACATGCTACGATAGAATGGCAGATAAAGCCTGAGTAGATGCATACGTAAGAACTAAAGGCTGCTGCAGGTAGTAGTTCTCACAGTGTATCTGTAAAACCATAATGGTTCAACCCACATCCTACCAAGATCTGTGCAGACCTACGTTATAGTCTTCATGATGTTCATAACTTCACGCTTTCTCACTGTATCACACAGAAACCTAGTGTGTGGCATCAGGAAGGAGAGGCATCAGCTGACGCGATCTGAGAAAGATGGCATCCTAGCAGTTCCTCGTAGGCTACTCTACCCCTTTGTCTTCCAAATGATAGTTTGAACTACCACCAAGCTATTTGCACTAATAGATTAACTTTCAGTTATAGCCAACAGAAACGCAACCTTCCCCATTACGCACATGCCCCAGAAACGCTCGATAAGGCCCGCAGCATGGAATCGTGGGAGAAAGAGACTTTATCCAATTCTTTTGAAGCTGTATTGGAGAAACACTTCGCACGAGCCTCAATGCCTTCCTGGACTAGCTGAAATCATGGCCTGTATGAATACAAGAAAGACATCAAAGAGCTGTGCGATGACTGTGTTTCTTTGTCCAAGCTCGTGGGAAAATCCGAGGCCACTATTACCAAACACAGAGAATCACTTGAACCCCTAGAACCCATGCTTGAACTTCTAGAATCCAATCTTTTTGAGATGGAAGATTAAAAGAAGGTTCTCTCCTTGCTCAATAAATCTAGAAAAAGTAATTGAAAAGAACAATGCTATTTCCTACTTAACAGACTATATCCCCAAATTGTTCCCACTGCTGTCTGGTTCTCTCATAGAACTTAAAGTATGTGCTGTCACCACATAGGCATACCTCGGCCTAACAAGAAGATAATGATAATGAAGCTTCTCCGGTATACTGACGCCGACCACATGGTCAAGGCTTCCAGGGATTCTTCACTGGAGATTGCGGCCAAGCCGTGCGCTTTGCCCATGACTTCAGTGCACACACCAGGAGCAGACACCAGTCCTGCTACCCTCTGATGAACAAGGCACTGGAGGCCGGCTACCAAGCCTTCCTCCTCTACCCAGCAACCATCAAGTTGACTCGGGCGACAGAGCAGCTAACCTTCCAGAACATTACCACGGCTGAATGCTTCATTGCATCCTGGGACTCTACTGCAATGAAAATGAATTACTTAAAAATAATACAATGAGATTTTCTGAATTTTTGTTTTAGATTCCGTCTCTCACAGTTGAAGTGTACCTATGATAGAAATGACAGACCTCTACATGCTTTGTAAGTAGGAAAACCTGCAAAATCGGCAGTGTATCAAATACTTATTCTCCCCACTGTATATATATTCCTACTCAAACAAACATTACCAATCTGTTCATAATGGAACAAAGATATACCAGCAGTAGATATCAACTGCAGTACCTTCTGGTCCAGTATCACATTTTCATCAAGAAACCCAAAACATTTTGCCCATGAGTTATGCGATTCCCAAAAACTTTCCAGATGAACACATGTATGCTCTCCCCCCAGGGTACTCTTGGCACATTTATTCATATGGTCTGGAAGTGCCCAGAGGTTTTCTCCTTTAGGCATTCTGTGGCTTCATCACTATCTGGCATTTTGTCTAAACCCATCTCATGTCTGCCTAATGTGCTTATGTTTAATGACGACTCATCACTGGTCATAACATACAGGCAGAGAAAGATTTGGCTTGCCGGCCCAACAGCAGCCAAGACACTCTGCCACATCAGAAATGTATTTACTAATGGACATAGCTCAAGTTGAACTCTCAATCTCTCGATTGCATGTTGCAAAATCAGAGAATATTAACATGTGTACAACAACACTTGGCAGTATGAAATCATTACTTAGGGGGCAGTATTTTGATGTTTGGATGAAAAATGTACTTAAATGAAACTGCCTATTTCTCAGGCCCAGAATCTAGAATATGCATATAATAGTCAGATTAGGATAGAAAACACTCTAAAGTTTCCAAAACGGTCAAATTATTGTCTGTGAGTATAACAGAACTGATATTGCAGGCGAAAACCTGAGGAAAATCCAACCAGGAAGTGCTGTTTTTCCTGAAACTTCTCTGTTCCATTGCATGCCTTCCCTCCATTTAAAGGGTTATCAACTAGATTCCTTTTCCTATGGCTTCCACATGGTGTGAACACTTTAGACATAGTTTCAGGCTTTTATTCTGAAAAATTAGCAAGAAAGATCACATCGTCTCATTGGATGGCTGGGTGCCAGCAGAGTTTTGCATGCGTGAGCAGCTTGGAGCAGACATTTTCTCTCTCACTCCTATTGAAAAAGCTACGGTCCGGTTGAAATATTATTGATTATTTATTGTAAAAACAACCTGAGGATTGATTATAAAAAAACGTTTCACATGTTTCTACAAACTTTATAGATAGTATTTGGAATTTGTCTGCCCCGTCGTGACCGCTCGAGCCTGTGGATTTCTGAACATAACGTGCCTTGTCAACAAAAAAAGTTATAAAAACCTGATCACAAAAAAATGAAAGAAATAGTAAGTTAGTGCCAGTGAGAGACTAAAATGTTGCTGTTTCAAAACCAAGCAGGAGTAGGCTTCTGTTGTGTTCTTGCGAAACACATCTAACCCTTGTGGGAGTATAAATGTTGTATGAAGACAAAGATAAGGTTGTCAGCAACTTTGGTGCTATACTAAGAGCTTGATACACAGTTTTACAAAATACCAAAATACTGGTACCGACAGTGATGGGAATGAAAAGAGGAAGCGCTGAGCTGAAAGTGTGTATCTGAATGTGTGTGTGTTGTGTGTCTCTCTCTTTGTGTGTGTGTGTCAAAACAACTTAACCAGGCTTTTTCTGAACCCTCTCAATGTTTCAGCTGACAGTCATGGGGCAGAGGGGAAGCTGTCAAGTTGTCAAATTGAGTTTTAGTCCATTGATCAAGGGTTAGGCTACAACACGGTTAGGGATAACCGTAACCCTTGTGTGATTTTCCCCCTCAAATTTCCTTGGTGGTATTCAGTGTTATAAAATGGTTCAAAGTAAGTGCTGTTGGGAACCTATATTGATCAAGGATTAGGCTACAGCATTCTGAAGTAGTTTTATGGGTGTTTTTTGTCTTTCCTTGTATGCTTCAGTAATTATATAAATCGATAGTTTAAGCCTTTTTATCTCACATGGCTTTGATATTCAGTCAGTAAATAAATGATTAACACTATGACTTCGGAAGTGTGAATTGTTCTCTTTTCTCGTAATGATGAACTTCTCACATACTTAATATTCTCACACAAGGTTTTGCCAAGATGGTTCACTTCAACTCTGTGAGGAACAAGATACTGTAGTTTAGTGAAAGCTATATGAACAAGATACTGTAGTTTAGTGAAAGCTATATGAACAAGATACTGTAGTTTAGTGAAAGCTATATGAACAAGATACTGTAGTTTAGTGAAAGCTATATGAACAAGATACTGTAGTTTAGTGAAAGCTATATGAACAAGATACTGTAGTTTAGTGAAAGCTATATGAACAAGAGACTGAAAAACTGGCAACAACAAAAACCCTAATCCCAATGGTTGTTTCTAGTCAGTTGTGGTGTAGATTCTAGTCCCAACCATAGCCCAACAGCCTGGTAGGTAAATATCTGATTAGTACCACCATTTTACTTATCTAAAAACATTATTACTTGTCTTACAGGATCAACGTGATAACAATGTGCTGATTCCATAGGAAAATAATAACACTGTGTCAATACCGAAGGATGGAAGATTGGGGATTTTTGGTCCCCACAAAGATGGAAGAACCAAAAGTCCCAACAAGGAAAATTCTCACGTGGGGACATTTCCCACGTCCCCTTGATGACAACTGCTATTATAAGCTTAGGGGTTATTGTTACAATTAGGGTTAGGCGTTAGGTTTAGGGTTATAGGTTAGGGTTAAAGTAAAGGGTTATGAAACATAGGATTTTGAATAGAAATCAATTTTAGGTGCCCATAGGGATAGAAGAACAGGGTGTGTGTGTGTAAAACCCTTATTAGGCACCTGTTATATTTTGGGACCCAGATTCTAATTTGCTTGCGCTGTAGCGTCCAACAAATATGACGGCCATATTGTGTGTTATGATTATGAGAAATGCAGCATGTACATCTAGGTCAAAGATAATGACCGAGCTACACACAATACAGCACCAGAAAAATAGGTGTTTGGAACACATTTTTTAAATAGCCTTTGTGTCAATGTAGATAAGGTTGAGCTTTCCAGTGGCATTTGGAATATGTCTCATGTCAGTTAGGGGATTGAATGTTACATTGTATTATTGTCTAATCTTGTTGCCAGCCCTATGCAGCTCTCTGTGGATTAGTTTATAAACCCTTATGTAAAGTATACTTATGTACCTTATCTAAAGTGTTACAAAACACTTCCTTTGTGTGGTGGGGCTGGGTACTGTGACAGGAAAAATAACAACGTCAATGGTCTCTGTATAATGGATAAATAAAGAGGAATTGTATAGCATTGTGTCTGTCTGACTGAAGGTTCTGTGGTTGTCTCGGGCAGGCGGAACGGAGCAGTGGCGAAGGGAACTCCCGGAACATTCCGGAGTCGATGCATCACGGCAGCTTGGAGAACAACCTCGATCTGGACCTGAGCGGCATCCCAGACTCCCAACGCTACCTCGACTCCTCCCACCGCAGCCTAGACTCCTCCTACCGCTCCCTGCCCCCCGGACTCAACAGCTTGCAGCAGAAGATCCTCAGGGTTAGTTGTTAATTGGTTATAAAGATATCCTAGAGTTTAGAGTGGTGGGCCAGCAACAGGGGGAGGGATGCTGGTTCAAATCCAAAGGCCGATTGGAATATCTTGTGGGGAGTGGGCCGCAAGAGGGTTCCTGGCATAAGTGTCCTAGATGCAATCCCTTGCCATTATACAACGTGTTTGTGTGCCTAGCAGGTTTGGCTAAAATAAAAATGCATTTCTGTGGACTGTAAGGAACATGGTAAAGAACAAGAAGGCCCGTTTATGCTCCCAATTAATGGTTTATTGACAACGTTTCGATCCAAAACAAATTTTCATCAGGTTTAACGGGTGCTCACTTCGCAAAATATACACATTACACCTCGTATGACCAGGCGTCTGCATGCTTCCCAGCCGAAACAGTTCGAAAGAGTTTGTGTATACATTATGACAACATTTTGTGACGTTTTTCTTCGTTTTGGACTTCTTCAGTAAGTGTTTTTTTGGCTGTTCGGGCACACACATTTTTTTCTCAGAGCAAGCCTTAAGTCGGTAGCTGAAGTCTACTACCCTTCGTCGATGACTGGTCAACAGTAGGGATTCTTCAATAAAGTCTTTGTTGTCATTCAACAAGATTTTTTCATTGAGAAATACTGCACCAAACATCTTAGTTAGATGTAAAATTGCGTAACTAAGATCACTTCGCCAATTTTTTATTATTTTTTAAATGACATTTCTTTAGTTGTCTTAGATTAATTGACTATTTTGAAGAAGTGTATACTGGCTACAAAATAGACAAACGGTATTATCAAAGATTTACATAACTAACCCAAATATACCACAGCCTGACACTGATCCGGTGCTCCAAGTCCTTTCCTACCGCTCCGTTAAAAATCACTCCACGCTCACAGGAAAAAAACTCCCGCTCCATTAATTAAAATCAAAATTGAATTAACACCCATCTTTTTTTGTGACTACCTGGACCTACAATTTTTTTTAGGTATTGAAACCAAACCATATGGATTTGAATGAAAAGTATTTGAATAAACATGAAAAGGTGAATGTAAGAAGCTAACATCATTTCAAATGGGCTACATTTCATATGAAACAGTACATAAACACTCTAAATAGGTCAGGAGCCAGACAGGGAGCATAAGGCTATATTATTTATATTATTTCAAGGCTATAGGCTATAGTACATTGTGAAAGATTTGCGAGTGCGACACAATAGGCTGGTAGGGACATAAAGAGCTCAACATTTAAACAACATTTCGTTGTATTAAATCATTATAGTCTATAAATTGCACATACTTGTAATTCAATTGTGACTTACTTATAATTAAATACAAATTAAAATGAAAAATGACACAGTTGAAGTCGAAAGTTTACATACACCTTAGCCAAATACATTTGAACTCCTTTTTTCACAATTCCTGACATTTCATCCTGGTAAAAATCCCCTGTCTTAGGTCAGTTAGGATTACCAATTTATTGTAAGAATGTGAAATGTCAGAATAATAGAAAAGAGAATGATTTATTTCAGCTTTTATTTCTTTCATCACATTCCCAGTGGGTCAGAAGTTTACATACACTCAATTAGTATTTGGTAGCATTGCCTTTAAATTATTTAACTTGGGTCAAACGTTTCGGGTGGCCTTCCACAAGCTTCCCACAATAAGTTGGGGGAATTTTGGCCCATTCCTCCTGACAGAGCTGGTGTAACTGAGTCAGGTTTGTAGGCCTCCTTGCTTGCACACGCTTTTTCAGTTCTACCCACATATTTTCTATAGGATTGAGGTCAGGGCTTTGTGATGGCCACTCCAATACCTTGACTTTGTTGTCCTTAAGCCATTTTGCCGCAACTTCAGAAGTATGCTTGAGGTCATTGTCCATTTGGAAGACCCATTTGCGACCAAGCTTTAACTTCCTGACTGATGTCTTGAGATGTTGCTTCAATATATCCACATCATTTTCCTCCCTCATGATGCCACCTATTTTGTGAAGTGCACCAGTCCCTGCTGCAGCAAAGCACCCACACAACATGAGGCTGCCACCCCCGTGCTTCACCTTTGGGATGGTGTTCTTCAGCTTGCAAGCCTCCCCTTTTTCCACCAAACATAATGATGGCCATTATGGCCAAATAGTTATATTTTTGTTTCATCAGACCAGAGGACATTTCTCCAAAAAGTACAATCTTTGTCCCCATGTGGAGTTGTAAACCATAGTCTGGCTTTTTTATGGTGGTTTTAGAGCAGTGGCTTCTTCCTTGCTGAGCGGCCTTTCAGGTTATGTCGATATTGGACTCGTTTTACTGTGGATATAGATACTTTTGTACCACTCGGTTTCCCTCCTTCAAAATGCATACAAAATGAATCCCAAACGTTACCAATAAACTTATCCAAACAAGTCAATCAACATTTATAATCAAACCTTAGGTACCCTAATACGCAAATAAACAATACAATTTAAGACAGAGAATCATTATTGTCTTTACCGGAGATAAACATTAAGAACGCGCTCTCTCGGCCATGCGCTTGGAAACACTACAGCCAAAATGGGAGCCACTTAGAAAAACTACAACTTCTCCCTAATTTTTGCCAAAAACCAGCTTGAAACTCTTTCTAAAGACTTGACATCTAGTGGAAGCCATAGGAACTGCAATCGGGGACAATTTTGCCCTATTATAAAAGTGCCAGGCATTGAATTCAGTGGTATGCTTTTATTTTATTTTATGGTTTGTCCTCGAGGTTTTGCCTGCCATTTCAGTTCGGTTATACTCACAGACATTATTTTAACGGTTTTAGAAACTTTAGTGTTTTCTATCCAAATCTACCAATTATATGCATATCCTAGCTTCTGGGCCTGAGTAGCAGGTAGTTTACTTTGGGCACGCTTTTCACCTGGACGTCAAAATACTGCCCCCCTATCCCAAAGAAGTTAAAGGCACAGTCAACATAGTGTATGTAAACTTCTGACACACTGGCATTGTGATACAGTGAATAATAAGTGAAATAATCTTCCTGTAAACAATTGTTGGAAAAATGACTTGTGTCATGCACAAAGTAGATGTCCTAACCGACTTGCCAAAACTATAGTTTGTTAACAAGACATTTGTGGAATGGTTGAAAAATGAGTTTTAATGACTCTAACCTAAGTGTATATAAACCTCCAACTTCAACTGTATTAAGTGCTTTTGAATTTGTTTTTAGAAAGACGAATTTGGCCAGTCTGTGGCTTCAGGCTCATACGATGGTGCCTGGAGAGCTGGCCAGCAGCAGAGAATATCCTCTCCGAACAGCCACTGGGCAGAGATGCAGAGTTGTTTTAACATGTTTCTTTCGGTAGGCCTGAAGGTTTTTAGGCAAAATAACCAAATCAAAACGGAACGTGGGAATACGCCAGGCCTATTGGGCCAAAAATCAATGATGGCCTATTGTGTAGATAATAGAACGAAAATGAATGAAACGTTTAAGAGATCAGATGTTTTGTTTATAAATACTTTGCTACAATGACAGACTTAGTTATCGACTCACCTCGTTCCTTTCTTTTAGCATGTGCGCGTAGTAAGTACACCATGATACTTTTGGGACACTACATCACCACACTCACTCTCTTGCTCTTGGTCCTCATCTTTGTAACTCACCTTGATTTAGCACCTGTGTGTTTTAATCAGTTTCTTTATGAAAATATTTAGCAAACTCCATGACAGTAGCTAAAGCAAGGGGCTATTAGCAGCACACAAGTAGCCTACAAATGCATGCTGGGGCAGGCATACCCTGAGCTTGTGAAGTGAGCGCTACTGGAGCGAAGTTGGAGTGGGCGAGAAGGCCGACGCTCCAGTCTTTGGGAATGTCTTTGGGAATGTCGCTCGATGCTCCAGTCAAATTGGGCACGCTCCGCTCACATACACTGAATGGGAGTAAATTAGTCATAGTGGACAGAACAACCAAGAGGTGGGCAGAGCCAAGCACGAGCTAGCAAGAGTCTATTGGCTCGTTCTAGCATGTATTTGCATATTTCCGTTAGCGAAGTCCTACTCTGAAGTGCACATGTGCAATATCTGAATTATCCTTTGCACTTCTTCTTAACAACACACTTTTTTGAAACCCACTCTGTTCATAACAGATTCTATTTTTGAAAACATAGAACTGTATTTAGATCAAATGTTTCACCGGATGCAGAACACAGGAGTAAAATCAGGACTCTTGATCAGAAAACGCCTGTGGTTGCGCATTTCATGGAGGCTCGTCACATCAGCTCTCTGCGATACATTGGTATCGAACATGTTAAGTCTCCTCTGAGGGGGGAGATACTGATAATCTATCACTGAGGAAATAATTGTATTGGACTCACAATTGATCCAACATGTCTCCTAAAGGTCTGAACCAAGAGTTTGATGTCAGACCATTTCTTACATGAATATGTTACGTTGATTTATTTAAAAAAAATATTTAAAAAATTGAAAATTACATTTACATAATTATTCAGACCCTTTACTCAGAACATTGTTGAAGCACCTTTAGTAGCGATTACAACCTTGAGTCTTTTGGGGTATGACGCTACAAGCTTGGCACACCTGCATTTGGGAGTTCCTCCCATTCTTCTCTGTAGATCCTCTCAAGCTCTGTCAGGTTGGATGGGGAGTGTCGCTGCACAGCTATTTTCAGGTCTCTCCAGAGATCAGTTTCAAGTCCAGGCTCTGGCTGGGCCACTCAAGGACAATCAGAGACTTGTCCCGAAGCTACTCCTGTGTTGTCTTAGCTATGTGCTTAGGGTCGTTGTCCTGTTGGAAGGTGAACCTTCACCCCAGTCTGGGGTCCTTATCCCTCTGGAGCAGGTTTTCATCAAGGATCTCTCTGTCCTTTGCTTCATTCATCTTTCCCTCGATCCTGACTAGTCTCTCAGTCATGCCACTGAAAAACATCCCCCACAGCATGATGCTGCCGCCACTAAATTTCCTTCAGATGTGACACTTGCCATCCAGGCCAAATAGTTAAATCTTGGTTTCATCCGAACAGAGAATCTTCTTTCTCATGGTCTGAGAGTCATTTCAGTGCCTTTTGGCAAACTCCAAGCGGGCTGTCATGTGCCTTTTACTGAGGAGTGGCTTGTGTCCGACCACTGTACCATATTGGTGGAGTGCTGCAGAGATGGTTGCCCTTCTGGAAGGTTGTCCCATGTCCACAGAGGATCTCTCGAGCTCTGTCAGAGTGACCATCGGTTTCTTGGTTCCCTTTTTTCTTGATTTATTTCACCTTTATTTAACCAGGTAGGCCAGTTGAGAACAAGCTCTCATTTACAACTGCGACCTGGCCAAGATAAAGAAAAGCAGTGCGACAAAAACAACAACACAGAGGTACACACAAACAAATGTAAAGTCAATAACACAATAGAAAAAAATGTACAGTTTGTACAAATGTTGACTATTAGGGAGGCAAGGCAATAAATAGGCCATAGAGGTGAAATAATTACAATGTAGCATTAGCACTGGAGTGATAAATGTGGAGATGATGATGTGCAAGTGGAGATACTGGGGTGCAAAAGATAAATATCAATATGGGGATGAGGTAGTTGGGTGTGCTATTTACAGATTTGCTGTGTACAGGTACAGCGGTAAGCTGCTCTGACAGCTGATGCTAAAAGTTAGATATAAGTCTCTAGCTTCAGTGATATTGGCAATTCATTCCAGTCATTGGCAGCAGAGAACTGGAAGGAAAGGCAGTCAAAGGAACTATTGGCTTTGGGGATGACCAGTGAAATATACCTGCTGGTGCGCATGCTACGGTGGATGTTGCTATGGTAACCAGTGAGCTGAGATAAGGCGGGGCTTTACCTAGCAAAGACTTATAGATGACCTGGAGCCAGTGGGTTTGGCAACTAATATGTAGCGAGGGCCAGCCAACGAGAGCGTACAGGTCGCAGTGGTGGGTAGTATTTGGGGCTTTGGTGACAAAACGGATGGCACTGTGATAGACTACATCCAGTTTGCTGAGTAGAGTGTTGGAGGCTATTTTGTTAATGACGTCGCTGAAGTCAAGGATCGGTAGGATAGTCAGTTTTACGAGGGTATGTTTGTCAGCATGAGTGAAGGAGGCTTTGTTGCGAACTAGGAAGCCGATTCCAGATTTAATTTTGGATTGGAGATGCTTAATGTGAGTCTGGAAGGAGAGTTTACAGTCTAACCAGACACCTAGGTATTTGGTGTTGTCCACATATTCTAAGTCAGAACCGCCCAGACTGGTGATGCTGGTCGGGCGGGCGGGTGCGGGCAGCAATCAATTGAAGAGCATGCATTTAGTTTTACATGCATTTAAAAGCAGTTGGAGGCCACGGAAGGAGTGTTGTATGGCATTGAAGCTTGTTTGGAGGTTTGTTAACATAGTGTCCAATGAAGGGCCAGATGTATACAGAATGGTGTCGTCTGCGTAGAGAAGGATCAGAGAATCACCAGCAGCACTAGTGATATCATTGATATATACAGAGAAAAGAGTCGGCCCGAGAATTGAACCCTGTGGCACCCCCATAGAGACTGCCAGAGGTCCGGACAACAGGCCCTCCGATTTGACACACTGAACTCTATCTGAGAAGTAGTTGGTGAACCAGGCAAGGCAGTCATTTGAGAAACCAGGGCTATTGAGTCTGCCAATAAGAATGCGGTGATTAACAGAGTCGAAGGCCTTGGCCAGGTCGATGAAGACAGCTGCACAGTACTGTCTTTTATCGATGGCGGTTATGATATCATTTAGGACCTTGAGCAGGGCTGAGGTGAATAATTTTAGAAAGAGAGGGTCCAGATTGTCTCGCCCAGCTGATTTGAAGGGATCCAGATTTTGCAGCCCTTTCAGAACATCAGCTCTCTGGATTTGGGTGAAGGAGAAGCAGGAGGGGCTTGGGCAAGTTGCTGCAGGGGGTGCTAAGCTGTTGGCCGGGGTATGGGTAGCTAGGTGGAAAGCATGGTCAGCTGTGGAAAAATGCTTATTGAAATGAGCGATTATCGTAGATTTATCGATGGTGACAGTGTTTCCTAGCCTCAGTGCAGTGGACAGCTGGGAGGAGGTGCTCTTTATTCTCCATGGACTTTATAGTGTCCCAAAACTTTTTGGAATTAGTGCTACAGGATACAAACTTCTGTTTGAAAAGGCTAGCCTTAGCTTTCCTAACTGACTGTGTATATTGGTTCCTGACTTCCCTGAAAAGTTGCATGTCTCGGGGGTTATTCGATGCTAATGCAGAACGCCACAGGATGTTTTTGTGCTAGTAAAGGGAAGTCAAGTCTGGGGTGAACCAAGGGCTATATCTGTCCCATTACGGACGCAGGCAATGAGGCAGTGATCGCTGAGATCCTGGTTGAAGACAGCAGCGGTGTATTTAGAGGGCAAGTTGGTCAGGATGATATCTAAGAGGGTGCCCATGGTAACAGATTTAGGGTTGTACCTGGTAGGTTCCTTGATAATTTGTGTGTGATTGAGGGCATCTAGCTTAAATTGTATGACGGCCGGGATGTTAAAACTTCATATGGCTGCAATCCCGTTAAAGGGAGCGATATGACAACATCCAGTGAAAGTACAGGGCGCCATATTCAAAAGAACAGAAATCTCATAATTAAAATTCCTCAAACATACATGTATTTTATATCGTTTTCAAGGTAGTCTTGTTGTTAATCCCACCACAGTGTCTGATTTCAAATAGGATTTATGGGGAAAGCACCACAACCGATTATGTTAGGTCACCAACAACTAAAATACACAGCCAATTTTACCAGCCAAAGAGAGAGAGAGAAAAGGCACAAATAGAGATAAAATGAATCACTAACCTCTGATAATCTTCATCAGATGACATTCATAGGACTTCATGTTACACAATACATGCATGTGTTGTTTGATAAAGTTCACATTTATATTTTAAAAAATAGGAGTTTACATTGGCGCGTTACATTCACTAGTTCCAAAAACATCCAGTGATTTTGCATAGCAACATCGATTCAACAGAAATACTCATCATAAATGTAGATGATAATACAAGTTCTACACATGGAATTATAGATATTACCTCTCCTTAATGCAACCGCTGTGTCAGATTTAAAGAAAAAAACGGAAAAAGAAACCCATGCAATAATCTGAGACGGCGCTCCGAAGTAAAAATCACCACAGCCGCAAGATGGCATCAACATAAACAAGAAATTACATGATAAATATTCCCTTACCTTTGATGATCTACATCAGAAAGCACTCCAGGAATCCCAGGTCCACAATAAATGTTTGTTTTGTTCGATAATATCCGTTATTTATGTCCAAATACCTTCGTTTGTTAGCGTGTTTGGTATACATATCCAAACGCTCATTCTGGTCAGCGTTACATCAGACAAAAACTTCAAAAAGTTATATTACAGGTTGAAGAAACATTTCAACCTAAGTACAGAATCAATCATTAGGATGTTTTTAACATATAGCTTCAATAAAGTTCCAACCGGAGTACTCCTTCTTGTCTTCATGGGTAATGGAACGCAAGTGGGTTCCATGAGGAATAAGCGTGATCAGAAAATGGCTGCTTGATAGACACCTGATACATTCTGCTCCCATTCACTCCCACAACACCATAGAAGTCTCATTAAAATGTATATTATTGGTTGACATCTAGTGGAACCCCTAGGCAGTGCAACATCATTGATATCTCAAGCGGATTTCATTGGGCTCTGGTGAATACATACAAAGCTCAGATTTCTTACTTTCTGTTTTGATTTCAACTCAGGAATTTGCCTGCCATATGAGTTCTGTTATACTCACAGACATCATTCAAACAGTTTTAGAAGCTTTAGAGTGTTTTCTATCCAATACTAATAATAATATGCATATATTAGCAACTGAGACTGAGCAGCAGGTTGTTTACTTTAGGCACCTTATTCATCCAAGCTACTCAATACTGCCCCCCAGCCATAAGAAGTTAAGCATATCCCAGTTTAGGTCACCTAACAGTACGAACTCTGAAGATAGATGGGGGGCAATCAGTTCACATATGGTGACCAGGGCATAGCTCTCTGACCAAGGCCCTTCTCCCCCTATTGCTCAGTTTCAGAAGAAAGGTCCTTTTTTCTGGCCATTTTGAGCCTGTAATCGAACCCACAAATGCTGATGCTCTAGATCATGGGTGTCAAACTCTGGCCCGTGGGCCAAATTTGGCCCGCGGGGTAATTATATTTGGCCCGCGAGACAATACCAAATTACTACTAGAGCTGGCCCGCCGGTATTATACAGCGCATTCACCACTAATACTACGAATCCCATAATGCTCTGCTGTTTTCACGCGCCAATCAGGACAGGACCCAGAAACGCTCTCTCCTCTGTGACAGTAGTCATAGCAACATAGACGCTACAACTGTCAGCGAGCTAACCCTGCCCAAAAATGGCGAAAAGAAAGGCAGAAAACAGGACCTTTCTGGACAAGTGGGAGGCAGAATATCTGTTTACATATGTAAAAGACAAACCTGTTTGTCTTGTTTGTGGAGTCAACGTGGCTGTAAGTAAGGAGTACAACATTAGACACTATGAAACAAAACACCATGACAAATACAAGGACCTGGACATGACTCAAAGGAGCCAGAAAGTAGAGGAGATGAAAAGAAGTTTGGTTTCACAACAGAATATGTTTAAAAAAGCCACATCACAAAGCGAGGCTGCTGTAAAGGCTAGTTATATAGTGGCAGCAGAGATCGCAAAATCAGACCCGGCCCTTTAATGAGGGAGAGTTCATGAAAAAGTGCATGATGAAGGTTTGTGACCTCGTATGCCCAGAGAAAAAACAAGCATTTTCAAACGTGAGCCTGAGCAGGAACACAGTAGCTGTTCGCACATGTGATCTTGCCACCAATCTGTATGACCAGCTGATGGAAAAGGGAAAAGATTTTGTTGCGTTCTCCCTCGCTGTGGATGAGAGCTGCGACGCATCTGATACTGCTCAGCTGTCAGTCTTCATCCGTGGAGTGGACTCAAATCTGTGTGTTACGGAGGAGCTATTAGGATTTAAATCAATGCATGGCACAACCACAGGAAAGGAAATCTTTGAGGAGGTTTCCAAATGTGTAACTGAAATAAAGCTGCCGTGGGATAAACTCGTTGGATTAACGACAGATGGTGCGCCAGCGATGTGCGGTAAAAAGAGTGGACTGGTGGGCATGGTTCGGGAGAAGATGCGGGAAGAGAACTGTGCAGGTGAGCTAACTGTTTACCACTGCATCATACATCAGGAAGCACTGTGTGCCAAAGCCCTAAAGATGGAACATGTTATGACCACAGTAACACAGGTAGTTAACTTTATAAGAGCCAAAGGTCTAAATCACCGCCAGTTTAAATCTTTTCTGGAGTAGTGTGGTTCGGAATACGCAGACGTGCCGTATCACACAGAGGTGAGATGGCTAAGCAGAGGAAAAGTACTGAACAGATGTTTCGAGCTGCGTGAGGAAATATGTCAATTCCTGGAAACCAAAGGGAAGGATACAGCAGAGCTCCGGGAGCAAAAGTTCCTGTGTGAGCTGGCCTTTCTCTGTGACATCTCGAGCCATCTCGATGCGCTCAACCTGCAGCTTCAGGGGCGGGGGCGCATCATCACAGACATGTACGCTGCAGTGAGGGCCTTCAAAACTAAACTGTGCCTGTGGGAGAATCAGATGCTGCAAGGAAACCCTTGCCATTTTCCCTGCTGCCAATCCTTAAAAGCGCAGATCTCTACCGCCGTGTTCCCATGCGCACAGTTTGCTGAAAAACCGCTGAGTTTAGCCGCCGATTTGCCGACTTCGATGCCCAGAAATGCAAGTTTGAACTGCTTAGTAATCCCTTCGCAGTTGATGTGGAAAATGCACCAACCAACATCCAAATGGAGCTGATTGAACTCCAGTGCAACGACACGCTGAAGTCAAAGTATGATGCTGTGGGCGCCGCACAGTTTCCACGGTTCATCCCTGACACAATGCCTCAGCTCCGCACCCAAGCTGCTCAGATGCTCTCCATGTTCGGCAGCACTTATCTATGCGAGCAACTTTTCTCCTCGATGAAGATGACCAAAACAACTCACAGGAGACGTCTGACTGATGAACATCTTCGCTCGATACTGAGGATTTCTTCAGCTCAGAGCTTGAGCCCAGACATTGATGAACTAGCATCCAAGAAGAGATGCCAGGTATCTGGCTTGGGCACATCAGATTAGACCAGTGTGCAATAATTAACGTTTTCTTTATGCACTTTTTCTTGCTACAAGGCATGGGCTTGAATGTTTGATTGATTTATTATCATTTTATTTGTAAAATTATTAGCCAGTGGAAAAAGTTTATTTTGGTATTTAAATCAGAAGGCTGCAAATAGAAAAGAGGCATACAATTTTTATTTAAATTTTATTTATTTAATAAATGAATGCCATTGATGTGTTTTTTCATTTGAAATTCGATTTTGCATGTCTCCACTATTAAATTATATATTGTATGGTAATAAGCGATGCTTGTTCCATATTCAATGTTAAAGCAAAACTTGTTTGGGTCCATATTAAAAGGTTAATTTGTTCAATGTTGGCCCGTGACTTTGTTCAGGTTTTACATTTTGGCCCACTGGGTATTTGAGTTTGACACCCCTGCTCTAGATGCTCAACTAGTCTAAAGACTAGTCTTACTTCTTTAATCAGCACAACCGTTTTCAGCTGTGCTAACATAATTGCAAAAGGGTTTTCTAATGATCAGTGCCAATTGGATCACAGGAGTGATGTTTGCTGATAATGGGCCTCTGTACGCCTATGTAGATATTCAATTTTTTAAGAATCAGCCATTTCCAGCTACAATAGTCATTTACAACATTAAGAATGTTGTCACTGTATTTCTGATCAATTTGATGATATTTTAATGGACAAAAAATGTGCTTTTCTTTCAAAAACAAGGACATTTATAAGTGGCCACAAACTTTTGAACGGTAGTTTATGTCAATAAGCCATTTCATTTTTCATTAGTAAAATTTTCAAAAAGCCTGTTTTTTCTTTGTCATTATGGAGTATTATGTATAGTTTGTTGAGGGAAAAATACATTGAATACATTTTAGAATAATGCTGCAACATAACAAAATGATCAATGGGTCTGAATACTTTCCGAATGCACTGTATGTACCTCTGTGATTAATTATGATTGACTATGCGCAAAAGTGAATTGAATTGTTTCCACACCCGCCATGTATGAAATGTGTATATTTTGAGATGTGAGCGCTGTCTGTTTGACCTGATGAATATCCATTTGGAATGGAAATGTTGTCAATAAAGCGTTAAACAGCATTAAACAGTGTGCAGGACTTCCTGTTCTTTACATGTATTCCTCATTAGCCCAGCACCTACGTTTTTAAAGATGTGCGTATGACCACAAACTTTTCTGTAAGGAACATGGACCAAAAAGTATCCTTCTTCTCCTTCCCAAGGTGACAGAGCAACTGAAGATTGAGACGGAGTCACGAGACGACAATGTGATAGAGTACCTGAAACTGGTGAACAGTGTCGACAAGCAGCAGGTGTTTACCTTTTTAACGGTTGTACTTTCTTTTCTTTCTTGCACTCGCACTCACACTTGTATTTTATTACAAGAATAGAATCTGATTGCTAAATGTCCCCCTTATGTTGATGCAGGTGGGGCGCATCAAGCATGTGTTTGAGAAGAAGAACCAGAAGTCAGCTCACAGCATTGCCCACATGCAGAAAAAGCTTGAGCAGTATCATAAGAAGATGAAGGACAGCAGCGAGAAGGACACCAGCTCCCAACACCACAGCATCTCTAAAGAGAGCTCAAAGGACATGCTAAGCCACACCATGAGCAACGTGAGCAGTGGTAGTGGACGACACCCACTGGACAAGATCAAGACAGTAGGGCCTGGCGTCTCGCTCTCGCCACCTTTCTTTTTCAGCAAGCCCCGGGACTTTGCCAACCTCATCAGGTACTGATGCAGTGTTCCATGCTGACCATGTGCTCTAACCTCTGTCGGTGTGCGTGTGTGTGTGTACACAGTGGATAACCCAGAAGGGTTGATTTTGGGTCTCAGACAGAAGAAGCAGCTGGTCTTATCGCACACCCTCAGTGGTTGCAGTGGATATGGATTCATCAGGCCACCATAGGACACAGATTTGTTCATCTACGACGATAGATAATAAAAGTTAATCTTCTTTTTTCTCTTTTTCTTCAGGAACAAGTTTGGCAGTGCCGACAACATCGCTCACCTGAAGACCTACCTCGACACGCCCTCTCCCTTCCACTCTGAAGGAACTGGGCGGGCCTTGAGTGGGAGCGCCACCTTAGTGAGTGGGAAGACCCCTGCCGCCACGCCCACGCCCAAGTACACAAGCGATGACGAGTGTTCCTCGGGCACGTCCCTGTCGGCGGACAGCAACGGGAACACAATGGCTCTGGGCGTTGGCCTGGGTCTAGAAGTGGGTGTCGGGGCAGTGATGACACCAGGGCAGATCCTGGAGTCTGGGGACAGCCAGGAGAGGCTGGGCCTGACCACGGAGGAGGTTAGGGAGATCAGGGAGGCCCAGGGGCAGCTGGAGGAGGACATGGAGGGATTCAAGACCCAGTTCAAGAAAGACCACAGCTTCATCACCCAAACGCTGCAAGAGGAGAGATACAGGTCAGGTCACAGTTATATACACTATACAGTGCATTCGGAAAGTATTCAGGCCCCATGGCTGTTTTCACATTTTGTTACGTTAAAGCCTTATTTTAAAATTGATTAAATCATTTTTCCCTCATCAATCTACACACAATAACTTATAACGACAAAACAAAAACAGTTTTTTAGACATTTTTGGCAATGTATTAAAAATAAACAGAAAAACCTTATTTACATAAGTATTCAGACCCTTTGCTATGAGACTCTAAATTAAGCTCAGGTGCATCCTGTTTCCATTGATCGTCCTTGAGATATTGCTGCAACTTGATTGTCCACCTGTGGTAAATTCAATTGATTGGACATGATTTGGGAAGGCACACACCTGTCTCTATAAGGTCCCACAGTTGACAGTGCATGTCAGAGAAAAAAGCAAGCCATGAGGTCAAAGGAATTGTCCGTAGAGCTCTGAGACAGGATTGTGTCGAGGCATAGATCTGGGGAAGGGTACCAAAAAATGTCAGCAGCATTGAAGGTCCCCAAGAACACAGTGGCCTCCATCATTCTTAAATGGAAGAAGTTTGGAACCACCATGGCTCTTCCTAGAGCTGGCCACCCTGCCAAACTGCACAATCAGGGTAGAAGGGCCTTGGTCAGGGAGGTGGCCAAGAACCCCATGGTCACTCTGACAGAGCTCTAGAGTTCCTCTGTGGAGATTAGAGGACCTTCCAGAAGGACCACCATCTCTGCAGCACTCCACCAATCAGGCCTTTATGGTAAAGCGGCCAGACGGAAGCCACTCATGAGTACAATGCACATGTCAGCCCACATGGAGTTTGCCAAAGGCACCTAAAGGACTCTGGCCATGAGAAACAAGATTCTCTGGTCTGATGAAACCAAGATTGAAATATTTGGCATGAATGCCAAGCGTCACGTCTGAAGGAAACCTGGCACCTCCCTACGGTGAAGCCTGTTGGTAGCAGCATTATGCTGTGGGGATGTTTTTCAGCGGTAGGGACTGGGAGACTATTCAGAATCGAGGGAAAGATGAATGGAGCAAAGTACAGAGAGATCCTTGATTGAAAACTTGCTCCAGAGCACTCAGGACCTCAGACTGGGGCAAAGGTTCAGCGGATCTTGAGAGGATCTACGGAGAAGATTAGGAGAAACTCCCCAAATACAGGTGTGCCAAGCTTATTAGCGTCATACCCTAGAAGACTTGAGGTTGTAATCGCTGACAACGGTGCTTCAACAAGTACTGAGTCTGAATAATTATGTACAGTTGAAGTCGGAAGTTTACATACACTTATGCTGTAGTCATTAAAACTCATTTTTCAACCACTCCACAAATGTCTTGTTAACAAACTATAGTTTTGGCAAGTCCGTTAAGACATCTACTTTGTGCATGACACAAGTAATTTTTCCAACAATTGTTTACAGACAGATTATTTCACTTATAATTCACTGTATCACAATTCCAGGAGGTCAGAAGTTTACATACACTAAGTTGACTGTGCCTTTAAACAGCTTGGAAAATTCCAGAAAATTATGTCATGGCTTTAGAAGCTTCTGATAGGCTGATTGACATAATTTGAGTCAATTGAAGGTGTACCTGTGGATGTATTTCAAGGCCTACCTTCAAACTCAGTGCCTCTTTGCTTGACATCATGGGAAAATCAAAATAAATTAAACCTCCACAAGTCTGGTTCATCCTTGGGAGTAATTTCCAAATGCCTGAAGGTACCACGTTCATCTGTACAAACAATAGTATGCAAGTATAAACACCATGGGACCATGCAGCCGTCATACCGCTCAGGAAGGAGATGCGTTCGGTCTCCTAGAGATGAACGTACTTTGGTGCGAAAAGTGCAAATCAATCCCAGAACAACAGCAAAGGACCTTGTGAAGATGCTGGAGGAAACGGGTACAAATGTATCTATATCCACAGTAAAACGCGTCCTATATCGACATAACCTGGTTTGCAATTACACATAGGGACAAAGATCGTACTTCATGGAGAAATGTCCTCTGGTCTGATTAATCAAAAATGGAACTGTTTGGTCATAATGACCATTGTTATGTTTGGTGGAAAAAGGGGGATGCTTGCAAGCCGAAGAACACCATCCCAACCATTACGCACGGGGGTGGCAGCATCATGTTGTGGGGGTGCTTTGCTGCATGAGGGACTGGTGCACTTCACAAAATAGATGGCAACATGAGGCCACATGAGGCCATATCCACAAAATTATGTGGATATATTGAAGCAACATCTCAAGACATCAGTAAAGAAAGTTAAAGCTTGGTCGCAAATGCCTCTTCCACATGGACAATGACCCCAAGCATACTTCCAAAGTTGTGGCAAAATTACCCACTGGGAATTTGATGAAAGAAAGAAACGCAGAAATAAATCCCTCTCTCTACTATAATTCTGACATATCACATTCTTAAAATAAAGTGGTGATCCTAACTGATCTAAGACTGGGATTTACCAATTTTAGTGTTTATGTAATTCTATTTCCTGGTAGGTATGACCAATCACAGTGTATATATAATTGTATTTCCTGGTAGGTGTGAGCGGTTGGAGGACCAGCTGAATGATCTGACTGAGCTCCACCAGGCCGAGACAGCCGACCTGAAACAGGAGCTGGCCAGCATTGAGGAGAGAGTGGCCTACCAAGCCTACGAGAGGGCTAGAGACATACAGGTACTGTACACACACACTGGTGCATTGCTACTGTCGTCAGCACAATGACAGCAGCTAGCTGTTCCCATAGACTTCCAGTCATAGAGCCAATGACTATCAATTGAAAGATTTTTATTTATTTTTTATTACATATTTTTTGCAGTTTCCCTTATAAATTAATATAGGGGAAACACTGCACACAATCTAGATTACTCTCTAAACTGCTTTTATTTGAAACAAATCCCATTGCTTCTATGTTGAAATTGAATTCTGAACCCAAAGGCGACGTTTTCTAGACAGGGTTTATAGACCACGTTCTTCCCTCCCTCTCTCTCCCCCTCTCTCTCCCCCTCTACAGGAGGCCCTAGAGTCATGCCAGACGCGGGTCTCTAAACTAGAGCTCCAGCAGCAGCAGCAACAAACCGTACAGCTTGAGTCCCGTGATGCCAGGGTGCTTCTGGGTAAAAGTATCAACATCATGCTCGCCATCGTCACCGTGATCCTTGTATGCGTCTCCACGGCCGCCAAGTTCGCGGCACCCCTACTGCGGAGCCGTCGCCACGTGATGGGCACCTTCCTGGGCATGTGTTTGTTGGCGCTGTTCTGGAGGAACTGGGAGAATCTACAGTGTGCTGTGGAGAGGGTCCTGGTGCCAGCCTGAGGGGGGACAATAGTCTAATGCTGTCCATGTCACTCACTGCAACAAATGATCTACGGACTGATCTCAGAACTCCAACAAAACAGCCTATTGATGTAGTAAAATGCAGAAGGTGCATAATGCAAAAGAAGTCCGCTGGGGGGAAATGGAGCTAGCAAAGCATGGTCACTGACTGGTTAATCGCATCACCTAGAATAACACTGAATATCAAGACATTGTGGGGTGAATGAACACACAATAACTGACATAACAACAGAAACGACAACCACACCACTTGAGAATGTTGTAATCCTTGATCAATGCTGTTTCTTGCAATTGTAAGGTTTAATCAATGCTCCCAGAAACAAGTCTTGCCGTGTTAAGTCCATCATGAGAGACTTCAACATATAGGTTCTCCATTGGTCAGAAGAGGGGATGCTGTCCAGAACACACTACAACAAATAATTTCCAGACAGTCAGATCACGTGCATAGTGCAGAAGAATTGCGATAGAGCAAGCATGATTGGGGAAAGATAGGAGCTGGGTAAAGCATGGTTACTAACTGACTGACTGTTCATTATACAGTATATTGCTGGATCACAATCTCCAACGCCATCAATACACACACGCACACACACAACTCAGCCTTGATGGGCGGCCCTGCCAACATTTTACCACAGAGACTACAGTCCACAATACAGGAGTCAGGGAGGTGGACATCTTGTTTAGATCTTGTATGTCTTAAGGCTTATGTCTTACAGCCAATCTTCATTCCTTCTTTATTACCTTGCCTGCAGTCAGAGGTTTGTCAGCATTCTTTTACAACTGCTGTTGACTTGGTTAGTTTACTTCTTTTATTGGATACATTTTAAAAGTGAAATATGTTTGATTGCTTCTTTTTTTTAACAGCCACTTGTTTGTTTTTAGGAAAGGATGTTCTCTGTTTCCCTCTAGATGGAGAAATGACGGGATGCTGTCTGAAGGTTTGGGGGATGTAAAAAAAAAGAATCCGATTTTTTTTCTTCTCCATATAGAAACGTATACATACGAACAACAAATGACAGACACAGCCAAACAATGACTACATCTCATCTGCCCAGAAACAGCATGCTCACACCCCCATCCCTAGTGCCTGCATTATTGTTTGCCACTTAAATTGTATCAATTTGTTTTTCTCAGTCGCCCCTACTATTTCCATATTTAAATAATACCGAATGCCAATAGTTATAATTAATAGATAGAGAAAGTATTTCTCAGAGAGGAGGAGGGACTGATAAGGTTGATTTGGCCAATTGATTGATGTTTGTTGACCTTCAAGAGGAAGTAGTGGACTCTTTGTAACACTGTCATATGAGGCTTTGGGTTCTTTTACTGTTCCTCTGAAACACTTTTTCTGTTCCAATGGGTGATAGGCTAGCTAGCTACTCTAGTCCAATGAGAAGCAACTGAGCATTGAGCAGCCTTACATATACTCCACAGTGGATAGAGATAAGCACTAAAAGGAGTATATTTGGGGGTCTGGGGGGTCGACTAGCACAAGGACTAGTATCTGTATGTGGACTTAACATGACAGATACAGACCATATCTAATGTTTGTTTGTTGTAATAACATTTCCTCTAATTTGTTTGTTTGTATTGACCTAGTCACGCACAGACAGGGTTGTTGTTATTTACCTGCTGCTGACTGTATGTACAGTATGAGATTTGGGTAATACTTTATTTTACAGCACAGTTTAAGATGGTTCTAGTGTTGCAATACTCGGGTAACTTTCCCAAAATGTCCATGTTTTCCATAAATCCTGTTTTATTAGGATTCCCAATTCTCTGCTTATTCCCATTTTTATTCCAGGAATCTTCCAACTGTGAATTTGGGGAAAGTTACCGGAATTTTAGCAATTATTACGTAATTACCGTTTTAACATTTTAATTTCTAACTATAGTACCTGCTAAACAGGGGGTACAGAGATGATTTATGTTCCTCTGTTTTGATACACCGGAAGAATTTACCTGAACATGGATTAGATTTATTACAGTCTCTTATTCATCTACAGTGAACATGGATTAGATTCATTACAGTCTCTTATTCATCTACAGTGAACATGGATTTGATTCATTACAGACTCTTATTCATCTTCAGTGAACATGGATTTGATTCATTACAGACTCTTATTCATCTTCAGTGAACATGGATTAGATTCATTACAGTCTCTTATTCATCTTCAGTGAACATGGATTAGATTCATTACAGTCTCTTATTCATCTTCACTGCACAATAATATGATTTACCTGCTCTCATACATTATGTGCCTTCTTGTATGCGACAATTCTGTTAAAATTAAACAAAAAAAATGTAGTCAACAAACCACTCCATGATATTTGAGTGAGTGGGATATTTTGTGCTTGCCTGTCAGATATTTGCCTATGATTAAAAAAAAAAATTTAAGTCAGGAATACCACCTTAGTGGTATGGATGACAGTAACGGTCAAAATAATGAATAAACTAATGAAATAAAGTAATTATTAGTTCATTCATGTCTGAGGTTTCTCCATTGATAAAGTTGAGCTGTCAACTGTCCAGGTCTGTTCTATAACCACAAGGGGGTGTAAGTGCTTCAACAAAAATCCTGATGAATAGTTACCTGAACAGTGCAACAGCAGCCTCGACTGGCCATGATATATCATGACATGATTCCTCTACTAAGCTCTCTCCCGTCTAGTTTCCGTCTAACACTGCAGTGAATCAAGGTCTGTCTGTCTGTGGATCGATTCCAGTGAAACTATGGCAAAAATGACCCCTCTTTCTCTGTGTGTGTGTTGTCTCCAACAGGGCGGCCACCCATGGGTTTCTAGGGTAGTGTTGATGTTCACAGAAAGAGATGCTGCTTAGCCTGGCGGGGGGGGGGGGGGGGGGGGGGGGAGTAAGAAAACAGATTTCCTCTGCATGTCAGGAATACGTGCAGAGAGAGAGAGAAGGAATGAGGATGGTACATAGATGCATAGAGATAAAAAATTATGTGTACAGTGTTCTAACTCTAGATAGATAGCAGTATCAAAAAAGTAAAATATGAAAATAAGATACTGTAGCTAGCTTTATCTGACTGTGTGGATCACTGGTACCCATGTAATAGCTCTATCTAGCTGTGTGAGGTATGGGAGCCATAGACTGGGAGGTTGGAGATTAAAACAGCCAGCCACACACTCTCAGTTTGTGTGTGTTGTGTGGGTGGACTAGCTCTGGTTGGCTTTGTGGAACAGCGAAGGCCTCTAGGGGAAAACACAAGCATCTCAGATGTGTATGACACAGAGAGCATGGATATGACTACGAGCTACACACACGCTCTGGGACACAGGGATTAAGAGATGTAGTAGTGGGTATAAATGGAGGCCAATCATTTCTCAATTCTCTCCAATCTGTTTTCTGTAAAGCTGTGTTTATTATGCACATAAAGAGAGAGAGCAAGAGAGAGAGAGCGAGAGAGAGCTGTCTGGATGTAACCTCATCGTTGAGTGTTTTCCATTCATTACTTCCCAGCTGTGTGTGTGTGTGTGTGTGTGTGTGTGTGTGTGTGTGTGTGTGTGTGTGTGTGTGTGTGTGTGTGTGTGTGTGTGTGTGTGTGTGTGTGTGTGTGTGTGTGTGTGTGTGTGTGTGGCTGGCTGCAGCCTATTAACTTGGCTCTGCTTCATAATGAGCTAGTAATTATCCTGGGACTTCATCAATTCTCTACAGACACACACAGAGGAAGCATCCTAAAAGGCACCCTATTCCCTATATAGTGCGCTACTTTTGACCAGAGCCTATGGACTATAGCGCGCTATATAGGGAATGGGGTGCAATTTAGGACAAAGCCGCAGAGCAGAGGGGCTGGAGAGCCTCCTCAGGTTGGCATGGTGACCACAGCAGGCCAGGGGATGGGTCGTGGAAGTGAGCACTGTAAAGCGCTACTGGGGGAGAATGGGGTGAGGGTGAGATTATTTTTTCGTAGAGAAAGTTTAGACAATGTGTGCAAATTCATTGTCAAATCAAAATCATTTTTTGATGTTACATCAATGCCATCTCTTAATTTGTGTGTGTGTGTGTTTATTTCTCAGATGGGAAAGTTATGACCTCGCCAACCAACTTTCAGGCGATGATTTAAACTGCTCTGGCAGTATAAGACCCTTCCTATTTCCTGTTGATGCTGTCATAGCAACAGCACATGTTTATCTTCACCTCGCCCTCTATTATAACAAGGTTTATCCCGGTTTTATTCATTATAATACAATGTATCAATGCACTTTGAAACACATGAACAAATTGTTATACACACCACAAGACATGTAACCCTACAATATACACTACATGACCAAAAGTATGTGGACACCTGTTGAACATCCCATTCCAATGCCATGGGCATTAATATGGAGTTGTTCCCCCCTTTGCTGTTATAACAGTCTCCACTCTACTGGGAAGGCTTTCCATTCGATGTTTGAACATTGCTGCGGGGACTTGCTTCCATTCAGCCTAGAGCATTAGTGAGGTCCGGGCACCGATGTTGGGTGATTAGGCTTGTCTTGCAGTTGGCGTTCCAATTCATTCCAAAGGTGTTCGATGGGGTTGAGGTCAGGGCTCTTTGCAGGCCAGTCAAGTTCTTCCACACCGATCTCGACAAACCATTTCTGTATGGACCTCGCTTTGTGCACGGGGGCATTGTCATGCTGAAACAGGAAAGGGCCTTCCTGAAACTGTTGCCACAAAGTCGTCTAGAATTTTTTTTTGCTGTCATTTTTTTCTGTAACTCTAATATTTCCCTTCACTAGAACTAAGGGGCCTAGCCCGAATCATGACAAATAGCCCCAGGCCATCCTCCACCAAACTTTACAGTTGGAACTATGTATTGGGGCAAGTAGTGTTCACCTGGCATCCGCCTAACCCAGATTCGTCCGTCGGACTGCCAGATGGTGAAGTGTGATTCATCACTCCAGGGAATGCTTTTCCACTGCCTCAGAGTCCAATAGCGTTGCGCTTTACACCACCAGCAGACGCTTGGCATTGCGCATGGTGATCTTAGGCTTGGAAACATGGAAACCCATTTCATGAAGCTCCCGACAAACAGTTATTGTGCTGACGTCGCTTCCAGAGGCAGTTTGGAACTCGTAGTGAGTGTTGCAACCCAGGACATGCAATTTTTACACGCTATTCTGTAAGTTCGTGTGTGGCCTACCACTTCGTGGGTGAGCCGTTGTTGCTCCTAGACATTTTTTCTTCACAATAACAGTACTTGCAGTTGTCCGGGTCAGCTTTAGCAGGGTAGAACATTTTACAAACGGACTTGATGGAAAGGTGGCATCCTATGACCGTGCCATGATGAAAGTCACTGAACTCTTCAGTAAGGCCATTCTACTGCCAATGTTTGTCTATGGAGATTGCATGGCTGTGTGCTCGATTTCACATAGACCTGTCAGCAACGGATGTGGCTGAAATAGCTGAATCCATTCATTTGAAGGGGTGTCCACATACGTTTGTACATATAGTGTATGTATGCTTGAGTGACCTTGCAATATTTACATTTCATAAGTTCCCAAGGATCATAGTGATCTTTCTCAACTAACACACATGATATCAAATTATGTTTTCTGTGGAAGTATTTGATCAGTAAGAACCCTGAATTGTTACATAACCCAGCAAAGCACTTCTTTAAAATGCCCTAATTCAAAGGCACCTCAGATTTGCTGCTTTAGTTGCTTAGCAACCATCCAGCTCCACAGCTATGCTTGAAGCTAAAACAGCAGCAGCAGCACAGTTTTCCTAAGCAGTAGATTGGATGTTGGGTGAATGTGCATCACTGTCGTTTTGAACCCAAAGGTTGGATTACATGTATTAACTAATGTAATGTAACATTGTGAAAAGTTTATTTTACTCGTTCCATGTAAAATAAGTTGATTGTGCAGGTGTAAATAAATAGTCCACTGGCCTAACGTCATGTATCCAGGGGAACTCGGAGGCAACAGCATGTCACACCCATGTTCATGGTCAATATTTCTTAGATTTGCGTCGGGACTATATGTTGTGGAATGATTCAATAGTATAAATAAATTAATAAAATAAAAAAATAATTAGAAAATATGTCAATAATTATTTGAATATGTCGGTAACCCGTTGTATAAAAGTGATAATGCCCTAAAGGCCGGTGTTTGGAGGATATATTGGCACGATTTGCTAGCCCGAGGCCGTCTCGAACCTAACAACACACATGCCAATATATCCTCCAAACACCGGCTCATTATCACTCAAACAAACCATACAAACTATACATTCCATCATCATCTCTGCATGTTAAAACACATAGACAAAACAAAGACCACAGTATGTTTGGCTGAGAGGATCCGAGGAGAACTCTTTCCCCTCCTTATGACCTCACAATGGGAACATTCTCTCTGGGAATATTCTCTTGGCCTTCCAGGACAAACGAGTTCTCTTCTCTCTGAGAAACACTGACTACCACTGCATGAAGTCAACATTCCTAACCTCCCATCAGTCCCCTGGCTCTGCTGTGGCTGTGGCTGTTCAGACGTAGAAATAGAGCAGGAAAAGTCCCTCGGACCATGACAATCTAACAGTACATTCATGGATACACCCAATATGGCTGACATGGTATTTGTGATGCATATTATTGCCTAACTTCTCTTACCAATGTTGTGGCTGTGGCTGTTCAACCCATGAAAGCCCATCAGACCATGACAATCTGACAGTACATTCAATATGGCTGTCATGGTCTTTGTGATGCATAGAATTGCTATGGTAATTATATTTTTATAGTTCAGTTTACAGAGATGCATCTTATGGGACTAGTATTACCATAGAACGTCGGTTTTGTAATAATTACCCCAGCATGTCCGTTTTTTCAGTGCACGATTCGGACGGGATTAGTTTTACCAAACTACCCCTGTGTGTGTCTGAGGCAACCACTTCCTCATCTGACGGTACATCTGTTTGAGGAAACAGACACGTGGAATTGATGAAACTGGTTCTGAAGAGACATCAATCTTTCCGTCTGTTGTTGAATTTCCTTGTCGCATTGACTCTTGGATCTTGTTTTCTGTCCTTATCTCACACACACACACACACACACACATATACACACACACACACACACACACTCTTACCAAAATATTCACACGTGTTTGTTTCTCAGTGCTGTACAGATATAGGAAAACGTGTTGTTTTGAACACCTTTCTCATTCAGATAAAACATGCTGCTTGATTAATGTGTGAGCACTTCCTGCTTTGTGACAGTGTTGTGATATGAACATCCTCTGGTGAGGGAGAGAGGCCAATGAGGAGTTAAGCCCTCTCTCCTCTCTTCTCTTCTACTCTCTTCTCATCTAGTCCTCTAGAGTCATATTTTCAGACTCTGTCTCACGTCACGATTCTGGCTTGTTGCGTAGATAAGCTGCCATATGTGAGAAAGACAGTCGTAGATAAGCGGCCAGATGTGAGTGATAGAAAAAAAGGAAGGAGGAAGAATGAGAAGAGTGGAGAGGGGGGGTGAGGGGAGGACGTATACTTGAGAATAGTTTTTTTTAGAATGAGCGCTGTTCATTAGCAGTAAACATGAGAAAGAGAGAAACTCAAACCGGGGGAGGGGAAAGGAACAATGGATCAGCAATCTACAGAGCTAGCTGTCAGCCTCCACAGCCACACACATGCAAATTATATTTAGCCTAATCCTTAACCTAACCTTAAATCTAAAATGGCATCTTTCCTTTTGGGGACCGGCGAAATGTCCTCACATTTTCTTTGTTTTACTATCCTTGTGAGGACTTTTGGTACCCAAAAGGATAGTAAAGTTAGACCACACACACACACAAACACACATTGCTGAGAGATTAGTGTTTTTCTAGGTCAGTTCAGTTTCGGTTTGATTATTAAAAAATAATCACGTAAATGCATTATAAAATAACATATGGAAGTGTTTTAAAATGGTCGTACCATGTATCATTTAGATATTTGGACTTTTAGGCCTCTTTTAGGTATATAAAAACATATATATATATATATATAAAATATATAATGAGGCTTTACTTCTATAGCCCATAGAAACACATTGAATAAGACATTCTGAAAATGGCAAGAAATACAGTCAAAATAAAAATAATAAGGAATAAAGTTTTGAAGTGTCTGTCCTATATCTAGGAGATATAAGAAAGTTACGGAAATATATATATATATATATATATATATATATATATATATATTTAGATACTTTTTTTTTTACACATATTTAACCCCTTGTTTTTTTTTGCACAAAATCTCCCTTACTTCTATTTTTTTGTATGGGTTACCTTCAGACGAGTGTTCATGAGAGTCTTCCCTTTCCACATATTAGTTTGTAGCTCAAACGGTTCAGACGCTACAGACAAATTGGCACATCAGCTTTACCAACTTCAGATGAGTCCTGTGACACTTGTTGGGCTCGTAGAGCAGAAAGGATAATACTGTAGTTTGTAGTAATAGCCAAACCGTTCAGACGCTACAGATGTTTTCATGAAAATACTTATGGTCTGACATACACCACTATAGCTCGGCCACCTTCCACCGCAGATGCGGAAGGCTGACATAGGCAGATGCGGTGGATTGGCTGATATCTCTAGTTTAAACTGACAGATTTTGATGGGGATTTTTGTATTATGTTTCTTAGATTGGCGCACTGGTGCAAATTTTAATAACTGAACCCCCACCGAAACACACACACACACACACACACACACACACACACACACACACACACACACACACACACAGTCTGGATTTCATTATAAGTAAATACATTTGGCAGTGGGTCCGTGTGTGTGTGAGCGGGAGAGAGCAAGAGGGAGTGCTGAAAAGCTTTCAGAACTTCGGCGCACACACACCACTGTGCAAAATCAGTTGTAGAAAAAAGGGAAAGAGACAGACAGACGGAGGTTGTTGTTTGGAAAAACTGCATATTTTTTATTTCATTCTGCTCCTCCCCTCTTCTCTCTCGGCATCTCTCTCTCCCACGCTACCGAGAAGAGAGCAGAGGCTTCAGCTCCCTGGAACTCTCCACTACTCCTAAGGTATTGACTGTGTATGTGTGTGTGCAGTGTCTATTTGTTTGTGTGTGTGTGTGCTTGCCAGCTGCTGTGCTGCCTTTCAGCTCTTTCTGTGTGTTTTGTCTCTGCCTGCAGCTGAGGTGGGCGTATGTAGGAGTTCACTGACCATCTCGCCTACTCTCTATGTTCCCCCATCATTCTTTCTCTCTCTCTCTTTTATTCTCTATCTATCTCGTTCTCTCTCTCTCTGGAATTGCAGGGAGGTCATGGATGGACTGCGATTACCTCCACTCATTGAGGATGCACTGGAATCTACAGGTCTGTGCCCTCGTTGCCAGCGCGCGCGCGCAAATTGTTTGTTGACTATCTGTTTACGAGTGTATGTAATCGGAGGGGGCCCAAAGTACATGAGGATTGCTGGGGGGTGGTCCTATGAGGATGGCTAGCTCATCCGTGTGTGGAAGTTGGAGAATTTAGCATTTTCCAAACAACTGAAACTGTTTTTTACTGCAACTGAGAGCCATAATCATTATGCTTAATTATAAGTTTAAAAAAAAGGTTTATTTTTCTGAATATCTAACCATACCTCTTGAGCTGACTGGTGGTTATTGTTTAAAAGAAACACAATGTGTCCGACGGCTCGATTTGGTCTTATGTAGCAAAATTTGAAATTGTGTTTTGTGCAAGTAGAGACTCAGAGCTAGAAAATGGTATATTATACACTACAGATGAGGAACAATGGGAAAGTAATTCTGATTTGAAAGTTGTTCATCTTGTAACCCCATTTTTTGAGAAAGTGGCCCTTAAATGTTTTGGTACACCTACTGGAGAGCTCTTCTTTGTCTACACCCATTCACCATTGTTCATATCCTCTTAAGCCTTAGCCCCACCCATCTCTTTAAGGATTCACATGTGGGCCATGTGCTGAACAGAGTGTGTACAGTAGTATACTAAACAACCAAAGATTTCAAGACTAAAGACTGGGTTATACTACGTCTATCAACATGTCTGTAGACAGTTCTCCCAGTGACACCATGAACATTCTATTGTCGTCCGACAACATAAGTATAAACACAAAAAACGACAAGCTGCAGCCTGGTGGTCCAAAATAGCATAACTGGTGTATTTTAACACCAGTAAACCCATCAGTTTAAAAATGAATTTAATATACAGTATGTCAATCTAGCAAACCAGGCAACTAAAAGCAACTTTCTAAATGTTTTGGTTTGTTTCTAGCTTGTTATCTTGTTAGTTAACTTTAAGTTAGCTGCGAGCCAGTTCAAATAATGACCATATCATATAGCTGACAACGTCTTAAATTTAGCTAATTTGAATGAATTATTACAGAAAAATAAACTCACAAAATATCATTGTTTACAAGTTAATAGCGAGTTAATTACATAAAATAGTTTACGGTTGTAAGTGTGAAGAAATAAAATAATGGTATTCTAATGAAACCTTTTGAACTTGGACACTGTCTCGTTGGCCTAACGATAAATCCTAATTTGACTTTGGTGCAGGTCATGCATAGCAATGCATGCTATATGAAATACAATCAAAGTTTATTTGTTACATGGACAGGATACAGAAGGTGTAAATGGTACTTTGAAATGGTTACTGGTATAGGGGAGTCTTTTGATTAGACATGTAGCTAGCTAGCTAAACAATGAACCATAATCCCAACTCATAATGTTACTACTGTCATGCCCTGACCTTAGAGAGCCGTTTTATTTCTCTATTTGGGGAGGTCAGGGTGTGATGTGGGGTGGGCATTCTACGTTTTGTATTTCTTTGTGTTTGGCCGAGTGTGGTTCCCAATCAGAGGCAGCTGTCTATCGTTGTCTCTGATTGGGAATCATACTTAGGTAGCCTTTTTACCCACCTATGTTGTGGGATCTTGTTTTTGTACAGCTTTTACAGCCTACGGAGTGGTACGTTCGTTTTGGTTTAACTTTGTTATTTTGTTGCTGGTTCTCATTTAATAAATATGATGACCACAAATCATGCTGCGCCTTGGTCTCCTTCAAACAACGCACGTTACAACTACCCTGTATGAATCTGACGGTAGCTAACCAACTAGGTTCAATGTTAGCTAGATAGCTAGGCTATAACTAGCAATTCAAATGCCTCTGAGATACGAATAATATTACTACACAGATCATACACGTAATGTTAGCTAGCAAGTAATGAAAACAACTTTTTGACAAAATTAACATGTATAATATCTGAAAATGGAGCTAGCTAGACTCTCTTACCCATATGCATGGATGAACGCTTCTCCCTCTCTGTCATGGATGCCATGGTTACCCTTAGTTTGAAGATGCAATCCGGAGACAGGTGTTTTATACAACAGCCTTCTGTGTTCTCCTTTTGACTCCCTCCGTTTTCTCCATCTCCTTAGCTATCATACTCTGCTTCCACCGGGCATTTCACTGATTTCAAAACTCAGTCCTCCAGAAAGTGGAGAGCAACACTTTTGCAGTTCTTCATGATATCTTTCAAAAGAAAGAATTGCCTACACATACTGAGCCGCTCATGTTACAGAAAGAAGCATGCTACATGACAGACCAATCCGATCTCATCTCTCGGCATGTCCAGCCCATCTATTATCTCAGCCAATGATGGCTTGCAGGAAGGTACCTGTCTGTTTCCATGGTTAAACCAACTAGGCTTGTTATCTAACAAATGTATTCCTATTTAAAGATGGCATACACGTTTGTTATTAAGGCACATAAAAGTTCACATGGTCCAGAAGGCATTTCTCCCAAAAAGCATATTTTGTTAAAAAAAAAAAAAATGTTTACGTTCAAATGTTTATGTTTAAAATGGCAGCAAAGAGAATGGCTGATGTTTTACATGCCCATAATCACTTGTGCTATTTTCTTAGTTTTTTTTTTGATTGATTGTAGCTTATTTCTTTACTTATTTTGTACATAATGTTGCTGCTACCGTCTCTTATGACCGAAAATAACTTTTGAAAATCAAAACTGGGATTACTCACCACGGACTGGAAGAAGCTTTTTCCTTTAACGAGTCCAACGAGAAAGATATACTGCTCTCCTGGGAACAGGCCCAGATCCACTTAATTTGCGTGAAGAAAAGATGAAGGAAAAGTTGACGGAGATCAGGCTGCCTTTTGAGAATCCGTAGGCGAGCGAGAACTCCCATTGCCATCAATTCTACTTGCTAACATGCAATCATTGGAAAATAAAATGGATGACTTCCGATTATGATTACCCTACCAACCATTAAGAACTGGTATATCCTATGTTTCACAGTCGTGGCTGAACGACGACACGGACAATATAGAGCTGGAGGGATTTTCAATGCACTGGTAGAACAGAGAAGCCACGTCTCGTAAGAAGAGGAGTGAAGGTGTGTGTCTTTTTGTCAATAACAGCTGGTGTGCGATGTATAATATTAAAGAAGACTCGAGGTATTGCTCGCCTGAGTACCTTATGATAAGCTGTAGACCACACTATCTACCAAGAGAGATCTCATCTATATTATTCGTAGCCATCGATTTACCACCACAGACCAATGCTGGCACTAACAGCGCACTCAACCAACTCCATAGGGCCATAAGCAAACAAGAAAATGCTCACCCAGAAGCGGCTCTCCTAGTGGCCGGGACTTTAATGCAGGCAAACTTAAATCAGTTTTGCCAAATTTCTACCAGCATGTCACATGTGCAACCAGAGGAAAAAAAACTCTAGACCACCTTTACGCCACACACAGAGATGCATACAAAGCTCTCCCTCGCCCTCCATTTGGCAATTCTGACCATAATTCTATCCTCCTGATTCCTGCTTACAAGCAAAAACTAAAGCAGGAAGTACCAGTGACTTGCTCAATGCGGAAGTGGTCAGATGGCACGGATGCTACGCTACAGGACTGTTTTGCTAGCACAGACTGGAAAATATTCCGGGATTCATCTAATGGCATTGAGGAGTATACCACCTCAGTCATCGGCATCATCATTAAGTGCATCGACGACGTTGTCCCCACAGTGACCGTACGTACATATCCCAACCAGAAGCCATGGATTACAGGCAACATGCGCATCGAGCTAAAGGCTAGAGCTGCCGCTTTCAAGGACTGGGACACGAATCTTGACACCTATAAGGAATCGCCCTATGCCCTCACACAAACCATCAAACAAGCAAAGCGTCAATACAGGATTAAGATTGAATCGTTCTACACCGGATCTGACGCTCGTCAGATGTTGCAGGGCTTGAAAACTATTCCGGATTACAAAGGGAAACCCAGACGCAAGCTGCCCAGTGACGCCAGCCTACTAGATGAGCTAATTGCCTTTTATGCTCGCTTCGAATGCAAGCAACACTGAAGCAGTGAGCACCAGCTGATAATGCTCTCGGAGCCGATGTGAGCAAGACCTTAAAACAAGTCAACATTCACAAAGCTGCGAGGCCAGATGGGTTACCAGGACATGTACTCAAAGCATGCACGGACCAACTGGAAAGTGTCGTCACTGACATTTTCTGTAATACCTACATTCAAGCAGACCACCATAGTCCCTGTACCCAAGGAAGCGAAGGTAACCTGCCTAAATGAATACGGTCTCATAGCACTCACGTCAGTAGCCATGGAGTGCTTTGAAAGGCTGGTCATGGCTCACATCAACAGCATCCTCCTGGATACCCTAGACCCACTCCAATTCGCATACCGCCCCAACAGATCCACAGATGACGCAATCTCAATTGCACTGCACACTGCCCTTTCCCACCTGGACAAAAGGAACACCTATGTGAGAATTCTGTTAATTGACTACAGCTCAGCATTCAACACCATAGTGCCCACGAAGCTCATCACTAAGCTAAGGACCTTGGGACTAAACACATCCCTCTGCAACTGGATCCTGGACTTCCTGACGGGCCGCCCACAGGTGGTAAGGTGGTAAGGGTAGGCAACAACATGTCTGCCATGCTGATCCTCAACACTGGGGCCCATCAGGGGTGTGTACTTAGTCCCCTCCTGTACTCCCTGTTCACCCATGACTGCGTGGCTAAACACGAGTCAAACACCCTCATTAAGTTTGCTGACGACACAACCTGATCACTGACAACGATGACACAGCCTATAGGGAGGAGGTCAGAGAACTGGCAGTGTGGTGCCAGGACAACATGTCCCTCTATGTGAGCAAGACAAAGGAGATGATCGTGGACTACAGGAAAACAGGCCCGCCTTTTAACATCAACGGGGCTGTAGTGGAGTGGGTTGAGAGTTTCAAGTTCCTTGGCGTCCACATCACCAATGATCTATCATGGTCCAAACACATCAAGACAGTCGTGACGAGGGCACGACAAAACCTTTTCCCTTCAGGAGACTGAAAAGATTTGGCATGGGTCCCCAGATCCTCAAAAAGTTCTACAGCCGCACCATCGAGAGCATCCTGACCGGTTGCCATGAAGAGGCGACTCCTGGATGCTGGCCTTCTAGGCAGAGTTCCTCTGTCCAGTGTCTGTTCTTTTGCCCATCTTAATCTTTTATTTTTATTGGCCAGTTTGAGATATGGCTTTTTCTTTGCAACTCTAGAAGGCCAGCATCCTGAAGTCGCCAACTGTTGACGTTGAGACTGGTGTTTTGTGGGTACTATTTAATGAAGCTGTCAGTTTAGGACTTGTGAGGCGTCTGTTTCTCAAACTAGACACTCTAATGTACTTATCCTCTTGCTCAGTTGTGCACAGGGGCCTCCCACTCCTCTTTCTATTCTGGTTAGAGCCAGTTTGCGCTATTCTGTGAAGGGAGTAGTACACAAGTAGTATGAGATCTTCAATTTCTTGGCAATTTCTCACATGGAATAGCCTTCATTTCAGAACAAGAATAAACTGACAAGAACAAGAATAATCTGACAAGTTTCAGAATAAAGTTATTTGTTTCTGGCCATTTTGAGTCTGTAATCAAACCCACAAATTCTGATGCTCCACATACTCAACTAGTCTAAAGAAGGCCAGTTTTATTGCTTCTTTTTATTTATTTTACCTTTATTTAACTAGGCAAGTCAGTTAAGAACAAATTCTTATAACAGTGGGTTAACTGCCTTGTCCAGGAGCAGAACGACAGATTTTTTACCTTGTCAGCTCAGGGATTCGATCTTGCAACCGTTCGGTTACTAGTTCAGCGCTCTAACCACTAGGCTACCTGCTGCCCCTTTAATTAGGACAACAGTTTTCAGCTGTGCTAATGTAATTGCAAAAGGCTTTTCTTATGATCAATTAGCATTTTTAAATGATAAACTTGGATTAGCTAACACAACGTGCCATTGGAACACAGGAGTAATGGTTGCTGATAATGGGCCTCTGTACGCCTATGTAGATATTCCATTTAAAAAAATCTGCCGTTTCCAGCTACAGTAGTCATTTACAACATTAACAATGTCTACACTTTTTATTTCTGATCAATTTGATGTTATTTTAATGGACCAAAAATATACTTTTCTTTCAAAAACAAGGACATTTCTAAGTGACCCCAAACTTTTGAACAGAAGTATATAATAGGCGGTGTCAGAGGAAAGCCCATAACATTCTGAGAGACTCCTGTCACCCAAGTCATAGACTGTTTTCTCTGCTACCGCATGGCAAGCGGTCCTAGAGCACCAAGTCTAGGACCAAAAGGCTCCTTAACAGCTTCTACCCCCAAGCCATAAGACTGCTGAACAATTAATCAAATGGCCACCAGACTATTTCATTGACCCCCCCCACCCCTCCATTTGTTTTGCTGCTACTCGCTGTTTATTATCTATGCATAGTCACTTCACCCCTACCTACATGTACCATTTACCTCTAGCCTTTACCCCCGCATACTGACTCGGTACCGGTACCCCCTGTATATAGCCTCGTTATTGTTATGTTATTGTGTTACTTTTTATATATTTTTTATTTGGTAAATATTTTCTTAACTCTTCTTGAACTGCACTGTTGGATAAGGGCTTGTAAAGTAAGCATTTCACGGTAAGGTCTACACTCGTTGTATTCGGCAAATGTGACAAATAAAGTTTGATTTGATTTTTGATTTGAAATGCCTCCTCTGTGATGTAGTGACGTGGCGACATACGCCTAGTTTCCTGAAACGAGTCACAAATATGCTTCTCTGCATCTATGCTAAAATCTGGGTAAAATATTGAAAGGGATGTGACTCTTACTCAGCACATTTAGTTATTGCTTGCTTTTCTCAAGTCTAGCATGCCAGCTAAAATAGTTAGACAAGCTAGCTACTCTAACTTGATTGATAGCCTGAAATGGCTTCTTGGTAGCTAGTTATGAGGTTGTGAGATTGAACTAGCTAAAGCCAACTAAGGCCTCTGTGTTTATTTGTACATATTTGCATGTGTTTTTGCATATCTTTGTGTATGTGTGTATTTCTGTGATGGTTCTATAACATCTTTCAACAGCACTAGGTCAAAGAGCAGATACACTCAACTGATATGACAATATCTTTGTACGTATAGGTCTGTGTGGTCAGTGAGGAAGATCAGAGAAAGACAGAGAATGTTCCTGAACAGGAGAGAGGGATGAGCTGTTAAACTGAGGAGGTGGAGAGGGGACACGTGGTCAGGTGGTTGGAGAAGAGAGGAGAGGAAAGGGAGGTGGGGAGAGAGACTGATGTGCTAGCTAGTTTGTTCTCTTCATATCAGATAAGAGGAGAGCTGCATTCCATCTCTCAGTTGTCAGGCTTCAGCACTTCAGATAGGAGAGACTGGAGAAAGGAGACAGAGCAGATGTTACTGTGTGCTATCTATGGGATTCCAGGAGATTTAATGGTGCAACCACAACCACAGCATCAGGTATGAATGGACTGTTTTAATGATGGGGTGAAGTGGAAATGACATGGCCAGGGGTGTATAGAGGCAATCGAAGTGAATGGTCAATTATTAAGGATGCCTGTGATTTCATGTTATGTGATGTTACAGAGTCAGGTTTGATGGATGGAGAATTGTACAGTGGGAATAGCATTTTACAAAATGCTGTATTGTCAGTCTTTAGAAGTGAATAGTCAATAGAAATGATTGTATGTGATTTGATATGATCTGATGTTTCTTTAAATAATAATGTTTAGTGATGCAACATTTACCAGTTCCTTCTTGATCAGCTTTTGCTTGAATGATCTGTAACCAGTTCTATTTTTTGAATACATTTTTATGAAGGTGCCATGTCTGACTGCTGACATTCTGTTTAAACTCAGTTCAGTTCAACCTAAAGCTTCATGCATACTACTTTTAAGGTCCACAAAGCACTAATTGTAATTTACTCTGGATAAGAGCGTCTGCTAAATGGCAGAATATAAATGTGTTAGATAATGTACAATGGCCTTCTGTCACTGTCACATAAAAATAAATATAACAATACAATGATATTGTTACAGTACCCATTATGAGAGGAATGCAAAGAATGCTTTTGGTGTTATCAATGTAGGAAAGAGCTGCAAGGATTCAAAGCGTGTAGGGCATTGGATGGGCAGTCTCAGTGGAGGTCTGTGTGTCTACATTACAGAGAGGACACACACACACACACACTCGTTACACAATGGATCAGAGGTGACACAGGTCAAGTTCATTTTGACCACTGCTGTGGTTGGAGCTTTCTGCTCAAATCTTGTTGTTGTTGTCTGCTGGATACTGAATGGCTCCTTTTGACCAACGCTGAGTTTGCCAGATTGGAGATTCCTGTTCTTCCATGTCTTGTTGTTATCTCTTGACTGAACTGGGAGCCTTCAGAGTAGAATGTGGGTTGTACTTGTATCCTCCTCCTCACACCACCCTTGGGTTTTGCCCTCTACTTTGGATGCAGACTCAGAATCCAGAACAGGGTTTGCTGGAGATGCACTGTTGTTAAGGCCCTTTGCTCCACTAGCTACATGGAATAAGTGTAAATGCATCTTCACCTTTTATTAGTAGTGCTAAGGGGAACTCAGTAGTCTTTTGTTGCCCCAAACAGAGGACTCAAAATGTATGTGTCAGCCAGAGGAGGAAGATGGATCCTGACTCAGGTCAGGTCTGGTGTTGCTCTTCCTGTTATCTCAGCTCTCCCAGGGACTTCTCTCCTGTCATCAGCTTTAGGCCTGACACATCTCAGGCATGCATTTAACTAGCTCAGTCAAACCAGACTGATCACTGCACCATGGTTTCACTTGAGGCCTGCTTTTAGAACCTTGCTGTTAAAAGCTCCCTTATAGTGTCCTTTTAGGTTACTGTTGAAGTGCCTCTTACCCTTGATTGACAACTGATGCTGAAAAAGAACTGAGAACTGAAGTGGAGGCTGATAACACTATCATGTTAATGTATGGATATACTTTAGGACTGGGAATTCACCCTGAGTTGTGTTGCTTAATCTTTTTGTTTATCTTTTTTTTGGCTGTGGGCTTACTCTACATACAGCACAGACATGCTGCATGCATACACACACACAACGCATATACAGCAGTCGTGAGTGAATCGTGTACCCCACCATCCTCACCCACCACCTCTTACTCCCACACGAAGTTGCCCACCCAGACAGTTTTCCCATGATACAAGTCAGTATTCGACGTCCATAAATGTCTGGCGAGTCGGGAGATGACATGGAAACCGGCCACTAGGGGCAACGGTGAGCTCTGTTAACTTCTGCTTCCAAGGGTTGCAAGTTTGAATCCAGTGATAGGAAGTTGTTTTTGATATTTTTGTTTTAAGCCTATCCCAAACCTTAACCATTCGGGGTTAATGCCTAACCTTAAGGATTTGGCTTTAATGCCTAAACTTAACCTTAAACACTTTGATATTTGACATTTCAAACAACTTTGAAATTGGACGTTTGAGAAACATAGATGGTCTTATTCTGACATGAGACTATGAGAGCTGGTAGTGCCCACCATCGCTCTCTCGCTCTTTCTGTCTCTCTCCCACTCCTCCCTCTCTCTGCCCCCTCTCTCTTTCAGCAGCAGTCCTACGCTCTCTTTGTCTCCCATACACAGTGGTACCTGACTCCAGTGTTCATACTTCCCACACAATGCTCCTAACAACTCTTCTCCTCCTCCTCTCTTCTGCTCCTTCACTTTCTTCCAACTGGTGGCGTAATACCTACACGAGTCACGATGCTAGTCTTTTCCAGTGCTCCTTTCCTCCTCCTCTCCTCTCCTCCCCATCCAGTGCTAGTGCTGTATGCCCCCTCAGCTGAGAACTTCCCCAGGCAGCCCTCTCCCTCTCACATGCCTGTACCCCTGGTTTTTGATTTCCCTCTCTCCTTCTCTGCTTTCAGGGTAGTGTGCTACAGGTCCTTGAAATATTGAGTATGTGATGTGTTTTTTCTCTTTTGGTTACATAATGGAAACATCTCTGCTTTAAAGTTCCACTAGTTGGACAGGGAGGGATGTTAGTGCACTCATGGGATTTTTTTTCTAGTTTGTTCTGAATCCTTAGCTACTCTTCTCCTTTCTGCAAGACTTTGTTGTTGTCAACTTGCCCTCAGCATTTCGCATTGCTTGTGTGTGTGTGTGTGTGTGTGTGTGTGTGTGTGTGTGTGTGTGTGTGTGTGTGTGTGTGTGTGTGTGTGTGTGTGTGTGTGTGTGTGTGTGTGTGTGTGTGTGTGTGTGTGTGTGGGCTTCTATGCATGCATGCCTGCCTGTCTGTCTGTCTGTCTGTATACTGTACATGTGTGTGACTGTCACAATGTTTATGTGTATCTACTATGTGTTTTATAATACATGTGTTTTTCTGTGTGCATGTGTTTCTGTGAGTCTGTACAATATATATGTGTTTTCGATGTATGTCCAGTATGTGTGCCATGGATACATCTTTGTGGCTGCTTGCGTAGGTGGCTTTGCATTATTCACATACCGCCCACTCCTGCCCTTGCTCTGAAGCCTTATCTCTCTCTCTCTCTCTCTCTCTCTCTCTCGGTCTCATTTAGCAGTACTCCCTCTTCCTCACAATTTAAATGAGATTTCTAAAGAATACTGAATGCATTCAGGTGGGAGCTGCAGATCTCTGATCAAAGCATGTATTCCCACATCATTTGTCTCTCTGCTTTGTTCTCTCTGCCATTTTACATCCCTGTAGAACAGATCAATAGAAATAACACGCCCACACACAAACACACACACACACACATACACACACACACACACACACACACACACACACACACACGTTTGTTTTACTATCCTTGTGGGGACCCAACAAAATTCTATTTTCCCTTAACCTAACGCTAACCTTAACCCCTAATCCTAACTCTAACCTTAACCCTAATTGTAACCATAACACCTATGCCTAGAAAGCCTTTTCCTTGGGGACCGGCGAAATGTCCCCACTTGTCCAAATTATCCTTGTTTTACACTCCTTGTGAGGACTTCTGGTCCCCACAGGATATTAAAACCAAACACACACACACACACACACACACACACACACACACACACACACACACACACACACACACACACACACACACACACACACACACACACACACACACACACACACACACACACACACACACAGATACACACACACTACCCCCAACCCATACTTTTATGCCTGCCCATCTAATGAGGCCCATTGTGTAATATGTCTATTCCTCTGACCCACTTACAATGTTTCCCTTTGAAAGAGCAAATACGGATAACCATTTAAATAACACAGTGGCTCATTAAATCAGCCAAATTCTCTCTTTCAGTGCCTCTGTAATGTTACTGCACTCTTCAGTTCTGTAGTTCCTTCCACTTTGCTTTTGTTTTCCTCTTTTTCCCCCCTTGTTTTCCACCATACATTACCCCATGTATGGTGTTAGTTAACTCACTCTATATCTCTCTTTCTCTCTCTCTCTCTCTCTCTCTCTCTCTCTCTCTCTCTCTCTCTCTCTCTCTCTCTCTCTCTCTCTCTCTCTCTCTCTCTCTCTCTCTCTCTCTCTCTCTCTCTCTCTCTCTCTCTCTCTCTCTCTCTCTCTCTCTCTCTCTCTCTCTCTCTCTCTCTCTCTCTCTCTCTCTCTCTCTCTCTCTCTCTCTCTCTCTCTCTCTCTCTCTCTCTCTCTCTCTCTCTCTCTCTCTCATTCTCTCTTTCTCTCCCACAGTCTCTCTCTCATTCTCTTGCTCTCTCTCTCTCTCACTCTCTCTCCATCGCTCTCTCATTCTATTAATTTCATATGAAAGCATCTCTGTTTCATGTTTGAAGTGACTAACTAACCATATGGGTCTGACGAGACGCGTTGCCGTTGACGCTGATGCTCTTTGGTCACCAGGGGCAACAAATCGAGCACACCTGGGGACCTCTCAAGGTAGATGAGATGAGGATGGAACCTTTTTATACAGGAAATTAAAACATAGTAAACAAAAACAGTGGGCTCATTAGCATATTCATATTCCATACACCCCTAAGCCTGGCAGGGGAGGGGGGTCACCATTGTGATGATGCGAGAGTATCACTTCATGCTCATCTAATGAGGCACATTCTGTACTATTTCTATTCCTCTGATACACTTTCCCTTCTTCCCATTGAATGAGCAAACACAGATTATCCATTTAAATAACACAGTGGCTCATTAAATCAGCCAAATTCTCTCTTTCAGTGCCTCTGTAATGTTACTGCACTCTTCAGTTCTGTAGTTCCTTCCACTTTGCTTTTGTTTTCCTATTTTTCTCTACTGCTTTTCTCCCCTCTGGGGTTTGAGTGACTTGGGTCATAAACACAAAGTGGCAATGGGATAACATTATCCCATGACACACTATGGTGTTAGTTAACTCATTTTATTTCGCTCTTCCTCTCTCTCTCTCCCTCTCTCATTCCCTCTTTATCCATTTCTCTCTGTTTCTCTCCCTCATGCTCTCTTTTTACCTCTCTCTCTCTCTCTCTCTCGTTCTCTCTTGCTCTCTCTCTCTCTACTCTCACGCTCTCCCTATCTCTCTTACTCTTTCCCCCCCCCTCTCTCTCTCTCTCTCTCTCTCATTCTCTTCATTTCATATGAAAGCATCTCTGTTTTATGTTTGAAGTGATCCTCCTCTCCTGTGATGTTGATCTAACTAACCATATGGGTCTGACGAGACGCGTTGCCGTTGACGCTGACACTCTTTGGTCACCAGGGGCAACAAATCGAGCACACCTGGGCTCCTCTCAAGGTAGATGAGATGAGGATGGAACCTTTTTATACAGGAAATAAAAACATAGTAAACAAAAACAGTGGGTTCATTAGCATATTCATATTCCATACACCCCTAAGCCTGTGGGCCCATTCTGTACTATTTCTATTCCTCTGATCCACGTTCCCTTCTTCCCATTGAAAGAGCAAACACGGAATATCCATTTAAATAACACAGTGCGTCATTAAATCAGCCAAACTTTCTCCTCAAACTCTCTCTTCAGTGCCTCTGTAATGTAGCCAACTACAAGAATTGCATCAACTGGTTACAAGTAAATTAGTTAGGTTTTCTCAATTGAAAAAAAGTACATTTGTTGAAACCAAATGCCAACTGTTGTATTTGATTATTAACAAACGTATATTTCTAGCTGAAACCTATTTCTTTCAACACTTAACTTACTTTCCCTCTTTGGTTAAACCTAATAAATAACATAAAATATATTAAGTTGGTTCCAAACATGAAAAAATTACTCCAAACACTTTCTTTTTATAAGACTTTCACATTAACTGATTACAATATTGACTCTCACGGGTGGCCAAAAATAACATATGGAAAGCCACGCCGCCAATAAGCCACACCAACTCTTCTAATAGGCTGAATGAACCAAAGCATACTTTTGGATGAGAATGATAAAGGCCTCTAGTGGCCAAAAGGCCAATTTAGCATGGGCAGAGCCATTGAGGGCTTCCACCATGCTTACGCCATTTTAAAGTAGTCAAATTAGTCAACTGGTTGGTGATTCCTATGGGTTGTAGCCATAGAGAATGATAGAGGCCTCTAGTGGCCAAAAGGCTGTATTCCACCATTTTAATGTGGTCAACTGGGTGGGACATCCAACTTCATTGGCTGATCCCTCCTGGTGATCCTGTTGGAGTCATGTCCAACTGGGTTATTAGAGGGATCAGCCAATTGTGAAGACGAAAATGTACTACTTCAAAATGGAGATGGCCTCAATGGTGCTGCCCATGAGAGAGTGAGAGAGCGAGAAAGAGAGAGAGCTTCAGAACAGGGACATACTGGGGGTGAATAATGCAAAGCCTCCTACACAGGCAGCCACAAAGATGTATACTGTACATGCATAGAAACACATACAGTACAAGTCCAAAGATTGGACACACCTACTCATTCAAGGGTTTTTCTTTATTTGTACTATTTTCTACATTGTAGAATAGTAGTGAATACATCAAAACTAGGAAATAACACATATGAAATCATGTAGTAACTAAAAAAGTGTTAAGCACATATATTTTAGATTCTTCAAAGTAGCCAGCCTTTGCCTTGATGACAGCTTTGTACACTCTTCGCGTTCTCGCAACCATCTTCATGAGGAATGCTTGTCCAACAGTCTTGAAAGTTCCCACATATGCTGAGCAGTTGTTGGTTGATTTTCCTTTACTCTGCCATCCAACTCATCCCAAACCATCTCAATTGGGTTGAGGTTGGGTGATTGTGGAGGCCAGGTCATCTGATGCAGCACTCCATCACTCTCCTTCTTGGTCAAATAGCCCTTACACAGGCTGGATGTGTGTTTTGGGCCATTGTCCTGTTGAAAAACAAATGATAGTCGCACTAAGTGCAAACCAGATGGGATGGCGTATCGCTGCAGAATATTGTGGTAGCCATGCTGGTTAAGTGTGCCTTGAATTCTAAATGAATCACAGACAGTGTCAGCAGCAAAGCATCATCACAACTCCTCCTCCATGCTTCACGGTGGGAACCACACATGCGGAGATCATCCGTTCACCTACTCTGCGTCTCACAAAGAAACAGCGGCTGTAATCAAAAATCTCACATTTTGACTCATCAGAAAAAAGGACAGATTTCCACCAGTCTAATGTCCATTGCTCGTGTTTCTTGGCCCAAGCAAGTCTCTTCTTCTTATTGGTGTCCTTTAGTAGTGGTTTCTTTGCAGCAATTCGACCATGAAGGCCTGATTCACACAGTCTCCTCTGAACCATTGATGTTGAGATGTGTCTGTTACTTGAACTCTGTGAAGAATTCATTTGGGCTGCAATCTGAGGTGCAGTTAACTCTAATGAACTTATCCTTTGCAGCAGAGATAACTCTGGGTCTTCCAGAGGTGGTCCTCATGAGAGCCAATTTCATCATTGCGCTTGATGGTTTTTGCGACTGCACTTAAAGAAACTTTCAAAGTTGTTCCGGATTGACTGACCTTCAAGTAATGATGGACTGTCTTTTCTCGTTGCTTATTTGAGCTATTCTTGCCATAATATGGACTTGTTTTTTTTCCAAATAGGGCCATCTTCTGTATACCATCCCTACCTTGTTACAACACAACTGATTGGCTCAAATGCATTTAGATGGAAAGAAATTACACAAATGAACTTTTAACAAGGCACACCTGTTAATTGAAATGCATTCCAGGTGACTACCTCATGAAGCTGGTTGACAGAATGCCAAGAGTGTGCAAAGCTGTCATCAAGGCAACAGGTGGCTGCTTTGAAGAATATCTAATGTAAAATATATTTTGATTTGTTTAACACTTTTTTGGTTACTACATTATTCCATATGTGTTATTTTATAGTTTTGATGTCTTCACTATTATTCTACAATGTAGAAAATAGTAAAAATAAAGAAAAACCCTTGAACGTGTAGGTGGGTTCAAACTTTTGACTGGTAGTGTATGTGTTTTCATTTAGAGCTAGAAGAGAGGATAGATAAAATAGCAGTTTTCCTAAAATGGCCTTGTAAATAACTATGTACCCGTGTTTGAGCCTGCAAGTTGCTAGTAATGTCCACTCGACAGCACTGTAGAGATCACAATGGTGAGTTAGACCTCTCTGATTGGTGACAAAACGAAGGTCTGCATGATACATAGCATACATAAACCTTGATGAAAAGGTAGTGTGTGTCAACTAGGCAAATGAGAAATCCTTCAGTGTAGAGCAAATATGAACGCAACATGCAAAGTGTTGTACAAAAAGCATATTACGATAAACTTTAGTGCACAAATTTGTTTACATCACTGTTAGTGAGCATTTCTTCTTTGCCAAGATAATCCATCCAGCTGACCGGTTTTGGTATATCAAGAAGCTGATTAATTAAACAGCATGATCATTACACAGGTGAACCTTGTGCTGGGGACAATAAATGGCCACTCTAATATGTGCAGTTTTGTCACACAACACATTGCCACAGTTTTGAGGGAGTGTGCAATTGGCATGCTGACTGCAGGAATGTCCACCAGAACTGTTGCCAGATAATTTAATGTTAATTTCTCTACCATAAATTTGGCAGTAGGTCCAACCGGCCTCACAACCGCAGACCACATGACGTTGTGTGGGTGAGAGGTTTGCTGATGTCAATGTCAAGCTACGGACAACGAACACAATTGCATTTTATCTATGGCAATTTGAATGTACAGAGATACTGTGATGAGATCCTGAGGCCCATTGTTGTGCCATTCATCCTGGGCCAGCACCTCATGTTTCAGCATGATAATGCACGGCCCCATGTTGTAAGGATCTGTACACAATTCCTGGAAGCTGAAAATATCCCAGTTCTTCCATGACCTGCATACTCACCAGACATGTCACCCATTGAGCAGGTTTGTCTCCTCTCTCAATATGTCTCCCAATGTTGTTGATATAGATAACAAACAGCAGGGGACCTAAAATTGATCCTTGAAGCACACCTGAAGACAACTCTATGGTGTCTGACTTACAATCATCTACCTTAACACACTGGGTCCGATTTGACAGGTAATTCACAAACCACTCCAGAGTATGACCAGTAATCCCAATACACTTCCATCTCTGCACCAAGACAGTATGGTCCACATAGTCAAATTCCTTTGCCAAGTCTCTGAATACAAATTCACCATGCAGTTTTCTATCCAGGGCACAGTGAATATCATTCAAACCTTCAAAGTTGCTGTGACAGTGCGGTGGCCACACCTGGAACCTGATTGCATAACACTTTTCCTGGAGGTAGGCCTTAAGCCGCTTATTGACTAGAGACTCCAATACCTTTTCCAGAACAGGCTATTTAGATTATGGGCCGATAGTTATTCAGTAGAGTGGGATCACCTTGTGTGACTCCAGATGTTTCTAATGATAAGTAGCAAGATGACGTGATGTCTGATCTGCACTAGCTGTGACCGCTAACTGGATTTTTTTTAGCGCATGAACGGATGTCAAAACAGCATTATGTTTCTCTCCTACTCTTCTGCTGTCTCTACTGATTTCTCACTATTTCTCATTGTTAGAACATTGGCAGCCTTTCTTTTTGCTCTCCACATTCGGAGTTCTGACCAAGACACAAAACACAAGACAGATATAATGCCAAAAATGGTCTCATAAATTTGTCTGATAATATTTTGATTTCAGCAAGTTACTTTGGGATTGCTATTGCAGATGGAAATGACCTACGTTGCTAAATCTGTGCATGGTCCCTGGGAAATAAACGGCGTCTTATATCTGTTCTCAGAAAGTGGAGCAGTGGTACTGTAATTCCGACTTATTGCGATGTGTTTCACTCTAAATGTGTTCCCAGAAGATAAACCAAGCGTTTTTCCCCTTTGAAGACACGCCCCTTCATTTGAAAAATCAACTAAACAGGAGCCCTGCCATGGACATTGTTTACAAACTATGGAGTATAACATATGTTTTTTGGGGGGGGGATATATTTAACGGCTATATTTAAAAGTCCCAAAATGCATGTTCCAATTGCAGATCGTAGCTTTAAGCCTGTTTCCCTGAAGCTGTGAAACAAGCAGCTCCCGTGGTTACATTCCTGCTCCAATCAGGCACCCAGAACTGTGTGTGTGTGTGTGTGTGTGTGTGTGTGTGTGTGTGTGTGTGTGTGTGTGTGTGTGTGTGTGTGTGTGTGTGTGTGTGTGTGTGTGTGTGTGTGTGTGTGTGTGTGTGTGTGTGTGTGTGTGTGTGTGTGTGTGTGTGTGTGTGTGTGCAGGACATAAGAGTTGATGAACAGAAAGTTAAATATGTTGTGTGATACAATCAGAGTAAATGGAAGTTTTCATAAAGCAAGAGCTAGTTTCATATCTACTGAACAAAAATATAAATGCAACTGCCCCCCCCCCCCCCCCCCCCCCGACTCCGGAAGCCAGATGTGGAGGTCCTGGGCTGGCATGGTTACACATGGTCTGCGGTTGTGAGGCCGGTTGGACATACTCTCAAATTCTCTAAAACATTATTGTAGGTGGCTTATGGGAAAGAAATTATCATTCAGTTCTCTGGCAACAGCTCTGGTGGACATTCCTGCAGTCAGCATGCCAATTGCACGCTCCCTCAAAACTTGAGACATCTTAGACATTTTATTGTCCCAGCACAAGGTGCACCTGTGTAATGATCTTACTGTGTAATCAGCTTCTTGATATATTCAGAGAAATAAGCTTTTTGTGCAAAAATGTATGGGATCTTTTATCTCAGCTCGTGAAACATGACACCAACAGTTTACATGTTGTGTTTATATTTTTGTACTTGACTATTGTATGACTGATGCTTCTTAGTGGTTAGCATTGGGCCAGTAACCGAAAGGTTGCTGGATCGAATCCCCGAGCTGACAAGGTCTGCCCTGAGCAAGGCAGTTAGCCCACTGTTCCCCGGATGCCGAAGATCTCTGGTTCAGAGGGGTTTGGTTAAATGCGGAAAACACATTTCAGTTGAAGGCATTCAGTTGTACAACTGACTAGGTATTCCCCTTTCTTCTATCTGTGTCCTGATGCCCTAGCAGGCAGCCTCTTGGGGCTATCGATCTCTCGATCTCTCAATGCTCTTCATTGCTAACTCATTACAACAGCATCAAACTTTAATGAGACACTCTCATCCAACGACACACACCCAAACCCTTCCTGGCCTTAATGTGTTTTCAAACAAAGGTGATTGTGCATGGGTATACGTGCATGCACATGTGTACATGCGACAGAAATAATTACCTCTGTCAGTGCTGTACATGTTTCCCCTGAGCTGTGAGATTTTGCGATTGGACCCTCTGGGCTACTGTAGCACATTAACTAGACAGCCTGGTTAATATCAGGAAATAGGAAAATGTATCAGTTGTTACACGCACACACACCATTAGTTAATTTTTTACTCTGTCCCTCACTGCTTTTTTCTCTCTTCTCCTCTCTATCGTTCTTTCTCTCTCTTTTTTCCCTTCTTTTCTGTCGCTCTTCTCTTTCTCTTTGATTTTGTCTCTTTGTCTCTCTGTCTGTCTCTGTTTCTCGGTCTCTGTCTTTCTCTGTCTCTCTTCTATTTCTCTTTCTCGGCATATCTGTATTGTCACCAGTCAGTCTGGGATATATTGGGAAATAGGACAACATATCACATGGTACAAACGCATGCACGAACACACGGACGCTCACACACACACGCACACACACACACACACACACACACACACACAGGACCATGATTAATTCAGCACAACAACATGACCTCCAGGTCAGATCTATTTTCCAAACTAAATGGATAGATGTTTGTTTTAGAGCAGTGTGGAATTACTCCAACGTTGTTGAAGATAGACATTGGAAACATTGTTCACAAGGTGAGAGTGAGAAACAGAAGCAAAGAGGAAGAGAGACCGAGACTAAGAGAAAAAGAACGGCGACATCACGCCCTCCCTTCATTTCGCCGTCTGCTGTCCAGCCAATGGCTGTAGCTTACTTTATTTTTCACTTAACAGAATACACTACATAACAAACAGGCCTGTAAGGACATAGGAACAGGCACAAAACAGTACTACAAAAAGCGACAACACAACCATGAAATGTGAATGAGGGGTTAAAAAGAAGGAAAGAAAGGAGCAGAGGACAGTAGCTTACTCTCACCCCACCTGGAGAAATGAGAAATGGATGTTTGATTTGTAGTAAAAGGAGAAGAAGAATGTCAAAAATCTGAGTTATGTTTGCTAGCTAAGCTACCGTGAATATTTTACCAACACTGCCATGGATGGATGTCTTTGTGAAATAATTCCATGTGAATTCATTCAGAAACCCAAAACACTGTGTCTTTGTATGCTGTCGGCTTTGTGCGCACATGGAGTTTAAAAGATTGACCTGTTGTCTTGTTTAGTAAATGTCAGCGCATTACATTCAAGCTTCATCTTGAATAATGCCATTTTTGTTCCTGACCAACATCAAATATGGGCTCTGTGCTCATACACCATGTACATGTGTTTAATTCTACAACTGTGTCAATATGCACAAACTTCAATACATGCTCTGTGACTACAGACTGTAGGCCATGTCTGATGCACTGTAGGAGCTGCATCACTAGATGACGCTGTTGGATATAATGTTGAAAAGGCCCAGAGGAAAGAGACATCTCTGGAGCAGCTTTTATGGAAGTAAACAAGGTTAGATTAAGTCTGTAGGTCAGGGATGCTCCAATTTTTGGGCTTGGTGGGCCAAAATATATTCTGAGTGGTGGGCTGCGGATCGAACAAATTGACAAGCAGTAAGGCCCGAGGGGGTGTGGTATATGGACAATACCACGGCTAAGGGCTGTTCTTATGCACGGTGCTTTATTGATATTATAAACTGGTTACCAACGTAATTACAACAGTAAAATGTCATTTTTTGTCATACCTCTGGCCTATCAGCATTCAGGGCTCATACCACCCATGTTTAGAATTAGAATTATAAACTGGGTGGTTCCAGCCCTGAATGCTGACTGGCTGACAGCCGTGGTATATCAGACCGTGTACCACATGTATGATAAAACATTTATTTGTACTGCTCCAATTACGTTGGTAACCAGTTTTTAATAGCAATAATGCATCTCGGGGGTCCGACGGACAAATCTGGGTTTGGCGAATGCTAGGAGAACGGTACCTGCCCCAATGCATAGTGCCAACTGTAAAGTTTGGTGGGGGAGGAATAATGGTCTGCGGTCTGTTTTTCATGGTTCAGGCTAGGCCCCTTAGTTCCAGTGAAGGGAAATCTTAACGCTATAGCATACCATGCCATTCAAGACGATTCTGTGCTTCCAACTTTGTGGCAACAGTTTGAGGAAGGCCCTTTCCTGTTCCAGCAGTGCACAAAGTGAGGTCCATACAGAAATGGTTTGTCAAGAGTGGCGTGGAAGAACTTCACTGGCCTGCACAGAGCCCTGATCTCTTCCCCATTGAACCCCATGACTTATGCCATGTCCATATGATATCCGAGTGAGAGTGACAAATAAAATCAATTAGGACCCCCTGGAAGTCAGGGCCCCTGGACACATGCCTTGCATGCCTGGTCGCTAATTTTGGTGATGATTAGTCTATTACAAGGTTTAGATAGCTGGCTAGACTACCTTACTTAGCAATAATTTTTTTAGCTGACATGGGCTAATTGAGTGACTGTCAGTGACTGACATAAGAAGTGGAAAACTGCTATATTCAAATGTTCTAACTTTCAACAAAAAAACGAACAAAAAACCCTAGTTTGGTCGGTCTTGCTGTAGATACTCCTGGACAAAAAATATTGCTCAAGAGAGTTCCCTTACAAAAAAAACACATGACAAAACGTGGTTTTCTGACACTTATATTTTGCCTTGTGTTTTAGGTCATTGTCCTGATGAAAGGTACATTTGTCTCCCAGTGTCTGTTGGAAAGCAGACTGGACCAGATTTTCCTCTAGGATTTGGCCTGTGTTTAGCTCTATTCCAAAAACTCCCTAGTCGTTGCTGATGACTTATACTGATAGCTTTTGATCCTGTATGTGGTCACTGGCCAGTATTATTGTTACCCAGTCACTATTGTCAAACTATGAATGATTTTGATTGATGTTCCATCTCTCCCACTGTACTAATTTTTTTTTCTCTGATGACAAGTATAACATGACGCAGCCACCACTGTGCTTGAAAATATGAACAGTGGTACTCAGTAATGTGTTGTGTTGGATTTGCCCCAAACATGACGCTTTATATTCTGGACAGTTTAATTTCTTTGCCACATTTTTTGCAGTTTTACTTTAGGGCCTTATTTACAAACAGGATGCATTTAAAAATATATATATTTCTATTCTGTACAGGTTTCCTTCTTTTCACTCTGTCAATTAGGTTAGTATTGTGGAGTAAGTACAATGTTGTTGATCCATCCTCAGTTTCCTATCACAGCCATTAAACTCTGTAAATGCTTTAAAGTCGTGAAATCCCTGAAATCTCTGAACGGTTTCCTTCCTCTCCGGCAACTGAGTTAGGAAGGACGCCTGTATCTTTGTAGTGACTGGGTGACATCCAAAGTGTAATTAATAACTTCACCATGCTCAAAGGGATATTCAATGTCTGCTTTTTTTACCCACCTACCAATAGGTGTCCTTCTTTGCAAGGCATTGGAAAACTCTGGTGTTTTTGTTTGAATCTGTGTTTGAAATTCACTGCTAGACCTTACAGATAATTGTATGTGTGGGGTACAGAGATGAGGTAGTCACTCAAAAATCATGTTTAACAGTATTATCGCACACGGAGTGAGTCAATGACTTCTTAACCAAATGTTTACACCTGAATTTATTTAGGCGTGCCATAACAAAGGTGTTGAATACTTACTGACTCAAGACATTTCAGCTTTTCATTTTTAAAGCTGCAAGATGTAACTTTTTGGGAGACCCGACCAAATTCACATAGAAATGTTACAGTTACAGATGTGTCATTATTATTGAAAGCAAGTCTAAGAAGTGGTAGATCTGTTCTGTGTGCTTTATTTTTATGCTTCCTGGTCTTAAGTTGGTCTTAAGTTTAGTTTTTGCATCTTTTACTTTTGGTTTTGTACACCAGCGTCAAACAGCTGAAAATATCATTTTGGGTTATGGAAAATGTATTTCAGTGGTTTAGATGGTACAATGATTCTCTACACTAGACTTGCTAGTTTTCTCACAAATTGAAATTAGGTGAACAATTTGAATTTTAGCAAACAGGAAATTGCGTAGCGATTTCTTCATAGTGTATCTTTAATTAATTTGTAAACATTTCTAAAAACATAATTCCACTTTGACATTATGGGGTATTGTCTGTGGGCCAGTGACACAAAATCTAAATTTAATAGATTTTTTTTGAGGCTGTAACAAAATGTGGAAAAAGAAGTACATTAAATATGCTTCAACTGGTGTGTGTATTTCTACGCACCCCCACTTTGCCACACCCTAGGATTAGCTGAATTTACGCCACTTCCCGTGGCAAAGGCTATGGATGCAAGGACTGACCATAGATATAAATATTACAGTTGTGTAGCCCTTTCCTGCAGTCAATTACCAAATCGCCCTCTTTGGCCTCATGGGTGGAATGTTAATGTTTTTCATAATTTCATAATTAATAAAGATGATAAAAAATATATATACATGTATAATTGTTTTTCACAATTCCTGACATTTAATCCCCAGTAAAAATTCCCTGTTTTAGGTCAGTTAGAATCAGCACTTTATTTTATGAATGTGAAATGTCAGAATAATAGTACAGAGAATGATTTATTTCAGATTTGATTTCTTTCATCACATTCCCAGTGGCTCAGAAGTTTACATACACTCAATCAGTATTTCGTAGCATTGCCTTTAAATTGTTTAACTTAGGTCAAACGTTTCGTGTAGCCTTCCACAAGCTTCCCACAATAAGTTGGGGGAATTTTGGCCCATTCCTCTTGACAGAGCTGATGTAACTGAGTCAGGTTTGTAGGCCTCCTTGCTCGCATTTGCTTTTTCAGTTCTGCCCACACATTTTCTATAGGTTTGAGGTCAGGGCTTTGTGATGGCCACTCCAATACCTTGACTTTGTTGTCCTTAAGTCATTTTGCCACAAGTTTGGAGGCGTCATTGTCCATTTGAAAGACCAACCTTTAACTTCCTGACTGATGTCTTGAGATTTTGCTTCAATATATCCACATAATTTTCCTCCTTCATGATGCCATCTATTTTGTGAAGTGCTCCAGTCCCTCCTGCAGCCAAGCACCCCCACAACATGATGCTGCAACCCCCTGCTTCACGGTTGGGATGGTTTCTTTGGCTTACAAGCCTCCCTCAATTTCTTTTCTGAGGTCTTGGCTGATTTCTTTTGATTTTCCCATGATGTCAAGCAAAGAGGCACTGAGTTTGAAGGTAGGCCTTGAAATACATCCACAGGTGCACCTCCAGTTGACTCAAATGATGTCGATTAGCCTATCAGAAGCTTCTAAAGCCATGACATCATTTTCTGGAATTGTCCAAGCTGTTTAAAGGCCCAGTCAACTTAGTGTATGTAAACTTCTGACCCACTGGAATTGTGATACAGTGAGTTATAAGTGAAATAATCTGTCTGTAAACAATTGTTGGGAAAATGACTTTTAATGACTCCAACCTAAGTGTATGCAAACTTCCGACTTCAACTGTATATATATATGGTGTTTCTGTATATGATGTTTCTATGTCAAGCAGTTTTGTTATATTTCATTTCTGTGATGTATATAAAGTGTAATATTGGGATGCATACTCAACATTTTCACATTTCAACTCTATATCTGACATGGTACAGGTGTCTTCTGTTTTTTTAAGTCCATAACCATGTGTGTGAAGTGTATACGTTTGTTTAAGACTCCCAAGAATCACTCTGTGACCCTGATTCAGCCCACTGCAGTGACGGCCTAGGAACAGTGGGTTAGCTGCCTTGTTCAGGGGCAGAACGACAGATTTGTACCTTGTCAGCTCTGGGATTCGAACTTGCAACCTTTCGGTTACTAGTCCAACGCTCTAACTACTAGGCTACATTTAAAAAACAGTGGAGTTATATTTTGGGTTCTGATGGGGTACGACAGTTGAACTAAGCTCCTGATGTATTTATACGTTATATTCTTCAAGAATCAATGGAAACATGTCATTAATATGTCCTAAAGTGGATGTTGCAACTAAGGATTGCCCCTTTAGCTGTCAGTGACCTTCATACAGCAAAACTACATTGAGTATACCAAACATTAGGAACACCTTCCCGATATTGAGTTGCATCCCCCCATTTTGCCCTCAGAAAAACCTAAATTCGTTGGGGCATGGACTCTACAAGGTGTCGAAAGCGTTCCACAGGGATGCTGGCTCCAATGCTTCCCACAGTTGTGTCAAGTTGGCTGGATGTCCTTTGGGTAGTGGACCATTCTTGATACACAGTGTGAAAAACCCAGCGTTGCAGTCATTGACACAAACCGGTGCGCCTGGCACCTGCTACCATACCCCGTTCAAAGGCACTTACTGTCTTGCTCATTCACCTTCTGAATGGCACACGTACACAATTTGTGTCTCATCTGTCTCAATGCTTAAAAATCTTTAGTTTCCTCCCCTTCATCTACTACACTGATTGAAGTGGATTTAACAAGTAACATCAGCAAGGGATCATAGCTTTCACCTGGATTCACCTGGTCAGTCTATGTCATGGAACGAGCAGGTGTTCTTAATGTTTTGTGTACTCAGTGTATGTCACCATTTGAACGTGATCCATTACCTGCCCCAACAAAATGTATTCTGTCCATTGTTCTGCGAATGTCCTGTAAAATCATTTGGGCTTTTTAGATGTCTTCAACATAATTCCACTGGTGGAAACATGCTACTGCAACATGTTTAAACCATCTTTTCACATGTGAGGAGAATAATATTATTTCAACCCTGCATGTGAATCTGCAATTCCACATGTGAAAGTGAGATTTTCACAGTTGGAGTTTTCTTACATGTGAAAATATGGCTTCATGAGTAAAATGTAAGCTCACCATGAAAACAGCTACAGTATTTCACATGTGAACCTACACATTTGACCTGTGTTTTTTTGCAAAGGTTTCTTAATTTAAAGGGCTTTTTAGTCCAATCTGTGTCTGGGGAAAGTGACTCTTGAAGTAAAAGGTCTTCGAGAATATATAGCTGTGTGATCTGAATAGGTTGTTTTGTTTCTACCATAAACTATAGGGTTTCAACCATCTATAATTCTGTATTTTTTCAATCACTCTCAGATGAGCCCTGTGGAGATCTGAAAGCGGAGAGCAGCCCCAGCCTGAGCCCCAGCATGGACAATGAGATCACCGCCAAGGAGAGAGGAGTACTGGAGAACAACGAAAAGGAGACAATGGACAGAGATCAGGAGGAGGAGGTAGAGAAGCTCTTGTTTGTTGGTGGCATCTGTTGTAGTCTTTATTCGTCTGGCATGTTTATGGGTCCTGATTTTGTATTAACTTTTTTTATCTGCTGCTGTTTGACATTACATTTAGTTTCCATGTGATTGATACCATTCCATTCACTCCCATTCCAGCCATTATTATGAGCTGTCCTTCCCTCACCAGCCTCCTGTGAGATGGCTGCCGTTTTACGGGCTCTTAACCAATTGTGCTATTGTGTGTGGGTTATTTTTTGCGTTATTTGTAACTTATTCTGTTCATAATGTTTCTGCCACCGTCTCTTATGACCGAAAAGAGCTTCTGGATATCAGGACAGCGATGACTCACCTCGTACTGGATGAAGTTTTTTTCTTTAACGAGTCGGACGCGAAGGATTTACTTCAGACACCCAACAAGGCCAACATCCACGTCATTCGCAGGAGAAAGAGATGGAGATATCGGGGACATAGGTCGGGTGCCTTGTAAGGATCCGACGGCGAGTTGGTAATCTGCCTCTAACATCAGTCCTATTAGCCAATGTACAATCATTGGATAACAAAATAGACAAGCTACGATCACGAATACCCTACCAATGGGAAATTAAAAACGAATATATTTTGTTTCACCGAGTCGTGGCTGAACGACGACATGGATAAAAGACAGCTGGCGGGGTTTGTGCTGCATCGACATGATAGAACAGCTAAGACAAGGGATGGTGGTCTGTGTATAATTATTTAAACAACAGCTGGTGCACGAAATCTAATATTAAGGAAATCTCAAGGGATTGCTTCCCTGAGGTAGAATATTTCATGATAAGCTATAGATCACACTGTTTAACAAGAGAGTTTTCATCTATATTTTTCATAGCTGTCTATTTACCACCAAAAATAATGCACTTAATGAGCTGTATAAGGCCATAAGCAAACAGAAAAACGCTCATCCAGAGGCGGTGCTCCTAGTGGCCAGGGACTAATGAAGGGAAAACTTAAATCCGTTTTACATTTCTACCATGTTAAATGTGCAACCAGAGGAAAAAAACTTTAGACCACCTTTACTCCACACACAGAGACACGTACAAAGCTCTCCCTTGCCCTCCGTTTGCCAAATCCGACCATAATTCTATCCTCCTGATTCCTGCCTACAAACAAAAACTAAAGTGACTCGGTCAATAAAGAAGTAGTCAGATGATGTCGATGCTAAGCTACAGGACTGTTTTGCTAGCACAGACTGGAATATATGGCATTGAGGAGTACACCACATCAGTCACTTGCTTCATCAATAAGTGCATCGAAAATGTCCCCACAGAAGCCATGGATTACAGGCAACATCCGCACTGAGCTAAAGGTAGAGCTTCCACTTTCAAGGAGCGGGACTCTAACCCGGACGCTTATAAGAAATTTCCGCTATGCCCTCAGACGAACCATCAAACAGGCAAAGCTTCAATACAGGACTAAGATTGAATCATACTACACTGGCTCCGATGCTCGTCGGATGTGGCAGGGCTTGCAAACTATTACAGACTACAAAGGGAAGCACAGTGACAAAGTGACACGAGCCTACCAGACGAGCTAAATTACTTCTATGCTCGCTTCGAGGCAAACAACACTGAACAATGCATGAGAGCATTAGCTCTCCGGACGACTGTGTGATCAAATCAAATGTATTTATATAGCCCTTCTTACATCAGCTGATATCTCAAAGTGCTATACAGAAACCCAGCCTAAAACCCCAAACAGCAAGCAATGCAGGTGTAGAAGCACGATGGCTCGGAAAAACTCCCTAGAAAGGCCAAAACCTAGGAAGAAACCTAGAGAGGAACCAGGCTATGAGGGGTGGCCAGTCCGCTTCTGGCTGTGCCGGGTGGAGATTATAACAGAACATGGCCAAGATGTTCAAATGTTCATAAATGACCAGCATGGTCAAATAATAATAATCACAATAGTTGTCGAGGGTGCAGCAAGTCAGCACCTCAGGAGTAAATGTCAGTTGGCTTCTTATAGCCGATCCTTAAGAGTATCTCTACCACTCCTGTTGTCTCTAGAGAGTTGAAAACAGCAGGTCTGGGACAGGTAGCACGTCTGGTGTGCAGGTCAGGGTTCCATAGCCGCAGGCAGAACAGTTGAAATCATGTGATCATGCTCTCCGTAGCCGATGTAAGACTTTTAAACAGGTCAACATTCACAAGGCCGCATGGCCAGACGGATTAGCAGGATGTGTACTCCGAGCATGCGCTGACCAACTGGCAAGTGTCTTCACTGACATTTTCAACCTCTCCCTGTCTGAGTCTGTAATACCAACATGTTTCAAGCAGACCACCATAGTCCCTGTGCCCAAGAACACTAAGATAACCTGCCTAAATGACTATCGACCCGTAGCGCTCATGTCTGTAGCCATGAAGTGCTTTGAAAGTTTGGTCATGGCTCATAATCAACACCATTATCCCAGAAACCCTAGACCCACTCCAATTTGCATACCGCCCCAACAGATCCACAGATGAAGCAATCTCTATTGCACTCCACACTGCCCTTCCCCACCTGGACAAAAGGAACACCTACGTGAGAATGCTATTCATTGACTACAGCTCAGCATTCAACACCATAGATCCTTCAAAGCTCGTCACTAAGCTAAGGACCCTGGGAATAAACACCTCCTTCTGAAACTGGATCCTGTACTGGTGGTAAGGGTAGGTAACAACACGTCCGCCACGCTGATCCTCAACACTGGGGCCCCTCAGAGGTGTGTGCTCAGTCCCCTCCTGTACTCCCTGTTCACCCATGACTGCATGGCCAGGCATGACTCCAACACCATCATTAAGTTTGCCGACAACACAATAGTGGGAGGCCGGATCACCGACAACGATGAGACAGCCTATAGGGAGGTCAGAGACCTGGTCGTGTGGTGCCAGGACAACAACTTCTCCCTCAACGTGATAAAGACGAAGGATATGATTGTGGACTACAGGAAAAGGAGGAACGAGCACGCCTCCATTCTCATTGACGGGGCTATAGTGGAGCAGGTTGAGAATTTCAAGTTCCTTGGTGTCCACATCACCAACAAACTATCATGTTCCAAACACACCAAGACAGTCGTGAAGCAGGCATGACAAAGCCTATTCCCCCTCAGGAGAAAAAATATTTGGCATGGGTTCTTAGATCCTCAAAACGTTCTACAGCTGCACCATAGAGAGCATCCGAACAGGTTGCATCACTGTCTGGTATGGCAATTGTTCGGCCTCCTCACTACAGAGGGTAGTGCGTATGGCCCAGTACATCACTGGGGCCAAGCTTCCTGCCATCCAGGACCTCTATACCAGGCGGTGTCTGAGGAAGGCCCTAAAAATGGTCAAAGACCCCAGTCACCCTGATCATAGACTGTTCTCTCTGCTACCGCACGGCAAGCGGTACTGGAGAACAAAGTCTAGGTCCAAAAGGCTTCTTAACAGCTTCTACCACCAAGCCATAAGACTCCTAAACAGCTAACCAAATGGTTACCCAGAGTATATGCATTGTCCCCCATCACTCTTTTACACTCCTGCTACTCTCTGGTTATTATCTATGCATAGTCACTTTAACTCTATTACCTCAATTTCCTCAACTAACTTGTCCCACACACATTGACTCTGTACCGGTACCCCCTTGTATATACCCTCGCTACTGTTATTTTACTGCTGCTCTAATAACTATTTGTTATTTGTTATTTTTACTTATCTATTTTTTACTTAACACTTGTTTTTCTTAAAACTGCATTGATGGCTAAGAGCTTGTAAGTAAGCATTTCACTGTAAGCTCACCTGTCACCTCACCTGTTGTATTCGAAGCATGTAGTGAGTAAAAATGTATTTGATTTGATCTATCAATCTCTATCTCGGAGGAGGAGAAGGGGAGGAGGGAGCAGCAGGAGCCCCTGTCTGAGGAGCAGGAGCTGGAGGAGTTGAGGAGCCAGGTGCTGCAGCTCCTTCTGGAGTTAGAGGAGGCCAGGGAAATGTCCAACAAACACCAGGAGGCCTTCCACGAGCTACAGGGTAAGAGAGTAGTTGATGCGAAATGGCTAGCTAGTTAGCTGTTAGCTGTGGTCCATTAGCAGTGCCATGTTATAGGTCAGGGTTCTCCAACCCTGTTCCTGGAGAGCTACCCTCCTGTAGGTTTCCGCTCCAACCCCAACCTGGTGCAGGTGATCAACCAGCTAATTATTAGAATCAGGTGTGCTAGATTAGGGTTGGAGTGAAAACACATATTTTGACCAATGGGTAAATTGTTAATTGGGTAGGTAATCCTCTCAGAAAACCAACGGTCCAAACCTCATGTCTCTATCATAATCCGTTCAAAAGCTACACATTTTTACCCTTGTAGGATGGGCAAAATTAAATGAATAGGGACCAGATACTCTGCAAGATTTAAATCTAACAGGTTCACGCTCCAGTTGAACATTTCATCTTTCTTCTCCCAGGACATAAACATTATAGAGGTAAGATGTAGTATTTTCATGTTTTAGTAGACGCTTTTCATATTAATGCGAAATTCATGTTCTAGTAGAAGATTTCTCACAAAAACAAGCGTAACTTTGTGAAATGTAAATGGAGCACTGAGCGTACCTGAAGATTTTTTAAGAATTTTACATTTAATTCAGTTCGTGTCATGCAAAATTGTATTTTTGCAACCCGTGGAAACAACTTTGAAGATGACCACCACGACATGTAAAATCATCAAAAGTTGCTGTGAGAAAGCTGCACCGCTCTGTCGACAGAGCTGATTATCGGATGTATTAGGTTACGAAATCTGACTTTTTGGATATACTGTTAATTAAATGTAAGACCCCACTGAACGATTCAGAACATAAATAATCATATCTGTTTTGGTAAAATATATTTTATAACACAAGGAAGTGAAATGTCATCACCAAAGTGGGTTTTCACCCACTCTGGGAAAAGTAGGTGGACACCCTACATACTGCAGTCATATTCCCTTCCCTGAGATTGCTAGATGTTTTGTCTCATACACACTGAGTAAGGCCTTAGCGCTGAGGACATAGTGAACACATTGAGTAAGGCCTTAGTGCTATGAACTTAGTGAACACACTGAGTAAGGTCTTAGTACTGTGAACATAGTGAGGGGGCAGGCATTTCACAGACAGATAGAAAGCTGCATGCTCACAGCACGCTCAGACACACGTACATGCGCACACACACGTGCGCACATGCACACATGCACACGCGCAGGCACACATACACACACACACACGGGCGCATTCAGCACGCTCAGGCTCCAGGGAAGCTTCCAGGTTGGGTTGGACCGCACTATGATGTCATCACTCCCCATATGCTGGGGATGGAACAGGATGTCTGGGACACTTCCTGTTTAAATATTTATTTATGGTGCATTACCACCACCAGTTGGACGGGGTATAGAACAAGAAATAAAAAATAAATTGTGGAAAAGGGGGAAAAACGGCATCAAACAAAATTCAAAAATAGGCACGTCAACAAACAAAATACCCCAAAATTATATTATATTTATTCATGATATTATGAATAAAAACAGAGGAGTTATTTCACATATGCAGTTATCAAAAATATATGGGAATATCTGCTCAATCCAAACTTACAACCAACTGATTGCAGCACTACCACAAAAATGAAGGCAGGTGGAAAAGGGAGAAGGTAGGGAACTTGGTTGAAAGGAAATATACCAGTTTCATTTGAGGACAAAAATGTTGACAGCTGCACCATACAGGTTGTAAAATAAATGGGAAGACATTTTCGATGTACCAATTCCATGGCATATGGTTGAAGAACTGTGCTGCTGCAGGAGGGACTGGTGCACTTCACAAAGTAGATGGCATCATGAGGGAGGAAAATTATATGGATATATTGAAGCAACATCTCTAGACATCAGTCAGGAAATTAAAGCTTGGTCGCAAATGGGTCTTCCAAATGGACAATGACCCCAAGCATACTTCCAAAGTCATGGCAAAATGGCTTAAGGACAACAAAGTCAAGGTATTGTAGTGACCATCACAAAGCCCTGACCTCAATCCCATAAAAAAGTTGTTGGCAGAACTGAAAAAGCGTGTGCGAGCAAGGAGGCCTTACAAACCTGACTCAGTTACACCAGCTCTGTCAGGAGGAATGGGCCAACATTCTGGGGAGCTTGTGGGAGGCTACCCAAAACGAAACAATGTATAGGCAATGCTACCAAATATTAATTGTAATGTGAAATGTCAGAATAATAATAGAGAGAATGATTTATTTCAGCTTTTATTTCTTTCATCACATTTGTAAACTTCTGACCCACTGGGAATGTGATGAAATAAATAAAAGCTGAAATAAATCATTCTCTCTACTATTATTTTGACATTTCACATTCTTAAAATAATTTGGTGATCCTAACTGACCTAAGACAGTGAATTTATACTAGTACTGAGTTTAAATGTATTTGGCTAAGGTGTATGTAAACTTCCAACTTCAACTGTATGTGGCATATAACAATCTCAGCTCTGTACATTTTGCTGTGAAGAGACAGAATCAATAGATCATTTATTCTGGTTTTGCCCCCATGTAGCTTGTTTCTGGCCACAGGTTCAGGAATGGTTAAAAAATCACAACATGCATTTAAAAATAACCCTACAAATAGCAGTGTTGGATGATTTGGAAAGCCATAGTCAGTCAATAAATAATATAATAGTACTCGTAGGAAAGGTTTTCATCTCTAGCTCACAATCTATGGATACTATACGATTTAAAAATGTTCAAAAAGTATGTAAAACATCATAGAACAATTTAGAAATATATGGCACATGGAAACCAAATGATGGTGATAGGTGGGATGGGCTGAGCGTGGCTGAGGGTTGGGATTAAAGAGCTGAGGTCTATGGTGATAGGTGGGAAGGGCTGAGCGTGGCTGAGGGTTGGGATTAAAGAGCTGAGGTCTATGGTGATAGGTGGGATGGGCTGAGCGTGGCTGAGGGTTGGGATTAAAGAGCTGATGTCTATGGTGATAGGTGGGATGGGCTGAGAGTGGCTGAGGGTTGGGATTAAAGAGCTGAGGTCTATGGTGATAGGTGGGAAGGGCTGAGCGTGGCTGAGGGTTGGGATTAAAGAGCTGAGGTCTATGGTGATAGGTGGGATGGGCTGAGCGTGGCTGAGGGTTGGGATTAAAGAGCTGAGGTCTATGGTGATAGGTGGGATGGGCTGAGCGTGGCTGAGGGTTGGGATTAAAGAGCTGAGGTCTATGGTGATAGGTGGGATGGGCTGAGCGTGGCTGAGGTTTGGGATTAAAGAGTTTATGTTTGGTAAAGTATTATTGTTATGTGACTGCTTTATATAAAAGTACCATGTATGTAAAATGTGTATGTAAAATGTATGTATATGTAGCAAAAAAGCTGTAAAAAAAACTAAATATATTTGTCTTCCGAAGAGGGGTTAATGGTAAAAAATAAAAACAAATACAAAAATGATGTAGCTTAAAAAATATATTTTCTGCTGATTCCCTCACTCGGATCAGACCGGGTCTGGATCTGACTAGGTCTATACGGAATGGGTCTAGTTGTCCTCAAGTCTGTTCAGAAGGTGTTTTTATATTAGTTAATTTATGCATATTGCGTCCGGGTGAGAATGTCCCAGTTCCATTTCAGAATGGGTCCAACTTTTTGGACCAGTGAGTAATTCACTACACTATTGTCACATCACATGCCAGTTAATGTATATGGGTGTAAAACCTAAAGACTTGCTAACAAGACCATTGATGTGGATGCCAAATTTTAAGGCTTTGAAAATAAATATAATATATGAATGAGGCCAATGTCGACACTTCAGAAAAATGTGTGAAGTGAGAATTATACCACTACACCATAAACTGCTGACTCATTCTTTCTCTCATACCTGTCTCTCCCTCCCTATGTGCCCATACAGGTCTGCTGGAGGATGAGCGTCTGGCCAGTGCCCACCAGGCAGAAGCCTTTGCACGACAGGTCCACAACCTGCAAGGTACTGTCTACAGCAGATGTATAAAGTGCTGCTCCCGAGTGCTTTAATCCTGGCACCAAATAAGTGAAACCATTGTGAATTTGGTGACAACAATAAAGCACCAGGGAGCATCAGTATATATCATGAGGCCCTCCAGCACCCGTACTTAGAACGTTTGGGATGTGCATATCACCGACTCACGCTTCACAGCAGCCACAGAGAGCCGAAACAATTACATGTAAAGGCTGTTTAACACAAAGATTGCTAATGGGGCAAAATTATGATTGGTAATGAATAGACAATTCATCAATGTCCAATCACCATATGGAATTCCATTGTCCCACCTAACCTCTAATGAAAAGTTTACATTTGAGGGGCCACAGAGACAATGTGAGCCCCCACAGAAAGGCTACATAGACAGAACGGCTGTGTTGCATAAGTGTGAGGTGATGTAATTGGCTGTCAAGTGTTACATGTGTGTGTCGTCATTTGTCTTACGGGGATCTGAGTCAATTGTCTGTTGTCAATGTCTGGGGCTCACTTACAGCCCATTTACCACCAGTTACACCAGCTACTCTTGAAATCCCAACTTACTTTTCTCCCAGGAACACCCATATGCTCATGCACCCTGTTATCAGATCTCCTCACTTATCACTACCTAACTCATTGTAGCCTAGAACGAGCACACCTGATTCAACTAGTCAATGGCTTGATGATTACTTGACAAGTTAAATCAGGTGAGCTAGCTCTGAAATAGATCATATGGAACTGCTAAGGGTCCCAGAGGAGAGGTTTGAAGAACACTGCTGTATGTATAACCATTTAAACTCTTGTCCCTGTATGGCTCCCTCCCCAGCCCAGCTGCGTTCAGTACAGGAGGAGATGGACTCTCTAGAGGAGGAGAAGGAGAGTGAGCTGACTGAGTCTCACGAGGAGCTACGCCTCGCCCAGGAGGAGGTGGTTTACCTTATGCTATTTTACTTTACTTAAGCTACTTTACTTTAGGCTGTTCAACTTTACTTTAGGCTATTGTTCTTTACTTTAGACAATTTTCCTTTACTGTATGATACTTTACTTTACTTTAAGCTATTTTACTTTACTTGAAGGTACTTTACTTTAGGCTACTTTACTTTAGACTATGCAACTTAATAAGGCTATTTTACTTGGATTTAGGATACTTTGCTTTACTTTAAGCTATTTTACTTTAAGTTACTTTACTTTAGGCTACTTTACTTTAGGGCTATTCTACTTTAGGTTATTCTACTTTGTTAGGCTATTTTACTTTACTATTTCCAGAAGTATGTGTTCTCTGCATGCGAGGATGAGTTTGACTGTTCGGTTCCTTGTGTTACAGGTGGTGCTGCTGAGTTTGATTGATTGATTTATTGATTGATTACTTGCAGGTTCTGCTTCTGCAGCAGGCAGCTGAGGAGGCAGCGGCCGAGAGGGAGAACGACATTGCGTCCCTGCAGGAGGAGCTGTGTCGCCTCCGGGCCCAGCTGGGGAGGCTCAACGATGAGGCGCAGGAGTACGAGCTGGAGATCACCACACTGAGAGCAGAGATCAGCATGAAGAGTCAAAGGAGGGAGGAAGAGAGGAAAGGAGGTGAGAGAGAGGGGAGGAGATAAGAGGAGCAGCAATAATAGCTAGAGATCACCACGCTGCGAATCGAGATCTGGGAAGGTCTTCACAGTAAATTTGCTGATCTTATTATCCCTGACCCCTGACCTTGTCCACTGGCCAGGTCAAAGCAGCATCAATCAGCAAAGGGCTTCTCTAGACCCTTCGTCCCTTCCCTGAGTCACACCCTAACCCTCACCACCAGAGCAGAGCAGTGATGTCATGTATTGGGTATGTGTCCCTCACATGTCACTGTGCCTCCCCTCTACTTCCCCCCTGACTTACCTCATTCCCTGACTCAGAGGGTGACATCACTGACATCACTGTCATCCTTGGTATCCCAAACACACACAACCTATCACCCCACCACCACCCCTGTGGCCCCCTGTGTGAGACATTTTTGTAATATTTAACCCTTTCCTCAACCTCTTTTATTAAACCCCAACTGTCTTTGACTGTGAGATTCTAACCATAACACAGCAATAACACAGCCAGGACCTCATGCACAGGTTTCATCATGTTATCAGTGTAGATGCCTAGACAGAGCAGTACAGGAGTGGCAGAGTCAGTAGGGTTTGGGTCACAGTTTTATGAGTGTCAAATTCCAGTCTGACGTTAGGTTTACAGACAGTAGGTCTTTCTCTTTCTGTGTCTGTCATTGATGTCTATTTGCAGTCGGCAGAGTACAGACTTGTAAAATAGGCCGAATGGTTTTGATGGGTAGGGCACATAAGTATAGACTCAGCATTGATACTTTAGTTAAACCTCCCATGTACATAGTGATGAGCGGTACATCTATCATACCCAATGTTTGCCTGTGGTCACACAAACAGAACTTGTGGAGGATGTGTTACTGTGTAGCTCTTGGGTTGTGTCCATTAGGGGACACATTAGCAAAATGTTTCAAAATGTGCAACGGAAAACAAGTGTTTCTTATTGGACAAGTTCAGAGAGTACCTCCCTAGATCACTCCGTTTCAGACCGTTTTCTTGCGTTTTGTGCCGACTGAACTCAACCCTGATGTGTGACGATCCTGTTGTGTTCTGTCAGGTGATGTAGGTACACTGAGGCAGGAGTGTGTCACTTTGAGGGAGGAGTGTGAGACTCTGAAGGACGACAACAGACGCCTGACTGAGAAACTACAGCTCCTCCAACTACAGAGGACAGGGTGAGAGGACGCATCCAATTATTTGGCTACTTAGTCTGCTTACAGTATCTGCTACCCATTTAAACTGAACAAAAATATAAATGCAACATGCAACAATTTTTTACTGAGCTACAGTTCATATAAGGAAATTGGTCAATTGAAATAAATAAAATAGTTGCTAATCTATGAATTTCACTAGACTGGGAATATAGATATGCATCTGTTGGTCTGGTGAGTATGCAGGCAAATAACTGGGACATTTTCAGCTTCCAGGAATTGTGTACAGATCCTTGCGACATGGGGCCGGGCATTATGATGCTGAAACATGAGGTGATGGCGGCGGATGAATGGCACGACAATGGGCCTCGGGATCTCATCACCGTATCTTTGTGCATTCAAATTGCCATGGATAAAATGCAATTGTGTCCTTTGTCCGCATCTTATGCCTGCTCATACAGTACCATAACCCCACTGCCACCATGGGGTACTCTGTTCACAACGTTGACAACAGCAAACTTCCCGCCCACATGATGCTCTACACGCTATCTGCCATCTGCCCGTTACAGTTGAAACTGGGATTCATCCGTGAAGAACACACTTTTTCAGCGTTCCAGTGGCCATCGAAGGTGAGCATTTGCCCACTGAAGTTGGTTACAACCGAACTGCAGGCAAGTCAAAACCCTTGTGAGGATGACGAGCAAGCAGATGAGCTCCCCTGAGACGGTTTCTGACAGTTTGTGCAGAAGTTATTTGGTTGTGCAAACCCACAGTTTAATCAACTGTCTGGGTGGCTGGTCTCAGACGATCCCACAGGTGAAGAAGTCGGATGTGACACTCCCGGGCTGGCGTGGTTACACGTGGTCTGCGGTTGTGACAGAGATGGCGCCGACAGAGATGGTCGCCTCGCTTTGAGTCCTTAGGAAACTATGCAGTATTTTGTTTTTTTTATGTATTATTTCTTACATTGTTATCCCAGAAAATCTTGTCTTATTACATACAGCCAGGAAGAACTATTGGATAGAAGAGCGATGGCAACTTACCAACATTACGACCAGGAATACAACTTTCCCGAAGTGGATCCTCTGTTTGGACCACCACCCAGGACAATGGATCTAATCCCAGAAGCCGACCCAAAACAACGGCGCCGCAGAAGGGGCAGATGGAGCGGCCTTATAGTCAGGCTCTGTAGACGGGAATGGTGGGCGACGTGCACGAGTATACTACTTGCCAATGTCCAGTCTCTTGACAACAAGGTAGACAAAATTTGAGCAAGGGTTGCCTTCCAGAGAGACATCAGAGATTGTAACATTCTCTGTTTCACGGAAACATGGCTCTCTCGGGATGTGATGTCGGAATCAGTTCAGCCACAGGGCTTCTCCATGCATCGCTCCGACAGAGATAAACATCTCTCTGGGAAGAGGAAGGCCGCGGGTGTATGCTTCATGATTAACGACTCATGGTGTAATCATAACAACATACAGGAACTCAAGTCCTGCTCACCCATTCTAGAATTCCTTACAATCAAATGCCGGCTATATTAACTCCCAAGAGAATTCTCATCAGTTATCGTCACAGCTGTGTACATTTCCCCTCAAACAGACACCAAGACGGCCCTCAAAGAACTTCACTGGACTCTATGTAAACTGGAAACCATATATCCTGAGGCTGCATTTATTGTAGCTGGGAATTTTAATGAAGCAAATTTGAGAACAAGGCTACCTAAATTCTATCAGCATATTGAGTGCACTATGCACAGGGGATAATACACTCTATCACTGCTACTCTAACTTCCATACAAAGCGCTCCCCCACCTTCCCTTTGGCAAATCCGACCACGACGCCATATTGCTCCTATGTCTAATAGGCAGAAACTCAAACAGGATGTACCAGTGACTAGAACCATTCAAAGCTGGTCAGACCAATGGGAATCCATGTTTCAAGATTGTTTTGATCCAGCGGACAGGGATTTGTTCCGATCAGCCTCAGAGGACAACATCGATCTATACGCTGACTCTGTGAGTGTCTTTGTAAGGAAGTGCATGGGAGATGTTGTACCCACGGTGACTATTAAAACCTACCCTAACCAGAAACCGTGGATGGATGGCGGCATTTGCGCAAAACTGAAAGCGAGAATCACCACATTTAACCATGGAAAGAGGTCTGGGAATATGGCTGAATATAAACAGTGTAGTTATCCCCCCCCCCCCCCCACCGCAAGACAATCAAACAAGCGAAATGCCGGTACAGGGACGAAGTGGAGTCGCAATTCAACGGCTCAGACACGTGTGGCAGGGTCTACAGGAAATCACGGACTACAAACAGAAAACCAGCCACGTCATGGACACCGACGTCACTCTTAAAGACAAACTAAACACCATCATTGCCCACTTTGAGGATAATGCAGTTCTATCGTCGTGGCCCGCTAAAAAGGACTGCGCCTCTCCTTCTCTGTGGCCGACATGAATAAAACATTTAAACGTGTTAACCCTCGCAAGGCTGCTGACCCAGACTGCATCCCTAGCAGTGTCAGAGCATGCGCAGATCAGCTGGCTGGTGTGTTTACCGACATATTCAATCGCTCCATATGCCAGTCTGTTGTCCCCACATGCTTCAAGATGGCCACCATTGTTCCTGTACCCAAGAAAGCAAAGATAACTGAACTAAATTACTACCACCCCATAGCACTCACTTCTGTCATCATGAAGTGCTTTGAGAGACTAGTCAAGGATCATATCACCTCCATCTTACCTGCCACCTTAGACCCACTTCAGGTTGCATACCGCCCCAACAGGTCCACAGATGACGCAATTGCCATCACACTGCACACTGCCCTATCCCATCTATACAAGAGGAATACCTATGTAAGAACGCTGTTCATTGACTACAGCTCAGCATTCAGCACCATAGTACCCTCCAAGCTGATCATCAAACTGGAGGCCCTGGGTCTCAACCCCTCCCTGTGCAATTGGGTCCTGGACTTTCTGACGGGCCGCCCCCAGGTGGTGAAGGTATTTTGTATTTGTATTTACAATGGATCCCCATCAGCTACTGCTTTCCCATTAGCTGCTGCCAATGCATCAGCTACTCTTCCTGGGGTCCAGCCAAATTAAAGCAGTTTATACAATTTAAAAAAACATTATAATATATTCACAGATTTCACAACACACTGTGTGCCCTCAGGGCCCTACTCCAACACTACCACATATCTACAGTACTAAATCCGTGTGTGTGTGTGTGTGTGTGTGTGTGTGTGTGTGTGTGTGTGTGTGTGTGTGTGTCAATGTTTGATTTGCTTTACAGTCCCCGTTGTTCCATAAGGTGTTTTTTTAATCTGCTTTTTAAATCTAATTTTACTGCTTGCATCAGTTACTTGATGTGGAATAGTTCCATGTAGTCATGGCTCTATGTCTGTGTGCCTCCCATAGTCTGTTCTGGACTTGGGGACTGTGAGGAGGCCTCTTGTGGCATGTCTTGTGGGGTATGCATGGGTGTTTGAGCTGTGTGACAGTAGTTTAGACAGACAGCTCGGTGCATTCAACAATACCTCTCGTAAATAAAAGTACTGATGAAGTCAATCTCTCCTGCACTTTCAGCCAGGAGAGATTGACATATATATTATTAATATTAGCTCTCTGTGTACATCCAAGGGCCAGCTGTGCTAGTAGGAAGGTAGGAAACAACATCTCCACTTCGCTGACCCTCAACACTGGGGTCCCACAAGGGTGCTCGGCCCCCTCCTGTACTCCCTGTTCACCCACGGCTGTGTGGCCATGCACGCCTTCAACTCAATCATCAAGTTTGCAGATGACACAACGGTAGTGGGCTTGACTACCAACAACGATGAGACAGCCTACAGGGAGGAGGTGAGGGCACTTTGGTGTGTGGTGTCAGGAAAACAACCTCTCACTCAACGTCAACAAAACAAGGAGATGATCGTGGACTTCAGGAAACAGCAGAGGGAGCACCCTTCCTATCCACATCGAAGGGACAGTGGAGAAGGTGGAAAACTTTAAGTTCCTTGGTGTACACAGCACAGACAAACTGAAATGGTCCACCCACACAGACAGTGTGGTGAAGAAGGCACAACAGCGCCTCTTCAACCTCAGGAGGCTGAAGAAATTTGGCTTGTCACCCAAAACCCTGACAATCGAGAGCATCCTGTTGGGTGGTATCACAGCCTGGTACGGAAACTGCGCCTGCCTCAACTGCAAGGCTCTCCAGAGGGTGGTGTGGTCTGCATAACACATCACAAACTACCTGCCCTCCAGGACACCTACAGCACCCAATGTCACAGGAAGGCCAAAAAGATCATCAAGGACAACAACCACCTGAGCCACTCCATGTTCACACCGCTACCATCCAGAAGGCGAGGTCAGTACAGGTGCATCAAAGCTGGGACCGAGAGACTGAAAAACAGCTTCTATCTCAAGGCCATCAGACTGCTAAACAGCAAACACTAACTCAGAGGCTGCTGCCTACATTGAGACCCAATCACTGGCCACTTTAATAAATTGATCACTAGTCACTTTAAACAATGTCACTTTAAATAATGCCACTTTAATAAAGTGTACATATCTTACATTACTCATATCATAAGTATAAACTGTATTTTATACCACCTATTGCACCTTCCCTATGCCGTTCGGCCATCGCTCATCCATTGCCAGGTCGCAATTGTAAATGAGAACTTGTTCTCAACTTGCCTACCTGGTTAAATAAAGGTGAAATAGAATAAAAAATATGTACATATTCTCATTCACCACTTTAGATTTGTGCGTATTAGGTAGTTGTTGGGGAATTGTTAGATTACTTGTTAGATACTGCACTGTCAGAACTAGAAGCACAAGCATTTCGCTAAACTCGCATTAACATCTGCTAACCATGTGTATGTGACCAATAAAATTTGTTTTGATTTGATGCCGGTTGGAAGTACTGCCAAATTCTCTAAAATGACTTTGGATAGGTGGGTTATGGTAGAGAAATAAACCTTACATTCTCTGGCAACAGCTCTGGTGGACATTCCTGCAGTCAGCATGCCAATTGCACACTCCCTAAAACTTGAGACATCTGTGGCATTGTTTTGTTTGACAAAACTGCACATTTTAGAGTGGCCTTTTGCTGTCCCCAGCACAAGGTGCACCTGTGTAATGATCATGCTGTTTTGTTTAATCAGCTTCTTGATATGTCACACCTGTCAGGTGGATGGATTATTCTGGCAAATGAGAAATTCTCACTAACAGGGATGTAAAACAAATTTTTGCACAAATTTGAGAGAAATACATTTTGTGTGCATATGGAATATGTCTGGGATCTTTTATTTCAGCTCATGAAACATGGGACCAACACTTTACATGTTGCGTTTCTATTTTTTGTTTAGTAAAAAGCCTAAGATTTAATTGTTCACCACATCAATTAATCTTCTTCTCCTTCTTTTCACCTAATCCCCTTTGGGATTTTACTCTCTCCTCTCGCTCCACACCAGCTCCAACAGCGTATATCTGTCCCTGAAGGATGGTGAGATAGCTGGTACAGGAGTGGGGGTGGGCACAGAGGAGGGGGGCATGGCGGAGAGCTATATGACCATGGTCGAGTGCCAGTCTACGAGCCCAGGCACCAACTGCCGCCTTGTGGACGCCTCCATCCAGAAGAACATTTCGTTCGATGGGAAGCCCATGACCCCCACCGGCTGGAATGGAGGATTTGGGGAGATCTTCTCACTGAGGGACCAGCTGAAACAGGCTGAGGAGAAGGCCTTGCTGGTACAGAGACAGGTATGTTATGGTAATAGAACGGTACGGTACAGTACAGTACAGTCTGTTGGATGGGTCTGGAAAGGAAGATTCAGGGAGATTTTCTTTCCGAGGGACCAGGTGAAAAAGGCAGGGGAAGGCCTCGCTGGTACAGAGACAGGTATATTAGGCACCAGGCGGTACCATAGTAACTATAGTAGTGGATGCTCACTGACTATTGGAGCAGTTTTAATCAGCCAGATTCAGAAGAAAATGCGCTGAAGAAAATGATAAAGTCACACATATCAGTGGCAAAGAAAAACAACAGAGCAGCAGCTGCACAATCACTAACAAATTATTAGGCACTGCAGCAATGGACTATGACACAATTTACAGACCTGGTCTGTAATGTGTCGGGATGAATCTCTGTTCTGAAGTGTTCAACAACTGTTCTTTCTAGGGAGTGTTTTCTTGCCACTGTGCTTCTGCTTGCTCTTTGAGGTCTAAGCTGGATTACTGTAAAGATCTTTGTGACAGCTGTGGATGTAAAAAGGGCTTTGTTAATACATGTGATTGATTGATCCTTTATGTTCTACTCTGTCTCCCTCAGTGTGATGGGTTGAAGACGGAGCTGCGGGAACTGCAGGAACTGTATGACTGCAGCCAGAGGGAGAGGGCTGAATTGGAGGAGGAGCTACTGCACTGCAAGGCAGAGCTCGAGAGGTTGGCTGGAGGGTGGCAGGTGAGAGGTCACACTGGGGTTAGAGGTCAGGTGTCACCCTAGTGATAGGAGTTAATAACGGTATATTGCATATCATTCAGGCTTTTTGGGTTTGTTCTAATTGTTTGACTGTTTTCTGACTTCAACATTTCCCTACTTGAGATTTTTGACTGTTGTGTTTACGCAAATGAAAACAAGAAATACAGCACACACATCACACATATTCTGTGTCTGTTTATTTCACATGTTATGTGTATAGATACTGTTGAAATATTACCTAATTTAGTGGATATTGAAGTGATTTCGAGAGTTAACCATCCCTGAGACCGGGTCTGGTACCTACGTCTATAGGGTAAGGAAGTATTTAGCATTTTTACAACCAAATCTAAAATTTGGATGGAAATGGCATGTTATTGTCATGTACTGTCATGTTGTGTCTTGTCTCTGTCCTTTCCCTTCACCCTGTCTCCCTCTGCTGGTCGTTGTTAGGTTACCTTTTCTCCCCCTCTTTCCCCCAGCTGTGCCTTGTCTCCTCCTAACCACCTCGTCACCCCTTTTCCCACCTGTTCCCTTTTTCCCTCTGATTAGGTCCCTATATCTCTCTCTGTTTCTGCTCCTGTCCTTGTCGGATTCTTGTTTGTTGTGTTTCATGCCTGAACCAGACTGTCGTCATGTTTGCTGTAACCTTGTCTTGTCCTGTCGGAATCTGCCGGTCCGTCTGAGCCTACCTATGTTTGGTAATTAAAGAAGCTCTGTTTAAGTTAATTCGCTTTTGGGTCCTCATTCACGCACCGTAACAGAAGAATCCGACCAAGAATGGACCCAGCGACTTCGGATCCTCTCCACTCAGCCGTCGGGATCCAGGGAGCGATGCTAGGCAGACACGAGCAGGAATTGTCTGCTGCTCGACATGCCGTTGAGACCCTGGCCACCCAAGTCTCCAACCTCACAGAACAGGTTCACCATCTCCGCCTCGATCCACCGGCCACTTCCAGGGCTTTCGAATCTCCGGAGCCCAGAATCAATAACCCGCCGTGTTACTCTGGGGAGCCCACTGAATGCCGCTCGTTCCTCACCCAGTGTGATATTGTGTTTTCTCTCCAGCCCTACACTTTCTTCAGGAGCACTGCTCGTGTCGCCTACGTCATATCTCTCCTTATTGGACGGGCTCGTGAGTGGGGCACGGCAATCTGGGAGGCAAGGGCTGAGTGTACTAACCAGTATCAGGACTTTAAGGAGGAGATGATACGGGTTTTTGATCGATCTGTTTTTGGGGAGGAGGCTTCCAGGGCCCTGTCTTCCCTATGTCAAGGTAATCGATCCATAACAGACTACTCTATTGAGTTTCGCACTCTTGCTGCCTCCAGTGGCTGGAACGAGCCGGCTTTGCTCGCTCGTTTTCTGGAGGGTCTCCGCGCAGAGGTAAAGGATGAGATTCTCTCCCGGGAGGTTCCTTCCAGCGTGGATTCCTTGATTGAACTCGCTATTCGCATTGAGCGACGGGTTGATCTTCGTCACCGAGCTCGTGGAAAGGAGCTCGCGTTCTCCGTTGCCCCCCTCTCCGCATCACTACCATCTTCCTCTGCCGGCTCGGGTGCTGAGCCCATGCAGCTGGGAGGTATCCGCATCTCGACTAAGGAGAGGGAACGGAGAATCACCAACCGCCTCTGTCTCTATTGCGGTTCCGCTGGTCATTTTGTCACTTCATGTCCAGTAAAAGGCCAGAGCTCATCAGTAAGCGGAGGGCTACTGGTGAGCGCTACTACTCCTGTCTCTCCTTCAAGATCCTGCACTACCTTGTCGGTCCATCTACGCTGGACCGGTTCGTCAGCTTCCTGCAGTGCCTTAATAGACTCTGGGGCGGAGGGCTGTTTTATGGACGAGACCTGGGCTCGGGAACATGACATTCCTCTCAGACAGTTAAAGGAGCCCACAGCCTTGTTCGCCCTGGATGGTAGTCCTCTCCCCAGGATTCAGCGTGAGACGCTACCTTTAACCCTCACTGTCTCTGGTAATCATAGTGAAACCATTTCTTTTTTAATTTTTCGTTCACCTTTTACACCTGTTGTTTTGGGCCATCCCTGGCTAGTTTGTCATAATCCTTCCATTAATTGGTCTAGTAATTCTATCCTCTCCTGGAACGTCTCTTGTCATGTGAAATGTTTAATGTCTGCTATCCCTCCTGTTTCCTCTGTCTCTTCTTCACAGGAGGAGCCTGGTGATTTGACAGGGGTGCCGGAGGAATATCACGATCTGCGCACGGTGTTCAGTCGGTCCAGGGCCACCTCTCTTCCTCCACACCGGTCGTATGATTGTAGTATTGATCTCCTTCCGGGAACCACCCCCCCCCCCGGGGTAGACTATACTCTCTGTCGGCTCCCGAACGTAAGGCTCTCGAAGATTATTTGTCTGTAGCTCTTGACGCCGGTACCATAGTCCCCTCCTCCTCTCCCGCCGGAGCGGGGTTTTTTTTTGTCAAGAAGAAGGACGGGTCTCTGCGCCCCTGCATAGATTATCGAGGGCTGAATGACATAACAGTGAAGAATCGTTATCCGCTTCCTCTTATGTCTTCAGCCTTCGAGATCCTGCAGGGAGCCAGGTTTTTCACTAAGTTGGACCTTCGTAACGCTTACCATCTCGTGCGCATCAGGGAGGGGGACGAGTGGAAGACGGCGTTTAACACTCCGTTAGGGCACTTTGAATACCGGGTTCTTCCTTTCGGCCTCGCTAACGCTCCAGCTGTCTTTCAGGCATTAGTCAATGATGTCCTGAGAGACATGCTGAACATCTTTGTTTTCGTTTACCTTGACGATATCCTGATTTTTTCACCGTCACTCCAGATTCATGTTCAGCACGTTCGACGTGTCCTCCAGCGCCTTTTAGAGAATTGTCTTTTTGTGAAGGCTGAGAAGTGCACTTTTCATGCCTCCTCCGTCACATTTCTCGGTTCTGTTATTTCCGCTGAAGGCATTAAGATGGATCCCGCTAAGGTCCAAGCTGTCATTGATTGGCCCGTCCCTAAGTCACGCGTCGAGCTGCAGCGCTTTCTCGGCTTCGCGAACTTCTATCGTCGTTTCATCCGTAATTTCGGTCAGGTGGCAGCTCCTCTCACAGCCCTTACTTCTGTCAAGACGTGCTTTAAGTGGTCCGTTTCCGCCCAGGGAGCTTTTGATCTCCTCAAGAATCGTTTTACATCCGCTCCTATCCTTGTTACACCTGACGTCTCTAGACAGTTCGTTGTCGAGGTTGACGCGTCAGAGGTGGGTGTGGGAGCCATTCTTTCTCAGCGCTCCCTCTCTGACGACAAGGTCCACCCATGCGCGTATTTTTCTCATCGCCTGTCGCCGTCGGAACGTAACTATGATGTGGGTAACCGCGAACTGCTCGCCATCCGGTTAGCCCTAGGCGAATGGCGACAGTGGTTGGAGGGGGCGACCGTTCCTTTTGTCGTTTGGACTGACCATAGGAACCTTGAGTACATCCGTTCTGCCAAACGACTTAATGCGCGTCAGGCGCGTTGGGCGCTGTTTTTCGCTCGTTTCGAGTTCGTGATTTCTTATCGTCCGGGCTCTAAGAACACCAAGCCTGATGCTTTGTCTCGTCTCTTCAGTTCTTCAGTAGCCTCCACTGACCCCGAGGGGATTCTCCCTGAGGGGCGTGTTGTCGGGTTGACTGTCTGGGGAATTGAGAGGCAGGTAAAGCAAGCGCTTACTCACACTCCGTCGCCGCGCGCTTGTCCTAGGAACCTTCTTTTCGTTCCCGTTCCTACTCGTCTGGCCGTTCTTCAGTGGGCTCACTCTGCCAAGTTAGCCGGCCACCCTGGCGTTCGGGGTACGCTTGCTTCCATTCGCCAGCGTTTTTGGTGGCCCACCCGGGAGCATGACACGCGTCGTTTCGTGGCTGCTTGTTCGGTCTGCGCGCAGACTAAGTCCGGTAACTCTCCTCCTGCCGGCCGTCTCAGGCCGCTTCCTATTCCCTCTCGACCGTGGTCTCACATCGCCTTAGATTTTGTCACCGGACTGCCTTCGTCAGCGGGGAAGACTGTTATTCTTACGGTTGTCGATAGGTTCTCTAAGGCGGCTCATTTCATTCCCCTTGCTAAGCTTCCTTCTGCTAAAGAGACGGCACAAATCATCATCGAGAATGTTTTCAGAATTCATGGCCTTCCGTCAGACGTCGTTTCGGACAGAGGTCCGCAATTCACGTCTCAATTTTGGAGGGAGTTTTTGCCGTTTGATTGGGGCTTCCGTCAGTCTCTCTTCCGGCTTTCACCCCCAGTCTAACGGTCAAGCAGAACGGGCCAATCAGACTATTGGTCGCATCTTACGCAGTCTTTCTTTTCGCAACCCTGCGTCTTGGTCAGAACAGCTCCCCTGGGCAGAATACGCCCACAACTCGCTTCCTTCGTCTGCGACCGGGCTATCTCCTTTTCAGAGTAGCCTCGGGTACCAGCCTCCGCTGTTCTCATCTCAGTTCGCCGAGTCCAGCGTCCCCTCCGCTCAGGCTTTTGTCCAACGTTGCGAGCGCACCTGGAAGAGGGTCAGGTCTGCACTTTGCCGTTATAGGACGCAGACTGTGAGGGCTGCTAATAAGCGTAGAACTAAGAGTCCTAGATATTGTCGCGGTCAGAGAGTTTGGCTCTCCACTCAGAACCTTCCCCTTAAGACGGCTTCTCGCAAGTTGACCCCGCGGTTCATTGGTCCGTTCCGTATTTCTCGGGTCATTAATCCTGTCGCAGTTCGACTTCTTCTTCCGCGATACCTTCGTCGCGTCCACCCGGTCTTCCATGTCTCCTGCATCAAGCCCGTCCTTCGCGCCCCCGCTCGTCTTCCCCCCCCCCCCCCCCCCATCCTTGTCGAGGGCGCACCCATCTACAGGGTCCGTAGAATTTTGGACATGCGTCCTCGGGGCCGTGGTCACCAGTACCTCGTAGATTGGGAGGGGTACGGTCCTGAGGAGAGGAGTTGGGTTCCCTCTCGGGACGTGCTGGACCGTGCGCTGATCGAGGATTTCCTCCGTTGCCGCCAGGTTTCCTCCTCGAGTGCGCCAGGAGGCGCTCGGTGAGTGGGGGGGTACTGTCATGTACTGTCATGTTGTGTCTTGTCTCTGTCCTTTCCCTTCACCCTGTCTCCCTCTGCTGGTCGTTGTTAGGTTACCTTTTCTCCCCCTCTTTCCCCCAGCTGTGCCTTGTCTCCTCCTAACCACCTCGTCACCCCTTTTCCCACCTGTTCCCTTTTTCCCTCTGATTAGGTCCCTATATCTCTCTCTGTTTCTGCTCCTGTCCTTGTCGGATTCTTGTTTGTTGTGTTTCATGCCTGAACCAGACTGTCGTCATGTTTGCTGTAACCTTGTCTTGTCCTGTCGGAATCTGCCGGTCCGTCTGAGCCTACCTATGTTTGGTAATTAAAGAAGCTCTGTTTAAGTTAATTCGCTTTTGGGTCCTCATTCACGCACCGTAACAGTTATAGAAGGGTCCAGACACTTGTTTTGTGATTTCACTTGTTTTTGAGAAACTTACCCCCAACCAACAATAATTTCCTCAACCTTGTTGTGTAGTATAGAGGGTTCTAAAGAAAACCCAAATTAGTCATTTTAGAAACCGAAAAGCTCTCAGTATAGTGATGCAGGTCTTTACATATTGTACACATCATATCCACAACGTTATATTCCATTTTGTGGCAACTCGAGCGATACCTCTCTGTCCATTCTACAATTAACTGCCAAAATAAAGGAAACACTTGAGTAAATGATGAATACGAAGTATATTGAAAGTAGGTGCTTCTACACATGAAGTTGTAGAATCTATGCCAAGGCGCATTGAGCTGTTCTGGCGGCTCGTGGTGGCCCAACATCAGTAATGATCCAGACTCTGACACAACTTGCTTAGGCATAGACCGAGAGGAATTTCCACGCGTCAGTGCATTAACTATTTCCCCAAATGTAGACACATTACCAGAGTCTGAGCAAGAACTCAGAAAGTAGCTTGATTTCGCTTTCTTAAAAGTGGTTATTTGCAGTTGCCTGAAAGCCTCCAATCAGCAACCGAGTCAGTTGGCCCAGGCCAGGCAGGACTGATTTGTCATCATAAAGAGATTTGAAAGTTCTATAAAGTACCAAGCGTTTGTTATATTTTTTGAAGGTGTTTGAAGATGGCCTGTTTATCTGCCATAGAGATAAAAAACTGACAATTGGGGAAATCTCTGAGTAATACATTTATTGAACTAGGCAAGGCAAGAACAAATTCTTATTTACAATGACTGCCAAACCTGGACGATGCTGGGCCAATTGTGCGCCGCCCTATGGGACTCCCAATCACGGCCAGATGTGATACAGCCTGGATTTGAACCAGGGACTGTAATGACACCTCCTGCACTGAGATGCAGTGCTTTAGACCGCTGCACCACTCAGGAACCCCAAGATACATATATCATGAAGAAACCCTTGGGGAGAAAAACAAATGTAAAAATTATAATTTTACGAGGATCAGGTCTGTTTGGCATTTCTAATACATGCAACATGACAGTGATCACTGAGCTAATTTGCAAAGACACCACCGGAATAGTACTTATGGGGCAAGTTTTCAGAATTAGGTCAATCAGAGAGGATTTTGCGTTTTTCTTCTTTTACATGAATCCATGTGTCTTCTGAAATAAGTTGAGTCAAGTCAAGACAAATATTCTTGAAATGATCTGAGGCCAGGGTAAACGAATCTATGTTAAAATCCCGTAAAACAACTAATTCAGATGACAGAAAATACCTTACCAATAATTGTATGTGTGGGGTACAGAGATGAGGTAGTAATCCAAAATCATGTTATCATTGCACACAGAGTGAGTCCATGCAACTTTATTATGTGACTTGTCAAGCCAATTCTTACTTATTTCGGCTACCATAACAAAGAGGTTGAATACTTATTGACTCAAAACATTTCAGCTTTTAATTTTTAATCAATTTGTAAAAATGTCTAAAACATAATTCAACATTACGGGGTATTGTGTGTAGGCCATTGACAAAAAAAAGTCTCAATTTACTACAATTTAAATTCAGGCTGTAGCACAACAAAATGTGGAAAAGGTCAAAGGGTGTGAATACTTTCTGAAGGCACTGTATATCAATATACATACATATATGTATGTATATACATGACTGTATATTATAATATGCTTTGATATAAGCTGGCAATGACTGTCAGATCATATCAGAGAACATGCTATGATCTCTGTCTGTATGTGGCAATGCAAATTGCCCTCCACTTTGTCTGTCATGCCCTCCCTATGGCAGCACTGTCCCTTGTGTCAAACTGTCTGCCTGTCCCAGTCTACAAATACTGTCCCTGTGCGTTGTATTATATGTCCACACGCTTTATGTGTTTTACCGTGGACTTGGGAAATTATTATTTTTTTAAAATTGTTTTACCTTTATTGAACTAGGCAAGTCAGCTAAGAACACATTTTTATTTACAATGACAGCCTAGCCCAGCCAAATGATGCTGTGCCAATTGTGCACTCCCAATCACAGCCAGATGTGACTCAGCCTTGATTTGAACCAGGGATTGTAGTGACACCTCTTGCACTGAGATGAAGTGCTTTAGACCGCTGCACCACTCGAGAGCCCCAATGAATAAGGAAAGAGTTAGGAGATTTTCACCATGTGTTTCAACATCTTGTTTTGTGTCACTATTTTTCATTGTTGTTTGTTTTGTCACCACAGACAATTTCAGTCACGTATGCACATAAATAATCACATGCATTGTACTAATATATTCCATCATTTTTTTCTTAAAACCTTTGAAAAAATATGGTGGCTTACTTTGGCATAATAAATTCTTATGTACTGTCGATCAGTCGAATTGACGGAATCTATCTATCTAGATTTCCATCCCTACCCTATTTGTATCAGTCCATACCATAACTCCCCTATCCCTTCATAGCAAGGCCATATCATGTTTCATTTTGGATTCATTTGGGTGATTTGTGGTGTCCGTATGTAAACGTTTTTGCCCTCCACTCATTTATTATTTTGTTCTCTCCATTGCCCCTCCATCTTCATCCACCCCCTCCCTCCTTTTCTTCCCCTAATCCAGAGCAACCTCCATTCGTCTGAGTCCCCTGTTCTCTCCATCCCCTTCATAGGAATGATTGTAATATTGGGAGTGGTTTGGTGCTGGTTGTCCGAGCTGGCGTTCCAGAAAGCAAGGTAGGAGGAAGAATACTTCTCTGTCTGTCGATCCTCTGCACTTTGTTATGTCCATATAGATAGTTGCTGTACGTCAAATTAAGGCCCTATCTTAAAGTAAAGTAACTTGCAGGGGAATGGAGGCATTTTACAAGCTAGGCCATATAAAACAATCTAAACAAACCCTAAATACATGCCCTGGGTGTTTGTCATACAGAAACTGCTACTTTGAATAACTTTGAATACTTTTTTTCGGAGCCAATGCTAATTTGGGACTAGGCCCTGCCATTAACATTGCCATGGTAATGACGCAAGCTGCAACTTCATTGACTGGGTCCAGACATTTGGAACATTGACTTATTATTGTACAGTAAGGGGAGTGAGAGCTCTCACATCCAAATATTAAAGGGTTACCACCCTAGAAATGAAACGTGTTACATCATCATGATAATTGTGTGTAACTTTGTTTGTTAGCTAGCTAGCAAGCTTGACCAGAGAGAGAGCACTGCGGGTTTTGAAGTCAATTTATCTGCAACAGATTTCCACAAAGATTTTCATTTTTTAAATGTAACCTTTATCTAACTAGGCAAGCCGGTTTTTCAAATTCTTATTTACAATGACGGCCTAGGAACAGTGGGTTAAATGCCTTGTTCAGGGGCAAAACGACAGATTTTTACCTTATCAGCTCAGGGATTCGATCTAGCAACCTTTCGGTTACTGGCCCAACGCTCTAACCACTAGGCTACCTGCCGCCACATGTTTCTCCCAATCTTATTATAATTACAGAAACATTTGTTTGCCAAAAATGTTGTTCTCACATATTAGTTATTGAACACTGTAAATAATAGGAATTAGTGGTTTGGGGTGGATTATTCCTTTAAGCAAAATTACTGTGAAATACAAGATGCATTTGCATTGAAACCTTGATACTCATTGTGCAATATAGCTAAGCCCTGTTAAACGTCAAAGTAAACGATATTCAATATTAGCTACAGTAGGCCTAGGCTATGTAGACATATACTACTGTTCAAAAGTTTGGGGTCACTTAGAAATGTCCTTGTTTTTTAAAGAAAAGCAAATAAAAGGCGGGTTAAAATAACATCAAATTGATCAGAAATACAGTATAGACATGGTTCATGTTGTAAATGTGTCATGTATTGTCATGTTGTGTCTTTCTGTCCTTTCCTTTCACCCTGTCTCCCTCTGCTGGTCGTATTAGGTTACCTTTTCTCCCCCGCTTTCCCCCAGCTGTTCCTTGTCTCCTCTTGACTACCTCGTCACCCCTTCTCCCACCTGTTCCCCTTTTCCCTCTGATTAGTCCCCTATATCTCTCTCTGTTTTTGTTCCTGTCCTTGTCGGATTCTTGTTTGTTGTGTTTCATGCCTGAGCCAGACTATCGTCATGTTTGCTGTAACCTTGTCCTGTCCTGTCGGAATCTGCCGGTCTATCTGAGCCTACCACAGTTTGGTTATTAAAGAAGCTCTGTTTAAGTTAGTTCGCTTTTGGGTCCTCATTCACTCACCGTAACAGAAGAATCCGACCAAGAATGGACCCAGCGACTTCGGATCCTCTCCACTCAGCCGTCGAGATCCAGGGAGCGATGCTAGGCAGACACGAGCAGGAATTGTCTGCTGCTCGACATGCCGTTGAGACCCTGGCCACCCAAGTCTCCAACCTCACAGAACAGGTTCACCATCTCCGCCTCGATCCACCGGCCACTTCCAGGGCTTTCGAATCTCCGGAGCCCAGAATCAATAACCCGCCGTGTTACTCTGGGGAGCCCACTGAATGCCGCTCGTTCCTCACCCAGTGTGATATTGTGTTTTCTCTCCAGCCCAACACTTACTCCAGGAGCACTGCTCGTGTCGCCTACGTCATATCTCTCCTTATTGGACGGGCTCGTGAGTGGGGCACGGCAATCTGGGAGGCAAGGGCTGAGTGTACTAACCAGTATCAGGACTTTAAGGAGGAGATGATACGGGTTTTTGATCGATCTGTTTTTGGGGAGGAGGCTTCCAGGGCCCTGTCTTCCCTATGTCAAGGTAATCGATCCATAACAGACTACTCTATTGAGTTTCGCACTCTTGCTGCCTCCAGTGGCTGGAACGAGCCGGCTTTGCTCGCTCGTTTTCTGGAGGGTCTCCGCGCAGAGGTAAAGGATGAGATTCTCTCCCGGGAGGTCCCTTCCAGCGTGGATTCCCTGATTGAACTCGCTATTCGCATTGAGCGACGGGTTGATCTTCGTCACCGAGCTCGTGGAAAGGAGCTCGCGTTCTCCGTTGCCCCCCTCTCCGCATCACTACCATCTTCCTCTGCCGGCTCGGGAGCTGAGCCTATGCAGCTGGGAGGTATCCGCATCTCGACTAAGGAGAGGGAACGGAGAATCACCAACCGCCTCTGTCTCTATTGCGGTTCTGCTGGTCATTTTGTCACTTCATGTCCAGTAAAAGCCAGAGCTCATCAGTAAGCGGAGGGCTACTGGTGAGCGCTACTACTCCTGTCTCTCCTTCAAGATCCTGCACTACCTTGTCGGTCCATCTACGCTGGACCGGTTCGTCAGCTTCCTGCAGTGCCTTAATAGACTCTGGGGCGGAGGGCTGTTTTATGGACGAGACCTGGGCTCGGGAACATGACATTCCTCTCAGACAGTTAAGGGAGTCCACGGCCTTGTTCGCCCTGGATGGTAGTCCTCTCCCCAGGATTCAGCGTGAGACGCTACCTTTAACCCTCACTGTTTCTGGTAATCATAGCGAAACCATTTCTTTTTTGATTTTTCGTTCACCTTTTACACCTGTTGTTTTGGGCCATCCCTGGCTAGTTTGTCATAATCCTTCCATTAATTGGTCTAGTAATTCTATCCTCTCCTGGAACGTCTCTTGTCATGTGAAATGTTTAATGTCTGCTATCCCTCCTGTTTCCTCTGTCTCTTCTTCACAGGAGGAGCCTGGTGATTTGACAGGGGTGCCGGAGGAATATCACGATCTGCGCACGGTGTTCAGTCGGTCCAGGGCCACCTCTCTTCCTCCACACCGGTCGTATGATTGTAGTATTGATCTCCTTCCGGGAACCACTCCCCCCCGGGGTAGACTATACTCTCTGTCGGCTCCCGAACGTAAGGCTCTCGAGGATTATTTGTCTGTAGCTCTTGACGCCGGTACCATAGTCCCCTCCTCCTCTCCCGCCGGAGCGGGGTTTTTTTTTGTCAAGAAGAAGGACGGGTCTCTGCGCCCCTGCATAGATTATCGAGGGCTGAATGACATAACAGTTAAGAATCGTTATCCGCTTCCTCTTATGTCTTCAGCCTTCGAGATCCTGCAGGGAGCCAGGTTTTTCACTAAGTTGGACCTTCGTAACGCTTACCATCTCGTGCGCATCAGGGAGGGGGACGAGTGGAAGACGGCGTTTAACACTCCGTTCGGCCTCGCTAACGCTCCAGCTGTCTTTCAGGCATTAGTCAATGATGTCCTGAGAGACATGCTGAACATCTTTGTTTTCGTTTACCTTGACGATATCCTGATTTTTTCACCGTCACTCCAGATTCATCTTCAGCACGTTCGACGTGTCCTCCAGCGCCTTTTAGAGAATTGTCTTTTTGTGAAGGCTGAGAAGTGCACTTTTCATGCCTCCTCCGTCACATTTCTCGGTTCTGTTATTTCCGCTGAAGGCATTAAGATGGATCCCGCTAAGGTCCAAGCTGTCATTGATTGGCCCGCCCCTAAGTCACGCGTCGAGCTGCAGCGCTTTCTCGGCTTCGCGAACTTCTATCGTCGTTTCATCCGTAATTTCGGTCAGGTGGCAGCTCCTCTCACAGCCCTTACTTCTGTCAAGACGTGCTTTAAGTGGTCCGTTTCCGCCCAGGGAGCTTTTGATCTCCTCAAGAATCGTTTTACATCCGCTCCTATCCTTGTTACACCTGACGTCTCTAGACAGTTCGTTGTCGAGGTTGACGCGTCAGAGGTGGGCGTGGGAGCCATTCTTTCTCAGCGCTCCCTCTCTGACGACAAGGTCCACCCATGCGCGTATTTTTCTCATCGCCTGTCGCCGTCGGAACGTAACTATGATGTGGGAAACCGCGAACTGCTCGCCATCCGGTTAGCCCTAGGCGAATGGCGACAGTGGTTGGAGGGGGCTACCGTTCCTTTTGTCGTTTGGACTGACCATAGGAACCTTGAGTACATCCGTTCTGCCAAACGACTTAATGCGCGTCAGGCGCGTTGGGCGCTGTTTTTCGCTCGTTTCGAGTTCGTGATTTCTTATCGTCCGGGCTCTAAGAACACCAAGCCTGATGCTTTATCTCGTCTCTTCAGTTCTTCAGTAGCCTCCACTGACCCCGAGGGGATTCTCCCTGAGGGGCGTGTTGTCGGGTTGACTGTCTGGGGAATTGAGAGGCAGGTAAAGCAAGCGCTCACTCACACTCCGTCGCCGCGCGCTTGTCCTAGGAACCTTCTTTTCGTTCCCGTTCCTACTCGTCTGGCCGTTCTTCAGTGGGCTCACTCTGCCAAGTTAGCCGGCCACCCTGGCGTTCGGGGTACGCTTGCTTCCATTCGCCAGCGTTTTTGGTGGCCCACCCGGGAGCATGACACGCGTCGTTTCGTGGCTGCTTGTTCGGTCTGCGCGCAGACTAAGTCCGGTAACTCCCCTCCTGCCGGCCGTCTCAGGCCGCTTCCCATTCCCTCTCGACCGTGGTCTCACATCGCCTTAGATTTTGTCATCGGACTGCCTTCGTCAGCGGGGAAGACTGTTATTCTTACGGTTGTCGATAGGTTCTCTAAGGCGGCTCATTTCATTCCCCTTGCTAAGCTTCCTTCTGCTAAAGAGACGGCACAAATCATCATCGAGAATGTTTTCAGAATTCATGGCCTTCCGTCAGACGTCGTTTCGGACAGAGGTCCGCAATTCACGTCTCAATTTTGGAGGGAGTTTTGCCGTTTGATTGGGGCTTCCGTCAGTCTCTCTTCCGGCTTTCACCCCCAGTCTAACGGTCAAGCAGAACGGGCCAATCAGACTATTGGTCGCATCTTACGCAGTCTTTCTTTTCGCAACCCTGCGTCTTGGTCAGAACAGCTCCCCTGGGCAGAATACGCCCACAACTCGCTTCCTTCGTCTGCGACCGGGCTATCTCCTTTTCAGAGTAGCCTCGGGTACCAGCCTCCGCTGTTCTCATCTCAGTTCGCCGAGTCCAGCGTCCCCTCCGCTCAGGCTTTTGTCCAACGTTGCGAGCGCACCTGGAAGAGGGTCAGGTCTGCACTTTGCCGTTATAGGACGCAGACTGTGAGGGCTGCTAATAAGCGTAGAACTAAGAGTCCTAGATATTGTCGCGGTCAGAGAGTTTGGCTCTCCACTCAGAACCTTCCCCTTAAGACGGCTTCTCGCAAGTTGACCCCGCGGTTCATTGGTCCGTTCCGTATTTCTCGGGTCATTAATCCTGTCGCAGTTCGACTTCTTCTTCCGCGATACCTTCGTCGCGTCCACCCGGTCTTCCATGTCTCCTGTATTAAGCCCGTTCTTCCCCCCCCCCCCATCCTTGTCGAGGGCGCACCCATCTACAGGGTCCGCAGGATTTTGGACATGCGTCCTCGGGGCCGTGGTCACCAGTACCTTGTTGATTGGGAGGGGTACGGTCCTGAGGAGAGGAGTTGGGTTCCCTCTCGGGACGTGCTGGACCGTGCGCTGATCGAGGATTTCCTCCGTTGCCGCCAGGTTTCCTCCTCGAGTGCGCCAGGAGGCGCTCGGTGAGTGGGGGGGTACTGTCATGTATTGTCATGTTGTGTCTTTCTGTCCTTTCCTTTCACCCTGTCTCCCTCTGCTGGTCGTATTAGGTTACCTTTTCTCCCCCGCTTTCCCCCAGCTGTTCCTTGTCTCCTCTTGACTACCTCGTCACCCCTTCTCCCACCTGTTCCCCTTTTCCCTCTGATTAGTCCCCTATATCTCTCTCTGTTTTTGTTCCTGTCCTTGTCGGATTCTTGTTTGTTGTGTTTCATGCCTGAGCCAGACTATCGTCATGTTTGCTGTAACCTTGTCCTGTCCTGTCGGAATCTGCCGGTCTATCTGAGCCTACCACAGTTTGGTTATTAAAGAAGCTCTGTTTAAGTTAGTTCGCTTTTGGGTCCTCATTCACTCACCGTAACAAAATGACTATTGTAGCTGGAAACGGAAGATTTTTTAAAATGTCATTTCTACATAGCCGTACAGAGGCCCATTATCAACAACCATCACTCCTGTGTTTCAATGCCACGTTGTGTTAGCTAATCCAAGTCATTTTAAAAGGTTAATTGATCATTAGAAAACCATTTTGCAATTATGTTAGCACAATTCAAAATAAATAGTACCCGCAAAACACCAGTATCAACGTTAACAGTGAAGAGGCGACTCCGGGAGACTGGCCTTCTAGTGTCTGTGTTCTTTTTCCCATTTTAATATATATTTTTTTTAATTGGCCAGTCTGAGATATGGCTTTTTCTTTGCAAATCTGCCTAGAAGGCCAGCATCCCGGAGTCGCCTCTTCACTGTTGATGTTGAGACTGGTGTTTTGCGGGTACTATTTAATGAAGCTGCCAGTTGAGGACTTGCCTTTGTTACAACTATGAAACAGAAAGCATTGGTGTTGGATCCCGGTATAAGCTTCTCTTATAACTACAAAATACAAATAAATACCCCAACCACCAAGAAGTACGGTCAGTAAGATGCATAGTCAAATGACAAAAACATCAGTAGCCTAAACATCATTAAAAGCACCAAGTGTGCTTGATAATGGAGAATATCATCACAAAAGCAATAATGGCATTATGAATATAAGTGTTGATATGACAGCTGTCAAAAAGTTAGCTTTCAGTTGGAGCATGTCCATGTCACATAGCCTAAACAACGAAAGCTGTTGAGTGCATTGCTGATTTTATGTCTTGCTTGAGATGTAGGGCCGGCTCCCTCAGTGATGACATTTGTGGTGATAATAGCCCGTAGAATTTTCACCGGATTGTTCTATTCCAAACCCTGCCATCCTCTCTCCTGTCTCGCCGTTTCATTTGGTGGTGGCGTGGGCACCTGCACAGTGCAGACAGTTCTAGCTTTCTTTTTTTTTTAGCTTAAGCTCCGGAGGTGAAGATTCAGGTTGAGGCTCAGAATCAGAAGAATACTCAACAGAGAAGTCATCATGATTCATTTCCTCCCCTCCATCAGAAGTCGTTTTAATTAAGATTTTGTAGAAACGCTAACGAGTGCATCCATTCGTCTTGGTCTTCGTGACATTGTAAATTAGGCACGCTCTCACTGTGTACACCAAGTAGGCCAGAGTAGACTGATATAGTACATAACATTTTGAGATTATATAATTAGAATAGTTCAATACAATATGATGGACCGCCCTGTTCTTCATTCACAATTGGTGATTACATAGATTACACTTCCATTTTCCCCATCATACTTTAAGCCTACTTCATGTATTTCATCTCTTACTATACTGAACAAAAATATAAAATGCAACATGCAACAATTTCAAAGATTTTGCTGAGTTACAGTTCATATAAGGAAATAAATCAATGGAAAAACATTCATTAGGCCCTAGTCTATGGATTTCACATGACTGGGCAGGCAATCAGAGTGAGTTTGGCATCATCGACTATCGGGAGAAGGAGGGGATCAGGCCCTAATGTCGAGAGAAGGAGGGGATCAGGCCCTAATGTCGAGAGAAGGAGGGGATCAGGCCCTAATGTCGAGAGAAGGAGGGGGATCAGGCCCTAATGTCGAGAGAAGGAGGGGGATCAGGCCCTAATGTCGAGAGAAGGCGGGGCAATGGGGAAAACCATATACGACATGCCATCCTAAAACGGTCTATAACACCAGTTCTAACAATGGCAAGGACAGAGTGGGGCATGACTTTAAAGATTGCACAGTAATACATTCATGAGCAGTCCAAATGAGTGCTTTAGCAGTTCTACTGTGGGTTTTATAGTAACGACATGTGACTATACAAATGTGTTAGCCTGACTGTTAATGTGGCATGAACACAACCAGTCATGGTGTATTCATCTGATTGTAAAACAAATAACTTAGTAGTAATAGGTTACCTTCGCAAGTTAGTCCAAAATAGCATCCGATCGACTGAAACAGCACCCTTCTGTCTTGTAGCCCCATGTATCTGATGTGGTTTGGTCAAAAAATGATGTCATGCCATACTCTTTTAGTCCAGACAGCATCAGATACATGGGCTACACATCCTGAGATAGAGAGACGCTGTTTCGCTTGCTCAGATGCTTTATCTGACAATGATGGGTCTTTCTGACAGCGCCTGTCTCAGTCAAATAAATTATCAATATTTGATTGTTTTATTTGGACAGGCAAGGAGGTACGTTAGGGCGGGCCAGGAACCCTAAGGCCCTCCCATAACACCGGCTCTGCCCTGGCTGTAAATGTAGGCAATAAATTGCAAAAGCAGGACATCCGCTGTTTCCCATTGAGCTAAACTCTTTGAAAATGGCAAGTTTACGTTCTCATCCATAAACGCACGTCAAGTGCAAGTGTGCTGTTCAGCAATGTAAAGGAAGCTTTATGTGAGTTGAGGGCTTGCGAAGTTCACATTGCATACAGCACCTGTCATCCCAACATCTGAAATGTGTTTCTTGCACAGTGAAATTCGCTACTGCAGCTATGGCCTACTCTTTTAGTTAAAAACACCTTACAAGTACAGTTATTTCTGAAATGTTGCATGTGCAGGATAATGGAAAGACACAATGTACAAAATATATTGATGGGGAGAGTTTAAAGGTGAAAGAATAGACCTATGGCTAGTAGGCTACGACAGTGTGATGCTGATCAAATTCACAACCATTAGGAAAATAGAAATTCCAGCAACCGGTCACCTACATAATGATTAATCGTTTATCAATGGGAGTTAAGCATGTGGTGGTCAATGCTGACAATACATTTTAATTTGAGTGCGTAAACTCTAGAAACCGACAGAATTGTCCTCTCTTGCAAAGTGGTAAATCCACTACAGTAGTCCCGTTAGGCATAATATTATGCCTACGAATGATGGTTAAGAATGAGCTTTTAAATAGGTAGCCTTCATCTTTAGCCTATTCATCTTCACTTGTCTCCTGCGCAATAACGCACTTTCGCTTGCCTCTCCGCTGACCTTTTAGCAATTCCTCTAAGCTTTGTTGAGTCATAGGGGAAAACTAGGCTACATCTTTTTGGGCAGTTATTTTGAATACGTTTTGCTACTATTAGCCTATTTGAGGAGAGAAGCAACCTTGCTTTTGGTTGCTGGATGTAAATACAGCATAGGCTAAATCAACTGGTGGGGAAAAGTTTGACAGGAGATGAATTGATACATTGTTGCACGGACAGTATGCACTGGAGAGGCAGATATCTGTAGTCTACTGAGAAAAATAAGATCCAAAAGAGTTCCCAACCATTAGAAAAATAGAAATGACCTGCAAACCACTTGAGAATCAAGCGTTACAGGCCATCATAAATCAGCAATCTAAAATGTTTCTACCCGGTCACTGATGTAATAATATGAACCCAAAAGCATGGCGATTTACAGTTACAGTTAGAACCTAGTGTTTCTATTTCCCTTTAAAGTAAAGTAAGACAGATGCTGGTTCAAATCCATCTCGAGGACCACGAAGATTGTCCGAAATGTTTATTTTGGTTACTACTGCTGTTGTGTAGTTTTGGTTTGATCAGGTGTTCAGAGTTGACATAGGAGTTGAGATATATCATTGATACTCTATGTTTAAGAAATAAGGAGAATATACCACGGCTAAGGGCTGTCCTTACTCACGACACAACGCGGAGTGCCTGAATACAGCCCTTAGTCGTGGTATATTGGCCATATACCACAAACCCCTGAGATGCGTTATTGCTATTATAAACTGGTTACCAACATAATTAGAGCTGTCAAAATAAATGTTTTGTCATACCCGTGTGTATACAGTCTGATATACCACGGGTGTCAGCAAATCAGCATTCAGGGCTCAAACCACCCAGTTTATAAATGTGGATAATTACTAGTCTCGTGCCAGTCAGTTTGTGCTTTAGCCAAGTCTCTTCATTCATTGTCAGGTCAGGCAGAGAGAAGTTGGCTACAGCACATACAGTATGGTACCAGACAAAGTAAATTGCTAGCTAGAGGGTGGCAATTAGAAAGTCCCATTTATCGTAAGATGTAAATGCATAAAACATACCAAGTATTTTTGAGTGACAGACATGGGACGGTAGGTAGTTTCACACAGTGCTTTCATGTATGACATCGCTGTTATATTTTAGATAATTTTTGTTGTTACGTCAGCAAATAATTTAATGCCGAATGTGTACATATTTGTGATTTAAATATTTGGTGACAGTTTTCAGTGCACGTTTGGCGTAAATGTGTTTGTGTGTGCATGTTTATTTCATATTTGTATTTATTGTATGCCTTACTAAGTGTGCAAAGGTCTCTAAAATCCACCCCTAACCTTTGTCTCTGCTTCCTCAGGGGAGTGATATAGAATGGAACCCTATTCTGACAGTCACCTCAGCAACAGCTGCGCTTCTGATCATGGTTAGCTTGTTGAGAGCCTTGACCTGATGTTGAGCAGAAAGACAACAACTGTATACGGACAAAGACAGTGATGTCTGCTTATAGACCGCTACCTTCCATTCTACCCTCCTATCACGTCTATCTGGGACCCTACCAGGGCGCCAACAACAGATCAGACACCATTCCTCTAATTCATAGCTTGGAAGCAGCAAAATATATTTAACTATTCAGAAAAACACAGGATTTGTGAAAGGAATGTTCTGAAATTGGTAGATAAAGTGATGTGCTGCCACAGCTTTTCAGATGAAAACAGATGGATTCATTTTCTCCCCTGTTCTGGGGAACACATGTCAAGACTTATTAAGAGAGTGTCTTCGTGAAGCTAAGAAGAGAGTGTGAATACATAGTTTCAATGGGAGAGTACCTGTTGAGCCTAAATCTATGTCTACTCCTGTCGTATCCTATTCCTTTCCTGTCTCTCTGTTGATTTGCTTAAGTCCTCCTGAGTTTGAATGTCCAGTATTATTCTTATACAACACTCACCTTGTCTTTCTACATTAATTTATTATGCTACTATCAATGTTGAGTCCTCTATTGATTTGCCTTTGTGATTAGTTCTCTTTAACAATAGCAACCTCTGCATCTTGCACAATTGCTGAATAAAGCTCTTTAACTCATGATATTGTAAATAAGTACTAACAGAAATGTTCTTCAAATATAATTATATCTATGTGTACTGAATTATTTAAAGCGCCTGTCGAACTCATTCCACGGAGGACCAAGTGTCTGCAGGTTTTCGCCCTTGTACTAATTCGTAAGCAACTCCCCTCACTTGGTTGTCTAGGCAATATTTTAAAAAATAACAAAGACAATCGGCACTCCGTGAAATGAGTTTGACACCTCTGATTTAAAGGAATATGTCAAATACATGAAATAATGATGTATTTTGAATAGCTTGTGTCTTGTGAATAGCTAAAACCCTAGGGATTTCTCTGAATTAAAGTGAAATTAGTCATGAAGGTCTAGTCTAGAGTGGCAGATACTTTCCCCTAAAGGCAATAACTAATTTATAACACATACACTATGTTCTCATCAATTATACACTGTTGTGAAAAAGTTTTTGCCCCCTTTCTGATTCTCTACTTTTGCATATTTTTGATACTGAATGTTATCAGATCTTCAACCAAAACCTAACATTAGATAAAGACCTGAGTGAATGAATAACGCACCAATTACATACTTATTTCATAAACAATGTTATGCAACACCCAATAGGTGAAAAAGTAGTTGCCCCCCTTACGCTCAATAACTGGTTGTGCCACCTTTAGCTGCAATTACTCCACCCAAACGTTTCCTGTAGTTGTTAGGCCATTCTACAAATGTCACTGAGTTAAAGCAGATCTGCATGGAAGTGTGGGACAAGATTCTTTCACAGTGAAGTGAGAGACTGATCAACAACTACAGGTAGTGTTTGGTTGTAGTCATTGTAGCTAAAAGTGGCACAACCAGTCATTGAGTGTAAGGGGTCAGTTATTTTTTCACACAGGGGAACTGGGTGTTGCATAACTTTTGTAATTAAATCATTAAAATATGTTTGTTATTTGTAAGCTCAGGTTCCCTTTATCTAATATTAGGTTTTGGTTGAAGATCTGATAATATTCAGTATAAAAAAATAGGCATAAGTAGAGAAAATCAGAGGGGCAAATACTTTCACGGCACTCTACATGTACATTTACTTAAAAATATAAAAATCATTCCACTCGTTCTATCTTTAGTGAGGATGAGGATGTTCAATCTTTGTGTCGAAGTTGTAAATACCTATTTGTTATGGTTTCCTCATTAAAGAGAGAAGAGTATGTGAGATAAGCTCAGCTCTTCTAAAGCACCTGTCAACCCTAGCCCGGTGTTTCAAGCCTATGTTTAACCACCACCTCACCCACATAGGAGTGTCCTAGCTATGTTTGTCCACAGTCACAGTCACTTTAAAAAAAATGAATTTAATTTAGCCCAGGGCACTGTCAAACAGACTTGGGTTAAAAATCTCAAATCAGTTCAAATACCTCATCCGTGCTTGATTGAGCTTGTTTGTTGAATGCACCAATACAAAAGTCCCAAAATTGCAAACCACACCCATCTGGCACTTCAGGCAGGCTAGAGAAAACACTCAGAGTATTTGAAAGACGTCAAATAGTATTCAAATAGTATTTGAACCCAGGTCTGTCGCCGGTAAAGCCTGCATGACTGCACTGTCATACTATGACAGTGGAATCAACCTCCCCCCCAAAAAATAAATTCAGATGCCAGATTAATAAACAAGTCCACTCACATTCCAAGTAGGGTCACATCTGGAGGTGTCTCTGACACGTCTTTGATGTCTTCACCAGTTCCCCTTGAAATCTGAAATGGTTTGTGCAGTAACACATTAGTGTTAAATCACCTATTTGTAATGTATTGATCATGTTATCTACTTATTTGAACATACAGTAGCAGCTATTCAGTGGGTATTTAACTTTGAACTTGTGAATATTTACAAAACACCTGTACGCACTAATCATAATTGAGTTTTCCCTGTATCCTCTCTCTTTTATTACTCAAAATACTATTATTATTCAGTATTACTACTCTCGTTAAAATGTATATAAAAAGGAACCTACAGGTGTTTTTATGAGAAGGACAAGCGGCTTTAGTGTCTTTGCTTGGTGTTTGCACATGTAGTTGAGACTGAGATGTCATTCAAATGAATTGTTCAGATTGTTCTAGTTCCAGGTACACAGCATGAGAATGTTGACAGTCAGCATTCCATAGTTTAATGCTCTTGTGGTCATACCAGAGATAGTACATTTACTTTCTACCATATCTGGTCATAACATGACAATAAGGATGAGTGTGGTGGTGGCAGAGTAGACTAAGTGGCAGCTAAACCAGTTTGATTGCAGAAACCATTCTTGAAATTGGATTGTTATGTCAATTATGTTCATTTTCTTTGCTAATTCAAAATATGTCTAGATTGAACTGTCACATTCAAATCCAAGGCAGCATTTTAATGGTTTTAACTTCTCTGATAACACCTGGGAAATTTTGTGACACAGTAAAAGTATAACTACTTCCGAATGTAAAAAAACGCATGCTACATACAGTCTAAGAGAAATGTTATAGTTCATTTATGTTTAATATGATGTTTCTGTTCTACTCTGTATTTGATGTAAATAGTCAGAAGTGGTATAGAGTAATGGGAGAGATATATTTCTCCATTTGTAATAGATTTGTAGAAAGTCGATCTATTTTGAAAGAGCAGTGTATATTTGATAGCCAAATTAAGCTATATGTAAAAGCCTATTCATGGTGAGTTTATATTGATAATTGTTTTCCATACTTATGTTTGGTTGAGTAATCACTGGATGCATATAGAGGTTTTTCTTCTTTCTTATTTGCCAGTATAAGTATGCTATCGCTAAAAATAAACAACCCACCAAAAGCAATACTGATCCTGCATTTCCTTGAGTTGTATATTTGCCCATGTTACAGATACAAATGTATCTTCATTTTTGTTGTGGGAGATCTAATAGTAGACAACAGTTAGTTCTCATTCAAGGTCCTACATCTTGACAGGCAAGGTAGAACTTAGTGACTCACCTCTTCCGAAAAATTATAATGCTGCTCAACTTACTAAACTTCAGTCCCTAATTCCTATATGACTGCAATAGTGCATATGAATGTTGCTTTATCCTGAACACAATTGTTTAAGCTTATTTTACCTATGCTTCATAGCAAATGCTATTGTATGTATATGAGTTATGAGCCTCTATTTCAGAGTTCTCAGTTTGCTGCTTTGCAATTGTTTCCCTTTGACTTTGTTGTTTTGAATATACAGTAGTTGTGGTCATTTTGATACCTGGAGGTATATTTTGTACCGTAAATGATTAGAAAAGTAAATTATAATCCATATGTGTCAGTGCCAATGATACGTATTAACACATAGAGTGCATTCAGAAAGTATTCAGACCCCTTGACTTTTTCTACAATGTATTATTCTAAAGTGGATTTTTTTTAAATCACGCAAAAAAACTCTATACACCATACCCCATAATGACAAAGCAAAAACAGGTTTTATATAAATGTTTGCAAATGTATAAATAAAAAAAACTGATATCACATTTACATACGTTTTCAGACCCTTTACTCAGTACTTTGTTGAAGTACCTTTGGCAGAGATTACAGCCTCAAGTCTTCTTGGGTATGACGCTACAAATTTGGCACACTTGTATTTTGGGAGTTTCTCACATTCTTTTCTGCAGATCCTCTCAATGTCAGGTAGGACGGGGAGCGTTGCTGCAGAGCTATTTTCAGGTGTCTCCAGAGATGTTCGATCGGGTTCAAATCCGGGATCTGGATGGGCCACTCAAGGACATTCAGACTTGTCCCGAAGACACTCCTGCGTTCTCTTGGCTGTGTGTTAGGGTCGTTGTCCTGTTGGAAGGTGAACCTTTGCCCGAGTCTGAGATCCTCGTGCACTCTGGAGCAGGTTTTCATCAAGGATCTCTCTGTACTTTCCTCCTTTCATCTTTCCCTCGATCCTGACTAGTCTCCCAGTCCCTGCTGCTGAAAAACATCTCCACAGCATGAAACAGCCACCAACATGCTTCACCGTAGGAATGGTACCAGGTTTCTTCCAGACGTGACACTTGGCATTAAGGCCAAAGAGTTCAATCTTGGTTTCATCAGACCAGAGAATCCAGTTTATCATGGTCTGAGAGTATTTAGGTGCCTTTTGGCAAACCACAAGCAGGCTGTCATGTGCCTTTCACTGAGGAGTGGCTTCCATCTGGCCACTCTACCATAAAGTACTGATTGATGTAGTGCTGCAGAGATGGTTGTCCTTCTGGAAGGTTCTCCCACCTCCACAGAGGAATTTTATAGCTCTATCAGAGTGACCATCAGGTTCTTGGTCACTTCCCTGACCAAGGCCCTTCTCCCCCGATTGCTCAGTTTGGCCCGGGCAGCCAGATCTAGGAAGAGTCTTGGTGGTTTTAAAGTTCTTCAATTTAAGGATGATGGAGGCCACTGTGTTCTTGGGGACCGTCAATGCTGCAGAAATGTTTTGGTACCCTTCCCCAGATCTGTGCCTTAACACTATCCTGTTTCTGAGCTCTACAGACAATTCCTTTGACCTCATGGCTTTGTTTTTGCTCTGACATCCACTGTCAACTGTCAACTGACCGTATATAGGCAGGTGTGTGCCTTTCCAAATCATGTCCAATCAATTTAATTTACCACAGGTGGACTCCATTCAAGTTCTAGAAACATCTCAACGATGATCAATCGAAACAGGATGCACCTGAGTCTCATAGCAAAGGCTCTGAATACTTATGTAAATAAGCTATCTGTTTTTTATTTGTAATAAATGTGCAAACATTTCTAAAAACCTGTTTTCACTTTGTCATTATGGGGTATTGAGTGTAGATTGATTAGGAAAATGTTTTATTTAATACATTTTAGAATAAGGCTGTAACATAACAAAATGTGGGAAAAATCAAAGGGTCTGAATTTCCAAATGCACTGTATGTATGAATAATATGTGCCTTCAGAAAGTATTCACACCCATGAAATTTTTCACATTTTGTTGTGTGAATGTTTTTGGGACAATCTACACAAAATACTCTGCATGTAACGGTTTTCTTGAAGTGAAGGAGAGGCGGACCAAAACGCAGCGTGGTGCTTATTCATGGTTCTTTAATTTATAAAGACACTATACATGAATAAACTAACAAAAACAATAAATGTGAGAAAACCTAAAACAGCCCTCTCTGGTGCAAACACAGAGACAGGAACAATCACCCACAAAACCCAACACCAAACAGGCTACCTAAATATGGTTCCCAATCAGAGACAATGACTAACACCTGCCTCTGACTGAGAACCATATCAGGCCAAACATAGAACTAGACAAACTAGACATGTAACATAGAATGCACACTCAGATCACACCCTGACCAACCAAAACATAGAAACATACAAAGCAAACTATGGTCAGGGTGTGACACTGCAATGTCATTTTTTTTACACTAATATATACTTGCTCTTTTTATGACAGACTGACCAGGTGAATCCAGGTGAAAGCTTTGATCCCTTATTGATGTCACGTGTTAAATCCACTTCAATCAGTGTAAATGAAGGGGAGGAGATGTTTAAGCCTTGAGACATGGATTTTGTATGTTCAGAGGGTGAATGGGGAAGACAAAAGATTTAAGTGCCTTTAAATGGAAGTAGGTGCCAGGCGCACCGGTTTGTGTCAAGAACTGCAACGCTGCTGGGGTTTTCAAGCTCAACAGTTTCCAGTGTGTATCAAGAATGGTCCACCACCCAAAGGACATCCAGCCAACTTGACACAACTGTGGAGAGCATTGGAGTCAACATGGGACAGCATCCCTGTGGAACATTTTTGACACCTTGTAAAGTCCATGCTCAGACAAATTGAGGCTGTTCTGAGGGCAAGATATTCAGTTTATCTTGATTAGATAAGTATTCATCCTCTGAGTCAATATACTGTGTTTTAGAAACACCTTATACAGCGATAATAGCTGTGAGTCTTTTTGGGTAAGTCTCTAAGAGCTTTTGCACACATGGATTGTGCAATATTTGCCAGCATTATTTGTTTAATTCTTTAAGCCCTGTTTAAAGCTGTATTGTGTACATTTTGGGCGACCGACCAAATTCACATAGAAATATGAGTTATACGGTGGTTGAAAGTTGCGAGCTTACGCCATGGGCCTTAGAGGTCGTTTGTGGTTCAGTACGGTGCTCTGCGTCACCACTTCATTGCTCCAGACCAGCGCAAGGGGGAGTTAGAGCACTGATTATGCTTTTGGGTCCTACTGTGTCTCTAACTGACATTGAATGGGTGACATAAACCTAAATAGAAACTGATATTTGTGAACGACTTCAAATTTAGGCAATCTATTAGAATATTAGCAACCAGGAAATGCAAAAGCGATTTCTGCATATTGCATCTTTAAGTCAAAACTGTAAATAGGAAACTCAGGAACATTCAATGTCGTCTTGATAAGCAACTCTAGTGTAGATTTAGGGTTATTGTCCTGCTGAAATGTGAATTAATCTCTCAGTGTCTGTTGGAAAGGAGACTGATTGAGGTTTTTTTTCCTCTAGGATTTTGCCTGTGCTTACGTAACCCATCATCAGGCACGGACATGATTGCACTGGAGCTCATTCAATCTTTTTATTTCTGGGACAGACAATAATACACACCACAGTATTAGTTGACTTATGACTTCTCTCACACTCCTACAACATTAAAAAATGATATACATATGTCGAACCTTCTAGGTTTGAACGGCGCGCACATGTTGAAAACATTTTAGCTAACAGTGATATGGCTAACAGGACGAGAGTTGGCATAGGCACAGGCCCGTCGGGGGCCAAAGAGGCAGAAAAAAAATAGAAAAATATGAAGGAAATAAATATAAGACTCAGGAGCCTGCGCTCAATGAGTGTAGGCAGCCTGCTGCTGCCTGCTGCTGCTCTGCTAATCATCAGATGGAGGGAGGAGAGGAGGTAGTGGACCCACGTGGGTGACTGGGGGGACTCTGCCTTGATAGGGTAAAAAAAAAAAAAAAAAATACGGCATAATAATAATAAATAAATTGTGCGATTTATTATTATTATGCCGTATTTATTTTTATTTTTTTACCCAATATACAGTGGGGAGAACAAGTATTTGATACACTGCTGATTTTGCAGATTTTCCTACTTACATGTAGACGTCTGTAATTTGTATCATAGGTACACTTCAACTGTGAGAGACGGAATCTAAAACAAAAATCCAGAAAATCACATTGTATGATTTTTAAGTAATTAATTTTAATGTTATTGCATGACGTAAGTATTTGATACATCAGAAAAGCAGAACTTAATATTTGGTACAGAAACCTTTGTTTGCAATTACAGAGATCATACGTTTCCTGTAGTTTTTGACCAGGTTTGCACACACTGCAGCAGGGATTTTGGCCCACTCCTCCAGACCTTCTCCAGATCCTTCAGGTTTCGGGGCTGTCGCTGGGCAATAGGGACTTTCAGCTCCCTCCAAAGAGGGAGGGTTCAGGTCTGGAGACTGGCTAGGCCACTCCGGGACCTTGAGATGCTTCTTACGGAGCCACTCCTTAGTTGCCCTGGCTGTGTGTTTCAGGTCGTTGTCATGCTGGAAGACCCAGCCACGACCCATCTTCAATGCTCTTACTGAGGGATAAGATCACAGTAGGTATGGTGTAGGTATGGTGCAGGTCTACAATTTTGTTTCTGGTGTCCTTTGACAGCTCTTTGGTCTTGGCCATAGTGGAGTTTGGAGTGTGACTGTTTGAGGTTGTGGACAGGAGTCTTTTATACCGATAACAAGTTCAAACAGGTGCCATTAATACAGGTAACGAGTGGAGGACAGAGGAGCCTCTTAAAGAAGAAGTTACAGGTCTGTGAGAGCCAGAAATCTTGCTTGTTTGTAGGTGACCAAATACTTATTTTCCACCATAATCTGCAAATAAATTCATAACAAATCCTACAATGTGGTTTTCTGGATTTGTTTTTCTCATTTTGTCTGTCATAGTTGAAGTGTACCTATGATGAAAATTACAGGCCTCTCTCATATTTTTAAGTGGGAGAAGTTGCACAATTGGTGGCTGACTAAATACTTTTTTGCCCCACTATATATTGAATAATTATGTAATTTATTACAAATATTATAATTTGTTCATCAAAATACACCAGACAGCATAATTTAACCACAGAGGATCAATAGTTTATAAAAAAATAACTGTAGATTAAGTTTTATCACTACCATATACATGTATCTGCCAAAATGAAGGAAGCGTCTTAAAAGTAAGTTACGCAACCAAGAGCTGCCAGAACACTTGCACCTTGGCATAGATTCTACAAGTGGACCTAAACCATGCCAGGAAAATGCACCACACACCATAACATATACTTTGAATCCCTTGATTACTGTTTCCTTTATTTTGGCAGTTAACGGTACGCCTGATATGCCTACAGTTGGATAGGGCCTAAAAAATGATTTTCTGCCATGAGCATGAAAAACTGCTCAAAAATATATTACAAATTCATAACCCAGAATCAGTGTCTTTTAAAAAAATTCCCTATCCAGCATAATGCCAAAAATAATTTTTTAGGCCCTATCCTGCATGCCACTAGTTCACCATGATACACCGTTTCTGGATTACGAATTTTAAACATTTATGATACATTTTTCATGCACATGTCCGAAAATATTTTTTTAGGCTCTATCCTGCATGCTGCTAGGGCTACACATTTGAAACATATTTTTCAGCAGTTTTTCATGCACTGGGATGTTAAACTTTTTTAGTCCCTTCAGCATGACGGTAGACATCGTTTCTGGGTTACAAATTTGAAACTTACTTTTGAGAAGTTTTTCATGAACATGGCGGAAAATAATTTTCTTGGCCTTATTAAGCATGTTGCTAATTCAGCTTGACGGGAGACACTGTTTCTGGATTACGAATTTGAAACATATTTTTTAGCAGTTTTTCATGAACATGGCCGAAAATATAATTTTAGGCCCTATACAGCATGTCGCTAGTTCAGCATTACTTGAGAAACCAGTTCTGGGTTAAGAATTTTAATCATAATTTTTTTGCTATTTTTCATGCACTTGGATGAAAATCTTTTAGGCCCTTCAGCATGGCGGTAGACATCGTTTCTGGTT